>NW_026900781.1:4417500-5017500 GCF_033783945.1 Neopsephotus bourkii
GCACAGCTTGAGCAGGCAGAAGCTGCTGCCATGGCCATCAGAAGAAGCAGTCCTGCCTTTCACTTATCATTCATTCCTGTCCCTGTGCTACCCCTCCCTTTGCTTGTGGCTGGAGAGCTGATCTGAGTTAGAGCCAGCTATTATTTGGGCTGGGTTAGTCTTAACTTGTATTGGTTCCTGATCTGTTTCACTGCAGGGCTGCACAAGATGGTTTAGTGCCAACACAAAGTTGAGGACAGCATGGAGGCAGGGATGATCCAGGTGCCTGGAAAAAAGGGAGCTGAGACGCCACCATCTTAACGAGTTCATGAAACTCCAGCCTTTTTCTCGGCTGTGCTTTATAATCCAGTTAATGAGGTCAGTTGAAGTATTGCTGTTTGTCATGTTTCAATTGTTCCTCATCCATCTCTTCAGAACAGGTGATCTACACTGCTTCCCATTCCTCTGGGCTTTTCTGACCATCCCTGCTTTCCAAGCTGAAATGATGGGAGCACCGAGTTCAGTGAAGTGGCTGTCACAGCTGCCTATGTCCCAGTCAGGACTGTAGAGTCTGGTGGTCAAAAAGGAAACTGCAGCCAAAAGGAACTCACCTTCCTGAGACCTTCCGGGAGCAGCTTTGGCCTTACAGTTTCTGTTCTGTTTGCACAGCAGCCCCGCACAGGTTTCCTCTTGGCTGAACTGCAGCAGGGCAAACTGCTTAACACTGCATGTTCCTAAAAGCAGCCTCTACTATGCTGACTGTAGAAGAGATCTTCACGGGGCTGATGCTTTCCCTTGTTGCTGTGGTTCTGGGCTGTGTTTGGTTTGTTGGAGTGCAGCTGCAGATCCAAGTTTCCTCAGACCTCGTAGTACAAGCTGCTATAGTAGAAACCAGCTGTCATTGTTTCACTCTCTAGGTCTCTTCCACATACAATGCAAGTAGGGGTGATAGCATCTGCCCCCAAACTCAAGGGAAGAACCAGCTGCAAATGCAAACAGCGACAGGAGCAGCTGTTGCTCAGCCTCTTAATCTCAGTTTTAATGCACATCTATATGTGACATGGTCCTATTTGCCTACTTATTTACTTAGGTTGTCTTTTCTCAGAACCTCCTCCCACCAAACCACGGTATTTCCTTCCACCACTTCATTGTGGTTGATCTCACGAGCCTTTGCCTCTTTAAAATAAAAATAATCTCTTTATCAACTAGTTTCATTACACTCCATGGGTACTATTGCAAGGACAAGGTTTATAAATATTAGAATAGTTGGCTGTTGAGCTTGTGAGTGATAGTGGTGAGATGGGAGGGACTCTGAGTAATATCTCAAAGGTTAGCAAATCTTTCTCCCTTCCTCTAGAGAACTTCCATATGCAAAAGGGGTGTGTTATGGATAGGGCTGTCAAAGTCTTAGGAAATGATGAAGCTTGTGGAATGGCAAGTTGTGAGCTTAGACATTAATGTAAATTGCCCTGTACTTCTACTAGGGAATAGTGTCTGTTGTGATGCAGTCCTTGCAAAAAAGGAAAATCTCTTGTCAGGTTTTCAGGTCCCTATGTGTCCCCAGGTTTCAGCACAATATGGTCATGCATAAAGATTTTAGGATTCAATTCCCCAAATGATTAGTCTCATTATGAACCTTTTAAAAAAATGAATAGATTCAAGTCCATGGAAATCCTCACTAGCCAGGCATCAATATTCTGAGACTAAAGAGAGTAGTGGTTGAAAGAAGCAGGTATTAGTAAATCATATTATTATTTATCAAGGTGAACCTAAGGGAAATGCTTCTCTGATTCTAGCTCTTTTTTCTTTAATTATTTTTTTTTGTAAATTGTTTTCTACTTATAACAAAGACAATTCATGTATCAGATTTAAATTCTAAGCTTAGAATAGAAGATAGAGGCTTATATTCTGTTTTTCATAAACAATGTAGCATTTTGATTTCAGAAAATGTACGATGTGAGTTAGCTGTGTTGGGGTATAATTGCATTCTTGTTTTGGTCCTCAATTCATTTTTATGTCTGACTCATCTCAGATCTTGTCTTTCTGGGAAAGAGATGGCAGCAAATCAGTTGGGAAACCACAGACTTCTTCAGATCTCACATTCATCTGATTTCGCAGTATTCCGTTTGTAAGCTTGTCTTCAGTGTTGTATCAAATGTTATGTCTCTTTGCATTCCAGGAAACACCATGGGTAAATATGCAATCTCTCAGAGATACAAGAAATCTCAGTTTTGAGGAAAAGGGCAGCAAATACAACAGGGTAAATTCATACTCCTGGTTTACCCAATGGGGCAGCACTATTGAAATATAGAAAAAGGCTGAGGAAAGTTATAAAATGTGCTGCCTAATGATCGTTTTCTTGATCTAAAGACAGCCAGAAACCTCTGAAAGGGTGCCATGTTGCAGAGGAAAGAGCCAAGCATCATGTGTATCTACTTGACAGGTTCACATACTGCTGATGGAGGATACTGGTGTTTTCTTAGCAGAGAGTGGTAGAAGCAAGGAAGGCTGCTGGGACATGTGGTGTTATGCAGGTCAATCTTCTGCTTGAAGCTGAACTATTGCCTGACAACATCAAGTCTGATGTGACCTTGAAATGGAAGTGTCATGAAAGACAGCAAGAACAACCTCCTGATTATCAGTTCCCCAATAACAACTGTGGATAGCATAAAACAAACAAAAAGATACATATCCAAGACTTCTCAGCTGTTGCTCAGAATCCCTTTCCACTCACTGATGGTTTGCAATTGTTTTAAATTATTGGGTACTTAGGGAAGCAAGGATTGCTCTAAGAAAATACTTACAAACCTAGTAAGTAACTGCAGTCGAGCTTTTTTTAACAGCTGGGTTTCCTTGGTGGTGCCTATGTAGGCTGATTGTGATTTAAGGTTAAAAAAAATTGGCAGTGCTCTTACAAGTATGAGGTCAGTGAGTAATCTGGTGAATAGTGATTTCATAGGAGTGGCAGCAGACTATGTTAAGAAAGTCAATGCTGAGCAATACAGCTTGCTTCTGCCTGCCTTTGAGGTGCTCTGCCTAAAGTGGGGCTGTCTGTTTAAAGAACATCTTCTTGTGCCCGTTGACATTATAACCACAACTGTTCACTCACCAGCACCTGAAGATAGTCTCCATCAATGTTAAATGAAGTTACCCTTTTTACAGAGTTCAGTGGTTGCATCAAACCATTAGTACTACCATTGCTGGTTTAAACTGGGATGTAAATGAAAGAAATAGCAGAAGTAACAGTGCTGCCAGGCTAAGGAACAAAAACTGTCTTCTATTTCTGAGTTTCGGTATTTCCTCATCTTTTGTTTCAACAAGACTCATTTTAGCTTCAGATGATGCATATCTTGAGATCTTTTGGCACTGTGTGTGCAATGTTAACCATCTGAGCAGGGTACATTTAGAAAGCAAGGGCTGGAAGGTGTTGCAAAGGGAGGTGGTTCTTGTTTTTCTTCTTCTTGTTCTTGTTATTTTCCCTTCCCTTCCTCTTTCCCTTCCTCTTTACCTTCCTCTTTCCCTTCCCTTCCCTTCCTCTTTCCCTTCCCCTCCTCTCCCTTCCCTTCCCTTCCTCTTTCCCTTCCCTTCCCTTCCCTTCCCTTCCCTTCCCTTCCCTTCCCTTCCCTTCCCTTCCCCTTCCCTTCCCTTCCCTTCCCCTTCCCCTTCCCTTCCCCTGAATGGTTGGCTGGAGGTGGGCCCAAAGAAGGTAGAAGAAGGTGTGTGTGGGGACTAATTCAGTGTTCTATTCTCATAAACTGTTCTGCCAAGTAACTCCTCTAATTTTTGTCTAACATATTTTTGCAGAGGAAGAGCTTAATTTTTGTGTGCTACTGAATCATGTGGTGTTGCACTTTAGTCCCTCTAGGCCTGAATGTTAAAAATGGCCCAATTTATGCCTTTTTCTATAACAAAGAGAGAAATAAGCAAAGAAACCTAGAAGCAAAATCTCAGATGATGTTATCTGTCCAGACATTTATGTGTAACTAAAAACTTAAAAAGCATCAGGGAACACTTCTGGACCTGGATTTTATTTTTTAATCTTTTAAATTATTAGAGCCATTGCTGGCATGGTTTTGGTCCAGCCAAACTACCATTCTCCCAGGCCAGTTCTGGGCATAGTTCAGGAGTCACTGCTGGCCCAAGACCATTCCTGGTAAACCACTAGGAATGTGGCCACCCTGTTTTAGAGGTTTTTATGGGCTCCAAAATTTCATTGATATATCCTACTAGCTCACCCAGTGACTTGTTTTTTAATTACAATACTAAACTGCAGTTCCTGGAAAGAAATTAAAACTTGGTTTTGAGACCAAAAGAGGTGGAACATTCTCCACTTTTTATGTGAATGTATTCATCCTAATCATTTGAGATTCCTGTCTGTTTCAAAGTACATGGCTCCAATTTCCAGTCACTGATTGTTACTTTATTTTATTTTCCTTCTGTTGGCCTACGATCGTTCAGTGCTTCCTGCTTCAGAAGATACTTATATGCTGTAAGCAAACTGATTTTTATAACAGATTGTGTTTTTCAGGTCTTTGTCCCTAAGGCATTTTCTACAGCTCTGTAATAAATACTGCTGCTCTCTTGTGTATCAACACCCATGTTCAACATTCTTTTCTATAAGGATAGCTAATGCAGTTATATTCTAGTCTTAGTTCTCAGCTCCTTCCTCTTTACTACTTCTCTCTGCATTATTTTCCAAGCCATGCTGATGCTGAGCATCGTGCTTGGAGAGTTTGTTCAGCTTGTCTCCTTCCATTCTTCACAGAATCACTGCTGTCCAGCTCCTGATGCTGCAGGCAGAGCCTTGGTTTCCCTCTGCAGTTTTATGGTTGGCTACAGTTTGTTTGTAAAGGTCCTGATCATCCCAGAATTACTCAGAGCACTCTGTACAAGTGCCCTGTCCACTCAAGTAACTCTAATCATGCCAACCTGTGTTGTCCACAGATGTTTCAGGAAGTGATACTTACAGCCTTGAAACAATTTTACTATCTTCATTTAATGATATCCACAAATATAATAAATATGTCACACTAACAAAGCCTTGCAAAACCATCTTTGAGTCAGCAGCATTCATTGCCCTTTATTTCCATTTTTTTTAAATTTATTTAATTTTTATTCTACACTGGGTTGCAATCTCTTCCCTTGGTTTCCCTTTATGAAATATTTATTTGAATACTGACCATTTTGTTGTTAATATGGAATGTTTTAATTTTTAAAAAAGGAATAATTCGGCATATACTTAAGGAGATGCTACAAATCACATGCTTAGTGACACCATTCAGGCTTCAGCATCGTGCTCTCTAGGACAGATTTCTCCGAGTACGGCGTTGTTTTTCAAGACTAAAAAAGCTTTAAACAAGGGAATGTCCTGAGCCAATTTCACTGTAAACTACAAGGGGACAATGTCAAAATGGCACTATCTGGCAATGAAAACAGAATTTGAAAATATAGGTAGTATTGTGGACAAGCTTTCGCCTGGCCAATTCTGCATCGTCATCAAAGTCTTTTATAAAGGATCCATCTAATTCTAAAAACCAATGTATTAGAGAGAAAATCAAACCGACAACAATTTAACCGAAGGGGCAGTTGATGAATATGACTGGTTGTAAATCTGGAGTAAAGTCTGATTGTAATTGTGGAGTAAATTAGAAGTTAAAACTTTCACCTTCATCTATTATGACACATTACAGAACAGAGCCCTCCATGAAGCTAAAACTTACCAAATTTCCTTAGGCCAAAGACATACATACAGTTTACAGAATCAAAACAAACTATTAGCTTTTAAAATTAGCAAACAGCTTTTAAAATATGCCTAATCCATTTCTATTTGTTATTAGCCCATCTGGTCAGTTATGTGCTTCACAGCATGCCTGCTAACAATCCAAAACTTTCTACCATTATAGTCCTGACCATGTATAATATAATGTTCACTTTCACCTGTTTAGAGTAACTTTCCTCTTTACACTTTAGCTCTGGAAATACTTGCTTAGAGTAATAAGTATTTTCAAGTCTATAATTTCTTGCTTTTCATGTTCAGTCTTAGATTCAGAAATAAAGTGCTAGAAGCTGTACAGTTTTGCTTTTCAGAGATTTAGCCTATCTCTTAAGTTATAGAACTTTGCACTGCATAAAATGTGAGCCAAACATAATCTTCAAGTATAGTCACATACTTAGGAAATAATTTCTAGTGTTACAAGTACATATCAGTAGCTTGGCTTTCCTTGTGCTCAGCTCTCTCATGCTGAAGAATGCCAAAGACAGTGCCAGAAACCTGAAAGCTATTCATTTTGCATGCATGAGACATGCATGATGCATGGGACAGCCTCAGGCATACCCTGCAGAAGTAAAGGATGGTTTATCTACAAGGAATATTCCTGTAAGTAAAACTATTACAATTTGCAAACGGTAATGAGTATGCTATGGAACAGAGAGACAATACCTACTGAAAGGACCCCACTTTTAGGAACAGTGTGATTTTTGGATCCACAACTTGTTCAGAAGGCTTAGTGAGGTGGAGTAATTTTATGCTGTAACAAATCTTTTAATCATTTAGTGGTCCTCTTGTTTTCTTTCCACTGCATCTCTTGGGAACATTAGGATTATCTATGTGTTCTGCACTCTTCCCCATACCCCAAAATTAAGATGTATGCTGTATCTGCAGGGATCTTAAAGCAACAAATTTGGAATTTGGGATGGAGGTGTTTTTTTTTTTCATGATGCCAACATGTGAGAAGCCAAAGAAACAGCTTGAACAAGCAGGCAGCTCTTAATTATCTGCACACCCAACCTGAGTTGAATTAGGCAGAGGCAAATTAGAATGGAAGTTGCAACATTGAGTCATGTTTTACCATCCTGTACAGCACAGGCTAGTTTTAGTCTTCCAAAAGTCTAATGTAAAACTGTGGGATGCTGTTAGCAACCTGTCCTTCAACTCCCATGCCCAGAAAAACCTCATGGGAAGAAAAATTGCTGTGCAAAGCTGTGGTTTGTCATTGTGGAGAGAACAAATAGCCTTGTTTTTCCTTCCCTTCCCCAGCATCAAATGTACAGTGTAGGGCCATGTGGAAAAGTTGGCAAATTCAATGGAAAAGGAAAGCAGGGACTGCTGAGCAGGGACACTCAGAGTTAATATACTTTCAGCAGTATTAATTCTCTTTTGCATCCTATTGTTTTCTTCTGCATTTAGTAGGAGTCAGAGTGCCTTGTGGAGAGAGTTAAGCTGAGACAGCACAGGCACTGAATAAGCTCCTCTGCAGTGGTTGAGAGGGGGGTTTGCCTTGTGTACATGGGGGTTTGGAACTGGAGTCCTGAGTATTGTTTTTTTCAGACACTGTCCCACTACCTCTTCATTTCGCTGGTCCCACAGCCTGGATGCCAAGAAGTTGCTTCCTGCTGGTAGAAGCAGTGGAGCTGCAACAACACTTCATCTTTTTAAGATGAAACCCACTTGGCTGCATCCCTGTGTTTACATGGTAGACATAAACTGCAAACCTCTGTGGTTTGAATCCAGATCATTAGATTGAAACCAAAATCATTAGACTGCTTATCTGCAAGACATCAGGGAGCTCTCCTAGAAATCTCAGGCTACAGTATATGCTACCCATAGTGGCGCTCAGCAATGACCTAGAGCAGTAATCTGTAAGATGTACCAGCAGCCTAGCTAGAGAAGATAAATCCAGGTTAGATCAGAAGACTAAATACTTCCTTATAGGGATAACTCAGGCAAGCAGAAGACTCAGAAATTCAATAACTAGGTGATGGCAATGACCCTTTTTGTCAACTTTGGCTATGCATGGAGTGGAAGAGGAGATCTTTTTTTAACAGTATAGGAAGCTGCCACTACAGTAGATCCATATCATACTCTGTCAAGTAGAACACAATTTGTCAGTTCCTGTGTAACAAATCATGATGATACCCATTTAAAAACATGTTTGCAAGCAGTCAGCTGGCAAGTGCATTGTAACCTGGCCCATCTGCTACCACAGTAATTAGGTCATCCACTTCGGAAGACTCTGTTTTGCCCATGTAGTGACAGAAGCAATGACCTCATATGAAGAAAGCCTATATTGGACCAGGGATTCTAACAGCGGGATAAGGCAAAGAGAGTATTCCTATGGAAACAAATGGAAACAGCAGACCCCCTTTAGGCAAGTGTTCAGCTGAGGCTATGGAATAGGTCTAACTGCACCTCAGACATGATGCTGAAGGAAAACAAGGAAAAAAGTTCTGCAAGTTATCATTACAGAGGGGAACGCAACCTACCTAAAGAGAGGGTTGTTGGGGCAAGCTCTCTTCCTGTCCAGAGCTGCAGATCACCAGCTTCAGCACCCTTCTGTACCCAGGCACTGCCCATGTGAAAAAACAATACTGAGAAGGTATTAGTGTATTTTAAAATTTTAGGTTGTCAATTTTAATTTGGAATTTCCTTTTTAATGTGAGTTAATAACAGAGCTGGTTTCTGATAAAGGTAATCAAGCATTTGGTTACAAAATTAAGATGTTATAACACCTATTTTACCTGTCTGTGATTGAGAATGAGGCCTTTCTCTACATATTTTCTCTCTCTGTCTCTCAGGGCAATTATCTATTAGAATATCTTTGCTAGCATTATAACTCTTCTCTATCCCTAGCAATTTTAAGAGCTAGAGTACTTGTTTTTCCTAAAGTTAGGCTCTAGTCTGAACAAGAAATAATTGTTACAAACAGCTTGTGTTACCTCACCAGAGTGGACTTTTTTTCAGTCTTTAACCACTGACCCTTTTAATTTCTCTTCTGAGACAAGCTCCATTACCATGTGTACAGAATAATTTTCTGAGAGTTTAGGTGTCCATGATGTCTTGGCTACCTCTGCAGTACAAAGTCAGGTGAGAGCATTTTGTAGTGGAAATCAACAGCCTCTCACTGACACAGATGTATGGAAAATATGTAAAACAAACTGAGAAACTAAGCAAAACTTCACCTCAAATTTAAGGGAAGCAACTTACAGCTTAGAGATTAAGCACCAAAACCAGATACATAGTCTCTGAGCAAAGTCCAAACCTGGTTTAGCAGAAAACAAACTAAAATAGGAAGACAAAAGAAAAGTCAAATCCTTCTACACTGAAGTTTCATACATTGTACTCTGCCACTAGTTCAGACTTTGTGACCACTGGGGTCACTTCTGGCCTTATAGCCAGGGAATCCTCACTGCCAGAAATGTGAGTGGAGCTTTCAATTACATCTGCCGTTTCCATCACTTCTTTCACACTAGACTCTAAACTACTCAAAGCACATAACAGAGTCATCACTTGAACAAGACAATAGTTGCTGAAACTTAATCTAGACTATATGCATCACTGCCAAACAATACATTTCTCAGATTAACCTGTAAAATACAGAGAAAATAAACATCCAGCAAAGACAAGCTCATCCCATTTTTTTCCAGCTTGTTGCTAGTGGTAAGGGAGCTGACTTTTGAAAGGCTGAGTGTGCTCTTCTGTTGCTCCATTTTGATGGCACTTGGAGGCCCATTTTTCTATGCTTTTGCACCATCTTAGCCTTGTAAGAAATGCTGTATTATGAGATTCGACTAGCTGGGGCACTGATAAAACTAGACACTTATTTGAACACACAGCTTTATATTAGGGCAGACATTTGCTTTTTATCTTCCTGCATTCCTAAGAAACCTGAAATTTGCTCACATACAGTCACTTAATACCATAGGCATGGTACTCTCTCCTAGCAGCTGCTAAAGCAGACAATGCTTGACTTCATTTAAGTTGTTTTCTTCAACCGGTCTCCTTTTTTTACACAAGTAAGTAGCCTCGCACTTATGGAACTCCCAGAAGGTGTGCCAACATCCACAGTAAGTTTATAAAGTATCTGTTGACAGATATGATTGACAGGAGGCTTTGAAGGTAAAGGTCTCTGTTTCTCCTCCTTGTAGTATCCACAACCATTGTTTGATGATCCTGGCTTGAGGCAGAATCTGATCTTGAGGACACGAACTGAGCCGCCCAGGAGGGTCTAGTAAGTGGCTGCCATTAAAACAAACATCATTAACGTTTTACAGATCAGCCAGCAGGGGTCCTGCCTTTGCCAGCGATGAAAATACACCTAAAGGTCTCATCGTTAATTGGGTCAACTTCTTTCTGGTGGCTCTTACCGGGCCTTGAATTCAGTCCGTTTCTGAATGCATACGAATATTATACTCATAATAATAGTCACAGCACTAATATATTTATTATGTTTATTATCACTGTGCCAGGCAGCTGTGTTCATGGGGGAGGACCCTGTTTTTCTGGATGATACACAAGCCCAGCATAAAGCAAGCAGCCCTGGCTAAAGGGGCTAATGATCCAAGTAGGAGGCAGGATTGAAAGCTGGATATAGACCAGCTGGCATAAAAGGCTGAGGAAACAATAAAACAGTATAAATCAGTGAATATGCTGTGATCTCAGCATAACAACTCTCTGTTGACAAGCTTTCAGTAGAAAAGCGTGTGTTCCCCCCAAATCCCTCCCCCCCCCAAAAAAAAAAAAACAGAAAAAGAAAAAGAAAAAAAAAAGGTTTAAGAAGTTTTAAGAACTAACTAAAAAGAGGTATATTAATCTTGCATGTTTATTGAGGTCAACTTGTAACTGGAGAAGGGCAAGTTCAGAGGAAAACCCAGGAGTGCTTGTTTGAAAATCTAACATAATGGCTAATGTTTGTCTTACAGTGGATGGATAGACAATGGGAACCTAGAAAAGAAAGACTGACACAAGCAGAGCAAAACATTATGTGAAAAGAGGAGTGATATGTTCAAAGAGGTGTATTTGGGAAATAGACTTTGCAGTAACATTCTGATTGGGCAAGGGTAAATTTACCAATGCTGCAGGAAAAAAATGTTTCAGTAATCAAAAGATGAGACAATAGGAGCCTGGCTGACATTTTAGCTGAGGATGTGTTGACTTTATCTTTACAGGTATTCACTCAAACAGAATAATGAAGTACAACTTTAAAGTAGAAAAAGGCAATTTCTATGAAACAGATTGGAAAATCTTTACAAGCCAGAATTTCTTGTAGTTACATAATTAATATATTGGTCATCTTAAATAACACTCTTGAGCTTCAAATCATACTCATCCTTCTTTTTTTTTTTTTTTTTTTTTCCTTTGCACATTATTTGAATGTCATGACTATCCAGAACTAGAACAGTAGTACATACAATTTACTCTTTAACAGTGTACTGTAGGACAAAGTGTTCAGTTAGCATTACTGTTACTAGATATCTTATTCAGACTGTACATGTTGCAGAGCAGTGGATTTAGCTAGCTGTTACCTGATAGCATTAGCAGACAAAAAACAGTGTAGATCTTGGCTCTCTTAATCTATGCACGAGTACTGAATGATTTCTGCAATGTAGTTTAACCTTTTGCATGAGACTTTTAACTACAATTGAAAAGGCTTGTTTGCTTATACAATTTTGATTTTTCTTTGTATAAAATGGTAGCATTACATTTACAGCTTTAAAAACACTAGAACTGCTTTCTGCTAACTGTAACTCTTGGTTGGTTTCAACATCTTTTTTACCACCTATTTCATTTACTGCAAGAAGGATTTCTAGAAAACAATTATGATATAAGGTTTTGGAACTATTTCTCTGATTTTCTGGCAAAGCTAAATCGACTTTTCTCTGTGTTACACGGTTTCCCCTCTAGATGGTAGCAGAGAACAAACTCCAAGGTACTTGCATTGTGAAGGCTGGGTGCATACTAGCGAAAACCTGAGAAGTACAATGCAAAGAAGCTGAAAAGTCACTGTATATTAAATTATCTTTGTTTTGTTTTCATTTGACATAGGTAAGAAGAGTTAAGCTGTATTCGCTGATGGCTCCTAGTAAGTTTAAACTTGGAATTTTGAAGGAATGTTGCTATCAAAAACTTCCATGAAATATAATTTGTCTTGTCTGTTCTGCAAATATTTTCTGAAGAATACAAAAATAATTTTTTTTTTAATATAAAACATTATTTCAGTACTTCTGGACATCTGCTGTTTTCTTTATAAAATCTTTCTCTTGATTCCCTTAAACGTAGTTGAACTGAAATGTCCTCATGTCCAGTGTTGTTGCCTGGATCTTGAATGATTTCCATGAACATCTATCTTTTTCAGATTAGTTATGAGTAACTCTTTTTAAACTTTAATTTTTGAAATTTCTGATTTTGGAAATCACAAAATTTCCTTCCAGGTTTTTAGTTTCTGTAGAGAGACATTAAATCCCAAAATGTTCCTGAATCAAGAATAGTAGAGATCACAAGAAGATCCAATATAAATGATCTTCTTTTCAATTCACTAGTAAATGGAAAAAAGAATCCTTCTATATTTATGTGTATTTACGTGGCTTTATGACCACTGGTTTTATTAAAGTTCCGTCTCAGCAGCAGGAAAAGAAACCAGGCTGCAAAATTATCTCAAGTCTAGACACAGAGGGCCTCATGTTAGTAGAATGAATCATGAGCCATAAAGTGTATGTTAACCTCTGTTCACTGTCTTCTATTGTCTTTAATTTTGCATCAGTAGATCCTAATTCACTATTATTTGAAAATAATAAACATCAGTATTCAACGGTCTCTGAAACCTTCTTTAGCAGGTAACATTCTCTTTCAATAATGGTTAAGGCCGTCAGTGCTATGACTTTATAGCCATATGGATGTGTGGATGCTACCTAGAAAAAAATACCCAATCACTTTCTCCCTCAGTTGCTCAGCTGTGTTTCTTGCAGTTCTGTGTATCTTCTAGACCTGCAGTTCATCCACATGCCACCATGGTCCATAGGCCTGAGTTTTCAATGTCAAAAGGAATCAGGATTTGAAAAGAAACACATTCTCCTTCATTCTGAAACAAAAGGAGCACAGGAGTGATTTCTAGCTCATCTCTGGTGAGTTTCATTCACATATGTAGGATACCTTATTGGTATGTTCACATCATTATTTCCTTAACTGCATGGTTTCCCCACCACACCCCCCACCCCACCCTCCCACCCCCCTATTTTCCAGATTTTGAATAATCTTTTCTGGATTCTTCAAAAATTAGTGTTAGCAAAGCCAGAATTTAAAATACCAGTGCAAAGATAAAAGGGACTTTTTACTGGCAGACTAACATTTCTACTGATGAGATTGTTCTAGATGTCTTACAACATTGCTACAGTGTGCTACACTCGCAACCTTCATTCCTGCATTTCCTATCTATTAAATGACTCTTTGTGATTTCCCCACATCATCTGGTGAATTGTCTTCTACTGTTTAAACCATGAACCAAACCCTTCCACTGAAGAGTAATGCTAACCATATGGAACTGTATCAATCATGCATGGTCAGAGAATCACAGAGCAGCACTCACTTCCATATGCAAACTGGTAGAAACTCTACAGCAAACGATTAAGTTAGCAGACACACAGGTAACTATGATATAAGGGGGAAACTACAGCCATTGTACAGAAGTTACACATCACAAATCTATTAGAGTTCTCTGAAGACTAAAGGTGATCCTGTCCAGAAGGTTTCCAGATTACCGGGGGTAAGGTTTTGTACCCACAGAAATTAAATAGTCACAGAATAGTAGGGAATACTGTCTTCTGCATTAATAGCTGTTTAAAAGGAAAGAAATAAAGGATGAGAATAAATATTGAGTTGGAAATTAATATGAAGGAAACTGTCCTGCTGAACACATTAAGTTTTTGGAAAATAAGATGAAAAGACAAAGTTAGCAAGGATATGAAATAATTCAAGATGATCAAAGCTTCATTATAACACTGTAACACATTTCTTAGTGTTGTGTTGTGGGGCAATTTAAAGACTGCTAACATTTAATATTGATAAATGCAAACAGGGAAAAGCAACTCTGTATTATAAATACACATTAGGCTGTAAATTACCTATTATGTTTGACTTTGAATTTACTGGAGATGATATTAGGAATTCTTGGTAAAGAAATATAGAACACAACATTATGTTACTATGTAAATCTATAGTCTTTCCCTTTCAAAAACAGAAACAGAAAAAGATGAAAAGGTAGAACAAGGATACCAGTAACTTCCATATAATGAGAGATTAACTAGATGCTTCAGTGAGGACAAGAGACAACTTAGGGTATATGAAGTTATAAATAGCATCAGGGAGGTGATTAAGCAATGATTACTCACTTATTTCTCACAGCACAAGAACAAGACAGCACCCAATGAAATTACGAGGCAGCTGCTTTAAAATAAACTAAAGGAAGTACTATATCATACAGCACATAATTAAATAGGGGAACCCATGGGATGCTGTGGAGGTCAAAAATATAAGTGAATCTGAAAAATATTAGACATATAACATAGCCCATCAGTGGCTATTAAATATTATATTCCAGATGAAATTTCATTTTGGGAAGTCTCAACTACTATAAGCTGGGAGAGGGCAAAGTAGAAGTATTGTGCAGTGTTTGCTGCATTTCTTGTACACCTTGCTAAGCATCCACAGTTGTCACTGTCAGAGACAAGAGACCTAAGTAACCTTTTGGTCTGACAAGTTATGACTACTTTTACACTTTGTAGGTGGTCCTGCCCTAGGTAGACAAGGGGGCAACAGACAGTGACTTAACAGTTCTTATGTGCAAATTCATTTATGAATCAAATACAGCAGTGATATATTCAAGCATGGCAGAGTTTAGGAGAGCTTTTTCACCTAAGTGCAGCATACAATGAATGCACTTTCCTGAGCCACTTTGGGTCCAGGAGCATGTTCTCAGTTGCATTTAGTCCTGTCTAATATTCCTTGGGTCCATGAAGTGCCAGTTTAAGTGTCTTTTATAGCAGGGCTTCCCTTCCCAGGGGCACAGACTCTGCATAACTCCCTGCACTGCCGGCTCCCTACATCTGTACTACCCTGTAACCAAACTAGTAAAGCTCCTAAAGGAGGTGCAACAAAGACTGTGTTGAGGAACCATCAAACCAAGCTTTCCTGCTGACAGCTTGGGTATGGAGGTGAAATCTACCTTCTTCTTTTGGGATTGTACCAGCCTTCCATGTGTATAAGCTGTAGAACTGACAGTATTTTGCTTATGTGAGTTAAAGCTAGTAGCTAAACGAGAAAAAGAGCACTGGAATTGAGGAATTCTTTTCAACAGTGACAATCTTCCTCATAATAATTACACTGTTCTTTCCTCCCCTGTTGCCACTCAGCTTCTCCTGCCTCTCTGCCCAGAGTTTTCATCTTGATACTATCTTGCCTTTCTTCTCCAACTTCTGTCCCACCTCATTCTTGCTGATATGCTTCCACCACCACTTCTGTCCTCCTTACCATAGCTCCCTTTGCTTCTGTTCCTGTAACCAACTTTCCTCTAGTTCCCTTCACCAAGCTTCTTCTGCTAACTCACTTCAGAACTGCCATCTTTCTCCTTCTTGTGCTCTTGCTCCTGGCTTTCTCCATCTGTCCTTTTCTCTTTCCAGCTGTTTTCCAGAGCAGCTGTTTCCACTGCTGTACAAAACCCAGATGGCCAATTACTGACATAGACACATGCATGCTCAGTTCCTGTGCCTGGAGCCATGTGATATTCCACTCATGTAGTGGCAGAAATAGATGCGAGTCCAGTCATATGGAGGAAATGTGAAGGGCTGAAAAATGCTTAGGGTCTTCAGAGATGTTATACGTTGACCCCCGAGTCTCCATATGGGTTATGTGTGGCTTTTCCCCCAGAACTCTGGCAGTTGGTCACTCTTAAGTAGTTTCACAAAGACAATGAAAGGCATTTCCTCGATTCCAGGCAACTACCACACCTACACTTGAAGTCACCATCCCAGAGGTACTAGATTTCCACAGTGAAAAGACTTTGAGAATATTTGTAACTCGTGTGTTTAATAAATCACTTTTATTCTGTTCCCAAAAGCAGGTCAGTGGTTTTAGCCCAAGCTCAGCAAGCAGCCTGCCTGTGGTAGACACAGCCCGTGGAAAGTTCCATGCAGACAGATTCAGGCTGGCAAATTTTAAATAACTGGAAAGAGGGACTTCTAATGGAAAATGTTAGGAACCCTTATGCATGGCTACCCAGTCCTTCCAAACTGAATGGTTTCCCTACTTAAACTGAGTATGTGCATGCATGTATGTACACATATATATTTTTATATATATATATTTTCAAACTGGCACACTAAAACAATACTATTAAGAAAATGCTGTTGCTGTTAACTCCTTCCTCACCAACCAATTTTTGCCTGAGGTTTCTAGCACAGTATAAGCAGGACACTTTAAAGATGGAACACTACCTTTTTTAGCCACTACTACAGTTTCAGCTACCACAGTTGACAATTATTTGAAGAAGAGACAATGATGTGCCTATTAAAGAGCCCAAAACCTAGCCCATGAAGACCCTTTGAGGCACTTCAGGTTTTAAGCATGTCAGCAGCACAAGCTGAACAGAAAGCTTTGCAGTGTTGCCCAAGCGCTCCTTGCAACACAACACAACACAGCATTGTCCAGGGCAAGTGCAAGAATACTCCTTTTGCAGAGATAGGATCTTGGCAGAATACCTTTTGAACGGCTCTATTGCACTTACAAGATAAACAGTTCACTTAGAACTCCTACTCCTTTTTCTTCCGCTGTCAAAGAAAAGTCAGTTTCCCCAGATCACATGCATCTGAGTTTCCAGCAATGTGAACTGTAGGCTGAATGCTTGGTAATTCTCCATTAAAAGCATCAGTACTTCTGAGAGCAATGGCTAAAAAAACCCCACCTCTGTGTTAAAACATATATACTAAACCCCTGTTACAGCTGTTTTGGTTGTGAAACTCCAGCTCTCCTGTGCTCGGGACAGTTGCGAGCTGGCACCTTGGCCGCGCAAGTGCCAGGGAAATTAAATGCTTCTGGCTGAGACGGCTCAAGGAAACCAGTTCTAGTTGTGGCTGTTGGTGCGTACCGGGTGGAACCGAACCCCCGCGGTACTGCCGGTACCGCACAGAGCGGGTGCGCGCACCAGAAGCAGGCCCGCCGCTGTCACCGCACGCCCCTTCCCCCCGGGCGCGCTCCCCTCTCTCCTCCCAGTGCCCGGGATGTTTTTGACTTCCCGTAAGCACCGCGACGCGGCAGGGAGGGGGTGCGGGCTCCCTCAGGACAGAGCCGTTGTCTTTCAACTTTGAATCCGGCGGGGGCAAACCGCCGTTATAACGGACCCGCACAGGCGCGGGCTCGGCCGCCTAATCCTAGCTCCCTTCTTCCCATGGGGGTGACGGAAGAAGACAGGAAATCCCCCGGAGATACTGAGGGATCCCTGATCCCAGCCCAGCGGTGCCCTCCAGCGCCAGCCCCGCCCCGCCCGTTACCGGCGGCCCCGCCTCGGCGAGCGCCCCCTGCTGCCCGGCGGGTGGCGCAGCGGGGCGGCGGCCGGCGGGCGCGGAGCGGCGCGGAGCTGGGCGCGGAGGGGCGCGCAGGTGTGTGCAAGGAGGCGGCGAGCCTGTTCGGTTCGGGTGCGGGGCTATGCAGCATGGCCGAGCCGCCCGGCGCGCCGCACCGTACCACCGGCTCCACCTTGCTGCACCCGCTGAGCGGGCTGCTGGGCATCCCGCTGGACCAGGTGAGGCTGTTTGCCGTGCCGTGCGGTGCGGTGCCGGGGAGCGGCGGGGGTCTCCAGGCGCGGCTGTCGCTCCTCGCATCTGCAAAGGAGCTCTGGGGCAGCGCGGAGGCGCCGTCCACCGCGGAAGACCCCGGGGCAGGACCGCGTTCCTGAGGCGAACGGCACACAGCGGAGCAAGGTGGGGGCCGGGCTGGGGTGAGCAGTGCAGCCGAGCCGGGCGGGCTGCTCGTTGCTGCACTGAGAGCTCTTTATTTTCCCCGGCAATGCTTTCCTCTTTCTGTGCCCTTACAAGAAGTCGCTGCTGCTGGATGCTGTTAAGGGACGGCGTTGAGCGAGTTGTGGCTAAGTTTGAAGAGTTTAAATAGTCGCGATGCTTGTCCGCCTCTGGGGTAGCGCGGTGAGTGTATGGGGTCTGGTAGGACATCGTCAGTTTCAGGCTGCAGACTTGTGAAGGAGGCACAGAAGTCTCAGCCTAGTGCAGGTGCCCGGTGAAATTGTAAAGTGCCTGCATGGAGGTAAGCAAAACACACGAGCGGGTGGGCAAGCAAGCTCGCATGAAGCACTTAACAGGACAACATATTTTTGGCTGTGGTGTTGTCAGGTTGTTATTAATCTTGTTAAGCTGATCTCACACAGGCACAAAACGTTGCTCCCCCCCTCCCCTTCATTGTCTCTCTAGCTGGCATGCACCTGCTGCCTTCCTGCATTCTTTCAACAACGAGGAAGTTGGGTCTGGAAGTTCATGCTGACCAGAAGTCTCCAACGAACAGTACTGGGAGGTTAAGCTGTGCTGTAAGAAACCAGGGCAGCTGAGATGTGCTGGTAAAAGCCAACAGAAGGTTGAGTTTTAACTGCCTCCCTCTGTTTGCAGAGTAGCTGGTACTGTGTGTCATTTTTTACTACTGTTTGTTTTTGGAGTAAGAAATATATCATTTCCTAGATTAAACCCCACGTCTAACCATGCCAGTTGTTTCTTTTAAAACAGAAAACAGGTTTTGATGCTAAAAAGGGGTCTATTGCTCTATGTTAAACCAGTCAAATAGTAAAGGCCTATAATTATTTATAAGCTATTAATTTAGAAGGTATGTGATTAGCAATAGCTTCTTTTTTGAGGTATTCCATGCCATGATTGATGAATACAGGAACACTAAACAAACCAGGAATAGCAAACATTTTCTGTTCCAGCTTGTTTGTGATGCCATGGTGTACATACAGTGTTAGGCTGCCTGGGTCACCAAACTATGAAGATTTGATGGACTTGACCTCCTTGTTAGGGTTTGTTGCAGAGCTGCAGCACAACTGTGCTGAAATGCGGCTTTCCTCACCTGGAAATCCCCTTCCCCACCCACTCCTGCTTAATTATCCCTGTGAGAGTATGTTATCAACAATTTAAAGAAGTCTTCCCCACTCCTCTTGCCCCACTGCAATGTGCTGGACCATACCGAGCATCAGGGGTTCCTGCTGCCCTGAAGTGGGAAATACCCATATTGCTGTGTGCAAGTGCTGTGTCACTGCTGTCTCCTCAAGTGACAGGAGTTTCAACCCTGACCTGCAGTGCTAACGCCCTTGGAAACAAAATAAAAACACTTTCACAGGACTCTTCTGCCAGGTGGGTGGTTACTTTGCTCGTTTGAATGAGACAGGGCTTTTGCTGAGGGGCAAAAGTTCATTCACTCCTCTGCACAGAGTGAAGCTCTGCATACTAAAGACTAATTTGCTGGATATGAATCCCACATGGAGCAGGGACTGGTTTTAAATGAGTTCCTTATTTCAATGCCAGCAGATTCTCTGTGCCTTCCACTCAGTGGCTGGGCTGTGACAGAGGAGGTAACCTCTGGTTTGTCACTGTAGATCAGTGTCCTCGCGCTTGGCTTGTTGGATGATAGCAGCCCTCTGGTCCATGGGGCTGGCAGTTCCCTGCGGCTGGCCCTGAGCCTCTGGAAATGCAGAGAAGTGCCCAGAGAGTGAGAAGCAAAGGTGCACAGGTGGAGCTTAGACCCTCTAGGTCACTGTGGTATGTGAAAGTTGTGAGTGTCTGCCTTCTATGGTAAGCACAGGGAGGACTTGTCTCTTCTTCCTAGAGATGATTTCCCATGAGGTCTGAGCCATGAGAGGGATTTCAGTCTATGAGAAGGATGAGAAAAAAAGTTGAGCTGAATGTCTGAAAAATGGAAGTCATTACCCTTTCATAGCAGGGGCAGAAAAGCTATAGTGATGGTCATGGAAGGTGTTTTGCCATCTAATAACCAGCTGTTGTCTCACTCTTTATGTGAAGCATGGGTGAATATGAAAGATGACAATCTTTCACATTGGTGGCTTTCGTCATTTTAAAAATTTACAACTTAGGTTTAAAACCAGCACAGAATCACAAGAGGGTGCAGTTCCTATCTGTGTTGTGTCCCTGCAAGACTGTTCACGTTTTATTTAGTAAATGGTGTACTGCATGAGAATATAGCAGTATTTTCTGCTTTAGATGTTAAAATAATCCTGTCATTCCAGTGCATATTTGCATGTCTCTTTAATGGATGATTTATCTTTGAATTTAGCATTGAAATACTATTTTTTTTTGAGAAGTGCTATATTCAGTAACAAGATTAATGAGCTTGAAAAAGGATGAAAAGACTCTGTGTTCAATTCATCCTCATATCCCAGGAAAGCAGACTTTGAAGTTTAGCTGAACTGCACTCTAAAAATATCTGGCTAGGTCAATGACACACCTCCAGCAGCACTGGGGAAAAAGTTTTGGTTGTGTTTTTTAACCTCCTTATCATGTGCACCCTAAATCACTGGTTCTGGAGTGTCATCCCTCCAGTATACAGTAATTTTTTACAAGGTGTGTATACTTCTTTTGTCACACGCCCTAAATTGCCAATTCTGGGACATTGTCCTCTACCATAGATCAGTGAGATATGGGAATTTAAACATTAAACTTTCAATAGTGTACTCCCTGTAAACAGAGTATGTGTGCATAAACAGAGCAAATAAATAAATGTGCTATTTGAAGGTATATCAAAACTAAGTTTAATGGCACTGTTTATCTATGTGGAGTTTTACCATGACATCCTAAGCTGTAGGCGTCTCTAGAAGTAATTCACATTCAAAGGGTTAAGCCATACTATTTAAAAGTTTCACTTCTCAAGGTTATTTTGCAGTACCCATGATAACCCAGGTTACCTATTGCCTTAGAAGCAGCAGCTCAAATGTAGATGGACAGCTGCCATACAATAGACCTTACATTTTAACAGGTATTACCCTGATGTGTGCCAGACAGTACCAACTCTGCTGACTTTCAGGGAAATATATGCTGTATTTAAGGAGAATCTTCCTCAAAAAAAATATGTGGGCATCTTCTCATGTTTCTACTGGAGAGCTTTTAACTTCAGTATTTTCATTGATGAGGCCCACCATGTTCCTCCAAGCGAGAAAAAAATAACCATTTAAACTCTTGTTTTTGCTGCTTTGGCTTCTGGTTCTATGTCTTACTTTGCATTTTAGTCCTTTCATTGGAGCTGGTCTGCATGTTTATATTTTGGAAGCAGTTTAAATAAAGCACTAACTCTGGGGAGGGACTGTGCGACATGCCTTCGAGTCTTGAGATAGTTGAAGTATGAGTGATGTCTTCCCACTGTTCCCTGAGTTTGAATAGCTCTCTGCCAAAAACATGCTGTTGAATTGGTTTAAATCTCATTTTACAAAAATCAGCATGACTTCTGTTCCCCAAATCAGGGTCTGTGTTCTTAAATTTCATATTTTTCAGCTCTCTTGTTCTCCGACTTCAGTTTTACTTCTGTGCTTTCTGGTTTAGTTAGTCAGCAGATGTGTTAGTTCCAAGCCTCTTTACATGACTTTACTTATCATTTTTTGGGGGCAGAGAAAAGCCAAATAAAAAATTACCTTTCTAGGAACTCCACTAAGCTGGGAATTTTGAGGTTGCTCTAATGGCTGTCAATAGAAGCATTAGAAAATGTAATACTGAGGAAAACAGGTTGTAAATTGAAGCAAGATAACCAAAGACAGAAGTTCATCCAAGACATAAGGGGGGCTAGTATCTGATTTTTACTTGAAAAAAGCTACTCTAAGGCAACAGCAACAACTGTCCATGTTTGGTATGAATTATGCTATGGTTTAATTTCCTAATGTCGGCCATTTTGCAATTGAAAATTCAATGTTTTCATTTTGAGTTGCAGCAGATTTAAAGCCTAACTGCCTGACAACCTCAAATGCAAAAAAAGTAGAGCTGTGTGACTTTTAGTTATTTGAGAAACAGTAAGCAAAAATGAAATTTAAAATCAACATCTTAAAATGCATTTATAGAAAGCTATTACTTAGGTTGCCAAAACCAACTTTAATTTTGATACTTTCTGATTTTTGAGTACTCAGATTTTGTTATTTTCCTTAAAAGAAATCATTTTGCTGTAATGCCATGAAGGACATGGCACTTGATTTAAAGAACAGAGGCATAGTCTTGCTGACCTTGTTTAACTGGGTCTCTAGTTAAACAGGTGCCTGCAAGCAGGGCTGTTCACAGCGCTGGTGGGCTGCATGGCTTTTCTGTGTATTTAGAGCAAATCCACTCTAACCTGTTGCATGTGCTTGTGTAGGGCCCAAATTCTGTATGTTCCTGAGAGAGTCCTGAGACAGAGGTATAGTGCTTCCTAAGGAGTAAGGCTATATCTAAAGTATTTCCCTCTGTTCAGGTCAGCTATTACTGACAATTGCAATAATACAAAATTTCCTCTGACTTGGGAACACATGCTGCCTTCTTCAGTGTGTTCTTACTGAGTTCGGCACTGCAGTCTTGAACCTTATGGCTGATATGTTGATATTATGGGTGTAAATATTTCCACATCCTTCATGCCTTGAAAACAAAGTCTGTTCTATTAAGTTTTTTATTTGGCAAGGGACAAAAGTGCAACTGGAATTGGCCACTTGCAATTTTCCCCCTTTTAAGCACTTTCCTTCTCATTTGTGTTAAATGAGATCTGGAAAAATAAACATTGAAGTGCTGCATAAAGTTTCCCAAAACCTTTTCTGCACATTAATCTCACCAGCACTGATTTAGTGGTGCTTTGCAACCATTTTGAGACAATATGAAGTAGTGACAAAGGTTCTTGGGCTCCAGACTAGGGGTCTAGGCACTGAGCACAGAGCTGGCTCTGTGCTTTCAGAGGAGCCTCTGATGCTTAGGATTTACTATGCATTGGCCAGCTTGGCACAATAATGAATGCCCTGGCTGCTCCTTGGCTCCTGTTATTGTTCACGAGAATGGGCAGCTCCTGAGGAAGACTTGCCAGACTGCAAGTGGTGCGGGTAATTGCCGGGCAGGGGAGACTGCAGTGTTGGCTTGTCATCAGTGTGGAGGTGAATCCAGTCTTTTGTACTTGTCTAAAACTAAATAAAAAGCCAGATGTCAATGGACTGTGTTTCTCTTTGGAGTGAAAAAACCTCTCTGTATGTGACCTAGTAATTACAGGTAACCTTGTGGGTACCAATCCTCAGCTCTTGGACACTGAGGGAGTCTAGTGATGTTACTTATGGAGAGCTTCCGGAAATTCAGGCTTGCTCATGAAAGCAGAGCCCAAGCATAGATTCCTACTGTCCTTTACTAACAGTGAGTGTGTTTATGTTAACAAGTTTGGATCAGGAGTGCACTTTGAGAATTAATCTCTTGACTTTGCATGCTTTGTATGTGAAGTGGCCCCAGAGCATCTACACAGTGTTGTTTTCTGAGAATGTGAAGCTGAAGGATGTCCCCCAAGTGGCTGCAGTACTTCTGCTGCTGAACAGCCTGCAGCACCACAGCTCATCTCTGAAGTGAGACCCTCCAGACAATGAGTCATTGGAAAGAGGAGTCCTCATCCTCAGCTGCTCTGCTTTTCAGACCCACTTTCACTGTACCGCAGGGTTTGCGAAGACAAGCATAGGGGAAATCTCTGACCTTCATTTGGTGATTTCTTCAGAGCATGGCACTGGTTAGGCTTGTTTGGTCACTTCTGACAATGTGGAATCCAGCCTATTTTATACGGGGCCCAGCTGGGTCAGCCTGTCCTGCTTCTGCCAATGGGGAGAACGGTATGTGGAGAAAAACAGCCCAGGAGAGACTCTTTGGGTGGTCCTTCCCCAGGGCAAGGTGGGGTTTAATCATTCTCCCTTCTTTCAGTCTTTATTGGAACTGTTTTGGGGTTTTTTTACCAGTCCTTTTTTTTTTTTTTTCCCTGGCTTAAGGCATTTTAAACCACTTTTGCAAAATTGTAGGTGAGCACCAAAGCAAAACCAAAAGTATAAGCAATAGTTGCTGACATAAATGTTTCTTTAGAACTTCTTTGGGGGAGCTACTTAGAGCATGCTGCATCCTTAACTGGATTTTGGGTGGGAAACACTTTTTCTACCGTGTTTAGGGCTTCCCTCAGGATAAGAAAAATTCAGGTTTAAAAATAAAGAAAGCTCAATAATGTGAAGGAAAAAAAAAAAAGCCCTGTAAACACATTTTTTAATGAAATAAATTGAAATAGTCACAAGTTCCCAAAGAGTTTGTTCTCACGCACTCCTCTACGTTTTAGTAAAGTACCTGAATAAAAATATTTTTTAAACCAAAAATCAGAATATTAACTAGACAGCTTTACCATCTTGGTTTTGTGTTTTGTGTTGGTTTTTTTTGTTTGTTTGTTTGTTTTTTTTTTTGGTTGGTTTTCCTTCTGGAGGGGAGGGGCAGGAAATGGTAGTCATTACATTGCTAGGAAAACTATTAAGCAAGTTAGTCCATCAGCCTATAGCATGACTGCTGGCACGCTACCTGGTCTTGGACAAAACAAATACTAAATATTAGAACAATATTTCATTCTTGGATTTCCTCTTTCTGGATGCTTTCTCCACAAGGGATTTGAGGACTCTGAACATTTACCTGGTGTTCCCAGGTGATTAGGTGCCTGGATGATGGGAATTTTGCCTGTATCCTCAGGTGACACTCTGCAGTGTAGAGAGTTGCATGTTTCCTGAAAGCATGTGGGTTACTGTCCTAGATGACTTATGCAAAGGGCAGACAGACCTGAGTGTGTCTATCTGCCTAGTAAATCCCAGATAAAAATCTGTCAGTCCTATGGAACAGCAGCTTTAAAAATTATTGATCAGCTTGAGATTATGTTCCACAGTCTCCAAGTTCGGTGAGTGCATCAGGTGGGGATGCCTGGGGAGACGACAAAACATTCCTTTAGATCAGTCTTTTGGATTGCATGCCAAATACTAAAAGTAAACCTCAATTTCAGGCCAAGAAAGAAACTTCAGCTGTTCACTGTTGTGCACAGGGTGAGCATTTGCTGTTTCTATGGGTCCTGGTCTTGTGACAAAACTGATTGGACGTGAGCAATTTCTTCATTTGTGGTTTCTTGTTGAAGTGCAGTTTGGCACTGGTGACTGGTATGCAGATGGGGCAGGAATGGGGAAGGCAAAATGACAAGGTGAAAAATGAGACATTTGAGAATTCCCTGGCTCCTGACATTTCTTGAATAGCTTCCATGCTTGTTTTCATGCTCCATTATTGGTTTTATTTTAAACTTCCTTTTTTAAGGACTGCTGAGTAAAAAAGATTTAATTATTAACTCTTCCGCCCAGTTTAAATGACCTTATAAAACAGTGAAAGTAGGTTTTCTCCTGTTACCAGCACAAGGGAGTGTTAAAGTAGGGGAGTAGTGCAGTATTGACTTTATTTATCTCATGTGCGCACACACAGAGGGCAAGTTTGAATCACTGACTCCTATGTTTTGCTGTAAACACTTTTACCAGCAAATTCCAGCTGATAGATCAGTGATTTGTCTGTTTGAGAGAGAGTTTTAGAGCTACTTTGTCCATTCACAAGCAGAGTTTAAGCTGTTTTATGTTTAAACTTCTTATGTGGCAGGGTTTCTCAGGGTGTTTTGCCAGCTATGCTCTGCTAAAGGTGAAAAGCAAGTGTAGACAAATAGAGACAAATTGTAGACAGCAAATGGGAAGCCAAAAGACTTACGTTTTGAATTAAATCCACGTTTTGATGGCAGCATTACACATCCACAGTGAGTTGTAGGCACCGTTAGCACCCACAGCTGTTTATGCTTTTGTGTGTATGTTTGTGTTCATGCTAATTCTCTTGAGGCAAAAAACTGTGGTCTGTAGTTGCTACAGCAACAAAAACACTGCACTCAGTGTATGGGTGGGTTTTTCCTACTTTAAACAAGTATGTTGAAAGTGTAGGCATATTGCTGTGGTACATTGTGAAATAGGATAGCCTCTTGAGAGAGAAAACGTTTGTTTGGATTTTTTTATTCAGAGAATGTAACTTTGTTACCTTTATGGCTACTTATCTGCTAAGGCTTCAGTTCCCAGTTGCAAATGTAACATTGCAGGGGTTGAAATGGACTCAGCACTTCGGGAAAACAAAGTTTTAAGAGTTGTTCTGCTGATGCTAACTGGTAACTAAAGGGAGGATTAGAACAAGGAATGGTTCAAGGCAGAGGGAAATGGGTGATAAAATCAAGTTTCTGTCCTGTTGTAATTGCTCTTGTCAATCAAAAGATGACTGTAGCTGTTCTTTGTCATGAAACCAGAATGCAAATGTGAACTGTACAAGAGAAGAAGGTACAGGGTAGGCTTCCTTCACTTCACCTTTGAATGTTTAAGAACTGGGTTGTGTGCTTTAGAAGTGTGACTGTTAAGAGGCATCAAAGTGAAAGCATACATGAGCAGCATAAATAAGATTGATCTAATAGATCTAGGATTTCCTTCCTTTTGCCTCCCAGTATTTCTCCATGTGAAGAGAAAACTGTGATAACATTGGAAGGCTTCAGATTCAGTGGTGATTAAAATGAAGGTCTTTTTCATTCAGCCCAGAACTGGACTGTGAAACCCATTTCAACAGGATGCTGCTAAGGCCAAGAACTTCGCCAGAGCCAGCATGGACTTGGATGTTTATATGAAAGAGAATGTATACCTAGAGTAAGATACTTAATAGCTTAACAGGGAAAGCTTTTGGAGGTACGTATTCTTTTGCTGGCTCCTTTGGTCCCTTCTGCAGGCATTGGTTTCTGGCAGCTCTGCCACTAGTGTTGCTGCTGGCAGTCCCAAACATGGCTGCTGCTCCCATTATGGGTGAGTGGGTCTGCTAATTGTCATCCCCTTCCAGGGCTTGACTCAACCCTGGATTTATTACTTGAGGTTATTTTTTACATGGTGTTATAGCAGGAAGCAGCAGATCTCTGTAGGACAGATCAGCCAACGCCCAAGAGAAGTCACTTCTCCAGCATCCCACTTTCAAGGTGCCCAAGCTACAGCTGGCCTGCTATTAGCTTATATAGAAACTAACTGACCCCTTATATGCTCTATAATGTGTTTCCTTCTGGCCTGCTATTAGCTTATATAGAAACTAACTGACCCCTTATATGCTCTATAATGTGTTTCCTTCTTGGTTATCTTCTTCTTTGTCTGTTCTGATTTTTAACTGTTGGGTTTTGGGGTCCTTTTTTTGTCCATAGGCTGAGCATTTCCTCTCTCTTTAGTTCATGCTGCACATCTTTAAACCTGTATTTGGAGGTACTGTGATCTGCATGTTCCCTTTGAAGAGACTACACCAGCAGGTGTAGTCTGCCGGCATCCTTTGGGTTCTGACAGTACTCTGTTACCTAACAAAAACCAGTCACACATTTTGTGTGCCATTACCTCATTTGCCTAACTATTTCAGGCTTCCCGGTTTGGTTTTGTGTTTTTGTTTGTTTGTTTGGTTTGGTTTTTGTTTTGTTTTGTTTTGATAGAGTTGAGTTAGGGTTTAAATAATTATTAGGAGAAAACTGATTCGGTATCTGCCTCTTCTTTTTCCTTTCTCTCTGGCACGTCAGGTTTTGATCATAGTCACTAATAATGGCAATGTACCAGATCACTTTAGAAGACCCTAAATGGCAGGTGTCAGTGGCCTCATTTACTTGGTGGCAGGTAAGAACACTGGGTTGTGACTGGAGAAGCTTTGAGCAGTCAGTGGAGACCCACATTGTTGGTCACCCCCTTCTGTGTCTCCTTTCTCTAGTCCCATATAAAGTACATGCTAATCATTGCTTGGGCACCTTCCAGCATCAGGGAAGCAAACATACTACCACACTCTTCACCCTAGTGCTACAGTAATGGTGGGGAAAAAATCCAATGTGTGTTTTGAGATACCTTAAGTTTGCTGAAAATCAAACCTGAAATGCTTTCTGAAAGTGCTTCTGAGATAGCCAGATGTTAGTGGCATAAAACCTTGAGATAGAGAGATGGAAATAAATTTTACAAGCTGGCTGTGTGGATCGTGCAATGTCCTAATTCTTTTAAAGCACGAGGTTTTTTTAGGCTTTATGTGTGAAGGGCTTGTTTGACAGGGAAGTTATAATTATTTATGCAACTTAAAGGATTGCTGAATTTCTTTTCCCTGGCTATGTTCAAGTTTGTAGGGTATTTTGAGAAGAGCTCACTTGGAGTTTATGGGATTTTGTTGCTGTACTTTGTTTCTTGGACAGTAAGTTGCCTGTCACTGCATAGTAGGAATATCACTGTAATAATTCTAAAATGTAAAAGCGTTCTTTTCTTTTTTTTTTTCCCCAAACTGTTAAAAGGGAAAAAAATATGAGACTTATTCCTGTTGCCCAATGATTGCTGTCTTTTGTAAAGGAAATCAAGTTAAGTTTCTGCTATTGCTGACTCATAGCATGGCAAGAATACTGGAGGAAAATATAATGCTGTGGTTAAGTAATAGACGTGGGTGGGTTTTGTCCTTCTGATATGGCAGTTATCTTTGGAAAATATCAGTTTTACAACCCAAAGTTCTGCTGTGCTGTGTGCAAATAGAAGTATTGAACACTAGTAGGGGGTATATAAAGAAGGCAGCATGACTGTAATGAGGCAAGGAAATCAAATATTTTTTTCTTCAGAAATAGTACAGTGCAAATTAATAGCAAAATCCAAGTATGTCTTCTTTTTTATTTGTTTATTTTACATGCCTTTATTCACCAACTGACACTCGCTCATGCTGTTTTCCTGTTAGTTTTTGTTTTGATTTGGTTGCTAAGTTTGAAAAATAGGTTTTATTTATTTATTTATTTATTTTGGAGGTGATAACCCCTGGAATTAATTCAGAACACGACATTTTAGGAAAAGTACTAATGATTTCCAGATAGTTTAATGATGGTTGAGACATTTGACTTGTGCCGACTCCCAAGTGCTTCTCATCTCCAAGTTATTTTCAATAGCGTCTGAAGTTGAATGCCTAAAATTAGACATGCTCTAAAGTTCAGCTTCCAGAGGTATTTGCTGTAGATGTAAGATGCGTATAACACAGGCATAACTAAACAGCTGGGATTATGTTCTTGCCTTCTTGCATGGTTCAAGATCCAAAATAAATGAGCATGAACTGAGCGTGCTGCAGATTGAGTAGAAATAAGGAAGGAAAAAACAGCCATAACAGGATATCGTCACTGTACACGTTTTATTGGTGGCTTCTCTTCCTGCCACAGTTCTGAAGGGATTAAAAATAAGTCTGCAGCCCACATGAATGAGGGCTGGATAAACCAATCTTCTATTGAATAGCAAAGAGCAATCATTTTACTTTTAAACTGTAGAAAAATTAGGAAAAGCAGTATTTTATTACTCAAATCTCATGATTGAGAAAGTGAGTATCTGAAATTGGCAGTTATGGAGGGTTGCTAATTCTACACAGTCACTGTTACAGCAAAGGAATAAAAAAGATAATTGTGCTTGTGTTGAAAACAAACAAACAAAACCCCCCAAAACAAAACAGCCCACATACCGCTCTTTACAAATAGGCTAAGAAATAAAGAAAACAGCTATCTAGAAAATCTGCTTGCCAGCAGAATTGAAGGCCATGATGTAAACGGGGGACTCTGCAAGCGACTGCAGAATATGAAGTTTTCATTGCTTATGGAAACAAAGAAAGTGAGTTACTGACTGTTATGTTTGCAAACATAATTGCCAAAATATAAACTGATTTTCCCAGTCAAATAAATGGCTCTGACTAAAGTTCACTACTAAGAATAGGTGATTCTGTGCATATTCCCACCCCTTGTGGCTTGCTGCTTTTTTTTTCTCTTGTGAAAAAAACTCCCTATTGAGCATTTGCACATGTTGAGTTGACTGTTATTATCTCTACAAACTGAAAAAGCCTGAGCAGATTACTGCAGATTTTCCCTGTCCCTTAATGATGGTTTCCCAAAATCTTTGAGTATTCTTTTCTATCTGCAAGGGAGTTCCATGCTGAAAGGCGGCTGGGAATATTTTCTGTGCCTCTTTTACCAAATTATGTGGCTCTGCAGTGTTGCAAAGGGCATGCTAGCACCCTGAGATCTGTGCCCCTTATTTTGAGAGGTTGGAGCATGGGCAGAAGAGCACAGCTCTTCACCTCTCCATTTTGATGTACTCTGGAGTGATGTTTTTAAGTTCAACTGAAAGCATTTTCTTTGTTGTTCACAAAGGTTCTCCCTCCTTCCTTCTTCAAGTGGTGTTGCTGGGTGTTTCAGAGATACAAAACTGATTAGACAAAGAATAGGACAGGAAGAACTGAGGTTTGTAACACCTGCTTGCAGAAGCAGGAAGCTGGGTGCATTTGACTTCACCCATCATGTAGGAGCATTGTTACTCTCGAACTCTTCCATGCATGTCTGGCAATAGATATATCTTAAAGCAATTATTTTTTTTCTGAGAAGTACCTTCTGATTGGCACTCCTCCCCTCCATCCCCCCTTTTCCCCAGCTCCTTTTCAGGCACTTGAAGTAGGCTTCGTTTACTGCAGAGTACCAGATTCCGGAATATCGTACCATTTTATGGTGTCGTTAACTGGTAAAACAAAACACAAGGCACCAGGGACCGTGGGTCATTTTTGAAAATTTGATTTCTTACAACTAAATGGTAGTCCAGTTTTGCAGTCCAGAGACTAATGTATGTAGTGTGGCTACTGTTTGCCTTGGAAATCTGCATTGTATATTTCTACATCTAAACTTACTCATCTAGATCACTTTTATAGTAGGAGTACCTGTTTTAGAGTCGTGTTTTTGGATTAGGTGAATTGCAACCTAGAATTGCCTCCTTTCTCCACTGACGACAAAAGAAATTTAGATGGACTAGCTCAGGTATCGACATCAGCGTTAGAACAGATAAATTCTCCCCCTTTCTCTATCAAAGTCCTTGCATAAATTTTTGAAGTATGTCCTAATATGCTAAGTTTTACCGTGCCTTTTTTTAAAGTTGGTATGAGCATGATTGAGTGTTTAAGTACAAGATGTTCCAGATTTTCAATGTGTAAGGTCCTATTAAATTCTTATATAATATCATTGCTATGTCTGAAAGGTCCAGTCTTTGATCAAGTCTCTTAATTCCAAAGATAATGTGCCTGAATTTAACACAGTGCTGACAATGTCTACAGTGGGTAAAAAGAAGCCCAACTTCCTTTTGGTTTAGAATTTCTTGTGAAGTTGGTACTTTTTTGCCTCACTAATGTTTGTTTCTTTCTGTTGTGTGCACTTACTGGGATATCACTGGGATAATGTGAACAAAACTGCTCTGTTTGTATTGGTGTCTATTCTTAAAGACCACTGACACATTTTTCTATAGAAAAGGAACTGAAAATAGAATTGCACAGACACTGCAACAGCAATAATGGGGCAAGTTAGTTTAGAGTGCCAGTTCCCATTCTAGTGAAGGATTGCACTTTAAGCCTCCTGTTTTATTCTTAAATTGGTGAATATGTGCAGGTGCAAGGCCTGAAATTTCAGTGTGTTTATGAACTGGGACTTTAGAAATATTGCTGTAGGGATCTGCCATCCCTACATTCATGCAACTCCTATTGGTATTTGGAGAAAATAATTTACATTGAAGCCACTAAAATATGTGCCAGTAGGGTAACTGGGTATACACACATATGTCTGTATTATCTTCCTTCTTTGCATTTTGAATAAGTCAGCTATGTAGTTCTGTTGATTACATAGAGAAAGTGAAAAGGTGCTTGACTTGCTGTGCTGTATTTTAAATTTTATAAAACTAAACCTTTAAATAAGGGGGGAAACTGTAGATTTGTGTTAATGCTACTCTTAGCACTGCTACTTATGTACCAAAGACTAGAAAAAAAAGAAACTGGACTAAAATCTGTGTTGTTAGAGCTTGAGGCTGATGAAGTTGGGCTGAATCATGTCTGATGATACCTGTGTCAGTCCTGTTTCTTTCTTTGTTGCAGGCAAAGAAACCCCTGTCTGTGGTGGATGAGGGTGATGGTGATGTAGAGCAGGGGCTAGGCAAGGCTCCTGAGAGGTTGTGTGAAAATAATTTTTTTGTGGTTTGGGGGTAATCATCAGGCCTGAAAAGATCAGTTGGCAACAATATCTATTATTCAAGAATTCATTTCTGAGAAAAAGATGGGTAACTGATGTATTTAGCTAATGATCATGAAAACTAAGGGTCCAAGCTCATTTAGTTGCCAGAGCCCTACAGGTGGCAGAGAAAGGGCGCAAGCAGTGCTGTGATGTTCCCACCACAGGAGGTTCCTAGACCTCTAGGGACTTTCAGAGGAGGCTTTGCAAACACTCAGGTCTCTGCTTTGCTGTATTTTACTCCCTGGAGTTGTAGTTTTCTCGTTTGTTCATTTTCACTTCAGCATCTGTCTCCTAACATTGCATATGCTTAAAGCAGGTCTTCCAAATGGACCCTGTGAGACGAGCTTGAGTGATAGAGTAATATGATAAGATCAGGCTATTCCTGCTGCATTAGTATGAATCTATGCATAGGAAAGGAGGGTAGGCAGTACATATTTCCTATGAGAATTTCAAGATCTCGGTGACTTCCTACTTCCTGTGACATTTTTTGCAAAATTAGGGCTGGTTGTCTTGTCTTGGTGTTTTTGCTTTTGGTGGTGTTTTTTTTTTTTTTTTTTTTGTTTTGTTTTGTTTTGTTTATTTGGGTTTTCTGCCCCTGTCAGAATTCATTTTTGGATAATGACATTTACCTCCTCTTTTTCCTTTTCTCATTCAAATATCCTTTATGCTCTCACCTGCTGGCTGTAATTCTGCTTTTAGACGTGTCTGCAATATTATACAGTGCAATACTACCCTTGCACAGAGGTATGTCAAACTATTCTTTTTAAAGAACTCTTTGGGGGTTAAAGGTACTGTAATTAGTGTTCTGCCTCACTGCTGAGTAGTCTGAAGAAATGAGGCAGCTCTCCTAACAACCTAAAGGCACTCTGGTTTAAAAAAGGGCTCCAGCTGGTTTAATTGTATCGATGCTTCTATTACAAGTAGGAATTGGTGCTGGCTATCACAGGTACGAATAGGAATCGTTGCTGGATATCTCGGGTACAACAAAATTTCATCATGCTATATTTTGGTATTACTCACTGAGAGAACAGTAATTACTGAGTAGTGGCAGAGCCGCTGTGCATAAATGATCACTACTTAGATTTCTGTCCAACATACAGGATCATTACAGTTCAGTGTATGAGCTGCTGATAGCAAGCTAAAGCTGCTTTGGGTCAAGTGCACACATTAAATGTATCAGTCATCAAAGGTAGATAGATGTACAGGGGTGTGACAGCACTATGATGTAGATTTGACTTCTCAAGCTTACTTTTGACTTTAATGTTTTTCCTTTAAAATTTCTGATGATTCGGGGTTTAATCTGTTCTATAGCTGTGTTTGAGTGTCCTGGTAGTGATTATTGTGCTAGTGGCTTCATAGAGCTAATCCAGAAAGAACATCTGTTTCAAGTTTATAGTCTAAATCATGGAAGGATATTTGACCCTTAAGTAGGGAAGCAGCAGAATTTACCCAGGAAAACAGCACAACAGGCCAAAATACTGTCAGTTTGGCATATTTTGCTTTAACAACTCCATATTCCATATGCGACAGCAACAGAAAAGCCAGGGCTATGAGAATTTAGTGCTGCTTTTCAAGAGGAAAAATAATCTTTAATTAGTCATGCATTATATTCTCTCTCTCTCTGTTCCCTTCCCTGAGAGAAATTCCCTTTTCAAACCTTTGCCTCTTCCCCCCCCCCATCTTCTACAGGACATCTGCCAACACAAAGTCAGAGAAATGAGTTGTTTCAGTATAATATCGGAGATGTGACTTTTCAGTGGTTGTATCAGTATTTCCCCAGTGGAAATGAATTTGTCTCCTCTGATCCATGCTGCTTGCAATTCACAGTGCCTGGCTTTAGACCAAAAATACAGCATCTTGCAAGTGGTAGTCAATTCTGATTTTTTCACAAATGCCTGTTTGTGCTGGCTGTTGGCGCACTGAGTTCTATGCAGAGCAATGCTACTGTGGGCAATAAGGGGAGCTGCACATGAATCCTTTTCCTTCATGGAAGCCTAAGTCAAAATTATAGCAGCGGGAATTCTGATGCTGCTTCTGTGATATCATTTTACTATTTTGGGGTGTTTGTGCCATCCCTGCGTAGAGCTAAATGATCTCTGCAGAGAATATTTGTCCTTATGGTTCATAAAAACAGTCTGGGAGATCAAAATATTTTGAAAAATTTCAGTAAGTATCAGATATCTTTGAGATGATCTGATTAAAGAATATTCCACCTCTCATTCTTAACACACCCATTTAAAATATCACAATTTGGATGTTATGAAACGCTATCATAAGGGCAGGTCTGTTTTTCAGCATTGAAGTAGAAATCTCTCCAGCAAAGTGAAGTTAAACATGTTTTTTGCTGAATGTCTTTTGTTGTATGTGCAAAATAGTCTTTTAAACAGAGAAAACAAGTTATCACACTTCCATACTTCTTGTTTTATTCTTTGGAAAAAAGATATCATCCTGGAAGATGGGGCTGATATCTGGCGAAGTGGAATGCTTTATTATGGCATCCCTTTCCAAAATACTACCCAAGTGCTGCTGGACTCCACAGGCAGTGGTTTGACTTGAGAAGAAATTGAGTACTGAGCTTTCAGTAGTCTCTATTAACATGGTTACTTATGCTTTGCCAAATACTGAAAACAGCTGTTTGGTGATCTATGGTAAGTTTGTGAATAGAAGAGACATTCTAATTTATCAGATAAAAACCTTGTAGCAGCCTCTAAACTAATGTACAGTAGGTTGTTAGCATACAGCAGAAAATACAGAGTATCTTAACCATGGGATACAACTTCATCTTTATAGTAAGTCACCATAGGAGGCCTCTACTCATACACTTTATATTGTTCAGCAGACGAACTGCAGATTTCATGCCTTATTCTCTCGTTTAGCTGGTAAGCACAAGACCTGGTAGAGATATCTTCTGTGATACCTATAACGTGAGGACAGTTTGCATCATCAGCTGCACATTGAAGTGAGCACGGACCTGAATGCTAGCTGGGAATATTCTGGCATCCTGACTGTGCTATAACACACTTGTACCTCTGTGAACATGTGTGAATGTGCACCATGCTTTTTTTGTGTCCAGAGTTTGAGTGCTGTGGGGGGCACATCAGCACCTTGTCATCCAACAAATGGCAAGTTAGCAGTGTGATTTCTTATAGTGATTTTAATAGTGAATGAATTATAGCATTAACAGGAATTTTGCTTGCAGAGGGCTGTCTGGTTTGGGTAATGGACTTACTTGCCATTTGGAGTTTGGAAAGAACGGCGTGGTCAATTTTTACATACTCCTAGATTTTTGGAAAATGAGATCAGTTTTTCTGCTAGTGTAAGGGAGGAATAAAGTAGTAAAGGAAAAGCAAAGTATTTTTGTGGTCAAGATAGAATGCAGGAATTTTCTTCCTGATACTAAACTACAAGGAAAATGTTAAAACACTAAAATAACAGACATATGTCTGTTATTTAATAATGTGCTTAAACTTACTTATTTCTTCCTAGAGTGTGATCTAGTTACCTTCAAATGTCTGTTACCACTTTTTACAATAGGAATATTTGAAGATGCATGGCTTAGGGGAATTGAAGCTTCCTGAGGTGGATGATTAGCAGCTTACCCTGAGCTATGGTAAGCAGTGACCAAGGCTATTTGCAATGGTTTGATGGAAAAGTGTAAAGCCAGGCTTTGCCTCCTCTAGTATTTTCTGTTCCCCATCCCAAGAATTTTTAACAAGGAAAATAACTTTCCAATTTCTTCTTGTAAGAGTTTCATGGGGGTTTTATTCAGTCACTTTTGGTGTACCAAACAACATATTTGCCAGTCTCTTTTGGAAATATTCTATGTCTCCATGTTCTCCAAATACTGAGATTTCAAGACACAGGTATTTAATGCCAGGTATTTGGGACTTTTGTGACTTGTCAACTGGCTTTTGCCCTTGACAATGCCCACCTGCAGATGGTTAATGAGACCTAATAAAACATACAGCAGAAAGTCTTATTTTTCCCCTGAGAATGGTTAGGAGGTTGAAGAGATGACTTTTCCATGTAATATGCCCTGCCTGTTGATGGAGACAACTGAAAAGGTGGCTCCAGGTCCCTAGGAGTTAGTGTTTCCCCTTCCTACAGTACCAGTCCAACATTTGCCAAGTTGGTTTCACCCCATTACAAATGTGACAAGATGCAAAGGCTTGAGACAGATGGAACTAACCTTTCATGTACTTTGAGGGCTTTGATTTTAACATAAGGGGGATATTGATATTTTAACATAGGGGGATCTTGAAACTGTTGTGTTTGATTGTTCTAGTGTCAACATCATAGATGCTTGCTTGGTTGGTTTGATCTGATTGCTAGCTTCACATAAAACTCAGATTTGCAGTATAAATGTCACTTTGAGATATTTCAGCTATAGAATTTGAATGGATAAAGGGGTGAACTACATTTTTGGTTGTTTTTTTTTTTTTTCCCACATTGTTCATACCTGGTGTTTACATGTTCTGGACCCATCTAGTCTTTTAAAGTCGAGACTATTAGATATTAAAGAACTTCTTAACCAGACAACAATAATGATCAACCCAGTTGGCTGGAGCTGTTCCAAATTTTCTCTGTCTCCAAAAGTACAGATATCTTGTTCCTGCATTGCAAGGCTGTCTTCAGCTGGCTGTGACTCAGATACAAGTCTTCCAGATGGTGTTCCAGGATACTGTGATGAGACTGCCTTTTTGCTTTCCAATGTTTAATCATGGAAAATGAAAGGAAGATAGTATCTTGTTTTGGCAACATATCATATGCTCCTATTCCTACTTCTATTGCATCTTGCTTGCTGGAGCATAGAAGAAAATGACGATAAAAAGCCGAAATGTTTCTTTTCTGCTGGTAAAGTTGAAACCACATGTACAAAATTTGATGGCAACACTGAATAAATGCACCTAGCTAAAAACAGGGGTTAAATAGTTTATAAGGGTGAGTTGCAAGGAGAAGTGTTAGTTCTTATAATTTCTTTTCTATTTCCATGTTGTTTTTCTGTGGACACAATCTATCAATATTCAGAAGCCTTCAATTTACTGTTTACAAAACCTTTTTTACAGCAGTGGAAATAACCAAAAGGGAATAATATGAAGTCTTTTCTCTTTGGGAAGGGAAAGAGAGAAATGTGTGACTTACTTCACTTGTTATGCAGTACAACATTACTTGAAATTTCAGTGATCTATTTACTTATGTACCTTAAATGCTTAGAGAATAAAATTAATGCATGTTAAATAAAATGCAGCAAAGTCACTATTGGATGAACTGGCTGTCTTTGTACATACGTGAATGCTGGGTGTGTTTAAAAAGTTACATGTAAATAACTATATAAAAGGCAGTAGTCATACAAAAAGCTACCACATCCCTTGATTGCTCTGTGGAGAACAGACCAGATCTGGTCTGCTACCAGAGCTGGTGCTCAGTTTTAAATATGGAGTTCAGCCTGCCAAGCAGAATGAATTTTTTCTAGCATATGGAAAGGAGCATCCCAGTTCTACTGGACATTTGTCCTATATTCCTCATACCCAAGAAACAACCAGCTTCCCCTCCCCCCTCCCCCACCCCCTTTGTGATGGCTTATAGTTAAGAAAAGATTTGGCCTTTTTATCCAAGGTTTCAGCTTGGCTCAGGTAAACTCAGCGGAAATGATCCTCCCCCTCTACTCGACCCTGGTGAGGCCACATCTTTAGTATTGTGTCCAGTTCTGGACTCATCAGTATAAGAAAGACAAGGAGCTACTGGAAAGGATCCAGTGGAGGGCCACAAAGATGATCAGGGGTTTGGAGCATCTTTCTTATGAGGAGAGATTGCTGGGCTGTTTAGTCTAGAGAACATAAGACAGACAGAGGACCTTATTAATGCATATAAATATCTCAGGGATGGTGCCAGACTCCTTTCAGTGGTGTGCAGCAACAGGACAAGGAACAATGGCCATAAACTAAACCACGAGAAGTTTCACCTCAACATGCGAAAGAACAACTTTACATTGAGGGTGGCAGAGCCCTAGAATGGGCTGGCCAGAGGGGTTGGGGAGTTTCCCTCTCTGGAGACATTCAAAACCTGCCTGGACATGTTCCTGTGTAAGCTGCTTTAGGTAGTACTGCCTTGGCCAAGGGGGTTGTAACAGATGATCTACAGAGGTCCCATTCAACCCCAATGATTTTGTAATTCTGTGATCTGCGGAAGTATTCTGCAATTACTCAGCACCTCTAAAAGTCAGTCTTGTAGTAAACTGCATGCTAGACCTTGCAGTGAGCTCTGCTCAGATAAGTTTGTTCTTCAGATTGAACCCCACGGAAATCGGAGGTCATTTTAGTGCACTCAAATTCTAAGTGCAGGTTTATAGGTGGACAGGTAAAAGAAGTATTCTCCAACGCTATTTCTCAATGTTCTTGTTCAACAGGTACCAAATATGTCATGGATGACAGGAAGGTTTTATCAGTAACTTCTGTATTTACTTGGTTTTCTTGTTCATTGCTATCCTTCTCCCAGTCCTTCTGCTGATGAATCTTTGAAACTGATCATGTTGTTTTTAATGTTTATATGTTATTGTAGATATACACAAAAAAAACCTGAACCTGAAAGCCTTAGTGCAGCATTGCTGCCTGTCAGGAAAACATGGTCAGGGAGGAGAGGAACCTGGAAAGCTACTGAAGAGTTGTGGTGGCTGCAGTTCAGAAGGAAGGGCAAAGGCGTGAATGTTCTCGGCCAGTGAGCAAAAGTCTTATCTTTCTGCATTTCAGACTGCATTTTTTTTGTATCTGGAAGTCTATCGCCCAAGCAATGCATTGGGTGCAGCTTTCTCGATGTTATTGTGATAAGTCACGTAATGTTCATATGACACTGAGGAATCCTGGTTTGTGTTGGTACCTCTGACACTGCCTCTGTCATTTATGGATCCTGAAGAAAAGGGGGATTTTGAATCATATCTGTAACTTCTAAAGGTGTGTTGCAATCATTCTTCTGTTAGGTACTTTCTAGCTTAATTCATTACAAAAAAATGTAAACTAGTATTCTGAGACGATTGCTTGCTGAGTACTTTAGGTCTCTGATGTTTGGTTGCTCTGCAGTAACAACCCTTTTAACTTGAAAGCTGATTGAAATGTAAGGCTAGCATGTACTTATGCTTCTATCCTAGTAGAAGGCTTTACCCCTGCTCTTGCAAAAACAGCGCAGAGGAGACATTGTCTCGGTTCCTTCGTACAACAAATTAAAGATGTGGTAGTGGCATGGTTGATGTTCCCTGCTAACTTTAATCCAAGTAGCACCAAGTAGCAAGCAACAGTGTAGGTATGCAAGGCTGCTGTGCCGTCATATACTGTGTGTTAGCTTGTGATGAAGTCTCTGCTGCTTGCTTTCTGCTGCCTTGGCTATGTAAATGCTGTTATAAGTGTGTCTAATATGGGGTCTTGCACTTTCATTTTGCTGTGTGCGTGAACCTCTTAAGTCCCAATATTTTTAACATCTCAAGCTGAACATACAAGAACTGACTGAAAGTAAAAGGCACTTAGCTGCTTATCTTGATGTTTTTTACTGGTCTAAAGCCTCTATGAGTGATGCTGCACAGAAGCAGGTATTGTCTTTTAAACAATCAGCCACATCAGGTTTCTTGGAGTCTCTGCACTTTCCTTCTTTATACTGAATCAGATGAGCTCTGCATGCCACAAAATTGAGCTGCTGCACTGGATGTAAGAGTATGAAGTAGGCTAAAGTGGTATTAAGGTTCACTGAGTTGTCATTGGTGAACTGGCATCCATCAATGTTAGAAGCTTGCTTAGAAAGGATGCAATCAGAGCATCCCTGTAGGGCATGTACTCTCATCAGTCATTTCTGTGGCACCTATGGCTGTGGAAGGAGGGGAGGGAGGAGTTAAATGTTCTGAGTGGAGCTGTATGGTAATAGACCAGATGAGAGTTTGGGGTTTGTATTGCAGCATTTGGGCTTTTTGAGACCAGTGTAACTTTGTTCTCTTACTTTTTAAATCTTGCATGGAAAATAAGAATTGCTTGCATTTAAGTCTAGCTCTGTGATACCATCTGTAATAAACGCTGGTTGCTTACAGGAACAAAAAATAAATTGATATTGTCTTTGCTCTAGAGAACTAAAATTCAGCATATCCAAGTATTTAAATTGTTGCATTATTCTATTGCATGGCTGTCTGCACCACTGAAATAAAAGAACTGCAGCAACGTGCCCAACAAACCTTTAATAAAAACATTTGCTTGTACAGGACTGTGATGGATATAGTCCATGAGAATGAAAGCAGTTTGGGGCTGTAGTATCTTGTTAAACACATTGTAAATGTTCTTGACAAGAAGCCTGCCCAAATCCAACCACCTCTGGACAGCCAACATGTCAGAGCATTTCCAAGTGAGAAATATCATGCTGTCCTGGGCTGACAGCTTTGGATAATCCTCTAATCCAAGTGATTGTTTAAATGTTGCAGCCTATTTAGTTTTGCTCATTCCAGGATGACTTGCTGTTGGGGAGTCCTCAAGGGTGTTTTTTTGTTTTGGTTTGGTTTGTTTTTTCCTTAAAATTAATAATGTTATAAATTAGAAATTTATAAATTTATAAAATAAATTTATATAATTATAAATAATCTTATAAATTGTAAGTAATAAATTAAAAATAAATTTAACTCCCACTATCTGGGGTCCAGGCTAGACTTAGGGATGTATCCTAATGCTATATTCCTCTGTTAGAGACAGTTTCTGAGCTCTGTTTTTCCTCTGACTTCTGTGATATTTGCCGAGGCTGTCAAAGAGAAAGTGACTTCAAGAAGGCAGTTTGATGTCAGTTTTCTTCTGAGGATACTGAAGCTGTTGCTTGTCCTTGTGTTTGATAAGAGCAGCCTTTAGTCAAGGACTGCCTGCTTTCCGAATATACCTGTCTTGTGTTCCCATTGTGATTAGCACCTCCTTACAATGGGGCTAGGCTGCTTTCCCATGCTCTATAGAGACGTACAGTAGCCAAAGAATGATTGAGAAGCATTTTCCCTTAGCTGCCTGTGTGATAGTAGAGCAAAATTGTTTTCTTTGCACTCTTGAACTTCAAAAAAAATGGTAAGCTTGGAGGATGCTGTGGAGTGGAGGATTTCTGCTAAGAAGGCTTTCCAGTTACTGTTTGTGAAACAGCATCACACCAGGATTGTTGGATTTGCCCTTGTTTTTTGGTCTGTGTAGAAATCTGGGCACTAGGACAATGCTTCAGAATCCTGGTCTACTCCCTGGCCTCTGCTTCCTAACATGACAGAGAGGGTGATGTCCCCTGAACCTGGCTTGTGCTGGCACGCCAGTGTTGCTGGCAGCAGAGCAGAGCCCTGCCCTGGGGAGAGTGAGAACAGCCTGGAGCCTGCCGTACCTGGGGTAACTGGAACCTGCTTGTCCTCTTGTCTGAGTTTTTGGGTGTCTGTGTGCTTGTTTAATCCCTTTTGTTGTTGGCCTGGTAAAGTTATCACTTGGGCTCACAAATCAGAATGCTATGAAACAAAAGAGTCATTGCTCTCCCTTTTTCCCCTCCTTTTCCTGGCCCTACTTTTTATTGTTCTGTGGATGGAGAAACTCCTGCCCCTCATCCTGCAAGAATCACAACCATTTTTTTTTTTGTTTGTCTTTTACAGATCAATTTTGTAGCCTGTCAACTCTTTGCACTTCTGGCTGCATTTTGGTTTCGTATTTACTTGGGTCCCAGTCATGCCAGCTCTGCTGTTCGCCATGCATTTGCCACCCTCTTTGGGATATACTTTGCTGTCTTCTGCTTTGGGTGGTGAGTATTGAGTCACCACGTAGACAAGGCTTGGGTTAAAAGTATTTTTAAACTTCATGTTGGCTTTTCTGGATTACATTGTTTTAGTCTTAAGGCACTTTCTATGTTATTCTAAACAATTCCCAAACCCTCAAAGTAAAATGAGCCGTGAAAGTATTTGAGTGAATTGTTTAATCTGTGGTGTTTATTCTGGCAGTTAAAGTCACACCAGTCCGTTGCAAAGATGCCTCTTTTGGAGAAGATGTGTTAAGTGTGAATATGCACTTTGAGTCAGGCTGGTCTTTCTTTCAATGAAATACGCTGACAATATATCTTGGCATAAATATTAACTTCTGATGGATAGCATGCTATAAAGATGTCATTGTCATAATCCATGTTTACTGATACCCTGATATGACATTCCATTTATGTCATTTGCATGGAAAAATATTTCCTCATTCTGAACTGCCAGCCCTTCCAGGTCACGTAGAAATTATCTAAATACTCACTTTGTTGTCTTCAAGGTATTCCATTCATCTTTTTGTCCTGGTGATGATGAACTATGGCATTATGAATATGGCAAGTATTCCCAACATCCACAGGTGAGCTAATGTGGCTGTAAGTCTAGAGACTTTATTTCCCAGTTACTTGAGGAGCTTTGTTCATTCTGTTACAGAAGCAGCTGTAATTTCAATTTGTGTTTTTTGCACTGATACATTGCATCTCCCTATGAAACTGCTGGCCTCAAAAGTTGGCTTTTGCAGGCTTAATAATTTATGCTCAAACCTCTGGTTTCTTAAACATAATGAAGTCATATTCTCCTTGGTCTTGTGTCTTGAGGATTGCTTTCGATAATCCTTTTTAATGTGTTTTCCCTTTGCTGTTTGGCCTTCAGGTATTTTCCACTTATTCTTGAGTTAGGTAGTTCAAATAAGGTCACTGTGGCAGCTTAAGTTAGTGATCTATGAAATTAAGTCTTGCATTTGGTACTGGGCTTTGAGCTTGAAAAGTAGAAAGTACCAGAAATGTCATTGCTTTGAAGCAGAACCTTACAGCATCATCATGAGAAGTTCACCACCATGGGATCTTTCTTTTCCCTATACGAATGTCTGAGAGGAAGAAAGACACTTTAAGACTCCTGAAGTGCTTTGTGAAATGACTGTCTTCCTGACCCAAAGGCAAAAAGTGCTTTCATATGGAAATGAAAACTACATCTTATTTATATCTGCTTCTTTCACTTACTAAGAGGAAGTCCATGTGGAAGAACTCTGTTCATCATTGAGCCTTCTTGTATGGCTACCATACTGTCTGTTAGAGTTCAGCGCATGAGAGTTTTTAAAATTGTGCAGGTGGAGTCATTTGCTTCCCAATCATCTGCACAAATAAGGATTTTTATTTGTAAAACTGCTACTTTATAGCAGGCTAGAAGGATGAGCTGGCAGTTCATCCCACGTCTTTACTTTTGTGTTGGTCTCCCTAACAGCATGCGGTTAATACTGTGAGTGTTTTACAGGTGATTTCTGTCTCTATGCTGTGTGGCTGTTTCTGTAACTGCTGCTGAATGCTCACATCCACATCAGTTTAAGCTGTGGAATGGAAACCCTTTCTTCACTTGTCTTCAGGGCTTGGGCTGGCTGAGGATCTGATGCCTGTCCATGTGATGCAATTCTGGTGTCCCAGCTCTCCATTGAACTGTCTAGTTTGCTTCATGTATCAGTCTGTTTCCGAGTATCCATTCACTTCTTACCTTTCCAGTATCCTCTTTCTTGCTTGGTTAAATACAGGGAGAAGTTAGCTCTATAATGGCTGTATCTTCCCCCACTAGATACTGCAACACTTCCAGTTCTCTGTCCATTCAAGTCTTAAAGAGACAGTGATGCTACTGTCCTGTCTGACATAATTTTGGGATCATCTTAAAAAATAGAGTGAATTTGCCACACCCCAGTTAAGGAATGCTTCTTCAGTTGGCCACAACGATCTTAATGGTCCTTTCCAACCTAAATGGTTCTATGATTCTTCTGGAAGATGGCATATTTCAGCATGTAGAGCTGAAAAGATTAGGCTGTGTCATTATTTGCCTTGATATAAAATCAGGAGAGAGAAAATATCTTGAACTTGAGATATTAGTTTCTGGTACATCTGAGGAAGAGTTGTACATGTAAATAAAGGACTTTTACAGACAAAAAAGGCAGGAGATAACATTAGTGATGTGCATACAGTAGCGCCTGGTTTCAAATACTTGGGTCAAACATTTCAAAATAATATGTGAGGCTGGAATTCTAAAATTTAGATGCCTGACTCAAAGAGTTCTTATTTATTCCATTTCCCACCCCCAGTGTGAGGAGACACCTCTGGAATGTTTGAGTTGGGTACACAACACTATCAGTCCTCTTTGAAAGTTTCTGCCAGATCTTGTAATATGGCTTCAGACTTCTCAACAACCTAATTTGCAAAAGTCGAACTCTGCTCCTAAACAAGCCCCAGATCTATTTGAGTGATTCTAGCTCATGTCGGTACTTGTGTTGGTAACTGTGTGTTCTGTATGTTATGTTTTTAGGTACTCCTTTGTTGTAGCTATGGGATACCTCACGTTGTGCCACATAAGCCGAATATACATATTTCATTATGGTATTCTCACTACAGATTTTTCCGGGTGAGTGAGTCTGTGAGCTGGGTTCTGTGTCAATTAGCATTAGTTGAATTCAGTGTGTTTCAAGAATAATTTTTATGTTATCTGTTGAGCACCTGCAATTTTGTTTCTCTTAAGCTTTTTCTAAGGCTTTTTATTTTGTTGGTTATTCAGGGTTTTTTTTTTTTTTTTGATGTTGTTGTGTTTTGGTTTTGTGGTTTTTGGTTTGCTTATCCATTTATTTGTTTTTAGGAAGGAAGGAATAAACACTGTGTGATTTTTGCATTGATTCATTGTCTCTGCTGTTTTCTTGCTAAGCATTATCTAGTTAGGAAAGTAGACCTTGATTAGCTAAACTTCTCCTAAGATGCTCTAGGTGGAATAAATCTGCACAGTGGCTTGCTGGAGGTGAGCAGCACAGCTGGTTCTCTGGTCCCTGATGGTCTGCCCTGAGAGGTGGGGTGAGCTGCTCTCCTCCACCTTCCTAGGCACTGCCATCACTCTGGGTCATTCTTTGCTGTGTTCTGATTTATCTTGATGCCCCCACTGGGAAGGTGTTTCCCACCCCAGGCACTCCAGTGGGTGGGAGGACAAGACTTGAGCAGGGGTTGAGCGGGTGGAGGAGCTGGGAGGTTTGGTGGGTGGGTAACCCAAGCAGACGGACAAACAGAATCATGTTTGGTGCTGGGCTTACAGGTTATCTCACAGAGATGGGTTGTGGCTGATGTTTGAATAGTACAACTTTTTACATATGGCATGCATTTCTGTGGAACAGTGTTCTTCATGTATACTGTGGTCTCTGATTTAGTAGAGGATGCTTTGCAAAAACACAGCTAACCCTGTATATTTTGTTTATAAGGGGAAAGTATGCTCTTGCATGATTTGAAAACCATGTGCTAATCTGTATTCCACTTGTTTAATTGAATGTCTGAATACAGAGTAATTAGTAACATACTACAAAAAGCTTCTGTAAGCTGGCACAAGTAGGTTGATGCCTTTTCCAAGCCTCTGTCTTCTTATAGGCATAGAGAAGGAAACCAAAGGTTTTTGCTGTCTGTGTGGGTGGTGGATTTAAGGTTTTAATTGCATTTCAGGGAGTAGGGGCAAAGTTCCTATAAGACTTTTGAGGTTAAATTTGTTGGTTTTGTTTTTTTTTTTTTTTTTTGGGTTTTTTTTTTTTTTATTTAGAGGAGGGGGCAGAAATGGTAACTTGTGCGTTTAGACAAATTTAGCTCTGTATTTTTCTGCAGTTCTTTTAATATACAAAGGCATGTCCTGAAAGAGCATGACATACCAAGAAGCCTACAAATGAGATTGGAATGATGTAGGTGTGTGTGTGTATGAGACAGAGAAATGCAAGGAAGCATGCTTTTCTGAGCAGTGTGTTCAGAGGTGCACTGTGAGGTGTATTAGTTGCCTCCCGCTGAAAACGTTTAATAAAGATCCAGCTGAAACTGGGGGTGGAAGAATGGGAATGGTGCTTGTTTATAACATTTTCTGTCTTGATGAAAATGCAGCTACTCTTCTTTAGTGATGAGCTTGAGGATAGTAATGATACTGAATTTCCTCTGTTATTTGATTTTGTTCTGATGTTTCAAGATATAAACCAATTCCTAAATTTCAGTCAAACATAAAGCTGCCAAGTAGCAAACAACTGGAAAATGTAGTATGGATATAGGCTGCATCTTCATGGTGTATTTTGAAAACTAAGACAAAATAAAAATACTGCAGTGATATCAATAAAAACTTGCAATCCAAAGTGCTGAAGCAAAGGTCAGTCTCATAAATCTGTCTTAAAACTGGTTTTCTTGAGCTGTAAATTTTATGTTCTTACTGAAACTTTATGCACATACCTAAACAGATGTGATGACCCAGAGAGACAAAATATACTCGCTGACCACAGTTTTACCATGTATGAGCAACAACTCAACCTCTTCTTGCTCATTCTCCCATGTTTTATGGTTCCACATCTGTTGCATGTGGTAATAGGGAAACATTCAAACCATCTCCTGGCTGAAAGGATGGCATTCAAGCTCTCCCTCAGGACTTCAGAAGCAACTGAGACAGAATCCATGGAGCAATGCCCATTTCCCTCCAGCCTCACACTCTTGGGTGAAGTAGCTGGGGACATACATTGAGAGGGCAAAGCACTCTAAGGGAATCTTTAAAAGGGAACAAAGGGCCTCTCACCTACTGACTTGTGTTTGAGTCCTCAGTATCCTGTAAATCTGATACCTAACCGCAAGTGGGAAGTTTTAATCCACATCAAATAGGCATGTAACCAGTTCTAGCATTATCAGCTTTGCAATGTCAGTTCCCAAAAGTGATGAGCTAGATGCTAAAGGAGTGTTTCACGGTGTTGGTGCTGAAAGCTGGCATACCTTGTTTGTTCTCTTGACCTGCTTTGTGCACTTAACAGCTTGCATGTATAACCCTTTTGATGTGTGCTTGCATAGATTATTTTGGGGGGGGGGGAAGTGGAAGGGGAGGTTCTTTAGTAATAGCTGGTTGTGCTGTTTTTTTTGAGTCTCCCATTTCTAGAACACAGCTTGTAAAATGCAGGTAAAGGTTGGTAGAACAGGGTAAATTTTGAGTCATGTTTTAAGTAAACTGGAAAATGGAGTATCAAACTGTGACTCATCACTTCAAAGTTCAGAAGGAAACTTGTTCACTTCTAATGACTCGTTAATTCTTGCAACCCACGCAAAGGTAGGCCTGGTCACTGATTCCCACAATCAAAACTCTACTTGAGCTGCTTGCAGCAATGTTTTGATTTAAGAGGTTTTCATGAACCTGCTAGTACTTTTGTGAAAACTCCATTATTTTATTTTAACTATGTGCCAGGTTTCAATGGAAACGAGTTCCAGTTTGGTACACCTTAATTTCAATTAGTTTTTAAAAACTCTGTATGTTGGAACAAGTCCAGAGGAGGTCCATGAGGATGATCAGGGGACTGGAGCACCTTCCATATGAAGATAGGTGAGAAAGTTGGGGCTGTTCAGCCTGGAGAAGAGAAGGCTGCGTGGAGACCTCATAGCAGCCTTCCAGTGTCTGAAGGGGGCCTATAGAAATGCTGGGGAGGGACTCTTCATTAGGGACTGTAGTGATAGGACAAGGGGTAATGGGTTAAAACTTAAACAGGGGAAGTTTAGATTGGATATAAGGAGGCAATTCTTTCCTGTTAGGGTGGTGAGGAACTGGAATAGGTTGCCCAGGGAGGCTGTGAATGCTTCATCCCTGGCGGTGTTCAAGGCCAGGTTGGACAGAGCCTTGGGTGACATGATTTAGTGTGAGGAGTCTCTGTCTGTGGCAGGGGGGTTGGAACTTGATGATCTTAAGGTCCTTTCAAACCCTAACTATTCTATAATTCTATGATTCTACTTTACCAAATTTTCATTTCAGTGACATAGTGTAGCAATTTGCTCTTGACTACTTTCTTAAAGAAAACTATTAATTTTTGAACACTGATTGTAGAATAACTGAATGCTGTGCTTCTCTAATTCAAATCAATCTTTCAAACATGCGTATTTTATTTTGCTTGGTTTGCTGTGGCATTTATACGTTGTACCTAGAAAAACTAAATCCTAACTCTCTCTCTTTCTCTCTGTTATTTCTTGTTCTTTATGCTAAGAGGATTATGCTGGTAAGTTGCCTGGTTTCTATACAACTTTATAAAAATGGTAATACTAGCACACAGTTTGGTGGGGTTTTTTCTTTGTATCACAGGCTCAGACTGAGTACAGTAATATTATGGCTTTAGAGATAAATTAGTTTAAAATAAAGGATCTTGATTGGAATTTTTGGAAACTAGTAGTAAACATGGTTTCAATCTAGCAAGCTATATGAACAAATAGAATATGCATGTCATCATCTGGACAGAATTCAGAGGAGCTCCTCATCCATGTGGAAGTTGTATCTGCTTTAATCCTTTGCTTGATTAAGACCATGAAATTTTTTTGTTTCCTCTTTGAATTCTTGCAGTGTCTAAGCAGAATTTCCTAATACTGCAGCTCATTTGGTGACCATGAGGGAATGATTGTGCATATGTGAGTTTCTTGCCATTCCTTACAGAAAAGATCAGTTGTGAAAGTTGCCGCACACTGGCATTGCTTTCAATATTCTGTTGGTCTTAGAGAGAACCATCAGGGAGAATTGAGCAGATATCCTCCCTGCAGATGTCAGCTCTTGCTCTTACATGAACAATTTGGTGGACATCACTCTCCAGAAGGAGTGGACATCTCTTTGTTCTCGCTGTATCCCAAATGAAGAACAGCAGCAGCATTCTCAGCAAACTGCTTAGAAACGGATGGTCATTGAAAAAGCCCTCTCAAAAAGTCGTGTAAGCAGATACTTCAGTAACAAACATAACTTCAGGCAGTGAATTTTTGTTGGGTGGTTAGTGCTTTCTTGCTGTTTTTTTCCCCTCTCAGTGGCTTAGTATCAGCCACAAAAGGAAGGAACAAAAATACAACAGCCTGTTTTCTATGAAGGAAATACTTTTGCAGATGGAAACAAACATAGACATTTTCTGTTACCATGTCAGAGCACAGTGCAGAAATATCGACTGGTCCTGTGAGCTTAGTTTGTTTTTTCTATTTTCTTGTCTTTTAAATATGTGAAGTGTGGTGTGTTGTTGCAGGGCATATTCGACAGCTCTCAGTAACGCTGGTCGCAGCAAGTCCCTAGGGGCAGTACGGCAGCGCAGTTACAGGGTGGATAAGGGGGGTCAGCCTGGTTTCCATGCCTGCTTGCTGCTTGGTTGCTCCTCTGGGCATTTGTCCACTTGAAACTGCACTGAGAGTGTGGTTTAGTGCGAGGTTTCCCTGCCCATGGCAGGGGAGTTGGAACTAGATAATCTTAAAGTCCTTTCCAACCCAAACCATTCTATGATTCTATGATTTATCACTTACCAGTGATTACACAGAAGCCCTGCAAGAGCTGCAATGTGGGAATTAGCCAAAATTCAAGCAGGCAGTCACTACTAGAGAGCTCTGCACAGCTAGTGTATTCCAGGACACTTCTCCAGAAGTAAATACTCTATCAAGTAAAATGCTTCTATGTGAGCTTTCACCAAAAAACCCACATGAACCAAACTGTAAGTTGCTCTGGACGCATGAGTGTGTTTAGTAAAGTATTTTTCCTTCAGCACTTCTTCATTTTGCTGTCGAAAGCAGAAGTAAGAGCCCACTGCCGGTAAAGCTGTTGTGGCATCTCTGGCTTGGCGATCCCTCCAGCAGCACAGTTTGTGCTGTAGCAGAGTGTGACTGTGTGAACTTCTCTTTGTGGCTTCAGGGCTAAAGAGATAAAAGTGAAATACATGTTTGCTGGTTTAGAGTCCTGTCTGCAATAAGCCTTTTGACTCCACCTCCTCTCTTAGTGAAATCAGGTCAGTGGAAACTATTTCTAGTAAGCATGTGCCAGACTCCTCGATGGGATTACCTAAGGTCAGGCAGACTGTGCTTGTCTTTTCTCTCATAAGCGCTGAAGCTTGCTCAGTGTAGAAGCCAGCCTATGATATGGGGAGGATCCCCACAGCAGTCTACAAATGATGCTGATCTCTTTGTTTCCACTGGCCTGTGCTTCTGGGCAAATTTATTACATTGAGAGAAGCCATGTTTAAAAATTACATTAGCTGGTATGTTTTCAGTTGGAAGGTTTAATTAGGGGGGTAAAACCCACTGCAGAGTGCTCTCTGTAAACTGTTGGAATTTTGTCTTCCTTTTTAAGGTTATTTTTTAGTATTTAACATAAGGTAAAGACAGTTCCATTGGTTGGTTGCTTTATTACTTCATTATTATTTGTTGAAGTTTCCTATTTCATACTGATTCCCTGGGAGAATTTTTCAAGGTGTTTGGAAGTTTTATAGGTTTGTGAGATTTTCTTCTTTTTTGTAGCACTGCAGACTTTTTCCAGTAGAGTCTAAGGTTTAAAATATTATCATGTAGGAAACAGGTGACTGTATGTGATATAATGCAATATTTTATCTATTGACTTATGCAACATTTTATTGCTTTTTAAATTAGAGCTTGCTTAAAAGGCTGAATAGAAATGATAATTCAATGCTATGGACAAGTTTTAAATCAAACCCCACATGTCTATTTAGGAAATGATGGTACTAATTCCACCCTATATTACATGTATTTAGATGTATTTCTCTTATCTGATTTTTAATACTGCTTCAAGACTTGCATCCTCATGCATTGCACTGCACTTCCTTCTGGGAAAATAAAAACAGTCCTAGACTTGCTCTGTGCATGTGTGAGATGAGAATAGATTGGTGAATCCCCAGGGAGAAATGGGATGGGTGTAAGTGTGCAGAAGTGCAGTATCCGCAACCCAAAGGGATGCCAGAAGAAGGGGGAGATCCACTACTGCCATTGTTTTGTTGTGCTCTGCCCTTATCTGCAGTGAAGGCTTGGCTCCCCATTGGAATCAAGTCAGTGGGGGAATGGTATATGGGTGAGGGAGGAGAAAGATGCTCCCTGTTTACTTGAAACCTTGCTTACCCTTTGTGTGAAGCTTTTGATGGTATCTGATACTGATCTTGTGAAAGATCTAGAGGGTATCATCTTATTGCCACTGTACAGCTGGTTTCCACCTTCCTGGTTGGATTATAGAAAAGATATGTAGATGTGTAATACAATGATGGCAGGAGAGAGAGCTGAAGGTATCTTGGATGTTCTTTGTGGATCTCCCTCTCACCCACAGTGTCAGCAGCATCACTTTTGTGCTTGCATGTCTCCTCTAGAGTGGGGACTTGAGGCAGGCAGACTGTCTTCTCTGATTAAGTGCAGGAAAAGCTGACTTGTTCTGCTAGGTTTCAATGTGCTGTCAATGAGGCAATGAATTCCTAATATAGATGAAGAGAACCTCTCTCTTCTCTGTTTATACGTCGTGTGACTTTACTGCAGGCTGCACTTTGCTCCCCTCAGTTAATCAGCATATCAAGATTGTTTGCATTTTGGTTCTCTGGCTTACAGTGGGGGGCCCAATTTTCTAAGACAAGTGTCTAAATTTAGGTGCTTAAAGGCATACAGTTTTGGCTCAGAGCCTGAGGTTTAAAGTTACCCACTTCAATATTGGCATAAAGTCCTTATTGTAAGAAACATACGCAACAAATTTAACCAACTTGGAACAAGTGTTAGTGTTCACCCACAAAGCTAATAGGTCAGGCACTGACAAAATAAAAATCTGTGTTTATTGCAGTAGAACTGCTGCATCACTGACAGCCTCTCTCTCTCTTAAGGATTTAAAAAGAATCTGCTTTCTCATATGCTTAAAGAATCTGGATTTATTTATCTTTGAAAGGAAAGCTAAATTTTGTCTGAATGGGAAAACCTACTTTGAGAAATAGGATGTTGAAGGTAATGCTGAAAACAGCTCATGAATATTTTTTATCGAAAGATGAGTTAGAATAAAAATTAGAATGACTTTTTCATAATATTGGAGTTGCTTAGAAGGTGAAAGTCATTGCTATATTCTTCCATTCCTTAGCTGCCATCAGCAGTCTAGATAACCCAAAGACAGCTGGTGTATAAACCCTTGTGTTAGAGTTGTATTCCAGATCTCTGTATATTTAAGCATGTTCTGGGTTTTATGAGTGAACTTTTTTAACTGACATTTCACGTAGAGACTGATGAAGTGATAAAAATAGTTTCTGATTGAGAAATTGGCTGATACTGCATATTCTCTGGTTTTGGGTAGAAAACGCAAATTACAAGTGGACTCCTGAAAAAGGTCAGCCATAATTAGTACTGAAAAAAACCCAAAACAAAACCAAACCCACTTATGAAGAAAGACTGTCTTTTTCCAATATTATTGTGTTTGCCATACTTAGCATATAAATTACCTTGATAATCAGTTTGGTTTATCATAGTGGGATAATTGGTTTGCAAACTGTTTATCTTAGACATTGAGTTTACATTTGATTGTAACCAGTAGGTTGATCTAGTCAAGGATGGTATGGAATCTCGAAAATCTCTGCAGAACATGAACATTTGTTATTTTAGATAGATTTATCATTGATGGTAATTTTCATTCTACTACAATATTTTAACTGGATAGCCATAATATTTGGAGTAATCATCTATGTCTCTTTCTCTTTAAAAAGTTCCGTATAATGGTCAAACTCTATAAACATCATGTACACAAACTTGGGTTTTAATTTCCATGTTGAAGATGTCATTTGTGTTCAAGAAGAAACCTCTGTATGGTTTATGTTGAAAATTTATCACAATCCATTGCATTAATCCTCAGCACAGACAAATCTCTTCTGTGGTACTGGTTTTACATATCACAATTAATGCTTTTAAATAATGATGTATCCTCGTCACCCATTACAACCTTCTGGTGCCTGTGGTTGTGAACGTCTCAAAGGTAGTGTCATTCCAGATCAGGTTTTGTGTTTATGGCTCCACAGCCCTCAGAAGCTGTATGTGATTCACAATTAGCCCTGGAACCTGTGCCTATGAGGGACTAGTTAGTTGTACCTAATGGTTTTCCACTCATCTTTCTTATTATTCTTTTGAATTCTCCTGGCTGCATCCTTTACCCTCATGGGGACCAGCTACTGATGCACCAAGCTGAGATTCACTCTTTTTTCTCTCCATTTTTTTTTTTCCCCTCCAGCAGCTCACATTTCCCACAACGCTAAGAAGCTCTATAAAACTGCAGATAGGAAGTATACACAGTCTTGTTGAACGCAGTGGCTATTCCTACACTGCTTGTCTGGTTCTGACAGCTATTCCTTATTTGCATGCAGTCCTAATTAATTGATAGAGGTATTCATGAGGGGAAATAAGCTCATGCATCTGCAGAGTTGACAATTTTTTAGGACACTGAGGAGACAGACAATAGGAGAGTAACAGTAAGAAGCAATAGAGTTATGTCACAGCAGTATTGCTGTATTCTACTGTTGTGCTGTATGGGGCTTAAATTTGGTCTTTGCTTGAAAAGAAAACTAGCTGATTGCAGAAGCTTGTATTTCCTAGTGGTGCAATTCCTCCTGAATTACAGTTTGCACTGCTGCAGGATGGGGAGAAATAAAGTAAGGCTTTGGGCACATTTAGCAATTTAGAATTCCAGTGTGAGCTACTGTGGGGTTGTTTTGAACCCAGGCAATTGTCTTATGCCTGAGTGCCTCCTTCAGTTTTAATTGGATGTTTTCCACTTGTTGCAAGTACAGTTATGCCTTTTAAAGGGATAAAGATATTCAGTAAGAAAGTTGGGAATAATCCGTATTACAAGACATGTGACTGTTGTTTTTCTTTGTTATAGTCCTCTGATGATAATTACACAGAAGATCACAACACTTGCATGCCAGTTACACGATGGTAAGAAAAGGAATTTCTTCCCATGTTTTGAAGACAGTCTTTTTATTCCAGTGCATTCTGTGGTTGAGTTACAGAGTGGATGAAATAGTTCAGCGAGCTGCCCCAAATAAAGAAGAAAAATGTTTTTGTGGTTGAAAATTAGAAACTTCAGGTTTTGATCACTTCTCTAGGATTGAACTGTCTTTGCAGTAAGAAAGACAACCAGTTTTCCCCTTAGGTGCTCCCTGGGGGGGTCTTATTTGGATTTTAGCTAGTACTGGTATCTGGTATTTAGATTCTACAGTGCACCTCCATTAAGCTCTCTGAAGGTGTTCCTGATTCTCAAAAATCAAGAGCTGTGTTTGATACGTAGGTTGAGTCAATAACATTAATGCAGCAAAAATATGCTATCATTGATACATACAATGTTAATGTACTCCATGGGTTATGAGATGGAATTCAATGGCTTTTTTCCCAGTGCAGGGAGAATCACAGTTGCAAGCAAAATAACATTGTCTTCAGTCTTGTGCTGCGCTGTGACAAAGAGCATTATTATTTCCCAGTAAAATGCCTGTGTCTAGTACAGCTGTAAGGCTAGAAATGTCAATCATCATCATTGTGATGTGAATTTCTGATGGTCTGAGACCCATTGCATTATAAGCTGTGGTGACTAAATGAGTAGCCTGCTATAGAATTGTTATGATGTAAAATTTAGGAGATGCACCTAGATGCACACCTGAAATATTTAAGGTAAATGAACAGAATGAAAAGATAACAGCAGATACAGGAGTCTTTTAAGAAAACCAAAAATCCTACAGATTAGTGATGGTGGAAAAAGCTCATTACATTCTGAACCTCCATACATAGTGCAGTTGAAGCAGCTTGTGGTTCAAGAATCAGTGACAAATATCTATTTGTAAAAATGGAATGCAGCTGCCCATAAATGGAAACAGACAAACAAAATAGCCAGCCCCTTAGGTAATTAAATGCTTAATTGTTTCCCTGGAACTCAGACCCTCTCAGTATTTGCAAACTGAAAGAATGGAGAGAGAATGGAAATGAGCAGTTTATCAGCAGTCTTTTTAGGAAACGGGTCTTGTATTTGTGTGTATTGGTAATTATGGCCACAACGTTTAGAACAGTTGTGTTAATTGATGCCAAGCCCCTGATCTTGTGAAGCTGTGTATGTGCATGCTCAGCTTCCAGTGCTGTGACTTGTGCCATGGTGAGTTGTTCTGCTGAAGCCAGTGGGATCCCTCACGGTATGTGCAACTTAAGCTTCAGAGTGAAGGTTTTGAGATATTTGCTATGAGCTGTGAACAGTATGATGAAGGCCATCATAAAAGACTTTTCGATAGTTTACCTGGGCAGCGAGTCTGTGTTCTGCCTCTGGCCCCAAAGGTCTTGTGGACTCAACAGGAGGTCACCCTTCCAGCCTGGACAATTCCAGATTATTACTGATATGTGTGTTTAGGCTTGCTCCAGCAGCAGGCAGCCTGGCTGCTCGTTCACACCAGTGGAGCTCCTGCTCACTAAAGAGTCTGTTTCTCTTCCATTGTCCACTCCTCCTGCTGTGAAATGCTTCATTTCTCAGCAAGAAGCCAGTGGGAGCCTTGTGCTTAAATGAGCCACTGCCTTATGGCAGCAGGGGTTTTTCCAGGCCAGTAGAGGCTGCTGGGGGGTGCTGCCAGCTAACGGCACTGAGAGTTGCATCATGTGTGGAGAATACTACGGCTGCTTTTTCTGAAAGTGTAGCACAGGTGTAAAAAGGGGCAAGAGGTAAGGAACTGGGTGAAGAGGTGGAGTAGAACATGAGTATACTTGATCTGAAAGTCAGGAATTGAGCTGTATTACAACTGCCAGTGACAAAATCTTAAAGTTTATAGTTAAAGTAAGTTATCTGTGGGATACAAATATAAGGTTTACGGGTAGCTTTCACTGTCTGGCTTTCGGAAAGATCTAATGTGGCTTTTATTTCTCTCTAGGAATAGGGCGACAAGCTGAGGAACTCACTGCTGAGCAGAATCGGCTTGCTGTAAAGTAAGAATTTAATTTTTCTAGTGGTTTGTGTTTAATTTCATCCAAAGAAGTTCAGGGTTTAGGTTGCTTAATGACATGGACATGAAAACATTCTCTTCTTTCCAGCTCATGATAAGCCAAAAGTCCTACCTGAGTTTTTTTCTATCTGGAGCAGTTTTGGTTTGTAATGCTGCTGTCAGTACTCTCCTTACACAAATATATACTCTCTGCTTTCTTTCTTATTTCTTTAGTCTAACACTTCTGTCTTTATCACCCTGTGCTGGTCGGTAAAGCACTGAAGTACTTGGCAACATCTCATTGACTTAAATATAAACTCCACATGCAACAAAATTAGTCTTCGCTGAATCAACTCGTTTATATTCAAGCCAAGACTGTACTATATAGACTTTTGGGTGTTGTCTTCATCTTACCTTTGATATGTTATTTTTGCAAGCAGAATACTCCTCCTCTGTCAGCAAACCACTGTAGTAGTAAAAATCTGTTTGGGTTTGAATCTGCCACTTCAAGTACTGCTTTTCTTTGCTATACTTCTTAGATTCTGAAATTTTATTTTTCCTAGCTCCCTCTGTAATGTTAACAGTCCTAGTCCTTCGCGTTGTGTGACTTGTCCTCTCAGGTTTTGGAGGGAAACTGCATGTTCGTCATATCTTTGAGCACCTTTTTTTTCCCCCTAATTTATCTCTCAATACACATGCAGGATACAGGTTGGTTAGTTTTTTTTTTTTTATTTCTTCTTTTTTTCTTGAAGAATTAGTGTTACAGAATTAGTCTTAGAACCATAGCTACTATTCATAGAATCATAGAACCATAGAATAGTTAGGGTTGGAAAGGACCTTAAGATCATCAAGTTCCAACCCCACTGCCATGGGCAGGGACACCTCGCTCTAAACCATATCACCCAAGGCCTCGTCCAACCAGGTCTTGAACACTGCCAGGGACGGAGCATTCACAGCCTCCCTAGACAACCTATTCCAGTGCCTCACCACCCTAACAGGAAAGAATTTCCTCCTTATATCCAATCTAAACTTCCCCTGTTTAAGTTTTAACCTGTTACCCCTTGTCCTGTCACTACAGTCCCTAATGAAGAGTCCCTCCCCAGCATCCCTATAGGCCCCCTTCAGATACTGGAGGGCTGCTATGAGGTCTCCGTGCAGCCTTCTCTTCTCCAGGCTGAACAGCCCCAACTTTCTCAGCCGATCTTCATATGAGAGGTGCTCCAGTCCACTGATCATTCTCGTGGCCCTCCTCTGGACTTGTTCCAACAGATCCATGTCCTTTTTATGTTGAGGACACCAGAACTGCACACAGTACTCCAAGTGAGGTCTCACGAGAGCAGAGTAAAGGGGCAGGATCACCTCCTTTGACCTGCTGGTCACCCTCCTTTTGATGTAGCCCAGGATACGGTTGGCTTTCTGGGCTGCAAGCACACACTGCTGGCTCATGTTCATTTTCTCATCGACTACTCACTATGAAATGTTCAAGGCTGAGGAAATTATTTCCTTCATTTCCAAGGCAGAAGATTCAGCCATCAGAAAATCTGCTGATGAGCCTCTAAAAGTAAGGAGGGAGTAATTTCTTGAAAAGCAAAAATCCTGTAGGGAGACTTGTTTAACTTTTGGTATGACCAATAGCTTTGTGTCTATTTTTATAGCTCACATCATAATATTTAACTGCACTGGGCCCTTGTGACCATATGATTAATTCTAGTCAAATTCTCACCAAACAGGCCTTTTTTTTTTTTCTTTCTTGAACAGTAGATGAGCTCATAACAGAAAAGTATATGCCAGTAACTCAAGTGGCAGACAAGTCACAACTGAAGAGTTTTAAATCCCCTTTGGTAATACAGCCTTTTGTCTTCCCTCTTATTCTTGGTCTGTTTTTGTTTCTCACTCATCCTCTGTACATTCCTTCATGCATTGCTCATGTCTCCCCACCCAACCATGTGCAGAATCTAAGCTGAAACTAATGACTTTATTTTTAATCTTACTGTAGAGCTCAGAAGCCCAAATCATCAACCTGATTTTGCAGAACAGAAAGATGAGCCTTACCCCAGTTGTTTGCTGCATCTTTCTGTGAAATGCTTTTACCAGAGAACATACCATCTAGGCACTAACATCTACAATAACCACTAGCATGAATGCAGAAAATCCTGGCTAAGCTAACTGTTTATTCAAGCTAATTCCGCTTCAGAATAAAAGTAGGCAACAGCAAATGTTTAACTGTTGCTTAGTTTTCCTGCTAGAAACTTGGTTTGGTCTAAAGGAATTTTAAGTGGGTTTTGGTTTATGAGTGTTCATCTGTTTCTTGGATAGGAGAGCCCTGAACCACCGAGCTCTAGTTTCTATACTCATCCTTGCTTACTTGGAGGGTGGCTGTTAGGACGTTAGTGGAGAGCACTGTGTATTTGTGTAGAATTTGGATGTTGGTGTTTTCTGCCACATCAGTAAAACAAGCCCAACAACTACAAATTGCATAGTGGTGAGAGGCCTGTGCATCTTTCTTTTCCATGCCACCGATCCATAGTAAGGTCAATGGATCTTCTTCATTTTACATCTAATATAAAACCCCAAAGAAACTTGTTAGAATTTGCAAAATGGAAATAATGAACATGATGGATTTTCTTTGACTTTCATCTTCAGATGTCTTTTAATTTATGTGGGTTTTTTTCCAATCAGTTCCTTTTCCTGTTTATGATACAATACAGTCAATTACTTCCTTCATTTGCATAGTAGGACAGAGTGTCTCTTCATTCTTTTCCTCTATGTCTCACATCACACTTCCCATTCTTCAAAAGGCTAAACTGAAGGGTGCATGAGAGCTGCTTTCAGGCCTGAGAGTCCTGGTCTTAAATGCTCCCTGCCCTGTCGTCTGCATGAGAAGGCAAGGTACTGCATGGCACAGCTTGGTGAGACTTGGTGAGACTCCTGATGCTGCTGGCCTGTTCAAAATGTGCAAGTCAATTTGTTTGAGAGTGGGTATTTAAAATTTATCATTTTTTAACTAAAATGTTTCTAAGCAATAAGATGACAACTATTCAAATCAGTAGCATTTGCTCACCTGTAGCTTAAGCACTTCCACGATACCCTTGTTGTGACTGCCATCTGCCAGACATCACTGGGATATAAGAGAAGCTGTGCCTCATTTCGCCAGAACAGATTAAGTGAGCTTTCAGCTGGGAGGAGGGTGGTAGGAGAGAGCTGGAGGCTGAGGCAAACAGTACAACAAAAAGCACTGGTAAAAACCCTTGCTGTGTTTTACTTTGTTTTGTTTTGTTGTGTGTGAATGATTTTCACAGGTCAAGACCTTCTTTACTGGAGTATTTAAGCTATCTCCTCAATTTTATGAGCATCATAGCTGGTCCTTGCAGCAATTACAAGGATTATATAGCCTTCATTGAAGGGAGGCATGTGCACATGAAACTCTTAGAAGTGAACTGGAAGCAGAAGGGTTATGACAGACTTCCTGATCCTTCTCCAACTGTAAGTTTTAAAATGACAAAGACTTATTGCAAAGGCCAGGAAAGTACAGCTTTGAGGATGAATCTTGTAATTAAAAACTAAGAAGAAAATCTATTTTTGGATTATCTTCCCAGTAAACATTAGTGAGTTTTTTCCTGTGAAGTGCCCCCTGTTTTTATCTCAGGGTCAGGGGTGAACGGGCTAGTGTCTTTCTCTTGAATTCCCAAATGCATTCGGTTTACAAAACGGGTCATTGGTTAATGCATGTCCTTTGTGTAGCAATGGGAATGGTCTGCAGGTTCTGACAATGACAAGTTGCTGTTCAGCTTCAGACAGAAGAGGAATGCAAGTCAAATCTCACCCATAGCGCAAGAGATGTTAGAAGTACATGAATCACGTCTAATCAGAAACTAGCTTCTCCAGCTAGTTTCTTCTTTGTAAGAGAATCTCAAGCCGTAAGATGATGTGGAGGTCATTTTTTCACATACTATTAACACAAATTTTATTTTATATATTTAAAATAATACTAAAACCTTCTTAGAAAGTGACTTTGTAAGGCAGGGTAACGTAGCACAAGAACCAAATTCCTCTCCCTTATCTTAAGGTGACACTGAATGTGTAGCTTTGTGAGTGTGTGCAGAATGCCTCCTCAGAAGTTGAGTATGTGCCTATGCATATCTGATTCCTGTTGCACACTCTTCTATTTCTACTGACTTTAGTGGTGCTAATTCTGATTTACATTTTTCAGAATAAGACCTATATCATTTTAGATGTGAGTTAGCAGAAAACATTAAAATTAGCATTAAAGGTAATTGCACATTGGTTTATTCCAGAATATGGAGAATATATAAAGAGTACTTGGGATCAAAACCACACTGTTGTTTCGATTGCATGTTGCGCTGCTACTGGTCTTTTGAGAATGTGAGTCAATTTTTACATGGCACCCAAGTACTAGATTTACCTTTTTATGACTGTATCAAGAAGAGTTTACTCCTGATGTGTATTAGAAATCGAGCTTCAAACTACTGACATGATTGTCAATAGTGATGTATAGAAAGCTAGAGAGCTGTAATAGAAAATACTGTGGCATAGCAGATATACAGCATGCATACCTTCCCACAGTATGGGGTAAAAGGTATGCTTTTAGGACAAGTGATTTCCAGCTGGACCTCTGGATGGTGGCTGAACAGTAGGACCTACTGTTGTACTGAATGCTTTTGGCTTTCATGAGGAATCCAGTGTTTAGTTAGAGGAGACAACAATACCTATAGGGAGGATTTCTGGTTTTCATTGTAGGGTTTTGTTTGCTTATTTCCTTTCTCATTTGAGGACCTCCACTGACTGATTTTGGGAGTCTCTTGTGCAGTTCATCACCAGTTTTGATTCCTGTCTTTTGTACCTATCTATAGGTAGCTCAATAAACCAAATTAAGCCAAAGCTTTGACTGTAACCTTTTCTTTACCACCTCTTTAATTATTATCAACTTTGTCACTGCTAACTTTACTGGTTCTTGAAATGCATTGGTTTTGTATGTCATGAGCACTGCTTTTTTTTCCCCCTTAAGTAAATGTTTCTAGTGAATGCTTCTTTGTTGTCTGTGTTTTTTTAGGGAGCAGTGATGTACAAGCTGTGTATCACACTAGTATCTCTCATTTTATTCTTGACACTTACCAAGAGCTTTCCTATGGCATATATTATTGATAACGAATTTCTTGATAAAACACCCTTCTTGTCAAGACTTGGTTACCTGTATGTTGTAGCACAGGCAGCAAAACCAAAGTATTACTTTGCATGGACTTTAGGTAAGTCTGGCTACATTACTTATTTCTGTGGGTAACAAGTTCATAAATGGGGAAAGTGGTCTGAAACATGAGGGATGAGGGGGAACAAATTAGTTCCTAGACCTGTAGTCCTGTGGAAGTGGGTTCTTGTGTTCCTGTACATGTGTTTTTGTAGGCAGAGGACCCTGCTTAAGTGGGGAGACGTCAAAAGTTTTGAAAAATATGTGTCGAACCTATCTTGTCTGACATTCCCTATGCCAAATTCCCATTGACACCAAATCTGCTTTTCAGCTGTCAGTAAAGTCAATGTAACAATCCCATCTTACTTAAAAATTTTTAACTATACCAAATCAATTTTACTGAGGGGAAAAATGTTTGTCCCCTCTAAACTTTGATTTTATACATTATTTATAATTTGCATGTATCAGTGGGGTTAGGAGGTTAAAATGTGTCATGCTGGCTCAGGCTTTACAAGTATGTTACAGTGCAAGCAGATCTCTCTCTTCCTTTAGGGACATCTTTAGTACATGCATCTGTACCAGAAAGCTGTGGTGCTTATTGGGGGGCTGGAGTTAGGATTTGCATTAGGGCACAGTGCGGTTCTGTGCTCACGTTAGCTTTGAGAGCTAAAGAGAAAGGATTTGAGAGCATGGGGAGCAAAGGAGATGGTAAGAAGGACCCAAGAATCTCTGGAAGGAAAAGGAGAAGAGAAGAAAGAGGAACTCATCAGAGAAAAAAAGGTTTCTTTTATTGGGAGCCAGCTAGACTAGCCAGCTAGACTGGCCAAAATACTCTTTTTGTATTTTACCTTCTTTCTTTTAGAAGTCACTTTTCCCATCTAAGTGTGAGGAGTTGAGTCCTTCTAGGCCAGGATGAAAATTGGGAGACTGGATTTGTTTTGCTGTTATTACAGAGACTTTGTGTGTAGAGGAGGTCCTGAAAGCCCAGCCAGCAATATATACACCTGAAACTGAGCAGAGTGTCATTGAGATGGGAAGGAAAGAGCCAGGCAAATTGATTACAAGGCTACGATTTAATTGCTGAGACTAAAACTGACAGATCGAGGGAAGGCGGCCAGGACTGGCATGTGTAGGATGGGAAAGGCTTTGGGATAAAGAATTGCTTGCTCAGAATCTTATTTTTGTGCAACCCAGTGTTAAAATGTTGCCTCAGGTTTTTTTTTTTTTTCCAGTATTATAATTAACTAAAAGTCCATTATCAAAGAGATAAACTGAACTTGGATTTGTGATATGACTAAGCCATAGAGGCTGTAGAAATCTCTTTACAAATGAGGCAGTTCACAAAAGCATGCATTGCATACCGGAGGGCGAGGCCTCTATTATTCACTTTTCAAATCTAGGCAGCAGAACAGCAGACACTTTATCCTTTTGCAGTTTAGCTCCTGGTGGCATGGCCCAGGGCATCACAAAAGTGCCTGCTGAAAAGGCTGATAAGCGCTTCCTGTTCTCAGAAAAGGACAGGCACGCTATTGTTCAAAAGCCTTGCCACTGAATTCCTCCAGATCCATGGAAAGATGGAAAGTTCAGCTTCTTGCTGCATTAGAGATGGTCATGGGAACATGGCTGTAAATCTAACACAGCTGCTGATGAAGCCAATTTGGGTTTGAACTCCTGCATCCAATGAGCCGTGAAAGTGATAAGCCAGAGCTGTTAAAGTTGGGAAAATCTCAGCTGGGCTTTGTGGAGCTTGGGGTCTTGTGAGGAATTTAAAGGCAGGCAGTTGTGGTTCTGTGCTTCACACCTTGCTCTGCAGACAGCAGCTCAGGAAGCAAGAGGTTGATGGGTCTTCTGTATTATTATGTCCCTAGACTTCTTGTTTCAAGGTTTTGGCAAAGAAACATTAAGGGGTCCCTGCCTCCCTTGGAGCAAGGAGGAGCAAATCCAGGATTTTTTTTGTGCCTGTACTTATAGCATTTACAAAGCAAAATCAGTTTTCACCCTTGGCAAATAAATGCTGACTTTTCTAAAGTGTATCTTAACCCGGCTTGTAGTTTGTAAATGATCTAGAATGGAAAGCCTTACCTGTATTTTGTTTTTCCTTTTTCTTCCAATAATCACCACTGTTGGCTGCACCTGGAGATCCAGAGATAATGGATACCTCCTGTTTTCTTAGTATTCAGAGAGAGGATTTCTAGCAGGGGCATGTTGAAAGCATAATCTTGAAACTCAGTGGTGAGGTGGTTCCCAGGCAAAAGTGAAAGGGGAGGTAGTTGACTGGCACCTTCGCAAAGAGTGAAATGCCTACCAATACCCAAGCCTTTTTCTGACTTAAAGTAGTTAAGTCTGTAATCAAAGCTACTCAATATTTGATTTATAGAAGTGGTGAGATACTTTAGTGAGGCACTGAGCAATAGCCAAAGTCTTTCTTTGTGGAAGTCTGAATGAGAGTCTTAATTAAACAACCACTTTGGAACTCTTAATAGAAATGGTAAGCATGTATTTGAGACACTGCAGTTCTTAATTCTGGAAAATGCTGTGACATACAGGTGCCCTTTTGAGGAAAGTGCTTAGTCATGTTATGGCAACTCTATCTATCTTGAAAAATAAAGGCAAATTAAAGTGATTACCATCTGTTATTCTTTTATTATTTATTCTTCTGCCCAAGGAGTAGCTAATCTTTCCTCTGGAGGAAATGGCTCTTCTGTTGCCTTATAACAGTGCCCCTTTGCCAAGAGGAAGCTTCTCTCTGAAAGAGAGGATGCTAATTGCTACAAAGCTGGCTTGAGCGTGTGTTTAGTGTCATACTGACTTGTAAGAAAACGTGACTCTGCCAGCAGTCTGATTTGATCTGTTTTGCTTTGACATTACAGCAGATGCAGTCAACAATGCAGCTGGTTATGGATTCAGTGGAGTTGATGAAAGAGGCACTTTCCGCTGGGACCTGTTGTCCAATTTGAATATCTGGAACATTGAGGTGAGTTAAAGCTTTGGCTGCATTGGCATAATCATAGAGAAATAACCATGCTAATGGGGAGAAGCTTTGCCAGAAGGAAAGCAAGTCCGTGCCACCGGGCTACCCCTCTTTAACGTGAAGAGGTTTTGCATTTTATCTTCTGGGCAGATAAAAAGCATCTGTCACACAGGCTTCGTCACGCTCTGTATTCAGGTTGTGTTTTTTAGTAATTTATAGAGGGCTAATAAGTGATTATATCAGATGTTTTATAAATGAGCAGTCAATTACTGTGGATTGTGCCTGAGTTCAGCAGGTCAGTAAATTGCTCACAGCTATGATTCTCCACCATCTGTGGTGTATGCTGTTTACTTCTAACAGTCTTCCCACTTTTTTAGCCCAGTTGAGATGGGTGGTAATAGCGAAAGAGTCCGCCACGAGTAGGCATTGCACAAACACTTGCAAAGTCTGAGTCCCTGCACATGCTTGGAGTGCCTGTTGTAAATGGTGAAGAGCAAGGGTTGAAGAGATAATGGGTACAAACTGAGGAACCTGGATAGGTACTGGCAGGGCCATATAGAACTTTAGATGACTGCTGATCTAGAGCTGTGTTCAGCAAACCACGCTATTTCTCAGAACATGTCTCGCACTTATTTCTTGTGACTCCAGTATACTTTTATCATCCATTAGTCTTTTGTAAGCTATTTATGATTGGCCATCTTTTGCATAAGAGAAAAAATGTAATTTGTTTGCCCCTAAAAGTATTTTGTGAATGCCAGCGAGATGTGAAAATGTGTGTGTCTGAGACTGCTTTCTAAAGGCTTCTTTTCTTTCAAAATAAGAGGAGCTTCCCCCCTGTAATTCTGTAGTTATGATTTTAAAGGAAAAGCAGATGAAAATAAGTTGACTGCTTTACTGCTGAATGATCTGTGACTAAGCAGATGTGCTGTAATAGCTCTTCTCAAAAATGAGTTCCTGTAATTCATCATTGAAAGATGCCAAAACTGGAAGTATCATTATACATTCTGTCTTTCTCAACATCCTTTCTCTGTCCTCCTTTTTTACCTTAATTAATCCTCAGTGTACATCTCTCCTTAAGTGGTTCAGAATACACAGCCAGAAATACTTTACACTCCTCAACAGCAGCAGCACCCTAGATACAACTCTGAGATCTTAAATCAATGTCTGATTCAGTTTTGTGGCAGAAGATGCTTCCTACCTTGATGGGCCAAGGCAGTTTCTGCATGAAGGAGGAAAGTGAAGTGCAAGCAGTGCTCTTAAGTCAAGCTAAATTAAGGAAACAGGAGCCTTTGCTCCTCTCTACTCACTGAACTGCAGGACCCTCAAAACTTCCTTTACTGCTCACAAGGGCAATAAAGATCAGGATGGAGGAATTATTTCCAGGAGCATAAAACAGAGTGCTCTCGATTGATGTGATCATGAACAAAATGAGAAAAAGAAACAACAAAAAACATTATTTAGGGTAAACCTTGAATTATCACTTCATGTGCCAATAATTCCAGGACTTGAATTTTAAGTGTGATTGTACAATGTATTTTCAGCAGGTATAGCCACCTGCATATGCAAAATTGCTTAAAAGTTGGGAATTTGAGTGCCAAATATGGCTAAGAAATGACCTGATCTGTAGTAAAGATAAGCACATGGTAGGAGTTGTGGGGGTGTTAAAATGTGATGGGGACTTGAAAGTCTAGGCAGCACGCAGATTTTGACAACCAATGGCTACTTTCTCTCTTGGTAATGTAACAGGAGAACTTAAAGGAGGCCAAAAGAGAATGACAATATTAGTTGGCAGAGAAGTGATGTTTTTCTTGGCTTCACTTGATGCAGCAATGCAATTAAAATGCGGTAGCACTACATTGGGAATTGCTAATTGTTTTAACTCCTTAAACACAGAGGATGAAATGCTTGCCTTCAGGATTCTGTGTGGAGTGCAAAAATATCTGTCTATTCCCCTTGGAAGCCTTTGTCATTAATCCATCTTTTCAGTGTGCCTTTCCCTTCAGCTAATATGGCAAAATAATGTGGTGTCAGTGACTCATGCTCCTGCTTCGTGAGGAGGTCCTCAGAGGCTTCTGTCAGCAGGCAAGGAACAAGGGAGAGTGGGGGTGTTGAACTGTCAGAGGTGAACTGACCAGGATTCGGGGAACTGATGCTTAATGGAGTCCAGGAGCCCTCTAAAGCTGGGGGAATTACTGCTGTGGAGAGGTGCAGGATGTTTTCCCAGGACCCTGGAGTCCAAACTGGTTTGTCAAGCTGGGCAATGGGCTGAGAATTGGCTTCTAAATTTAGTCCTAACATTTTTGTGCATGTTTTTCAGTCTTCCTCCTGCCTTCTCCAAATAACATTCAATTTCTTTTAAATTTTGTAACACTTTGTTTTAATAGCACTCTAGGTAAGCCCAGACTGCATAATGGGTGGCAAGATATCTCTTCCAAAAATGACACTGTTTAGGAACTGAAGGGAAGGCCAAGCATTTAAAACAAGAAAGCTTTTCAGATTTCCCATAATTTGAAAAATAAGCAAACGTGTTTAATTTTACAGAAGAAAGTGAGATCTGATAACAACTGCCAAGTGCTAGTGGTGAGCAATCAGCCTAATTAATGCTCCTCCCAAAACATGTTAGTGTAACAATGGACTACTGCACAGCAGAATAGCTACTATAATCAATATTTTCTGTCTATCTCCTCTCTAATTTAAAATGCAAGTATTATTTTACAGGTGTCAGTGCTAACTTATCATGTGAACTTCTTTCTTAGACTGCAACGAGTTTTAAAATGTACATTGAAAACTGGAACATTCAGACAGCTGCCTGGCTAAAACGGTAAGAGTAATGAATCAGTATCATGCTTGTGAGACCCCAAAACCATAGATGGCTTGGAAACTCCCTGACTGGTGAATCTCACAAATGTATAGCCTCTTGCTCTTTCTTTGTTTCCTGTGTGTGTAACGGTTGGTGGAGTACAAGGGTATTTGGTGCTGTGAACTTTTATTGTTGCAAATGTAAAATGCCTGCATTTTATATATGAGCAGCAAAGGCATAAATGAACTGTTCAAGTCTTCCATAATAAAAAGTAGTAGAGTTTTGATGGCATCTTTTAGGCTTCTGTTTGCCTGTTACTCTTTCTCTACTGTTTCACTTTGCTATGTTAGATTTCCCATGTGTATTACTACCAGACGTGAGCCTTGCTGTGTCACTGGGATTCAGTCAGCTAGAACTGGAGAGAAATCGAAGTATTCAGAGCACCCATGTAGTCTGGTTTGGAGTTACCAGAAGGTGCTTGCCAGGAGGTCCTTGCTCTTCTCCGAGATACGGAGAAGAGACTTCTTATAGCACTGAGATGATCTGATTTTAACCAGTGACTGATAAGGCACATATAAATACTAGCATAAATCCAAATTTTGTAGATTGAACTGTGTGTTATTACTCATTACACTTTTTGGCATGATTAAAGCTCAGTGTATAGTCAATGTGGTATCTGAAAAGCAGGCACGGATTTATTGCAGTTATAACTGCTTTGGTATTATATATGTATCTTAAAAGTCAATGTCCACTATTTTTCATGATTCAAATGATGTTCATGATAAGAAGTGCATTATCTTCATTATCTTGACTTGTTTCTTTGGAGCACAACATTTCAGTTAAACTTCAGATAGCCAAATAGACCAGCTGGTGTGTTCTTGAAATGGTATCATTCGCTTGCATCTTTGGAGTAAGATTTTGGGCTGCTAAAGTTAGCAGAAATCCCCCACTTTGCAATAGCTTGTGGCACTCCTAGTTGTTCCCAGCATCTGCCAGATAACAGTGCCTAAAAATGCCTCCATTCCTGAGTGAAGGGTGGAGTCATATCTCTTTGTCTTTTGAGTCACTCTTGATCTTGTAGGGTAAAGTATGATTCCAGATAGAGGTATAAAGGTGAATGAAGTTTTACCTGCCCTTTGCCCCATTATTTATTTAAATACTGTGAACACCAGGAATATCTGTACAAGCACACTTTTGATACTCACTGCATAAATACATAAAACCTCCACCTAAATGAAGAGAGAGTGCCTCATGGCCTGGTCTGCAAAAGAGGCAAGAAAAGACCATTAAGAAAACAGAAGTCCTTAAAAACAGAGAAGGATTTGAACTGCAGTGTCAGTTGTTCAATTGTATTCAGCCTTTTCTTGTTCTGTTTTTGTTTTGCAGTGTCTGCTATGACAGAGCTCCCTGGTACCCTACAGCTTTAACATTTATCCTGTCTGCCCTGTGGCATGGTATCTATCCTGGATATTATTTTACGTTTCTCACTGGAATCCTTATCACACTTGCAGCCAGAGCAGTATGTACCTTTCATTGTTCTCTTCTAAGGCTATGCTAGATACTATCCAGTTGTCAACTGCAGGGACCACCGTGACATGGTGAAGCAGCTTGTCCCTGCTGTGAGTTCTCTCTCATGCGTTTGCAGGCTTGCTGTTCACTGAAACTTTATTCTGTATTGATGCATTGATTTCAAAGTACCCTGAGCAGTTATAACCAGCACCAATTCTGCACATGCTGTATTGCTGTCCCTGGCTGTCAGCGGAAATGTTGCTCGTGGGTGTACAGTTGGTAGTCCCACTGGCTATGTCCATATAGTCAAATGAGCTTGAGATTCAAGGACACACTAGAGCCCAGACTTCTGCTAGGTCATGTTACCTATATGCTGTGTGTAATCTGCTCTGGGCCCAGTCTTTCATAAGAAGCTGTTATGAGTTGAGGATTAGCGCAAACATAAACTCTTTCATGGGGATGCGATTGATGCAGTAAACTGGTTTATGGTGTTTATGTGCCTCATCTTGGGTACAGTCACCAAAGACAAAATGGTGAAGATATGACTCGCTGTTGTTTAATTTATCACTGCTGATATTTCAGGCTGAACCAGCCAGTTGCGCAGGGCTGGGAAGCACCACTGTTGTCTTTGAGAGTTTGACTATGGATAAATAACCAGGCCAATTTAAAGGTGAATTAAACTAGTGGTCATATTAACTGCTATGGCTAGAACAGGTTGCTGAACATGTGTTCTTGATGTCCTTTGACTCTCATTTATGGGATTTCATAGATATGAAGCTAAACTAAAACCTTTAGGGAACAACACGTACACACAAAGGTAAAACACATATTCATTCATTTAAAGTAATTTTGTTTCACCATCAATAACCAGTAATAAAATCAGGAGGGAAAAACATCAAATCACAACTCCCTTCCCCAAAGATATGCCAGATACCCAGCATGAGAGTCTTCTCCTCTGATTACTATAGAAGAAACTGGGGGGCACTTCTCTGTTTGCTCCTCTGTAGAATCTTGGACGTACCAGTCAATACATGTCTGTCTTCCTACATGCAGTGCTTTCTATCTGGTGTGTAAACTTTTCTGTAATACTAATGCTGATGATACATGAAGAGTCATATACTACAATGTGTGACTTTGCCTGAGAAATTAGTTTATGAATTTTTCTGTTTACTTTTTCCTGTCCTGCAGGTAAGAAACAATTTTAGACATTACTTCCTATCTTCAGTGCCTCTCAAGATAGCCTATGATCTTGTCACCTGGGTTGTCACTCAACTGGCAGTGTGCTATACTGTTGCACCATTTGTTATGCTGGCTGTTGAGCCCACTATTAAGTTTTACAAGTAAGTCCTCTTCTCTTGACTCATACTCTCCAGACTGGCACAGGCTCTTATTAAATAACCCAAAAACACACTTAAAGGCACTTGACATTCCATCAAATTTGAAAATAGCTCAAAAAGAATGCTTAATAATTTGGTGATTTTTGCACTCCTGTAACTTAACAAGATGGTAATAACGCCAATGCAGAACACTTCCTCTGTACTTCTCAGCCTTTCTGTGTCCTTATGTGTCTTTTCACATCTCAGTTTCCTCTTTCAAAACAGTTGAGTCTCGACCATTAACAGTGGCCAAGATTGGAGAGGTTAAGAAACATGTGAGTTGGCAGTAGGAAGGACTTGATGAGAAAAGACCAGGTTTCTAGCTGCTGAATGTGTAGAACAGGAGATATGATCGGTCAGGAGCAGATAAAGAAGGTGCCTGACAGAGCATTACTTCTTGAAATGATTATGCTCTTCATTATGAATGCTTCATAGGAAGTGATTACTTCCTTAGGTTCCTTAAAAATAGTAGAACACTGGTGTTGCAGAGTATATCAAATATACTCTGATTAAAATAACTTGAAATAGAGAAATTGAAAAAATAATTTGCAAAGGGAGAATAGACTACATTGTTTTATTTTCCTTTCATCTACAGTGAACTGTCAAAATAGAGTGACAGGTTTTGGTTAAGGTTTTGGTCCTCGAACATAAAAGGCATAAAACTGGTAGTCAAGAAGCTGATGTCAGTAAGTCTGTTTGAAGGGGGCTGGATTTTGACATTTCCTGTTCCCGTTTCTTAAAACATTTGATTTCAACACAGAAAGCTTACCATATATTACCATATTACCAGATCTTTCTTAGTTTCATTCCTCAATGTTTTGTGTTTTTTTTTTTCCAAGTGATTTTGAACATAGTTAACATTTAAACTTCAAGACTGCTAAGCAAGGAAATTGTAGGCCTTTGGCCCACAGCATGAGTGTTTGGAATACTGCATACCTAGCGGTGGTCTTAAGCACTTTACAAAGATACTAAGAACTATGGTAAGAAACATAAACGACCATAAAAAGGTGCATCTCTTTTTAAGGGGTGGACCATACTGCTTCTAAACATTATCCTCCCCAAGCTGCCAGAGCCCTATGTAATTTGTTTAAATAGTTTTTATTTCTATTCCATCTCGTGTATACCAAATTATTTGAAATAAACCCCCCTTGTGTTTAATAAGATGCCAAATAAAGATATCTCTGAGTAGAAACCTGTTTCTGAAGTTGCCTTCAGAAATGATTATGCTCTTCATTTTGTATACTTCATAGGAAGTGATTACTTCCTTAGATTCCTTAAAAATAGTAGAACACTGAAGTTGCCTTCAGAAACAGCCCTAATGTGAACCTGACATTCCCCAGTTAAAAATTGAGTGTTTTGATTTATTTCAAATCTCAACAATTGGTATTAAGTTTTTTCTTTCTGACAATCTTTTTATTTTATTAACTTGCAGAAATTTTATGTCCTAAGCATATTTCTTCAGAATGTAGCCTTGTATACTTGAACTTTTAAAGAAGATGGGCTGAATAATTCTGGGGTTGAATTACATGGCTTAATCTGAGCTGTCAGACTTTGGATTCTGCAGTTTGCTGATTGATCCTTTACCTCATTAACATCCCTGGCAACATTTTCATTGATACCAGCAGATATTACATACATAGGCTGTGTGAAATTCAAGTGTGTATTTTTGTGCTTTCTAGGTCAGGTTCATACTTTCTGTACACATCTCTTAGCACTAAATTCTGCATGGGCTTATTGAGGTTTCACAGTTCATGCTCTGACCCACAAAAAATGTAATATTCTTTTTTTGCTTTTGTTCCCAGGTCTATGTATTTTCACATGCACATTCTGAGCATCTTGGTGTTGCTCTTGCTGCCTATCAGACCTCAAGCTCACTCCAAAAGAAAGGCTCAGAATCAGGCCATGCTGAACTCTGTTAAAAGAAAAGACAAATGATGACTACAAGGAAAATTGCCAACACTGGGAAATCAAGCTGTCATATTGGAAACAAAGAAAGAAGAAAACTGGGTGGGATAAGGGTCAAACTACAAGACAAGTGGCATTTCTATTGCTTATCTTAAAATCTTACTGGACAGGGCAGAAAAGAGCCTGAATGACTATATTTCAAATTATTCCAGTTAACAGAGATTATACAGGCAATGTTTACAGGCTCCTTGGGCATTTTGACTTTTTAAATAAATATTTTTATGAAGTGTTTTTATATATTTAAGCTTTTTCAGAGAGGCATTTTTGCTCTTTTACAGAAATATGCAACTATTAATCAATAAATAATCTTGTGATTAGAGGACAGGAAGCAGCTTGTAAAGAGTTAGACCAGCTGCCTGATAGCCTGGCGCTGTGGGCAGCTGGCAGGGGAAGCTTTTCATCTCTTGGCTATGGAAAGAGATAATGCAAGTAGAAAACTTACAGACATGGGGTTGTTCAAGGTGCTGGCACTGACTTTGGCCCTGGCAGGAAGAAGGGGGAACAGGGCTTTCCTGGGCAATCTCCAGAGCAGGGACTGCAGCCTGAGCTTGGTAGCAAGGGTATTTCGCATCCTTCAGTGTGACACCTGCTGGCAATGAAGGTGAGACAAGTCCCTTGGGAAATAGGCGGTGGGAAACACTTGCAGCTGGCAAAGCCAAAATCTAAAACCAAATAAAAGCAAAACAAAAGGCTTGGGGAAACCCATCCTAGAGTGAAAGAAGTGACATTTACCCTGTGATCTGTAGAGTTGTACTTCTCTAACGATGCAGCTGATGCTCATTGCTACATCAGCTTTACTTTGCAGTTTCAGCATGATGCAGCACTTCCATTTTAGAATCAAAATAACTGGGGAGCCATGCAGGGTTAGTGTTTTAAAGCTTGCAGTTATGGGTTAAATCTGGAGAAGGTTTGTAATGGATCAGACTGTTCTGCTCAGAAACATCCAGTCTTATGGAGTGGTTACTTTCCAGCAGGATAATGCTAATCTGAAACCTGAACAGTAATTGTCATAATCATAATAAGTCATTCTCTACAAAATATGTGTTGTGATATGAGCATCACAAGAGTCAAGACCAAGTCCTTATATGATCTTGACATGTGGCTTGGCCTGTTTATGCAAGCTGCCCTGCTTGTAAAGTCCTTGGTTTACAGAGATGTTTTGAGGCTTTAATTTCTAAGAGCTTATTTGTGTGTCGAGATAACCTGCAAAATTTCTTAATTTTTTAGGACACACTTACCCCAATAGAACAAGCTGTTGTGACACATCAAAACCAATTAAGACATTTTTTAAAATGACTGTTTTTCAGGAATGTGTTTATTAGGATTTTGTAGAAGCAATTCTCTTGTTAAAGTATTGGTGTGACCATTGCTTTATGGTCATTTAATTGACGTGTGATTGCACAAAGAATCTGCTGTTTACTGCATCCTGATTTTTGTGTCAGATTAAAATTTTGCAGAATCCTAAAGTTTTGGGAAGAAACAAATCAGTGAAAGCAAAACAAATTCTAAAAAAAAGGTTGATTTTTTTTTATTTTTTTTTTTCTGTGGGGAGTTTTTTGTCCTGTGACCACCTCAGAACTTAGAGCACAGTTCATGGAAGGGTATATTTGGTAATATATTTTGAGGGCAACGTGGGATTAAAAGGTTGATCTGAATAAACAAATTGCTGTGTGTCACTGCCTGGCATTATTCATCACAAACTTACTGAGTCTAATGTGAAAATGGGTGACTGGGTCCTCCACACTTGTGAGGGAAAATGTTCAGGTCTGCTGGATTCTACAGAGCAGCTGAGCTTTACATCCTGCTATTGCTGAAATGGAGACAGGATGATCCCTGGTTTTGTGATTTAGTTTTCATGGCAGCGTTATCCTTAACTTGTCCAGTCCTTGTTTATCCTCATGCATGTGTTCTCCTTGTGGCACCAGCCACAGCTGCATCTTGAGCATCTAAGTTTTCCCTGTGCCAGCCATGTTTCCTGTGGGAGAGGACCAGGGCTCATCACTGGGGAGAGCTTTCCAGGGGCTTGGGCATTGCTGGGCATGGGATCTGATTTGTATTTAAAGAAGCAACAGCTCAGCAATTTTCTCTGTGGACTGGAACCATAAAGTCCTTTCTTTTACTGTCCTGTAAGCTGTCCCTGTCCTTGAGCATGTTCCTATGTGTCCCTTTGGAGCATGCCAAGCAATGGAGAAAGCGCAGAAGTGGGATAGAAAGTGGGTAGATGTTTTTCTTCCCTTTTTGGCTGCTCTGTTCTGTATGCATAGATTGCACATAGCTGGGATTTTTGCATCACTTAAAATGAGGTAGGTGGGTGAGAAGGCCATAGATTTTTTACTCTCTTTGTAGGTGTTTGCATAAATGTACACTTACCTCTTTCTTGCACATTTAAAAGCAGGCTCAGCAAACTATATCTGGATCCTTTCTTGGAATTACAGGTTGAAATCCCTACACCCCAGAAAGTAGTGGTAAAATTCCTATCAGTGGGGTCACTGCCTCTGATATTTAAAACCTTTATCTCCTTATTCTTAAACTGGGGACTTGAGAAAAACATTTTACTGGCTGCAGTAGTAAAGGAACAAATGGAAACTTGCCATGAAAATTTAAAAGTGTGTTACAAGGGATGTCTGTAGCCCACATGTGGACAGAGGAACAGCATGTTCCTCCTCCTTGCCCAAGATGAAGTGATATGCACAGTTGCATATGGAAATATCAAACGTTTTTTGAGGTACTATTCTCTTACATCACTGAACTGATGTGCTTCTGCTCTTGGGGGGCTAGATGCGTTCCACTGTGATACAAAGTGGGAAGCTTTGCCTGACGTCTCAGCATGAGTACAAATGCACAGTATGTGCTTTAAAAACATGTTCTTTTGTGTGACATCAGCCTGCTGCTCCCTTTCTTCTGGGAGACGGCAGTAATAATATGCATGAAGTGTTCCAATTTGCGCCGGGTGGAAACTGCAGCCTCCCGAGTGCTGACTGGCGTTTGCTGGGTTACATTTACGAGCAGTGCCCTCTGTGGGCGACGGGGCCAAGGCAAACACTCGAGTCAAGACTGAAGCGTGCCGAGTGAGGGGCACTGCAAATGCCTAGGGGTTTGCAGCACTGCAGCTGTGCTAACTGCAGGACAGCAGGTGGTATTCATGCTAACGAATATGTTTTGCTTTGGGGTAGAAGACCAAGAGAAATTAAGACCTAGGTAGATTGGAAAAAACTAGTATTACAGGAGGAAATGCTGCTTGTTGGCAGAAAAGAGGGTGTTTATGTGCCTTAAGAACTTGGGGTACCTTTTCGTTCACCTAACTCAAATATGGTTTGTGGAAGAGAACCACAGGATGGGGGAAATCGTTTCTGAGAAGTGCCCCAAGACTGCCCTCAGGACCCAATTTATTGTCCATCCATAGAGCATCTCCGGAAGTGAGATCCCAGGCTTGCCTGAAGGCTTTTCTACTACAGTGTGGTTCCCTGAACATGTGCACTGGCGGTGCAGCTTGCTTGTGAGGCCCTGGCATGAATGGCAGGCGACCAACACAGGAGCATGCCATGCTCACAGTTGGCTTTCCCAATCCCTCTCTCATATGCGGCACTCATAAATACAGTGCCCAGTGGTACTGGGAAAAGAGTCTGGAGTGTACTGAGGCTGAACCAGTCATGGTGAGACAGGGTGAAGGGAAATACTACAAGGGCCTGGACATACTAAGCTATCCTTGCCTTGTCCAAGGATGGAAACTGGTACCCCTCTTCATCAGAAGCATCTTCAGGTGGTGATGTGACTGGTCTGAGACACATGGATTTCTATTTGTTCATATTTGCTTTTGCTTTGAAGACTTCTGTATTAGTGCTTTTTAATTTTTCTGCTTTGTTTTATTTGTGTTTGAGAAACTTGGTGTTATGTGGATCTTTTATATCTGATCAGAGAGATACACAAAACTAAAGGCAACATCAGAATATTGTGAGTATAGGAATAGATAATGTGAACACATTCAATTGATATACCTGCCTGTGACTCTGGTGTGCGGTTTTTTTCCCCAAGTACTCTTTAATGATTCAGTGCAGCGTGCAGCAGATGGAGCAGGTTTCACCCTGAAGGTGTCTCAGGAAGCAGCTTGGACAAAATATGGGAACACCCCCTGGCTGGCCTGGACCACAGCTTCTCTGGGGCAGCCAGGTGAGAGGCTGCACAGACTGCTTCAGAATAGTTTAGGGTTCTGCCTGATTCCTCCTTCCTTCTTTCACCCTGTGAACATATGTGCAATGCACGGCATCTGTGCATGTGCATAAGAGGTGTGGGGAGAGAGACAGGAGCAACTTCTGCCCTTCATGTGAAAACCTGAGTGCAGCGCCCCTCTGGTACATGAAATTAGAGACAATCCTCACGCAGACTGTGAGCAGAAAGACAGACCGCTTAGGGCAGCAGACATAATTGTGTAGGTGGGTACTGCAGGTACAGAGAGATTGTGACAAGGGTCCATGAGCAGGCAGCTGCTGCCACAAGAAGGAGCAAAAGGGATTTCTAAAGTGCCAGCCTACAGCTTCACGTGTCTGCTGCCAGAGACAGTGGCAAGGTTTGCCTGCTGCTGTTGGAGGAGTCCACGCTGGACCCAGCACCAGTCAAGGGCATTTCAAATCCTGGGCTGGATGCTTCTGTGCTTCCCCCCTGCCCCAGTGAAAGCAAGAGATGCTCTTAAAATATGAAATATCATCAAGAATGTTTAGTGCCCTTACATTTGCCCTCTGACCTCAGTGCCTTTGAAGCCTGCATACTCAAGCCATTCCCAGCTGCAAAGGCCAGAATGCTTTTTGAAAACTACAGCTGTCAATAAAACCGTTTTCATGCTGCGCCCAGTCCCTCAATGGGTTTTGTAAATGATGTAAAGTCACTATGGACAAGGGAGCCAGGATAAGCGTGGAAGCTCTCCTCTTATCCTCTCTTATCCCTCCTTCCTGCCCAGGGTTTCAGCTGGCAGGAGGGACAGTGGCAGAAACTGCCTGGAGGATGGGAAGCAGTGATATTGGTGGCTTTCAGAGAGCTGGCTTCTGCGGAGAGGTTTTGTTTGCAGCCAGCCGCGTGGTCCCAGCGGCGTGCTGTTGGCCTGCCTCAATTAGACTTCTTGACTGATGGCCAGTTTAATGAGCCTATGTACAGAGGGTCATTCAACATGGCAATTATACCTATAAATCTATTTGCAGCAGGGCTCGAATAACCTTTTGCACACAGTTCTTCATAAAATGACTGTCTGATTAATTAACATTAATTTATCCACTGTATGTAACCAGATGCAGTCTGTATGAAAGCCTACGCTCTGATGTGCAGGCGCTGTGTGAACTGGGAGGATTTAGGGATGGGAATGGCTCTGATGTTGTTTAAAGCCTCTCTTTTAGATTTCTCGCCCCGCTCTCCATTCTTCCTCTCTCTCTCTCTCTCTCTCTCTCTTTCTGGTCCCAGTTGATTAACATTCCAGGGCAGCATCATATAACAGGGGGCAAAATTCAATTAATTGAATATGAAATATTTATAACCCTACTCTATGTGTCTATCAGAGAAGGGTCCTTAATAGATCTTCTCATTAGCATGGACTGGTGACTCACTTCTCTGCTTTCATAGTCATTTGGAATTAAAATCCAATTAATCTAATGTCCCTGTGAATATTATTAAACTATTTGAAAAACTGCATAGAAGAGATATGAGGCAGAGGGTGAGGGGCTAAGAGAAGAAGAGGGAATATGTCTTGAGCGGATGAAGATTCATTTCTTCTCTGTTAAACATGTAGTCTGGAAAGACTAATTCCCTGTTTTCTGGGAAGTGGACAGCTAATTCTTAATATCAAAAGCCTGAGAATGGAAAAATAACTTGCTTTCTACAAGCAGAATTGTGTTGTCTTTGAGCAGGCAAAGAAATCAGTGTCCTTTCTTCCTCTCACCTTTCAGGTTGCTCCTAATTCTTGGGTGTTAACATTAGCCTGAAGCACTGACAGATTTACACACGGAATTTAGGCACCATGGGATAATTTTGGGTCTCATTCCCAGCTTTTCAGCAGCATGCAGCTGCCTTAGGTGGCTGGGTGGCCCTGTGGCCAGAGACCCCCACTGCCTCTTGGGGACGGGGAGGGCATTGTATATCCCTCCTTGCAGGGAATTTCCCTTCCCTTAGGAAAGGAAGCATGAGGAGAGATGGGGTGAGCCCATACCTTCTCAGAGTGAAAACAGGGCACATAGACCCCTGGGCTGGAGAGCATTCCTGGACTGCCTCCTAGGGACATAGCCTGAAGGAATATTAAATTGTTAAGTACCTCTGTCTCTTCAGTAGATAGGGCACTGACCTGAAACTCATAGAGGAGGGATCTTAACCATGAATTTTACATACAAACTTTGAGCAGGAGGCAAGTTTCTGAACTGAATATTCCCCTAATGGGAATGACTTGAAGGGCAAAATCCTTTAATGACTCAAAGGAATTCAGATACTGCTGCAAGAGCATGTAAGTCAGGAGATAAATATTTTGAGCTGGAAGAATATTCTGGGTATCTAAATACAAAATGTTCCTTGCCTATTTTAAAAACAATAAATTAGAAGACCTATCCCCAAATTTTGTTCTGATTTTTTTATGCTTTTGTTTTAGGGGGAAGTAGCCTATTCCTTTGAACACTGCCCCTTTCTTTTTTTTATGTTCTCTGTTAGAATCTTAGTCCAAACATTATCACAGAACATACATACATATTAAGATGCAACTACTATGCATCCCAATGTATTTATGAAGCCTTACAAAGCCGGACTTTAGAGACTGAAGGGATTACCCCTGCCACAGAGGTACGACCTGTAGGAGACAGTTGGCTGCATAGTAATTCTGCTGTACAGACTGCAAACTAGAAGCAAGGAATACTTGTGTGTACTGGGCAGAGGTCAGACCTTTCCTGATCCTTTCCTTGTTCTGGCTGAGTCACTCCCTTCCTTCAACACATCTGGAGTTTTTGTCACTTTTTTATTGACTGGTTCTAATTTATTTATTGTATCTGGTAAAACTGGAGGCTGCGCCTGTGTGGTACGGTGAAGTACAACACGCAAATCTCAGCTGCTCAGGATTTGATGCAGCAAATAAATAACAGGTGAATATATGTGGTTTTAATTTATTGAGGGAAACCTATGCCTTATGTGACCCTATCCCCATTATTGCAACCCTAACGACCACCTAGATCTTTTTAAATTTGCTTAATTCACAGGTAGTGAAAATCTCATCAGCGGTTTGGTTTGGTGCTTGTCTGCACTGAGAAGCTGAAGTCAGACCTGGCAGAAACATATTCCCATTCACGATAAATCTGAGTGAGAAGCCTTTTAATGCAAACCATGGCTTTTCAGGAAGCAGAACTCAAGAACTCAAATCTTAACCGTCTTCACTCTGGAGAAACCACGGTACCTGGAACGTGGTAGCACCTCACAGGACAAACCCAGAATGCCCTGAGAGTGCACTGTTGGTCTGCTGGAAGATGGTGCCACAGCAAAAAGCAGCTACGTGGGCTTGGCAACTTTCTGTACCCGTTTTGTCTGTCTGTCTGTCAATTTATATCTATTTATTTATTGCTGTTACCTCTTATGATGGATAGAGGAAGGTGGCTGAATCTGAACTAGAGGCTTAAAATTTTATTATCTAAGGCTCTAACTGGGTTTGCTTTTGATTTTAGAAGAGATTGATTGTGACAGAATTCTCGATACCAATCAAATTAAGATAAGAAAGAAGTTTTTCTTCAGCTCAGTGCTTTTTCTGCAGCTGCTCACTGGATGCTGTGCCCTGGTTATTCTTACTCCCTGTTCCATCCCAGCCAGAGATAAATGTGGCAGCGCTTCTGAGCGGTTCCCTCTCCCTTTGTCTGTTGTTTATGGTCTATGTCCTAGCTTCAGCTCCAAGCCCCAGTGGTCAGGGACAAATAGTCTTGATTGCCCCTTTTCCTGAGACCTTTGCAGCAGGAAAAGAGAGAGAGGCAGTATAAAGTGTACTTGCTCTGTAGTGTGAAGATTGCACTCCTGCTTTGCACTGGTATAAAATGACTGCTGCTGATGAAGGGCAGTGGAAAATCAAATCTCTTGGTCTTTTTTCCAGTCTTCAGTAGTCCCCTGCACACTTCAGGCACTGTATTAATCATTATAATTTCTTCCACATTGCCACTTTGTCTGTGAACTTCCTTTGAGCAGTGTTTTCTGTTTTGTGCTCTCTTCCAGAAGGCTCCAACTTTTCTGGAAGTGGCTGCCTGAGCTCTTTCCCAGGGCAAGGTTATGCCAACCAGTGCATCAATCCACTTTTGTTTTCATTATGCCAGCTTCCTGCAAAGTTTTCAAATTAATTTTAATGCCTCCCTCAATTTTAAGGCCTATAAAAAGACATTGGTTCTGCCTAACTTGGTGATCTGGGACCCATTCAGGAATCTGGAGGATGCTTTTGCCTTGGTGCCGGGGGTAACCGTTTCCCCTGCCTGCATTCAGCATGTTCCTGGCACTATCAGTTTGAAAACATCCGGACCCTACCCTGGCATCCTCCAAGGGTCAGAGGATGAGCTACACTTCAAATGTCATACCTCTGCCCTATGCTGCTCTGGGTCAGACTTTCGTGAGCTTTATGCCTGTGTCCCCATGCTTGGCCAGCTTCCCAGGCCTGTGGTTGTCCCTCAAAAGCCCATCTGAAGCTGGGGTAGAGCACTGAGGTGACATGGGTTTCCTAGGCAAGGCCAAAAGAATATGTTTAAATAAAGGGTTTGGTCTGTGTCTGGACCACAAGTCTAAAGGGTGCAGATTGTGAGGACTTATGGTAGCTTCAAACTAGCAGTGACAGGGACCTTGACATGGGCTCATAGTTGGTAGGAGGTGAGGGGGATGAGGACATCCCTGTACCTGTGAAAGCTGTCTGTGTTGCATGCTAAGTCAGGGAGCTATGACTCGTGGGTGCTTGAAGGTCTGTGAAAAAGTGACAAGAATTCTGTGAGGAAAAGGCAAACCTGATGTTAGCCTTACATTTGTGATTTAGACATCTTCACTGACAGTGGAATTATGCTTAGTGGCCTAGAGACTGAAAACAGAAAAACTCACCATAGCGGGGAAAGGGCAAGGTATTGATGAATGGGTCCCACAGCCTACTCTGTGTGCCTAATTCTCCCTTGTTCAGGATGGTAAGGGACCCTGGAACTGAAGTTGGCAAAGTGGCACTGCCAGAACATGGGTGTTGGGTGAAAGAGACCAGAAGAGAGCCTCTCACTTTTTGTCATCTCCCAAGTACCTTTCAAAGTTCAGGTGTTTTAAATAAGGGAAGAAACTTCTACAAACTTTCTATTTAGAACAAAGAAAGAGCAAAAGCTACCAGTTTTCCTGTTGGCTAATGCCTTGTGGTCTCAACTCTGATATTACCTGATGCATAGGGAGCCTTTCCCCAGTCAGATGGTGCAAGGAGCAACTCTGCCAGTGCCCACCTTCTACTCCACAGCCTCACATGAGGCTGAGACCTAGGTGGATGAGATATAGCCCACTTATTTATTTATTTTTTTCCCCTTCCCAGCATTAGGCTTCAAATGAAAATACCTTTTCAGCCCTCATATTATTACCCATATGGATGGCACCTTCAACGCACTCCATTCATTGCTATAATAGCTGCACCTGTGTATAGCACGTGCGCTGGAGCTGTGGCAGCTGTGGACTGTAATTGAAAAACATTATTTTCTGTTTCTCCCTGAAAGCTTTTTTTTCCCCTTCCCCCGTTGTTGTTGCTGTGAAGGTCCATTTATAATGACTGCAGACCTCTTTTCTCTCTGCAGGGCTCCCTCGTCCTATTACACCTATTTGTATACACTGATGTTCTTCAGAGAGCATCCATGAGTGCATGTACCATCTCAGATCTGTGTGCCCAGCACGTGTATGGCGGTGCCCAGCGTGGATGGGGTGCTTGCTGAAGGACCTGTTCCTGTATGGTCATCACTGCTGCTTCGGGCAGTGGGCTTTTATGTGGGTCAGCATGGAGGCTCTAAGATGAGGAATTCATTTGTTCCTTGAATATTCTTCCCCTGGGTGCCCACATTACTAAAAATCAATTTAGTACTTTGGGGCCTGGATTAATGCAAGTGCCAATGGAGCATGCACAGGAGAAAGGAGGAGGGTAGAGTGGGGGGAGCAGGGGGATATCCAGAACACAGCTAACAACTTTAAAAATTAAAAATACAGAGTGCTTTAAAAGCAAAATCTGTTCATTTGTTTTCAGTCCTCTCAGCTATCATGCTAAATTCAGTTCACTGAAAGGCAACCAGCTAGTCCATGTTTCAGGTTATGCCTTATAAATCAAGGCGGTAGCAAGGAATTTGAAATGTATATTGAGGCTGGCTGTTCTCTTACCTCCTGCTGTAATGAATTCATGTCTGCAGACAACAGACACAATTATTATGGAAATTACACACACACACAAACACTCAGAGGAAAACAGGGGCTTTTTTTTTTTCCAGATCTCCTGCTTTACTGCTCCTAGCCCAGGCCTCCAGCACCTGACCACGCTGTCATGGCTGGTGGCAGGATTTTGCCCACCTTCTCAGGCAGCTGTTGGAGGACATCACCCATGGTCAGCCCCATGCAACTGGTGCACGGGTGGGTTACCATCACCTCCCAGCCTGGTGCCCCAAGGCAGAAGCATAGAATCTGGGTGTCCAGCTCAGAGCTGCAGTGCAGCAAACAATGTGGGCGACAACCAGGAATCTACTAGTCGCTCCTTAGAAAATTGTTGTAGTTAAATTAGACAAATAAAACCAAATCCCCCAAAGTGTTCAAGCACAAAGTGGTGAGGGTGGTAAGGTGCTGACACAGCCTGCCCAGAGAAGCTGTGTCTGCCCCATCACTGGCAGTGTTCAAGGTCAGGTTGGATGGGGCTTTGAGTAACCAGGTCTGCTGGAGGATGTCCTTGCCTATGGCAGGGAGTTGGAACTGGATGAGCATTTTCCAACCCAAGCCATTCTATAACGATTCTATCGTTGTATGGTTGTGGTGAAGGGAATCAAACAGCGAGTGAACAGGACTGATGCGCGGAAAAGCTGGGCGCTCCATGCTCCTTCCCCGGCCCCTCCACTGCATTTGCATTTGTATTTGCTGAGGGGCTGCAAACCTTCGGCACAATCCTCCGCTTTCAGCATGACCTCAAAAAGAGAAGCCTTCCCTCAAGAGGCGTCACACCGCCGGTCCCGGCTGCGTGTCCGTGCTGTCCCTGCAGGTGGCACTGCTCCCTCAAGAATTTGGGAGCGACGGCACAACCCCAGCCGGTCACCAGCGAGCTCTCTGCTGCAAAACCGGCTGAAAACGAGGGCAGAGAGCTGGGGCCGTTTTGCTTTTCTTCCCTGCTTTTCACAGCGAAACGTTTAGATAAACCCTGAAGGTTTCCTTTCTGTGCCTAAAAGTGAGAATGAGCAGGGCTTCAGCTCACTGCCAGGTTAGACATGAGAGAAGGTCCATGTGTATTTTCAGCGTTGCTAACCACCAGCAGTACACAGTCACCAGCAAAAGGGTACTGATGGCTTCAATACTGCCGCTTGTACACAGATGGATTTAGCTCTTCTTGATCTGAAGCAAATGCATTTGTTCCTCCTCCAGCCCCAAAGACAAGTTATGAAGCTTTTCTTAAAACCTCAGGTTGTGTTTTACTTAGGTTTCCCCCCCTCTCTTTTGCATACTGTTTTTCTTTTTATATTTTATTTTCCCAGCATTATGGGCTCTTCATCGCTTGCTCTTTGTTGGTGCCCCAAAAGGTTAAGGCAAGGGCAGGAGTGCAGTGGAGGCGTTTCAATGAGGCAGGGTAAAAAAGCCTCACAAGACAAATTGTCTAGATAATGATACATCTGTGTGCTGCATACAAACCCTCCTTGAATGCCACAGCTTCATGAGAGTTGCTGTACCAGGAGCTAGAAAGTGTTGGTGTATTGAAGGTGTTTTTTAGGGTAGGTTATATGGAGGTTGCCTTAATTCAAACTTTTTTGGGCTGCACATGTACATGAAGGCTGTTCTGCAAGTGCAAGTGAGGTATTGATGGGGTTGGATGGTGGCATGGTGCAAAAAGTGCTTTCTAACATTCTGTGTGTGTCATGGCTTCCTGGATTTCCAACCCAGAAATGCTAGTGAGGAGCATTTGCAAATATTGCCTTTTCTCTCATGTCCTTTGAAAATGACACCCCAAATTCACTGTAGACATTTTCCTGAAGAGGCCAAACATCTGTGAGGGGCAGGGCTGAGAGTCTGTGGCCAGCTAACCTCCATCTAGTGCATTTTCTTGTTCCTCCCCTATGAATTTAGTGTGTATGACAGCGGCAGGACAGGGAAACCCACAGAAGAAAGCAGTCTGATGAGCACAGAGCCAACACAGCAACAAGGGCAGCCTCTCTCCCACCCCACCGGGGCAGAGTGTGCACTGCTCACCTATGGAAGCACCCCAGACCTGCACACAAGGTAGATTATCATATGGACTATTCCTTGGGATGCTTGGACACTGTTTTGAGCCTGCCAGCATGGGTGTCAGTTAACGTTAAGTGCCTCAAACACTAGGCTGAGGCCATGAATTGCTTCGAAAGAAACTGTTGAGTGCCGTTACAGAGCAGTGATGTTTGGTCGGTAGCTTGCCAGGCTGAAACTGCAACCTGGTGCACAGAGGTGATGGGTTCCCACCTCGTCTTGCTCATCACCACTCCCCTTGGCTTTCCTGGCTTGTTTGTTTTGAAAAACAATTTTACAAACCAACAGGACAAAGCTGAGAAATCTTCCATGTGGGGGGGAACAGCTTCATCTGGATTTCAGAAACTACTGAGTCGTTGAACTTTCTTCTGTTGCTGCTCACCTTTTTCTGTGTGGGGAGTCATTCAGAGAGGGGAGCCATAAACAGAGAATTCTGTTTCATAGAATCATTGGCTCATAGAATGGTTTGGGTTGGAAGGGACCTTAGAGAACATCCAGTTCCAACCCCCCTGCTGTGGGCAGGGACACCTTCCACCAAACCATGTTGCTCAGAGCCCCATCCAACCTGGCCTTGAACACTGCCAGGGATGGGGCAGCCACAGCTTCTCTGGGCACCCTGTGTCAGGGTCTCACCACCTTCACAGTAAAGAACCTCTTCCTTATATCTAATCTAAATCTACAGTCTTTCAATTTAAAGCCACCTTCTTCTTGTCAGTACTGGAAAGCTGCTCTAAGGTCTCCCTGAAGCCTTCTCCAGGCTGAAATGTCAATTTCTGTTGAAAGCATTGTATTTTTTAAAAACATATTTCCTAATTAAGAAGTCAATTGCAAGACACAGCAAAGCTTTGGCTGTTAAGCTGGCTTTACTGGTGGATTTGTGTGACCACAGCATTTTTGTGCCTTTATTTCAGAGAGGAAATCTTAAAGGATGAACGAGGCATAGAGTTTGGTCATGATACAGCAGTTCTTACCTCCACGTTGCTGCCTAAACCAGCTGAGGGCTGTGTGGATAGCTGTTATCATCTGTTGGTTGTGAAATGATTTGATAGTTTTGAGTTGTGTTTCTATGGGACGAGTTTCTATTTTACAAGAAACCACCAGTGAAGCAGGCACTCTTGCTAATCGTTAGAGAGAACAGAGATCGAATAGATGATGGAAACTGAATTTCTTTCTCATCTAGCTCTTGTCAACACTGAGTGAAAAATAGAGCAGGCCTCGAATCAGGAAAACATCTTCATCAAATTTTGAACTTTAAAAGTTATTTTCATTGTGCGAGGACCAGAATGTTGGGGGGTTTTATTTCTTGTGAAATAGGCCACAGCATCCTTTAATGAAATTTGTAGCAGAATAACTCTTGAGATATTAAATTTACTGAAAGTAATCTTTTCTTTTTTTTTTTCAGAAAGCAAAACCACTCAATAGTAACTTCAGTACTAATTTCATTAAAAATTATGACTCATTTTTTCAAAAAGGATGGAAAATCCTGAAAAGTATTGTTTTTTTTTCCAACTAGAATTTATTTAATGGGAAAATACTCTAGTATTCCCAGGTGAAAAATGTGTCCCGGCCATTACTGAATGATCATTGAAAACCAGGTTTGGGTTTTTTAAGCTATTTATTTTCTTTTTGCGTGTTATAATTAGTAGCGACACTGGAAATCGGATCTTTAGCTGGCGCTCATTTGAGCTCCCTGCCGTTGCCTGCCTTTGAACAGTTTTACAGATTTTGAAGTGCTTACACCTTTTTTTTTTTTCAGTTTTTCTTTTCTCCCTTTCTTTTCTTTTCTTTTTTCTTATTTTCTTTTTTTTTTTTTTTTTTGCATTACAGCTGTTCCAGCAGACTCAAGTGAGGATTAGGATATTAGGATCCTGTTGTGAGCAGTGTCGCACGAGTGCGTATCAAGAGCCAGTTGCTGCCCCAAACAGTTTTATAATCAACATAATGAAGTCAGGCGACATTTGGGAGTGGAAGCAGACAAATGGAGACAAAGGAATTTGTCCAGGGTCAAGGCTAAGATGGAATACAGATTTCCAGCATCCTTGCCCATGGTCTGACTCAGGACTGGCCTAGGCTTTCCCACCCTGATCCCTTCTTCAGCAATTTGCAGTTGGGTGGGCTTTTCCTGTGGCCTTTCCTCCCTTTTGGGGAGCTCCTTCAGTTCTGAGAGGAGATGGCTGAAAGGAGAGGTTGGATGTCAGAAGAGGCTCAGCAGCCAGCTCATTGAGCTCTTAGCCCTATCAGAAGCAGTTGCCGGAGCCAGATGCTTCAGGGGGATACAGAAGAAACCCACAGCAGTCAATTATGAAATGGCTTACCCCTGGGAAAATTCCCTTTGAACTGCTGTCAATTAAGGGATGACTTGTGGCCTCAAGCACTACTTTTTTTTTTATTATTAATATTTACTATTTAAATTCTAGATGTTCTTGTTACCCAGACTTGTTCATGCTTGGTCTGTCTCATTTAAGCTAAAACAGCTCCTCAGGGCAGAGTTCTGGTCTTCTTACATTTGTAAATTACCATGTCCTCCCTAAAATTGTGCAGATTGTAATAAATAAAATAGCAGTGCTGGGTCCTTCCAGTTTTAACCAGCTATTCCCAATCTTTCCTTCCCTTTTTGGTGTTGGCTAGGCACACTGCTTGGGTTGAATCCATCTTGATCCCAGATTTCAAAACAAAAGAAAACTGTATTCAAAGAGAACCAAATCCTATCCGAAGAGGTGAGGAACGTCTTTGGGATGTCTGTATCTTTGTTTCTGTGCCTTTTTGTTTTGGACACCTGAGGTACCAAACATTCCTCATCAGGAGAATTCAGTATCAGAAGTCAGATCTTCAGCCAGGATAAGGCAGGCTGCTTCCACAACAATGTGGCAGGGGGACTTCAGGGCACCTAATCTTACGGGCTGCTTCAGGGCACCTGCCAGACAAGGCTAATTTTGGAGATCTAGCTTGTAAAGTGGCATGAGCCCCCCACGGCAGAGCTCTGCGGAGGCCATTGCCATCCTCCTGCCTACCCCTGGCACTGCAGTCAGACAGGCTGAAACCAGTGTGTGGGGGGAGAGGAAGGTTAACTCAGCTACTCCCCAGACTGGGTGAAGGTGATGTAGCTCATTATGAGGTCTTTCCCAAGCTGGTATATTGGATGACTTTGAAACCACCTATCCTGAAGCTTGCAGGGCTTGTCCCTAAAGTCTGTTAAGTGCTCCAGAAGGTGCTAGTAAACCTGATTTGTGTAAGCACGTACAGCAGATTTACTGCACAGTGTGCTTGACAAGGCTTAGTGCACTTGCTATGGAGGTGAGAGTGCTGTGAGACAAAACCCACCATTGCTTTTGAAAAGGAGGAGGTACCACAGCATTTGCAAAACTTGTGGTCTTTATGCAAGGTGTACTTTACTTGATGTCAAGGGTTTGGCACCTGTACCATAACCCTCTTAGATCATAATACCTCCACCACAGTATTGTGGATGGCTTTTTCTTGGAGCAGGATAAAGGTTTTTCAGGGCAAGGTCAGTTTATTTGACGTGGTAGCTTGAGTTAGATTTCACTGTGCTTGTCTAAATGCTGCTAACCTAGCTGTGAAGCAATTGAGGAAAACGCATTTCAGCTACACAAATGTTGTGAATTAAGAAAAAAAAGCCACCCGAATCCAACTCTTTCTGGTCCAGCGTCACTGAGAAAAATTAAGTAAAACCTCATGAGAACTCTGGCCTAACCCTTCTACCCAGGTCTGGCTGGGATTGAAGAGGAGTCATTTGCTGTGGTATAATTGGGAAAATGAGCATCTGGACTGGGTTTCTAGAATGCAGAAAGCCACACTGTGAACACTGTGGTCCTGAGGGCTAAAGTAGGATGAAACACTGATTGTTTTAACAAGTGGATTGCTAGAGCTCTTATTCATCTTCCTTCACCCTTTCTCTCTACTACAGCCCCACAGACCAAACCAGGAGAGGTCAAGTAGGAGAAGACCTCCTACCCCTGTGAGTGCTAACCTGCATCCTCAGGGAGGAGTGAGCACACCCCCTGCCTGTTTGGGAGTAATGTTCAGATGCAAGCCTTCGCCACAGATGGCTGAAACTGAATTTTCAATTCACTGGATGTGCTATTTCTACCCTGTTTGAACCAGAAATATGTTTGTTTGAATATTTTCTCTGAAATTTCACTTTTGGAAATTTGCCATGTAGCATTTCAGAACTAGTTCACTTGGTGATTTGTTTAATTTGGGAGCTAATTATTACAATTTTATGGTATTCCTTGATGTCAGTTATCAGAACTGTCATGATTTAATTGGTAATATAAATAATAGAAATTCCCATATGAAATACCTAAAAACATTTTGACATTAGATTCTCAAATTTTATTTCAGAACTCCAAAATCTGAGCTCAAAATGCCAACATTTTCTGGGATGAAAGTTCCTAACTTACTTTTATTTCATTTCAGTGTCTTTTTAATGGGACTTTCATTGAGATCATTACTAAAAAGATCTAATTGTGTAAAGCCTTTAGTTTTTCCTTAAAAATTTGTTCTTAAAATTCTGTTGCCACTACCCTGCACATGCAGCAGAGCCACTGGGTGAGGTACATGTCTCCATGAAGTCTGGATGAGAGGCTTTTGCCTGGGTCTTAAAGAAATGTTAAAGGCAACATCCTGTTAAGGTTTGATTTAATGACACAGTGAATTTATCTTATTGTGCCTTTATTTTCTTAGACTTCTCTTGGCTCCAGCTCTTCTCATTAGGGGTTAGCTCAGAAACTGTGTAAGTCACTGTCTACTTACATGTCATACTTGCCTGATCCAAGCCAGGAGGGACTTATGATGTCAATATTAAATATAGTATGAGATATTAACATGTATATGTGGTGATGGAGATGACCAAAAGAGGCATCCTGCCATATTACCACATCCCTTTTATCACTGCTTCTGAGAGGAACATGGAAAGAGTTGAAGGAGGGATCAGAAGAAGACAAGGTTAGGAGATAGGGCAGCAAGTCTCTAGGTTTAATGTGTATATGGTGGAACTTGAGGTCATTTCAATTTCTAGTAGTAATGAGTTCCATGCCACATAAATCACAGGTCTGTGGGAGAGTGGCTGGACACTGCTGTCAGGAGGAGATGGATGGCTGCTGGGGAGAGGTGGCCTCCCATGTGAGTCCGGCTGGTCTGTGCGCAGGTGCAATGAGCAGCTTAAACCGCTCTCTGGCTGCACTGAGGGGTCTGTGTTCCGCTAGCAGGATGAGGGTAGGCTCCTCCTGCCAGCCTGGCATCCAGAAAACCTTCTCCTGCCTGGACAAAGAGCTGAGGTAAATCTTGGGATGGCTGAGGCTTGAAGATGGCCTATGTGCCTTGCAGAGTGCTGTTGCTGGCCCTTCACATGAGTCTCCTTGTCACAGGACAGCAGTAGGGTGTCAGGGCTGTACTTCGTACCATCACACCCCGGGCTGTCCCCTCCTATCTCTGCACTCTTTGCCCTGTGCTGAGCAAAATAGCAGAGTGAAGATAATGATCCTCATTTATATCAGTTAAGGTCTCAGCCCACTCTGGAATTTACTTCATTAGGACTGTAGGCTGAATTTATTTTCATTTCTCCTACTCTAGTGCCTTGCTGCAGTGTAACTGAAGCATCTCTTTTTAGTGTACTAAAGTACCAGAGTTGTCTCTTCTCATTTCTTTTAACCTTCTTCAGCTTTCTCTTCCTCCCCTTCCGGCTTCTTCTTCTTGCTCTCCCTTTTGGAAGTTCAAGTGAACAACTATTCCTCACTATTCCCACTATTCCTCATCCTCTGACTCCAGGCATCATCTGGATTCACCAGCTGCCAGCAGTGAAAAGGCAGCAGGCAGGGATGCCTGCCACACTTAGTGCATCACTTGGCCTATGGGTCAAACCCTAACCTCTCTGTAGGGAACAAGCGCCTCTCCCTTTTCCCCCAGCTATAGCAGGTCAGAAGATGCCTGCACGGGATAAGAGGTGTTTTGGCTAAAAGAAGGCAGAAAACTCTTGCTCCCCTGAGGGCCAGGAATTAGCAAGAGGGTCAAGACCCAAAATTTAAAAAGGAGGGAAGAATGTAGGGACACTGTAAGCAGAGACCATGGCCCACTGTCTTTGGGTGAGAGAGGTAAATCTGTGTGTGATGCCATTGCCGTGCATGTCCTCTGCTATGGTCAAAAGTGGTACTTCATGTCCAGTACTTCATGTCCCATTTATATGGTGTAGGTGTTGTCTCTCTGACCATGGGCTGGGACAGGACTGCCCTTTGAGAAGGTGTCCCATCTGCAAGGAGGCTGGGTCCTGTCCTTCCCCCTTACTCCCATTTGTGCCTTTGAAGGAGCAAAAGGAAGCAAAAGAAGACTTAAAGTAGCATTTTAAGGGTCATTGCCTCTCAGAGATTTGGCCTCTCCAAGTGAGGGGTGCAGAGGTTGTGGGGACATGGCTTTTGTGGCAGTAAGGGCCTGTGAGTTAAGCAAGAGCTGCAACAGGAGCAGCAACCCCAGGGCAGCCCTCCCCATACAGACAGCTTCTTCCCAGTGGCATGACACAACATGGGCACAATGCTGGTGCCCACAGTGTCCACCGTCTTCCTGCTCCTCTTCCCATACTGTGGGCTTTGGTCAGCTCTGTGTCTTGCTGGCTGTGCTGCAGAGTCTCCCCATGCCTCTGACAGCACCGGGGTGGCTGCCAGGGCCACGGGACTTGTTTCAGGGACCGGAACACTGCAGCGTGGTTATTGCCAGGCTCATCAGGTTTTGCCTGATTTCTGCCATGAGACTGGTACTGCCTCCCCTTCTTTGTCATCCAAACCCTAGTGCTCCCTCTGCTGGGAAAAGGAAAGAGGTGAAAGCCAACATAAAAAAGAAATGGCCTGAAAAGCGTTAACACAGTATTGCATTTTCCACTCTGTCACACACCTGGATAGCTGTAGCTGCAGCACAGCCATGGCCACTGACTGCCTGTGGACATACACAGACAGTTTTGGGCTTTTTAAAATAGACTTTCCAGTAAGTCTCTGCTCTAAAAGAGATGCAAGACCTTCTTTCCTGACAGCCTGGCTTTAATACAGCTTATCTGGCCTTTCTTTTGCCCCTAACGTGAGACTTTTCCCGAAGTCTGATCCTAAACTCAGGGTGCTGGGCACACAAGTGCTGGCTTAGCACACTCATCACTCCTTGCTCTTACTCCTCATATAAGATCTTCTGAGTCTCCCTAAGGATTCCTTCACTGGGAGTAACCCTGAGGTATAGATTGCCCTTTCCATGTAACACTGGTGCTGCATTATAACACTAGAAATACCTGGGTTTTAATAAGGGAAATGACAAGGATTAAATGTATGTGCTAGTGTGGTGCATAAGCCTGCGTCTGCACTTGTGCTATCAATGGACGGGAAGAAAGTGTCCACCAAGCTCTTCATCCATTTTGGAGATGGTAGCAGCATGTTTGCTTCTATAGAAAGCTTTATAGACTTGTTTTCCCATCAATGGGCAGCCCTGACTGCATTAATTCCTTCCATTGAAACAAATGAGTCTGTGGCTGGATCTGGCTGCATGGCCTTCAAGGGAATTCATTCTGTATCTTTCACATTAGTGATATCTGTGAAAAACAGGAAACTGTTTTCCCATCTCATTCACATAATAGATAAGGTGAGAAATTAGCTGCTGGATGAGCATCCTGGGGGCTGTTCATTTTGTCACAATAAATAAGGCTCTGCTGCGGCTGCCTCCTGTGCGCACGCAGCACACACACACACACACACACACGTGCACACACACGTACATGCACACTCACACTGTCTTCGTCAGGATCAGCTTCTCACTTGAGAGCAGCTCTGCCTCATTGCTACACAATCTGCAATTTGGAAAGGTTTTCCTTCCCCAACTTTTTTTCTCTCTTGCTTGCCCCTGCAGCTGCTGCCTATGGAGTGCCCGGGCTCCCCACAGCTGGCTGCATGCACCCCTAAATGAGGAAGGTTTGGGTGTGGACCGGATTTTCACCAGCATGACACAGTAGATAACCCCTCCTGCTCCCTGCTCCCTGCTCCCATACCCAGGAGTAGGAACCATGATAGCAGACTTAACCAGAGCAGTGAGCTTACATATGAAGCTGGGTGGCTTGACACCAATGATTTTTCTCCAGCCTGGTGAGGTCTGCACCATCTTTCTGCACTGCTCCATCCACAGGTGGTGACCAATGCCATGGCTGGTACTGATGTAACCCACAGGTGACAGGCAGCACCAACTTTCTTCCGAAATTGGCTTTTTCTACCACCTCATGTTTTGCCCACTTTCAGACAGGAATATGAAGCCAATGTCATGCAGCACTGATTGTGTTCAAGAGCTGTAGCTAGTGTTTAGGGTGAAACAAAAGTATTTCCAGGAGGAGGCTGGAGAAGGAGAGGGTGCTTTTGCCCTCTGAATTGTCTTTCCACAGACCAAGCTTGGGGGAAGCTCACAGCCTTGGAGCAAATTTGAAAAGAGGGAAGTGTAGTCAAAGCAGAGGTGGGTTTTTTGTTTTGTTTAACGTTTAGAAAACTAAAGAAAAGGAAATCAATTATGAGGCCTACCTGAATTTTATTTCCTCACCAAAACCCAAATTACTCAGCAAACTTATCGCTTGCTATTGCAGGCCTTGGTATTAAAGAAAACAATCAGGCCAGCAGGATTAATCTCTGACAGCTGCCTTATCTTTAACTTGCACCTTTGTTATTTTCTGATGAGCTTCTCTTTTTTTGCTGCCACGTTGTACCATACCTCACTGGTTCCTTTCATTTTATCATCAGGCAGGAGCGGAGGACCTTTCAGTTTATTAAAAAACCTTTATTTGTGAAGAACAAAGAGAGGGGAAAAAAGGCAAACAATGAGGTCAGACAATCTCCTTCTTGCCAGGAGTCACTCACCTGTTATTTAGAGTGTTATCAGTTAGAGGAGACTTGCATCATTGAAAATCAGTCCCAGACAGCATACTCTGTTAATGCGCACACCCGTGCGCACAGACACACGTGTACGTGCATGCACACAAAAGCCCCTTATGATTGACTCATGCCAACCTCCAGACAAGGTCTTCTCTTGCCAAGGCTATAATGTTTTCACTGGGGGAAGTCCATTTTTATTCTGGCTTGGATGTGGCATTCAGGGTCTCTGGTGCAGCAATACGGCTTTGACAAATCTAGCTGTATGAGGCTACTTGCACCACAAACAGCATCCTTTGCCCCCAGGAAAGCCTCCTGTCCCAACCTGCCCTATGCTTTCCTGTCAGCTAGTGGGACACGGCATGACCTCTTAAACAATAGCCTTTCTCTTTTGCTGGGGTTGCTCATGTGCATCTCGAATTAAGCTTTGCTAAGGAGGTTGGCTCAAGTAGCACCCAAAATTACTTTTTCAGGTAGGGACACTATAGTCCTCGGTGTTGTGCAGATGTTCATCCCCTCAGTGCCTCCTGGCTTAGTCCTGCAGATGAATTTTGCAGTGGAAGTCTTCACAGAAGCTTGAAGGAACAAGATAAACAATTGCAAAATGTAGAGCTGGTTTCCTGCTCTTGACATATCAAGTCTAGCTTGGAGTGTTTTTTTGTTTCCTTTCCTCCCACTGAATTCTGATCTTGTAGGACCTGAGCTTACAGATGAGTGAATTTGAGTTAGAGGCATCACATTGGTCCCACAGAGCTGAGAGCTGTGCCTATTTAAACCAGACTTCTTTTCCTGGAGTTTGAAGAGCAATCTAGCTTTGAAGACATCTTTAAGGAAGAGCTTGTTGAGGACATTGAGATTGTTGGTGACTACTTTATGACAGTGGCAATGGATTATGTGCTCAGTAACGTCATTGCACTCATAGTTTGATGTGTGCATTATATTCATGTGTCAGTCCCATTTATATGGTGTAGGTGAGCTGTAATGTATTTCCCCTAGGCTTATGGTCATGGTGGGGAAAATGTCTCATGAAAGAAGGAACAGATCTAGTCTGGGATGGTGACTCAGTTCCACATCTGCCATGAAACAGTTTTAAACAAAACTGAGAACCAGGCAGGTGATTTTTGAAAGTCCTTTTAAGCTGTCTCTCTACAGTTGAAGGCTAGCCAAAGACTGTGCATGTTGCAAGAGCTGTGGAGTTAATGCCACTGGGAAATTTTTCAGTGTTTAAAAAGCAATAACAAGAGAATCAAGGGGGAAAAAGCAACCAACGCATACATATTCATAGTAAAATAGTGTTACGCAACCCCCACAAAATATTAAAAAGGCCTGGAAAAAAACAGGGGAACCTATGGATACATACCTTTACCTCACTGTGTCCATGTGATTTCAGACACAGTCATGCACATGATGATAGAAGACGTGATGATCTAGCAGTATAAATACTTTACTGGCAGGAGTTTAAATTGGTCTGCTGTAAATCATGCTGCCGAGAGTGGTGCATGGCATTCTTGTCCTTTGCCTCTCCTCTGAACCAGAGGGGGAAGCAGATGGTATAAAACTGTTTCTTCCAGCACTATGTCAGTCCCCATCTTAGGAAAAATAACCAATGCTATTGTTTGAGGCATCATTCAGTCCCCATTACAGAATCATAGAATGGTTTGGGTCAGAAGGGACCTTTAAAGACCATCAAGCCCAAACATTCCTGTCATGGGACATCTTCCACTAGGGTTCAGTTGCAAAACTCCCTCAACAAAGCTTTTCTACAGGTAAAGAAAGCACAGTTTCAAAGGACTGATGTCTCCTGCCCTTTCTTGGTTAGATGCTTTGGGGAGCTGGGTTTATCTCCTTTCCTCGGTCTTGCTATGAGTTCTGCAGTGTGTTTTGTCCATAGTTTTGTCCTGTGAGCTCTAGGCAAGAAGTGTTCTCTGCCACATGTGGCTACAGAAACTGAATGTCTTCAATTGTCATTGCACACCCAAAAGCAACCATGAATTATGGCTTGTTTATTAAAGAGAAATACAGATCTCTTGCTAGAAGGGATATAATTGTCCATATAAAAGGGTAGATGTGTTTCCAGATTATGGATATATGTAAATAAATGTTTTTTTGCAATCATGATCTATTTGCCTATTTGTATATATATATTACATATGTGTGCCTTTAGACAGAATCAGCTATATCACCTGAGACCTTTGGTTATTTTCAGCAATCTTTCTCTCTCATTTCTAGGTGTTTTCATTTCTTCTCTGGAAACATTATTCAGTTTGACGGCTCAGTTCAAATCTGCAATGTACAAACCCAGCTGAAAAGAACCCGAGAAAATGAGCAGAGACAGCCACACAAAGGGAACAGGGGGGATGAAAAACAAAAGAAAAAGAAAGATAGGATAATTTCCTGACAAAGGGGTCTTTGGGATCTAATGCTATTGTGGGTTGGTATTGTTCTCCACACTTTGTTGTTGTTCGTTATTCTTTATTTTACGCTTTTGACAGTGTGTCTTGGTCAGTACCTCTGCCTTTTCCTCTCTAAACTAACAGCAGTCACATATTGCAGTGAACTCTCAATATGAGCTTGAAGGACACGTCAGGCACCAGCAAACCCCTTGCAAGGAAAGTAATCAGTGACACCCTGTAGCATGAGCTACAGGAGGTAACCTGGCTTATTCCTTTTCGTGTGGCCATGCCTACTTAATTCTTTGCAGTGCAGCAATACTCTACTCTTGTCTTTCCTTTCCTGGCTCTCCAATAAGCAGATCTGGCCTGAAGCAATTGTAATTATTTATTTGATTTCATTTATGCTGTGCACAATCTTAGATTGCATTAGCTACAGTTAAAATAAACACAAATCAAAACCCATATCCCCTACTGAATTATACCGCCATGACAACAATGAAAGTAAAAGTGTCCTCATCAAAATCTCCCTTCTTAGCCCACCCCAATATATTATACTAAAACTTAACAAAAGAGAAAGTTTTGCAACGTGCCCTGAAGGTTCATCGCACAAGGAAGCAAATTCAAGAGCTATGGGCCTTCTTTGGCTGAGAAAAAGCCATTTCCAAATGCACTGCTCCAGGGACTGTCAGATCAAATGCCTCTGCTCATCTCAACAGTGGACCTAGCATTCGCAGGCAGAGGTAGTCTCTGGGGGACGGGGCAGGTTCAAATCACAAGGAGATTTAGAAACTAAGGCCTGAATTGCACCTGGAAACGAACTGAAAATTGGCGCAGCCTGTGTACCATCTGCGCTCTATGGTTTGTGTCTGAAATGTGGATATGTAAGCAGGCAGCTGCATACTGCAATTAGCTGAAGTTTCTGAGTGGTCCTCAGACGTAGTGCTGAGCAGACCACATGGCAGCGATCCAGTCTGGAGATGAGAAAAGCGCAGACAATGGCGACACAGTCCAACAGGACAAGAGGTTGAAATCTCCTCACCAAGCAGATAGGAGAAGGGGAAATAAACACTCGTAGCTCCTGCTGCCGCTGGAACATTCAAAAGCATCTGGAAATCCAGGAGGCCTTCTCCAGCCGGGCAACAAAGGGCAAGGCTTCCCTCCATCCAGATGGCAAGCATCACTTTTGCCATCTCCCCCAATTATTTCCTGCCACCATTATCGTTTTGATTTCATGTGCAGTCAGCTCTTGTCTTCCAAAACCTGGATTTGGATTGAGCCTGAGAAAGCCAAATGTCTGCAAAACCTGAAGTCCCATGAAATAGGAGCCACAGAGCTGAACATCATAAGCATTTTGATGGCATTGTTTTCCAGCATTGTGATGGTTCCTTTGTGTATATCACAAGCCATCTGTGGAAAAGCAATGAAATAATCCTCTAATGACCGAAAATACATGTAATTTTTTTATTCCCATGTTAGAACTTCTTAACCATAAACTAGGAGGGTGCCAAAAGTAAGTACTCTGAGGCATAAGCCCTGCCATGAAAAACTGTATCTAAAGGCTGATTCAAAGGTGTTTCAAATATGGTGGTCTCCTTGCTGTAATGAACAAAACTTATTTGAGGCCTGCTAGGGTTATAATGACTGGGATTCAGAAGTGTGCTAAATTTTAGTCCTAGTTATAGAAGCAAAGAAGACCTCAGACCTTTCTGAGGCAATTCTGGGAGGAAAATAGTGGCCCAGAGTGGAAAGCTGAGGTTGGAGGTTTACCGTTGGCCAGTCTGAGAGCTCAAGTATAGCTTACTGTGAGTGCCTGCTGTATGGAAGTGCCAGACTGATTGAATAACAAGATGAAAATTGCATTATCACGAACCCAGTGGGTCTGACCTGCCTTTGCATTGTTTGGGTTTTAGACTGGTGTAACTCACCTGAGATGAATTCTCTCTGCTGAGCCATCCTGGAGCAATGCATTACGCTGGAGCTGTGTGACAGTGCAGCTGGTGTTTCTTGAGGGATAGAAAGTGAGTGCACTGGATTTCCAGGGGATTAATAAGTAAAATCACTACACCTCAGAGTTTAGACAACAATGTAATGTAATGGTAGCCCTTCATTAGCCAAAAAGAGTTCTATCGATAAACAAATGAACATGTAGAAACTGAGACAAATGTACATGGTGAACAGATTCCAGGTTTTTGAGAATAATTGTGTGTCAGGAGTGGTAATGTAGAAATCCACCTTGCTATATTGCCCAGGTGTGAAAGGTTATTGTTTAAAGTTTTATTTGCTCACTGTGCTAACTGAAATGGAGGATGTACTTCTTTTCGTCCAGCAAGCACTGAATAACCAGCCCGCCAGCATGGGAAGCCATTCTTGGTTTTGTTCTGACACACCCAAACGTCCTGAGGAGTGGCAGCTCATTTCAAATGGGACAGCTCTGGTTGTTAGTGGTGTGTAAGACAGAAGGGCCGCACAGGCTGAGGCTGTTGCTGACAGTTAAAATAATGATTTCTTACTAGTGAACTGTGCACATTTGATCATGAGTTGCTGAGAGAAAACAGCATGGAGAGAGCTCCAGCCTGCACAGTGCCCTCTCTAGCACAATGGTGAGGGAGACTTGCAATTCAGATTTCTGCTCAGTTAATATCAGCTTCAATTTTGTCCAGCTTTGATTTTGTTCCCAGCACAAAGTGCACCTTGGGTCGTATCTGTGAGTTCATATTTATGCCTAGGAGAATACCAATGCAATAACGTCACTGTAATTTTCTGCATAACAAATTTGGTAGTCTTGATTTAAAAATTCTGTTTTGGAGCTATGCGACGTTCCAAAATTTTGGGGGGATGGTGTCTATGAGGTCATCTACCTATACAGATGTCGCAGCTCATCAAATCACTTGACCATCATGATCCAGTGATGGATCATGGCTTGTTGCATTGACAATGCCAGTCTATTTTGACAGATTCCCTCTACTCTTTGTTTTCCAATGCCGTGCTGAATGGGAGTTGCATATCTTCAAGGCTTGATTCCCCAGCTAGCACATCACTGGATCACCACCATCTCCTGCATACTCATGAAATGTCTCCTTCCACCTCCAGTCAGACAATTTTCTGGTCTCTATTGCTCATTTGTTAAATTTTTGAACAAGGGCCTCTGTGTTTTCTTCCCTATTGCCTTGTTAAAGTTTCAAACAAGTGTCTCTCTGTTTTCTTTCCTACTGCCATTTGTGCTCAAGATGCATCCCCTGCAGCCAAATCCAAACTTGCCTCAGTATTCCCCTCCAACCCGCCTTGAAACTTTCCTTTATAATGGTAACTATAAAAGGCTGGGCAACTGCTTGTGGGTGTGCTGGAGTGACTGCCTGTCCAGCTGACTACTATTTTCCTTTTATTTCCTTGTATTTGCTTCCTGTCTGCATTTGCCTGGGGTCCTTTTGATTCCACTAAGCCTTATTTCTTTGTAGTTCAGACCATTTTTTTGTGATGTGCTTATACACATGCTCCAACACAAGCTTTGCCTGTATCTTAAGGCTCTTGGACATGATGGTGGGTATATCAGGTGAAGATATATTGAAAGAGGAAGAAGGAGGGGAGAAGAAGGGAAAGGAGAGGAGGGGAGAGAAGGGGAGAGGAGAGGAGGGGAGAGAAGGGGAGGGGAGGGGAGGGAAGGAAGAAGAGAGGAGAGGAGAGGAGAGGAGAGGAGAGGAGAGGAGAGGAGAGGAGAGGAGAGGAGAGGAGAGGAGAGGAGAGGAGAGGAGAGGAGAAGAACAAAAGGCATTGTTTGGAGCTGTTGGCCAAATATGTTTTAGAAATGTAACTGCATTTACAGAAATTCTGTAAAAGTATTTTAAAGATAAGTACTAGCTAAGTAGTCCCAAATAATTATATTTTTATTTGAGCTTTATATTTGTCTTAAGTTAAATCCATTAGTAGATTAGGTTTTGCCAGCTCTATTCATGGACATTTGATCCTTGAATCCTTTCAAGAAAATCAATGTGTCGCTTTCCAGCTAATTAGCATAACGTTAATAAAATGTATGACAGGGCCAGGATTGCCGAAACCCTGCATTTGGTCTTACAGAGTCTGCGGGGAAGGTCAACAAGTCCTTTGGGCTCATCGGTGAGGTGGCCAGCTAGAGCTGGAGAGCTGGAGGCTGCAGCATCCCAGGGGGCCGCAGCGAACGGGTGGAAAGTGAGAGCCTCCCTTTCCCTATTTTCCACCATTCTCTCCAACACCCCCCCCCCCCCCCCCCCCGGCTTTCTTCTGCAAATCAAAGCCGCCATCTGCTGTGACAAGTGTTCCCATTCACCTTTTCCCTCTTATCTGCTCCCTCGCAGGGAAGTGCTCTGGAGGCTGACAGCCTAATCTCCGTGCTGATGCTGCATTTCTGCAGCCATCGCCCACCCGTCCCCCACTGCCTGCCCTCTGTTCATGGCGGGAGGAGGGGGCTCTGGGCTCCGGGGGGCAGCCGGGGCTGCTGGCATGCGGGTGAGGAGGGTGCTTCATACCCCTGGGGCACCCACCATTCACCAGCATCTCTCAGCATCCACCACTGAGTGTTTGCCCCCTGCTATATTATTCCCATTTCTGAGGCAGTTGCTGGTGGGGGGAGCCTTGCTTGTTTTCCCCTTCACTCTCCCCCGAGCTTGTGCAGATCACTGGTATTTCTCATTTGCTGAGAGAAAATCATTTGGGTGACTGAGAAACTTAAGCTAAAATATGTAACAGGCACCAATAAATCACAGCAGTAATGGCAATGCAGCAGATTGTAGAAATGCTGGGGGTAACTACTTTTTTCTTTTCCACCCAGTCAGCTCATGCTGACAAGTCTGTGGTGCACAGGTGTCAACAGAGAGAGAATTATTACCCTGCATGAAAGAAACCTGAGAAGGAAAAAAAAAGGAAGATGGAGAAAGGGATAAGAAGCTCCTGTGCATACTTTTTTTCCTACTATAAGGGAAAAAAATTCCCTTTGTTTTGTTCTCTTGTCTGGGTGTGACATTTTACACTGTTTCCCTTTTATTCTTTCTTATCCAGTTTTAAAGGCTATGGCTATCTCTCATGAGTATTTCTGTGGCAGGCTATTAGCTGTGCTGAAGGCTGCTGGACTAGGCAGGCAACAGCAGCTCTGTCCTCAGGGCTTCACCCTTGCAGTCCCACAAGATACTGAATGACTTGGGAGTCGATGCTGATTGCTTGAGAGCTACTGTAGAGTAAATGCCACACTTTCAGCTTTTCGCACCCTTTAGTCCTAACCCTGCTGTCCTGTTGTCTCCCTGCACATCAGCACCATAAGGCCTTTCTGCTCATTGGAACCACTGGACGGTGAAAGAACTTTGAAAGTTCAGTAAAAGTAAACAGCAAAGTAACTTTCATTAAAGGTAAAATTATCAGTTACTGGTAGCTGATAGAATGGTATCACTACACAGGTTTACAGAAGCTGCAGGTACTGGGAGAAAATTCAAAGTAAGAGGTAAACCTGCCTTTGCCACTGCTAAGCTTGGCTTGAGAATGACTACTGGGTTTTTGCCTGTGTTGCTTAATGCTCTTTTCTTAAGAGCTGATACTTAATGTTTTTATTAACCACCTAAAAATATTTGAGCTAACACAAAAATATTTAGATTATTTGAAGCTCCTGAAGACTGTAAAGAACTTCAGAGTAACTTGATAAATATGGGTGGGTGCATTGCTCAAAACTAAATACAAATAGCAAAAAAAAAAGAGCAAAGAACAGCCATGGAAATAGTTTGAAGAAATCACAGGTGCTAGTGGAGTTTCCAGTAAAAATACTGCAAGCAATGTGGTAGAGTCCATGGCACTAAAAATAAGAATCAGGCCCCTTTGTGTCATTATAGTGTCTTCAGTCGGAGATGGAAATTTAGTCTATCTTGCAAAACTTTTCATTTCATCTCATAAAAAAAACCCCAAAACAACCAAACCAAAGAACCCTCAAGATGAAAGATCTGCAATATAAAAGATTGAAGTTGGCTATGGAAGATATTAGAGATATGGAAAGAAAGCCCCAGAGAGAAAGGGGAAAATGTATGAAATCTAGAGTAGACAAGAAACTTGCAAGGTGCTGTGAGACCCAGAGGATGCCTAAAAGGGACTCTGCACAATATTAGAGGCGATTTAATCTATCAGCGATGTAAACCCTAATGCTCCGTGGCATAATTCAGAGACCCACTGTCTGCCTAGCTTCAGAAGTCATTTTTTAAGTGGGTATGTTATTTCACAACTATGTACTATAAATTGCTTTGTCGTCTTGTTGGGGCTGCTCATACTGGTCACTTGTGGAGGTGTGATACTTGCCTCCACTACTAATCTGTTATGGGATATAATTACATGTCTCTGTGCCAGACCTCGAAGGGTTCTCAGTAAATAAATTCCTTAAAAAAGGGTCCTAATATCCTGTCAGTAAATGTCCTTGAAAATTGTCTCAAGGACTTCTGCCTATATACTTGGCGCTTTCTCCCAGCGCACTGTATTCATGTGGGCACAAACATGTGTTCCTGTTTGAATCAGCAGGGAAGTCTGTATGGGAGGACAGTGATCTGGATCCAATGTGTGCTTTTAAATAAAAGAACCTCTCCCTAGTAAAAGAAAATGCATGACACTAGTACAGTGTCAAAGCGCTGAGCAGTACATTTTCTGAGCACTAAATGCATTGACAAAAATTCCCTGTCTTGCTAGATGGGATTATGATAAAGTGCCACGGCTTCATCACTATTACTGCCGTGACTGGATTTTGTTTGTTGGTTGTTTAGGTTAACATTTGTAATGCTGCTAAAAAGCACTTCTCTGCTTGCTCCTGATTCAGCTGTTCTTCTCGGGTGTGCTGGACTATGCAAAAGCCAAAGGATACAGGGTGGGAATATGGTGAGCTCTGGATGGCATGGCAAAGGAAAGGACTGAAACATCTCTACTGTTGCCTTGTGAAGTGTGTGTCTTTCAGTGCTTTGGGGACACTGCCAGTGATACAGAGCTTTGGCTTTTGGTTCTTCAGATGTGACACATACAGATTGCTTTTCAGCTGGGCTTGCTCTTCCACCCGCAGTAGTGATGTCTCAGTCATGGCTCAGCTGGTCTATCACATCAGCAATGATGAGGTGATGCGGGAAGGTCTGACCCAGCCCTATGGCTAGGGCAGAGGGAGCTGCAAATTGTCTGCAAGCATGAAAGACATTTCTGTTGTCTTTCAGCAAGATTCTCTACCTTGAACTGACTGGCAAAGGTTAGACTAAACTTTCTGTGATGAATAATAAAGCTTCTGTGGACAGGGTCCAAACCAAAACTGTGAACAGCCTCTATCTCTGAATTTCAGTGTGCTACAGCATTTGCATTAACTTGTAGATAATATGCTCATAAAGCATTAATCTAATACTCTGAATTATGAAGCTGTTGCAGTTGAATTAATGTCTTTTTACAATCAATTCTTATTTTGGTACTCCTTATGTTCAATTTCCCGCAAAAAATCTCCCTTCTACCTAAAATTTGCATATCTGTTTTTTAATAAATCTGGTACAACTCGACAGAAAGTATGAGGTAGATTAGTGAAGGTATTTCACAAGCTTAGGCATGTAAGATGAGCTGCAATGTGTGCTTTGCAATACTTCCTCCATTTTTAACCCATGTCTTAAAGTTGTTGTGTTTTAAAAGCATGAGTCAAGATGCAAATTGCAGAAGATGCATCTTGTTGGCTTTGTCTTTAAATCAGTTAGACATGCAGTAGTTCACCTGGTGAGTTTAGGAAGAAGTCAGTTCAAGGCTGAAGATGAATTTGGCATAAATTTTCAAAGATGAAACTGTAGGACCAATCAGCCAAGCACCATTTTTAGAAAGACAAGTTAAACTCTGCTGGGACATTCTAAATTAAGGTGGCTCAGAGTCAGAAGCTTGCATAGGGGATGCATTGGGGTTCACTCCTGTTTTCTGGTGGCAGCAAGGCAGACCAGGATCTTCACACTTCTTTGTTGAACCTTATTCTAATCACCTCTCCTGTCTGCAGGTAATAACTGGTGTTTGTTTATTCACTAGGATGAACTACATCTCATCAAACTCAGATTAAAATCTTTGCTGGCAATGAGGAGACTCTTTTAGGTAACCTAGATGAGAGAGGACATAAGGATCATGTGAGCCTAGCCCAGCTTCCAAAGGGTCCAAGTGGTAATTTGTAGATAGAGCAAATCTATGGTAAGAAGTTTACTTGAGATGTCTGAGGCGTTATATGCTCATTAGGTAAGTATATTTCAAAAAAATAAAATATCTTTTCGTGATGGGAAAACAAAAAGGACATGGATTTAATTTTTTTATCGCACCAAGGGGTTCTGTGCCAATGAACTGTGAGAGCAAAGTTTGAACATTATGGTATTCGTAAACATTGTAAAATTTGGTTCACTAGCCTGTTTTGTTTATCATCTACTTATTTGATTCAGATTGTCAGTAAAATAGAATTATGAGATAGCAATTGGGGTGCAATTGTGACTTTTCAATGATTTCCAATGAATCCCTTTATATCTTCAGGTTGGCTACCCCAAAATACTCCAGGAATTTTCTACAAAGTTTCTGGTTATGTTTGCTAACTGTAGGAGAAAAAAACCCCACAGCTCGGTAAGTTAGTTTTGTAATGATATATGTTCTTAATATCCAGATAAACTCCTAATCCTACTGACTTATTTTTCTTTAGTCATATCTTTTGACAGCCTCAGAACTTACTTGATGTTGTATATAAATAAATAAATCCTATCAGTTTTCAGTTGAATGCTTTTAATTTTTTTTAGTTCTCTTGTTCTTTCAGTATGAGAAACAGTAGATAATACAAAACTAGATTTTTTGTGTGTGTGTTGCATAAGCTAGCAAGTCCCTGTTTTCATTAATTCTCTAAGCTAGAGATCCTGTCCTTTTTAATCTCTCTTCCTATGGAAAGTTTCCTTACATCTCTAATAATATAGCATTGAATCACACAGTGATGAACTGAAACAGGATGTTTCCTGTTGTGCAATTAGCTTTGATGAGTGGGTCTGGCAATACTATTGACTATCAATTGTCAGATTATATCAAGTGCTTGGGGTTCAGGGTTCATGGATAGATGAGACTGACGCTCTTCCTGGTGGGAAAAGGCCAGGAGAGATTTGCTTATCTAATTTTGGAGCGGATGGTAAGTGGCACTGTTGAAGGGGCAAGGTGCCAGCTTCCTTCAAAGAAGTAATTGTTGAACACTTTCTCAATAAATCATCTCTTGTTTCCAATAAACTCACCAGTGTTTGTTCTGCCTCTTCTTTTCCCAGCAGGAAGATCAGGCTAAGAAACACAAGAATTATCTGAGCCTTTTGCCTTTCTTAACCCTGGTGAGGTTGGTGCATGCTGTGGGAGTAGTGCTGGCCACGCTCTTTGACAACACTGCAGAAGGTCACGTTGGTTGTGCTGACTCCCCAGTGTCTGGAAGAGCCAGACACACCAGGTTTGTCCAGTGTAAAAGCACACACGCTTCCCAAGAGAACACAAACCTGGTGACTGTGGCATTCATACAAGCTCCATGCTGGGATATAGTTGTCCCAAGACTTTGCTGGGATCGCCTGCACCTTTGATTCTGACTCCTCTCATCTGCAGAAACACAGCATTCCTGGATCACCCTGGTTTCAAGCCAGCTGCTAGCTAGCTGAGGAATTTCCAGGTGCTTCCTTTAACACCCACCTCTGCTTTTCTCCACCAGCCTGTGCCAGTGTCCCAGCACACCTTGGACCTGCATCCACTACCTTCAGGGCAATTTCCTTTCCCCATCACTCATGACTCCCTGTAGTACCTTGCTTCTTCATTGAGCCCCACAACAACTCTATTTGCCTTGTAAGAGGAGTATTCAGATATGCAGAACTAGTGCAGAACAAACGTTTGCGAGGTACTCCTCAAGAATGTTTAGATGGTGTCTGGGCATTTTCTAAGACCAATAACCCTGGTTGTTGCTCTGCCTGCCACAAATGTATCTTTGTGCAATTCTGTCTCCAAACTTGATTTCCCCCAAACTCTTCCTTCTCATAAGGTAGGTGAGGGGATTGCTGTTGTTGCCTGTTTACTACTTACAGAAATGTCAAAAGCAGTCTTGACTAAAATGTAGCAGCCAGTTCTATGGTGGACTTGAATTAATGAAACCCGATTTCATTTGGTTTAACTTCCAAACATCTTGGTTTTCATGGAGAACCTCAGATCTGGGCATGTTTAATTTGTACATACCAAGATGCTTGGAAGATGGGGAATTTGCTTTGTGGTAAACTGATTTTAGGCTTAATATGGTTGTTTTGTGTCATAACACCAAGAAACTTCCATTATCCAGACATTATTTCTCAAACTATTGATCTGACGTGAGTAAAATAGTGTTACTAAATGGATTTAAAGTCATAGCGTCTGGCTCCAATATTGTGTGTGCAAAGAAATGTCCATAGGGTGTCCATTTTGCTATGGACATAGACAAATTTGTGGTTTCTAGATTTCACCCTGAGTATACTGCCTTAAGTACAGCACACAGAAAGGTATAAAGGGCAGAAAAAAAAGCCAAGAATGTCACTGTCAACCTCTGTATGACTGTGGTAGTAGTACCTGTAGGAGTGGCCCATCAGTACGTTGGCTCAGGCTTCCTATCTCTGATAGTATATACTTCTAACGATCACTGAAAACAGGAGTCATTGTATAGGAGAAACAGAGAAAGAAGCAGATGGGCAGGGAATTTTTTTAAGAATTAGTTTTTTAAGTGTTCTGTAATTTGCAGCAAATCAAAACACATTATTGTGTGAATAATATATAAAGAGATAATAATATAAATGAATGCTCCATGTCTGTATCTGCACACCCAAAGAAAGAAAAAATGATTCACTCCCATAATTTTTCTCATCCAATTGCTGTAAAATAATCTCTTTTCTCTCACATTTGTCATTATACTATCTGAAATATGAATATGCAGCCAGAGAGCAATATCTAGGTAGATTTCAGAAAGGCTTCTTCTATTCCCTGGCCTGTGGCAAAAAATAGGTCTTTGACAAAATGGAAAATAAAATCACCTTTGTTTTCAAATTTTTCCATCTTTATTTTACTCAGACCTGCTTTCATAGTTTTGTTTCACCTCCATTTGTTTTTCCAGTAAAGAATAAAGATCTGTGGGGAAAGGCAAAAGAAATCATGGAAAGAAACAGGCTTTAGTCACCCCTAATTTTGATATAAATCTTCAGAGAAAATAGTGAACGAATGGATGAAAAAGTTTGTCCCAGAGCTGTCAAAGGAAAACATTACTGGAAGTTGTTACAATTTTTGAGGAATTTGAATTATCACCACTTGCAAGAGAGCAATCAACTGTGTTCGCTTAGCAATACAGTGAACTGAGGCTTCTTTTTCCTGGCTGTAGATGATGAATTACCAGCACTGTTCAGCTACTTTCTGAAATATTCCATTCCTATGGCACAACATTTTGTGGGATCCCAAATGTAGGAATGATTTCTGTAGATTAATTTTGAATGCCCTGGTGAAACTCATTGCTTTGGTACAAAGGTCTTCTCTGATCCGTGCTTTTAAGATGCACATTCCTCAGTGGAGAAACCCATTGTTGTGCCTTAAACCAGTAAGGACACATTAAACTATCAAAACCCAAAGCACTTAATGGAGAGCAGCCTTCAAAACACATACACATGTGTTTGTGCTTGGGAGGGTGTCTGTATTTTGTGCAACCCATATCTTTATTATTTTTAAAAGGGTGAGAATCATTACATCTGGAAACAGAGTGCAATGGGGGACAGTGCAGCACTGCACTGTTCCTGTTGCACCACAAGCTGCAGTGCTGCTTACTAAGATCTTTGCAAAAGTACATGACCCAGGGATTTCAGCATCTTTAGTGTCACCAGTGCATGGATGCTGCAGACAGATGTGTTTGCATGCAAGCGGATTTTTAATGTGTGGTTGCATATGTTTAAATGCATGTGATTTTAGACATATGACATATTTGTGTTTGGTAAATAAAAACTGTTAGAATGCAAAGTGTCCTTTCACAGGCACAATGGGGAATATTAAACAGAAGACTAAAAAAGATTATTATCAAGTACTGTTACTGTTTAATGTGCAATGCCAGAATGCTTCTCCTTATTCTGTGATGTTTAAGATGTCCAGTTCACAGCTGTCCCATTACTTTGCCTGATTCTGGTGTTATATTTGACACCAAACACTTCCATCCTGAGGTGGGTCCTTGACAATCTTTAATATGACAAAATGATTTGGGCTTCCTGTCATCCAGTTTAAATCACTTTTCTATCCACACATAAAAAAAGCTCCATTGCAATACTAGATGGCCACAAGCAAAACACGGCTGGTCCCAGCCTAACCCTCAGCTGCACACGGCATTGCATTGTCATCATAATTGGATGTGATAGATTTCCACTCTGCTCTACTAAAATTTTGTTTGTAATTGAATAAATGTGCCACTCACAGTTGAAAATACATTAGCCCAGAGCAACAGCAGCATGAGTAATTTTTAAAAGTGTGTGTGCTTTTAATATACATACGTATATATATATACACCTATATATACACATATGTATAAATAAAATAGGCTGTATGATCTGGTCAAGTGCCTAGGTAAGATTAGAAAAAAAACCCTCATTGCTGCATGGCATTCTGAACTCCATTTTCTCGACGTGTGTTGTACATTTTCCCCCTCAGAGAGGGGGAAAACATAAAAGCAATACTGCAGGCTGCTGTGTGGGGGAGGGTTTTCTTCCTCACGCTTTCTACTTTTGTCAAGCCACCTGAGAAGTTGATATGAGAAGGGCATTTTAGAATAAAGACATTACTCTGACAGCAAATACAAATGAAATAAAATTGGCCTAAGGCTTTGATGCCAGAACCTGAATGGAGAGCTGAGACTTGGCAATGCACTAGTTTAATACACCAGAGAAATAGAACTAGAATAATTTGCAATGCGGTATGATGAAAGAAGAAAATATAACAAACCCAGAGATTAAAATAGACTTTCAAGCCTGTGTATATTCACATTTTGCACTCAAGTTGACCCATAAACATAGCAAAAGATGGATATGTGCACTTTTAACTTCTTTTGGAACAAAGCTGTTGAACACGGAAGGATACAGGAGCTTGGCCCTGAGACTCCAGAGGGAAAGAGCTGAGGTGCTTGCAATCTGTGGATGAAGCTGTCTTCATGGGCATCTCCTGATTCTGGGAAATAGCCACCACCAGCCACCTTAAGCAATTGCTCTGTTTGCTGACCAGAAAAACACAGAGGCTTTGTGGCGGAAGAAAATGAATACTTGAGAGAAGGAAGGCACTCATAGGATACCTTGTTCATGCATTGATGTTTCGTGGTTTTTTTTCTTGTACATGTGCACACACATCCATACCTTCCTTCAAGTCTGATTACTTTCCTTAGTGTAAAAAGTCAGGAATTTAGGATTATTTGGGGTTTCAAGCATATAAATGCGAAAAGCATATAAATACTTGTACAGCATTTGTAACCAGAAGTGATCCTGTCTGCTGCCACAATGCAAAGAGAAAAAATAATAGCCAATGGGTTAAAGACTGAGTTGTTTCACATTAACATGCGGGTCTGTTTATTTTCATATCCTCCAGAAGACATCATTTATTGGTTTCTAATGTTTTTCAGGTTTGTATGACCCAAATATGAATTGTTTGACTTTTTTTTTCTGCAATAGGCATTTTGGCAAGTACTGAATTCATTTTATGGTATTAAGTCAGCTGTATAGAAAAATAAATAAATTGTTGAAGTATCAGAGCCAATTATGGGCACTGGTTCATGTGCTGGATTCTGCATTTTTCCTTTAGATATTTAAATGATTCCAGTGCACAGGCTCAGTCATTCCAAGTATTTGGAAGTATTTAAATCAATTGAAAATCCCTTTTCAACACAAAAGTCAAATACTATTACAGTGCCTTTAACAAATATTAATGGCTACCTTAAGTTTGTGGTAAGATGTAATTTCTGGTATAGGATGTAATTTCTGGTATAAAGTTCCACTTGCTGGTAAAGGAGTAAAACTACACAGGAAAAGTGCCATGAAGTGTATGCAATAATAATAACAACAGAAAGAGCAGCAACAATAGCAACTCTGTTTTTTAAAAACCTGGGTTCAAAGACCATGCCATACTCCCCTGCTGGTATAAGTCACTCCAGTTTCTTCAGATGTAGAACTAGATTGAGCAGAGAGTGGTTTGCAGCAAATAAATTAAAGACACCCCGAATTATACAGCATTCTCCTAAAGGGAGGCTTTTGCTATGAGCTCTGTCATACAAATTGTCCTTAAGAAGGAAACCAGCCATTCAAATGAACCAGTCATTAGTTTACATCTAACTTGTAAGTCTGAATCCTCCAAGTCATTAGTTTTGGGTGGGAAGGGCAAGAGTACAACTATTGTCTGATTCTGTCAGTAGAGTAAGAAAGAGAAGATAGTGGTGCTAATTCATTGGGAACTTATGTACATTAGAAAAGCAATAACTTTGTTACAAGTGTACAAACTATCACAAGTAAAGCTTGATGGAAAAAGCTCTAGCATGCTGCAGTAGCAGTGCATTTGTTTATTATCATGTATAGTTTAACCTATTTTTATGTTGGCTGATTTTCTGCTTTTCACACAGATATAAAAAAATCCTAGGTTAGGGTGTAAAGGAAGGCAAAGCTTGTAAGCAAGAGCTGGCCAGCTGGTAACGGAGGTTATTAACTGAGAACAAAGCAGACATTTACGACAGTGGGGCAGAAAAGAGAATGAAACAGATTTTTATATTTTTCTCCTTCAAAAATATCACTTTGTCTATGGCAGTTCAAACACTCGGGAAATAAAAAAAAAAGTAATAATACGAATGTTTAGGCTTCCCCTAGGCATTTTTCATGCTCTAGATATCCTCAGAATGTAACAGAGCATCTTAGCTCACCGCGGAATAATGTCTCAGATATGCCCTTCCCCTCACTGGCTGGAGGGACTAATTTATGAAGAGAGATTAAAAGAATTAAATATAGATAGCTTCTCTAAGTGAAGACTACACTGGGACAAAAGAATAGCCTACAAATACATGGAGGGGGTAAATTCCTGAGGGAGGTGAATTATTTAGGACAATAGGGGAGGGTTTAACTAAGAGCAATGGGATGAAATGAAGAATAGGAAAAATTAGGATGAATATATAAAAGAAACCTTCTTGACAGCAAGATCCATTTGGTCATGGATGACTGTCCCTTGGGAAGTGATGAAAGACCCATCATTTGATATGTTTAGAGGCAGGCTTTGACAAAATATCAGCTAATGCCCTGTGGAGAACAACTTGTAAGGAAATGTGTGAGAGGAGTTGGTAGGAATTGTTGGTATCCTTAGTCTTTCTGTATTACAGCTCACCAAACCAACCCTCCAACTCAGTGTACTGACTTTGCCATCAGCACGCTTAGACCACACGGATCCAGGGATTGCTGTGTGAGAGCCGTTCCAGCACCATTCCCTTGCCCAGGTGGAGACTGGTAAATCTGGCAAGGTCTTCTTTTGACATGGGTTCATTTGACAGGTCAAGATGCAGATGTTGTCTACTTCCACTGTAGGGCTCCTGCTGCACTCTGAGATGCTGAGTTATCATTCCCCCACTTATCTTACAGCACCCCATGGAGGCGCTGCAGCAATTTCTTAATTTTTAAAATCCTCCAGCAGAGATGACTTCATGTAGGGAGCTTCTTGAACCCGCAAATGCTTGACACGCCTCCCTCTCTCAGATGTATGTTGGGATGATAGTTCTTACTGCCACCCCCAGTGACAGCAGCAAGCACTGCAGCTCGAGAATTACGCTGCATTTAAGTTTTGCTGTCTGCTATAAAAAGGTGGCAATGGCTTAGTCTTATTTTTAGGAGTAGGAGAGACATGGTTTCTGTAGCTAGCTACAGGATCCTTTACCGTGTCATATGCCTGGGCATAAGAAAGAGCTGCAGTACAATGCAGCTTGTGCATATCTTTATTATGATTAAAACTGCATTAAATAAAGAGACATGAAGTCCATTGCTTTTAAAGAAGTAGAACACAAAACTAGACTTAACATGGGTTTACCAGTCATTCAGACCCTTAAAACAGGAATAATGTGCTGTGATGGAAAGGTGGGACTTTCTAGATGCATCTGATTTCCATTATGTAGAAGAGCTCAATTCTGACACTTTAAAATCATTAAGGCAACCTAGTTGAGGCATGGAATGTTTCTATATTATCCCTGCAAATCTCTCTCACCCAAAGTCTCAATGTGACCCCGTCAATTCCCAAGGACAGTACCACCACCCTAAGGGACAAATGCCCTTCAGAAAGGGGGTTTTAAGAAGGACCAGCTTTGCACAAAATGAATTCAGCAGCTCCAGTTTGTCATTTTGCCCTTCTTTTGCAGAGAAAAAATACCCACCACCAACAAAAAAACCCCACACTAGTGATTTCTTTTGACTTAAACTGGGCATTCAAAAAGCTGTTTTTATTAATGAATCATATTAAGCCATCAGTGAAAGGCTCCCTGACTCTGTTTAAATAACAGGCTATGATTCCTCCCTCCCGCACCCCCCTTCCCTTTGGCTCCACTGCTATTAATTGAGGAGTTTCTTTGTTTCTTTTCTAATGAAGCTAACAGAACACATCTGTCAGGTGCTTGTATTCTTCACCCGTCTATAGTATGTAATAGCCCAGCTGGAGGCTATAATGCTACACAATACCCCTGGCCGTTACAGCAACTATTTATTCCTGGGCTTTTCCTCAGATAGGGATTTGAAAAAAGTCTGAAATTTGGGCCTAATTGCTATTTACACAGCGATAGACACCTGTTCTAGCTGAGACACTGGCTCATGAATCCCACACCTGAGACCTTAGGGAAAGCGAAGGGGAAAATTTCAAGCAGCTGCCAGTCCAGTTCAGAAACAGAGAGCTTTTCTATGCAATATGTACGTACAGTACATAAATTCGTGCCCGCATATTGCCATAGCTACTGTTTCACAGCCAAATGTTCATTTAAAGGCTTAACATATGCTGGTTGTGTGGACATACGTACACAACCAGGAGGAAAGAGTTTTCTGCCTTCACTTCTACATTTTTATTGGACTCTCCCAAATTCTCTGTGCCAGGATTTCTTTCTCCAAAGATCAGTGGCCATGGGTTGCTGCCAGCTGCTGAACTTCCACTCTCGCCTCACATTGTGCAGCACAATTGCTCCATTTTCCCCTTGTTTATGCAAAGGATCCTGCTCTTCCTCTTTGTTTTTATTCAGGAGAGTTTTTCTTGCTGTATGCTCTTCAGGAGCAGTAGTCCATGGTGATGGTGGTGGAAGAGGCTTTGTTATCGTAAAGCTGCTAATGGTGGGCATGCAGTGTAAAACCATACATGAACCTAATATAAGTTAGCAGCCTCTCCAATGCAGTTAAGAGCTCAAATTGATTAAAATGCAACTAGCTCATAAAACTGCCTGTTTATGACCTCAGATGTTTGTCAAAGACACAGAGCTGAAGAAAAGGTTTCTTTCCTTTTCTCTCCTCTCTTAGTCATCGTCATTCTTCCACCCCTATTCGTTTCTGTTCTGTGCCAAACAGCCCCATTAGTTAGCTGTGGGACAGGAATAAAATGTTATTGCCCTACCACCTTATCCGATGACAGCATCCTCTGCCTCTGCTGGGGTTGGAGGGAGCTTTTCACAAAACTTTTCCCTGCAGTCAGGGAGGCCTCTGAGCTTTTTTGTCAAGACCTCTCTTTTGTGGGAAGGCCTTTTATTCAGTCTGTTACTTTAATCTGGCGATGCTCTGTCATCCCAAGCCCACCTTTATAACACTCTTATTTGGGGGAGGGGAGAGGCGGAAGAAGAGGTTTAATAATTAACTGAAAAAATTGGTTCTTATGTCATGCAAAAGACATCTGAGAGCTGCTGAACATCAAATGCAAGAAGGGAAGGTGAGGAATAGAACTGTTAATAGGTGGATTTAGAAAAAAAAGTGAGAAACGCTCACACAAAGGATGAAATAATACTACTGAGCCAGGCAGAATATTCTAGAGGCTTTTAAAAACATATATATCAGAAAGATGACTCAAGTAGCCAGCGGAGCTTTTAAGACAGTGTGGGGCACCCAGACTGGTGACAGACGAAGGGGATACTGCTAATATTAATTATTTGCCGCAGGGCTCACAAAAGCAGTTCAGTAACTGAGGACAGAAACAGAAATTCATTTCCCAGAGGAGGAAGAAAGAAGTAGTGAGTGATCCCAGGGTCACTCCAGGACAGGTGATAATGAAATTAGAGTTAATGAAGACTAGGAAGACACCACGGCCAGATGAGTCTCCATCCCAAGATTATGAAGATGATGCTGGTAATAAATGTTCCCTGTATATAGAGAAGAACCTTAAAAGTAGAGGGAAACCATGGCTGCATCTTATTTAACAGGAGCTCTGGGATAATAATAGTCATTAACCTTTTTCTTCTAAAGACTGAAGTTTTAAAAGACACTGAATACCTAGTGTCACAGACTCACCCTGGTAATGGTAATGCACCTTCTCTGTCTCTGGAATAACCCCCAGATTAAAGGGCATGGATACAGTGGATGGATTACATATAATTTCCTTGCTGTTTGGGACAACTTTTTCTTTAGTGAAACCAAATCCTCAGTCTCTAATAGAAACCAAACTATATATGCATATAAATATAGCATATGTATTTATATTCTTCACTGCAGAAGCTTTACATGCTTGTGAATACAAACCACAGGAAGCAAGGTGAAAGCAAGCAAAAGTGGAAATGTAGCCCCCCTTGCAGAGATAATAAAGTGATGAAGTGACAGCTCCAACCCACTGCTGGCTTGTGCCAGGGTGATTTAGGAGGACACTGCCTCCAGTGGGTAGGGACCCAGTGACCAAATATTCACTGTGGTGAGCTGATTTCCATTGCCTGGTATGATTTTATATTCAACACAGGTGCTGCCTGGGGCAGCTTTGGGGGTATGCTGTCTCTTCTGTTGCCCGTATAGTCCCCTGCGGATGGGTGTGTGGTTACTTAATGTCCAAGAGAAGACTTTGGGTCTGTGACCCTTGCTGAACAAAACTCCTGCTGATTCATATCCTGTGTCTACCAGAATACACAGGTTTTCATCATTTTTAACTGTCATGACAGGGTGTTAGTGTTCTACCCGCCTCACCCCTGTTTCACCAGCATGATGCTTTTATGGGTCTGTTCTGGGCTGGTGGTTTTATCCTCAGCTTCAGACTTGTCCACTGCTCCCTTCTGTTAATGACTATGCATTCCTTTTTTGACCTGTTTTCATATATAAACCGTTTCTTACATCTTGTTTCTTAACACTTCTTGTATGTGTGGCAGATCTGATCACCTTCCTCCCTATTTCTGTTATCTGTTATATAAGACAGACGTCTTCACCTGAGCTAGAATAAACTGATCCTCAGGCCATCCCTTTCAATGCCTTTATACTGTGAAAGTTTTGCAGGAGAGGGCCTTGATTTTTCTTTCTTTTTTTTTAATTTTATTTTTATTTTTTTGGTAATCATGTAAATTGATTCCCAATTGAGAGTGAAAACATTATGCCTTTGAGTAAATTGTAGTAAATCTCTCATATAAATCAGCTTTTGTATGATGCTGCCTCAAAAGCTTTCTTGTTGTCCAGGTAAATAATGCTCAGTTTACTCCCATTAATTCAGGGTGTTACTTCTGTGATGATTTCTCTCAGCTTTGTTGACCATAACATTTCTTAAAGAAGATACACCTATACCTTTGATTGGACTAAGCCCTACTGAATATTGCATTACTCCAGCTCTGTGTGGTTGTTATGGAAAACAAATTTACAGCTGTGGAGGGGTTTTTTAATCATTAGTTCTGCATCTGAGTTTCACAGTTTTTGATGTTCACCTCGCTTTCCTTTGTTATCTCTCTAACCAAAATCACTACATCAGGAAAACATAGTTGTCAGGATGCCATTCCTGGCTCTCTTTGTCATCAGTTAAGCCCTTCTGTGTTACCTATGCAAATTTCAGGTGAGTAACACTGGCCTCAGCAAATTTAAAGCAAGCAATGCAAGCTTAGGGTTACCAGTCTATATGATAGATCGTCATTTTGGTTTGGCTCATTGTTAATGGGTGAAGTTCTAGATAGAAGAGAAAGAAACACTTGATAGATTTTAGAAGTTAGCTTTATATGAAGGCTGCTACTTTCTGTTCATCAGCAGTCAGAATAATCATCAACAGTGGTTTATTTCCAGCTCTGGCTGGTTTTCAGTTTTCTGTCTAAAGTTGGTTAAATCTGAATCACAGGTGACTTCCAAAATTTACACTGAGTTTTTTTTAATGACAAAGTGAAAAATAAAGTCATTGGGTCATTCAGAAGTTTTGAAGTGGAATAGATTGCAAAGCTTAATCATGATTTAAACACCAGCCAATTTTGATCACTATTGCAATATTATCTTTGTTCATGTTTGTTACCTTTGTTCATGTTGAAAAAACTCAGCCTTGTAGAAGTCCTGCTATTTTCAGCACACTATACCCAAGATAAAGCACAGTTAATTTTGGGGAGAGAACTTAATACTGTATGCTCTGATCTTCCTCTGGGAAATATTTTCTGGACCAACATATTTATGCCTGTGTATAATCTGAAATACAGAATATACATACCCAAATGTACGCATATGTGTGCCTAATAAAAGCACATAAATCTATAAAACAGGTCTCCTGAAATCAGTGAGACTATTCATGGATAAAGACATTGCACACTGTATACAAAAGGAGTATATTTCAGAACTTTTAAACCCAGTTCTAGGAATCAAATGAATGGATTCAGAACAGATGGGAAGAGGGTGATCAGGGCTTTTTAGGCTGTGAACTCATGACTCAAGGCCTCACAACACTCTGTGTTTGTACACTACCTTGCACAATAGAGTTCTGTGGTTTTGTCTCACTCTTGGGTACAGTGGTAGTGCAAACTATTAACAGTGACCACACCTATCAGTGAGACTGGTGGGGTCCTTCCTTCCCACATGTGAATATCTGGCCACACAGACCATGTCCCTTTTACCAGGAACTTCAAAACATCCTTATGGCCAAGACAGTAATTCCTTACAGAGGAAATTAATGTTGGGAGACTATTTAATATATTTTAAGCTGCCTTTGAAAGCTATTTAGCAGGTGGAAAAAAAGGAAGAGATTCATCAGCATGTGACCAGCCAGTGCTCAGTGGACCACAAAAAAGTTGGAGTCAGACTATCAGAGACACTTCCAGATGTTGTCCAACAGCATCTATTTGACCGAATATGTGAAATAATAGAGGACTCCAGATGTGAGCAAGTTACATCTGAGTTCTCAGAGAAAGAACCATGCCTATACATGATATAGATATTATATAGTTTTTTGGCATAGTCCAGGAGTTCATTTTACATTCAGAGTTTAACCTCTTTTCCCCCCAAGGTACAAATGTCAATATTGGATTTTCTCTGGTTGAATGAATGCGTCACAGCGCAGATTAACCACTGGCAGTGATAAAGGACTTTCACTTGCCAAAACTAAATTTCCCACAAATGGATCAGAACAGTCTGAGGTACAGAAAAGAAGCAAGACATGAAATCTTGCCAGATTTAGTCATGATGGTTCATTAAACTGATCTTAAGTCTTCAGTGTATTTGCTTTATCTAGGAGCTCCTGCTTTCAGCTGGCAGGAAGTATAGGCTTGTGTGTCCTGGCGTGTCTCTGCAAATGCATGTACACTTGGGAACAAGGTGGCAGGGCAGTAGCTAATGAGACATATAAGCTAATGCTTATCACAGTGGAGTTCCTCAAAAGCCCACTACTCTCTTCAGTTATTCTTATGTTCACAGTGTAAGCTGAATTTCCCCTCTCATTCTCTGGTTAATGTTGCTGCACCACCATTTATTGTTGTGCTTTGTTAATTGCAGACCTGTGTGCGAGGCAGGTGGGCTGCAAGAGGACATGGTCCCTGTGAGCTGGGGTGGGTGGGAGCTTTGCTTCTGGGGGCTCCTGGTTGCTGTTGGTCACACTCCTGGATGTCTGAGTGCCTTAAAAATTACAGCTCCTTCTCCCACCCCATAAACTTGAACAGTGTCTCTTGTTCCTGCATGACGAATCTCTGCCCTTGTTTACATCTTAACATAGGTTGTATGGTGTGCTCAACACACTGGAGGGAAGGAATGCTGTCCAGTTACCTTGATATGCTTGAGAGGTGGGCCAATGCCAACCTCATAAAGTTCAACAAGGCCAAGTGCAAGGTCCTGCACATGGGTTGGGGCAATCCCAGGCACAAATATAGGCTGTGTAGAGACTGGACTGAGATCAGCCCTGAGAAGGACTTCAGGGTGGTTGTTGACAAGAAGGTCAACATGAGCCAGCTTCATTGTGCACTTGCAGCCCAGAAAGCCAACTGTATCCTGGGCCGCATCAAAAGGAGCACGACCAGCAGGTCGAGGGAGGTGATCCTGCCCCTCTACTCTGCTCTCTTGAGTACTGTGTCCACCTCTGGCGACATCAGTGTATGAAGGACTTGGAGCTGTTGGAGTTAGTCCAGAGAAGGCCATAAAGATGCTCCGGGAGCCGAAGCACTTCTCCTGTGAAGACAGGCTGAGAGAGTTGGGCTTGTTCAGCCTGGACAAGAGAAGGCTCCAGGGAGACCTTAGAGAAACTTCCAGGAGCTAATGGGGACCTAAAGAGGGACTTTTTACAAAGGCATGTAGTGACAGGACAAGGGGGAATAGCCTTACACTGAAAGAGGGGAGATTTAGATTAAACATTGGGCTATTATTTGCCATGAGGGTGGTGAGGCACTGGCACAGGTTACCCAGAGAAGCTGTGGGTGCCCCATCCTTGGCAGTGTTCAAGGCCAGGTTGGACGGGGCTTGGAGCAACCCAGTCTAGTGGAAGGTATCCCTGCCCATGGCAGGGGTTGGAACTGAATGATCTTTAAGTTCCCTTCAAACCCAATCCATTCTATGGTCCTATGATTCTGTGATAGGTTGTTAAAGTTAGCTCAGCTCACCTCACCTCAAATTTAGCTCTTACTGGAAAACTGACCTGCCCTTATTTATTCTTCCAACTTTTGTGCTCTCTGCAAAGCTCAATGGCAACAACTTTTTGTGTTCTTCTGGTTCATTGATTCTTTTTTTCCCTTTTTTCAGAGGCCTCTATCATTTTTCCACTTCTGTGATTTTTAAATTTTACATGTTTATTGCCTTATTAATCATCATGAAAAGAGGATGGGAGGACAGAAAGGGAAGAAAGAATAGGATACACATGCATGTGTTATTAATATATAATGGATATAGTAATGTTGTCCCAATTGTTTGCCACCAAATGTTAGCATTCACAACAGTGACTTGCAAGGCAATGTGTTACTGAAGTGTGGTGAGTGCAAGATTCAAAGCACAGATCTGCTTTCTGTTTTCTTTGACTTTACATGACTGTTCACTGGGAGATAATTGCAAACACAGGCATCTAGTAGGCAATAGAAAAGGATATACGAAAGAGCTGTGGGTCTGATTTTTCTGGGCTGCAGGAGTACACATGTAAGGTCAGAAGTGGTGTGGCTGGATGGTGAAAAGCACAAAAAATACTGCATATTTTTAAAGTAGCAGTTTTATGTAACTTGAACTGAAGAGCTTGAAAGGTTGGCTGGGCCTTTTTTGTGTTTGAAAAGTGGGGACCTTCAGTAAAATGGGATAAAGGTCAGTATTAAAAGAGATGCCTCAGTTGATCAAGGAGATGGAAATTACCTTTAACTTGAAGAAGATTCTGTGCCATCAGGGATGTTACAGGTGTCAATACATGATAAAATGAATGTCAAAAATATATAATGTCTAATTTTTAATTGTTTTAAAAACAAACTTTTGATACTTTTTGACGGTGAGATTTCAAGATCGATGGCTAAAACTACAAGTGTCCTGTTAGGCATATATAACATGCTTGACTTAATGCTTGTTCCATTTTGCTGGGCTTTAAGGACTATCATGCCACAGAGGCCTGTGGTGGGCCAGCTGGACAGACAGGGGATCAGGAGATGTGGAAGTTGCACCAATTCTTATTGCAGCCAGAACATGTCTTGGATAAAATTGTCCTGTCTTAACTGAAAAACTTTCACTGATCTAAAATCAGTACAACTCAAGTAAAATGGATTATTTTTTCCTATGTTAAATAATGTACAAACATCTGTGTTATTGCTCTAAGTTAGGTAGTAGTTAGTATGAATTACTGGTGTGTATATATTTGTATATAGATTGTAATGATATTTTTATTACAGTAATAGTAACAGAAAAGAGTCAAACAGCTTGACACATCCAATAATTTCATGGGGAATCAGTATCTAACTGATCCAAAAAGGACCTAGTGAGGACATCCCTGCCACTGGATGGACAGAAGATGGTTAACAACATCAGTTTCTCAGCCTGGTGATCTGTGATCAGCCCATCCCTCTTCCGCTGTGTACCAAGGAGCACAGGGTGAAAGGTTGGAGCAATGTCCTTTCCCTTTAGGTTGGGTTTTTTCTATTGTGTTTACATACTGCATTCCCTGTCTATGTGAGGCTGACAGCAAGCAGATAACTGTGATACTAACAGATTGTTTGTGCGGTATCTGTTCCTTAAGATCAGTGATCTACAAAGTTTTACCAAAGCCCTGAAAATAGCATAACCAGGAAATACCACCCTGAAAGGTAGAAGCAGTGTTTTATTATGAACTGCAAATGTAAATATAAAGGAGAGGGGGAGATGGCCAATAACTAGGGGCTGATCCACGGGAGAGGATGGGTGAGGACAGGGCACCCATCTCATGTATGACAAGAAGAAACTTAAATCAAGAAACACTGGCATAAACCTAGAAGCTGGCCCTAAAAGAGCAGCCAAGTTAACCGCCTCCATCAGATGTGTCTAGTCTGACTGGCTTGCTGTAGGATGTGGCAGGCTCCAGGTCCCCGTGCCTTGGGCAAGCACTCGAGCAAAGGGTTCTGTAGCCCCATACAGGCCCATGCACCTGGTTTCCTCCACACAAGGGTGCAGGTGGTATTGGGGAGAGGATTGGTCTCAAGGGGGTCTGGTTCCAGCGTGAAATGAGATCATTCTCTCTCTGACGTTGCCTAAATTAGCTGAAGTTTCGTATTCAAACAATATTCTGACATTTTGTTCTTGTGTAGCTGCTTGCAGGTTCTCAACTGAATGTTTGAGCATGACTGAACAGTACACGAGGAAGCTTTTCTCCCTCCAGCTTTTACCCATTGCATTGCTTTGCAATGAATGTGTCTGGTGTGGTCTGCTGTTGAAAACTGAGGTATCCTTTGGGGGAAGGAACAGGCATAAAAATCAGCTGTAGTGCCTGTTACCTGGCACAAGGTCTCAAAAGCAGGGTTGTGCTCTCTGCCAGGCTGCCCACCATGCCCAGATAGTGCCAGGGAACCACTCGTTGCAGCTGGCATGTAACACCTCTTCACCAGCACCTTGGGTTTAAGGGCTGGACTGTGGCTTGGTCTTGTTGGCTCAGGCCAGGCTTAAAGGAGCAGTGAGGAGGTTTTGGCTCTGGCAAACAGTGGCTGCTGGTGAGGCAAGTAGGATGGTCAGAAAGCAACAGGGCAAGAAGTTCTGGTGTGGCCATGTGGTGAATGAGCCCATGCTCATCATGAGCAAGGGGAAGATGTCACTGCTGCTAGTGGCACCAGCAAACATTGTCTGGTGGCACATCCCTCTGCAGTACAGAGGGATGAGAGCACCAGGCAGGTTTTCCTTGTGGGCAGCTCACTGCACTGCAGTAACCACAGGCGATTAAGTGGCACCTTGACCAGCCACTTCTTCTTGCAGGAAGTGCTGAGGCCGTGCATTTTTACCCAGAATGACCCTGAGGTGTGCAAGGCAGGTGCTTCTACAAGGGACGATGTTGTGCAGGCAGTGCACGGTTTAGGAGATTGATTGCAATCCAAATGTGGAGCCTTTCCCCTCTCATTTCCACAGGCCTGTTTGCCTCTTGCAAGCCATATCTGACTTCCTGCGTGACTCCTCCACAATATGTGTGCAAAGGGTTTGGTCCAGGTGCTACAAGCCCTGAGCACTGTTCATCTGAGGAGCTGCCACTTCTGGGTGCATGGAGTTTGCTGTGCTTGATCTGCAAGGAGGACCCTTCCTTCTCGCACTGCCGTCAGCTCTGCTTTTCCTTCAGCACTCAACTTTGCATGCAAAAAGTTTATACTGATAACTTAAAAAGAAAACATCAATGATTGGAGTCAGAACAATAAAAGTGAAGTGCATGGCTGCTGCCAGGCTTCTTTCTCACTCCTTGGTGTTCTGGCTCCAGCATTCAAGCAATAGATTTAAATATAAAACAGATCATTAACGGCTGGCTCAACATCTGCTAATATTATTTTCCTTGCATTGTCTGTGCGTCTTTGTTTATCTCAGTGTGTTACTTTGTTTTTCCCCTTTTATAATAAGGATCATTCCTTTATTTTAAAGCGCTGCATCAATTTTCAATTGCTTGGGCTCTTGGAGCCTCCCACGCTTTGCCCACATGCTTGCACCGCACGAAGAGGTGGAGAAACAAAGCGAATGCGAAGCGTGGGATGATTGTTGCTTCAAAAAACCAGTAATTAAGAATCTGTTAGAAAAATAACAACTGAGTTTAATAAGAGCTTAACTTAGCTGCGTGAGCTGGACAGAGAGAGACTCCTGGGCTGTTTCATAGAAACCAAGCAGCTTGACTCTTCAGGAGTCTTTCAAGTGACATTGAAGTGGATTCATGAAACTTCAGTAAGAGGCATTGTTCTTGTTTCTATTGGAGTTCTTGTTCTTTTTCTTTTGAAGAAATTATAATAACTAGCATTATAATGAAAATTCAAATGCAAAAAGTTAAAACTTTGGTATAAAATGTACCCTTATACTAAGATAGCTGATTTATATCAACAAAATCCCGGGCAATTCTCAGTTAAGCCCCAAAGCCTGTTGTTATTATACATATCCCTCTACCTCCATACCACAGTGCAGATGATACAATATGCAAAATCACCAGCTGTTCAGATACTCATGGAGTACTTAAGCTAAGTGAATTGAGGCTGTACTGTACTTTTTTACCTTGAAATTCATCCACATTTCTTTTGTTCCCCACTCTCCCAACTTCATACCTCTTCAAGTTCATTACATTTATCCTGATGAAAAAGAACTAAAGAGAGAAATTAGATCTGTAAATACCTACTGAACATAACTTTCCATGAAGCAAATTGACTTATAATACAGTATCGTATGAGTAGAGCTGTCTTCTGCTTAGATCTGTTCAAAAGGATCTCATTCCTTACTTGCCAGGGACAAGTAAAGAGTACCTTTCAAATAGTTTTCCTTTTTCTGTTTACCAAGCAGAAGCAAAAAGCCCCTTTCATCTTCCTAGTCCTCAAGAGGTCTTTCACTGCATGAGAGCGTTTCTTGTTGTCCAGAGGAGTCCTCATCCCTGAAAGAGCACAGATTCTCCACCACTTTTAAGACACTTGCAGTTCAGGAATTCCAGGTTCAGTTCTTCATTGCTGGCCCTAGGCTGTGAAGCACTACAGCTCTCTTTGTGCCTCTTACTCGGGCCTGGGTCAGCAGCCTTGAGGTGCTAGCATGTTTGAAGACAAGTGTCAGACGATGACTGTAAAAGCATGGCCAAATACCCTTGCTGTAATTTCTGTTTCTTCAAAGGTCTCCGTTGCCTGTTTTCATCTTCAGTGCTTGCTGGGTTTTTGTTGGGACTGGTACCAATTACTGTACATCTGCCCTAGAAGTCTGTAGAACCACAGACACTGGGTCTTGACAAAGTCATCTCCACCAGTTTAATACAGGCACAGACTGTTCCATATCACCCAGAGAGCTCTGAACAGTCCTTCTTTATAGTATGTGTTGCTATTTGCCATTGTCTTTTAGGTGCTTTAAGTTTGCAATATAGGTGAAAGGTGATAGTAGTATGTTACTGGTGACTTCATAAGTAGAAGTCAAACCAAAACAAACTAGTCCTGCCTCAGCATGACTGTTTCCTTTCTGCTACCTCTGTCATGCTGTGGTTTGACTTGGGAATGTCACATTTACAAAAGGCTCGATCAATAAAATGTTGTCCTAAGTTTTATAACAGCTGGTAGCCAGTTTATGTCAGAGAGAAGTGCAAGTTGTTTTATCCAGTCTCAGGATGGTTTGGCTGGAGGAGAAATGAAGCAGTTGCAAAATCCATCCCTGGAGTGACAACATTTGGAACCATCTCTGGTGCTCACTCACCCTTTGGCTTAAAGAGGTATTGAAAGACCCTCCTTGGTGGTAACTGAGATATTACCTCATTACAGTGAAATGTTAAGAGAGATAGTAGTTGCAGTAGCTCAATAATGATAACTCAGTAGTCCGAAAATTTCCTTTGGGTATCTCACATGAAACCCTTCAAAGGCTGAGGCACGTCATTCTCAGTATGGAGCAATAGTTTGAAATTCTGCAGATCCAGATGCTGGCTTCCCACTGAATTCATTGTAAATCACATGCATTTGTACTGTCTAAGCCTGGGCAAACGACTCTCACCCGAGGAAAGAAGTTATGCTCAAGTCTGCATAAACCCACACACCAAGTTTATTGCACAAGGCAAAAGTCCACTCCTAAACACAGGTGTGGAGATCAGACTCTCGAATTCCCCACATGGAGGCGAGAAGAGGCAATGTTTCATCGCTATGGAAAGCCAGGATACCTTCACGATGATCCTTCAACCATAACCCATCTGGTTGGTGTTTCATGGTTTGCATTCACACAGAAAGTGGTTTTCAGTCAGGGTCACTGTTTTCCTGCAGGCAACTTACAGAGTGGCTGGAATGCATTTGAACAGTGTGTGGAAGTGGAAGATAAAGTTCATCCCTCCATAAACAGAGTGTTGGAGAAGGATCATCAGAAATCAAGTGGATCTCAAGCTGATGGAGCCCATCACTGACATGAGCAAACCCCACGAAGCAGCATCAGAAGCTGAGGTTTCCCATCTGCTCCTGGGCTGGCAGCTGCTTCACTGCATGACAAAACCAAAGGCATGACACCACTTTGCTTCTGTGATTCTTCAATGCTTCTCTCACGTTTTAAATAAACTTTTGACTTCTGTCCAAATCCAGTTAACTGGGAGGAAAACTCAAACTTGTCTTGCAAACACATGGAAAGAGGTGATAAATGCAGTCTGCCTGATATTATACGGTAATTGAGCTTGTATGAATCATAACTTTTCAATCTTTTATTAAACTAATGGGACTGAGTTTTGGAATACACTTTTTTTTAAAAGGTGGCTAATGGTAATTTAGCTATGTTGAAGATCATCATCCACACCAAAGCTGTTCTGGCTCATCACAGCCCAACTTCTCATGTGTCAGCTGTCAATAATTTTTCAGTATCCAACCTGGAATACTACCTGAACTTCTGAAAAAAATAATCTGCTTCCAAAACATGTGAAAGGCTTCAGTGTATAAATAATGAAGAGCTCCTGGACAAAGAGTTTCAAAGGCCCTAATTCTTTCCACTGCTTTGAATTGTGGTTTTATGTCCCTGACTGCTATTGTCCATGCGTCTTCTTGAGTGAGCTTGCATGAAGCAGGTGCCTGTCTGTCAAGCTTTCCTGGCTTTTTGTAGAAGGATCTTTTGTCCTTGTAGCAAAGGATTTTAGAGAAAGTTACTGATGTATGAAAAGAAACTTCATTATTTTTGCTACCAGCCAGGTAGATGGAGAAGTTTAAGTCTAAAACCCCATGGATCTTTTCTGAGAATTTGAGCCTAGTATATCTACAGCCATTTTTGCAGGGAGGCAGACACTTGCTCTGAGCTCTGACTGTTCTCATGCACACTTTTTCTCATCTGGGCAGATTCTCTGGGGTTTGGCACCACACTGGTGTAGCCACATGTTTCCTGACTGGCTTGGAGTGTGGTCAGATTAAGCTTGAGTCTGCCTGCAAAATGCTGTGTAGACATAGCCTTTGATGTGCTCCTGAGCCAGATGTAGCACTTTCCAGCATAAGGAATGTGGAATAACAAGTTTTATGACATCTGGCATTGCAAATGTTGCCCCAGATTGAGCATTGGTTCCTATCCAAAATTATAATCTCTCTTTGTGGGATGCACTTACTTAGGATCTGTATATCCAGTGCTCAAGTATTTTTCTCACAGCTTGCATTTGCCTGAGCAAAATAGATGGTGCCTTGCATGTGTATCCATGCAAATGGTTAATTTGCAGGTGAAAATTAACTGTGCCTAATAGCTGAAAATAATTAGAAAAATGAAGAATCACAGAGCAGCTGTTATTCTTCTGTTAAAGGTCTTGTAAATAAAACAAAGGAAAGAAGTTGCAGCTTATGTATCAGGGCTGTTTATTGTCCCTAAGTTGAGGAATGTTTTCTTGACTGAGCACTGTCTCTGCCAAATGACTCATGAAGAGCATTGTTGTGGCATAAGTTGAAGTCAAGGAAAATTGGTATTGTTATAGGCATTCTGATCTGACATGGACTGTTTCTGTAGAGTGACTGGACTTTGTGCTCTACAGTGGAGAACATATGTCAACACCCACAACTTAATGCAGGCTAAGAAAGAAGCAAGATAGTAACATAGCTGTGAAAACTTTGGGGAAAGAAGCTGAGCAGGGAGAACCTGTATGTGATGTCTATGGGACTTGTGGACACCTAGCAGCTGCAAAAGCCAGACCACTGATGGTGGTGCTTAATATATTGACTTAGATGCCGAACTGCAGGCACAAAAACATGGAAGTTTTGGGGGAATCCGGCTGTCTGTCTGCATTTTCTTCCTTGAATGTATGGCAGGAGACATCGAAGTACATGCTCATTATACTGTAAGACTGCTTGGAGAGAGAAGCTGTAGCATGCAAAGGTTGCTGATACCTCCAGTGTAACTTCTCTGTTCTCAGACAATTGTGCATCAGTTCATTTACTTTCAGTAAGATGTAGAGTGGTATGGGGCAGACATGAAAACCACATGAAGCCAGTCAGGAAAATTTAGTCTTGCCATCTTGGATATCCCTAAGAAGCTGTGATCATCATGGTATAGAAATGTCCTTGCAGGCACTGTTGAGATAGGTACCCAGGAAAATCCTGGGAATAGATTAGATGTAGTATCTTGTCCTAAAAATGATGTGTCATGTGAGTGCTCATACCTCTTATCTTGCTGATAAACTGCGCAAGCACAAAGGGTACCCTGCTGCCCCTCCCAAACTCAACAGCTGCTACTTGGAAGAGGCTTTCCCCCCCCCCTAATTGGTATTAGATGATGAGGATGCCACAGGCTTTGAAATATTGGAAGCCAGCACTGATCACGCTTACAGATAGCTGAACAATACAGTGCAATGTAAACTAGGCAAACAAATCCATCTGGGTTGCCAGAGAAGGCAGAGAAAAGCTCTAATCTTCTAGAAGCAGCTGTTGGCCAAGCTGACATTGAAAGGCATTATTTTTAAAATGAAAGCTTCTGTGTGGGTGATGAAAGCTGCTGGATTTCTTGCTTTGGACTGGAAGCACTTGTCAGTAGCTCAGGCAGAGATCAAAATCGATGAGTGCTGCAGAGCAAGAGTAATAAGCAGGACCCTCTTTGGTGGGTAACGGGTTCCTGTCCACTCTGGGAATACCTGCTTACTGGGGCAGGGTGGGAGCAGTGCTGAGCCAGGGCAGGACAGCTGATGGTGGACCTGAGGTGGCTGAGAGCCAGGCTGCAGTACGCACCCTACTTCAGATGCTCACCACACTGTATAAGGTAGGAAGCAGACATCCTTATCTGATTCCTCTTGGAGAAGTCCCAAAGCATGGGGAAACTTATGGCCAGACATTAGCCCATGCAGAGTCCTAGTGTGGACCTTGTCAGGACAGTTAAGTGAGCAAAACCTTCCTACAGCCTCTGACAGCAAACAAGTAATGTCAGGAGTCTGGATGTGCTGCTCATGCAAACCAAGTTACTTCAGTCAAAGCAGATTTATTCCAGGACAAGTGAGTCAAACCGAGGGCTTTTGCCAATCTAATATTATAAAGTCAGAGGAAAAATTCCCCAAACCCTAAAATTATGCAGTCATACTGGCAAGTGTCTTTAGAAGCCTAATCTTAGTGCCTGAGAAGTTCAGTAAAAAAAAACCCCAAAACAAACAAAAACAAAAAAGAGAGAGAATAATTTCATTTATGAGGATAGTGTTGTTAGCATCAATAGGCATGTGGGTTTTTATCCAGTATGAGATGATGCAGTTCAAATTTGGAAGAGCAAAGGAAAAGAGATCTCTTGTGTACAGTGCTCTCAGAAGCCTAGTGGTAAGTTACCAATGGCACTAGCAGCTGGCAAAAGAGTTGTAATTTATATTTCTTGGTTTTAACAGTCTGTGATGCCTGAGGAATGCTACAAAGATCCATATTTTTACTTACTGCACTGCGACTGTCAGAAACATAAAACCCACCCCTACCAGGATAAGGAGCATTATTACCCATGCTGTAGACAGGGACACTAGACTACAGAGGGGTTTGCTCAGAGCTGTGGAGTCGCACATCAGCAGAGGCAGGGACAGGACCAAGGTCTCTTTTGCAGAGATGAGGTGTGGCATTGGAGGATGCTGCATTGGGGTCTGTTGTGAGCAGTTAGTAACTCCCCTTGTACACGGCAAATGAAGTAGTAAACTTGACTTCAGACTTCTAGCTTGGAAGCTGGAAGGAGAAGAATAATATCCAGGGTTACTATGAAGCTCCTTCTTTGGAAGCGAGTTGTCCTTTCGGCATTGGTGCTAGTGATTAGCCTGTTGAAGCAAACATGGGAGCGGAGGAGCAAGCAAAATGCTTAATTACCCTCCTTGCCAGAAAGTTGAAAGAATGTGACAGGGAGACTTATTTAGCTGTAAAACCATATAGACCATAGTGTCTAAATACATTTTGTTTTCCTGTTAAACTCCATTTATAAGAGTGACAAGAAAACTAATAAAATCTACTAAGAACAAGGATGGTAATTTAGCACTCAGAGAGTGAGAGAGAGGAACTGTATCTGAAGATTGCCTACACTGCTCTAACATCTTCAAGTCATGCCTGAAGTACAGATACTTCTGATGAGCTATGAGCCTGCACAGGAGGGTTTTTTTTTCTATCACTTTTTTCTTCTAGACAACATCTACTGGCTGTCTTCTGAGGTTTTTCATACAAAGTTGTTGCCAGCTAGATTTACAGAGAGAAGTTAAAAGGCTCAGTAGGCAATGCAATGTTCTGAGAGATGAAAAACAAACCATCGCAGACTCAGCCACAGGTTACTTTATAGAAGAGGTCTCTCAGTTTGCACTGGTTTGTGGTGACTTCCATCACAACCGTGTCAATTAAATATGAGATGTCACATTTTTAGAACTGCATCAGTCAACAGACATGCATAGGTCTAATGACTCAGTCATCTGCTTGACAATGACCAGCCAATACACTTCACTTTCAGATGAACCTAAACATGGTGCCAAAACTTCTAACAGCTTTGCTCTTTTGTATTTGCTTTTGTCTCTTAATTTTTTCACATAGTTTTTGAAAAAGAGAAATGGTGCATTTTTAAATGAACATTTCAAAAACGAATTCAATATTCTTATTTAAAGTAAATGGTGAAAAACAAGGAGAAAAACACCAAGGAAATTAAAACCAAACCCAAAACACAGTTTAGTGGAATGACTCTATGTCCAGACTTGAGATTTATATCGTTATGTTTTGGTGTCCCTGTGATCAGCCTTTATCTTAATAGTTCCTGCCCACTGCTGTTATGAGGTCAAGTTGTATGTGGTTAAACAGCTGCTGTACTTCGACCAGAGGTGGAAGCATTTCCATGATGGTCTGAAAAGAACTAGTGTACGGCATTTGTACAGCTCTTTGGGGATCTTTCTGGATGAAAGGCACTATTATACGGGTAAGATCATTATCATTATCATGAAAAACCTTCTCAAGGAAGCAATTCCACCTTCTGCTTCTGACACCTCATTTCTCTGTTGTCTCAGGAGCCTCTTTTGTATCTCCTAGGAGTGTCAGTTCACATCTTAATCTCTTTGTATGTAATCTCATTACAGATAATCCCATTTACTGGAGATGTCAGTACTTCTCCTCCATGTGAGGAAGGATTTCCACACGGCTCATTTTGCAACTGATCCCAGCTACACTCACTGTACAAAACAGACTGGCTGTAGCTGGAATCAGCATAAGGTTAGGTTTGCCATGGGCGGGGAAATTCAAGGAAGGAAAATAAAGAGAGAAGGAAAGAGAGGGAGAGAAAAAGGGTGGAAGAAAGAGGAAAGAAAGAGAGAAGGAAAGAGAGAAATAAATAATGAATGAATGAAAGAGAGAGAAACAGAGAGAAAGAGAGAAATAAATAAGAAAGAGAAAAGGAAGGAAGGAAGGAAGGAAGGGAGGGAAAGAGAAAGGAAAGAAAGGAAGAGAGAGAGAAAGAGAGAAAGAGAGAAAGAGAGACGGAAAGGAAAGGAAAGGAAAGGAAAGGAAAGGAAAGGAAAGGAAAGGAAAGGAAAGGAAAGAAAGAAAGAAAGAAAGAAAGAAAGAAAGAAAGAAAGAAAGAAAGAAAGAAAGAAAGAAAGAGAAAGAAAAACTTTTTTCTGCTAATAATATCATATATATATATATATATATATCATTATTTACATGAGAAAGGAATTTTCCCTTAAAAAAAAAATCAAGGTTTATAGAAAGTTAATAAAAAAGAAGTTTGGAAATTATTTTCACAGCCATACATTTTCAGTCAGGTCTGCATGGTAGAGACAGACACACTGTGAGTTTTCCTCACTTTGATCTCTTGCCTTTTAGTAACTCTTGTCAATTAGGAAGGATATAGTCTACTCTCAATTCATTAAGTGTACCACAATTGTCAGTTAGTGACAGGCTCAGGGGAGGCCAGGACTAAGTAAACATGGAAGATAAATTATACAAGAATAGCACACTTTTGAGAAAAATGGGGCCCTCTTCATATAATACGCTTATCCTTAAAATCTTGAGTAAGCTCCTATTGTTGATAAAAGTCCAAACCCTCATATTCTTAAAGGGAAGAGTGTAGAAATAAAAGCAGTCACTCTCCTTTGACGGTTTGAAAAAAGAAAAGATGTTTGTACCACTCACTGACTGGCTAATGAATAATCAGATTTCACAGCTTGAGTGCTGGGGTGGTAATTTGGTTGCACGCCATGCTCCAAATCCATGGAATAGTGCTTCATTAATGTGAAGACCTGTATAATCAAACAATTAGCAGTCTCTCTGCTGCTAAAGCAGCTTTTCATCAGCATATATACTTCGTTGTAAGATGAGTCTCAAATTACCGGATCTGACAGCAACTAGTCTTTTACTAAATCACAGCAGTAGTAAAGTAGGGTGGACAGAGCATCCATTTTTTAACCCATTTCTACATCTGCGAGACGTCAATTCTATCCATGTCACACGTTATATATAACTACCATTCAGAAGGTGAGGTCACTATAGGTGAACTGAAATTTCATTTAAATAAGTATATCACAGATAAGTTTTTTTAACAGGATGTTCAAGTGCCATAAATTAGCAGTGATATGTTGATACTTCTCACCTCACCTACTTCTCACTTCACTTATCTCCGAGGAAAGAGGAAGACTTCTACCCATATTCCGGTACCCAAATGTCACCCTCTTGCCTTCCTTGTACAGAGTTTAACCATACAGGCAGAAAGAAGCACCACAAGTTTCAACTATTTTTCTATGCTTTAACATTGGATCCTGCTGAGGTCCAAGGGAAACTGCCCTCTGCTCTCCAGTTCATTTGAAAACAGCGCAGCTAGGGGAGAGGAGGTGGGAAAAGTGAAAATGAGTCCAGACTGCAACATTAATGTTCACATATGGGTATGAGTCTCACACTTTTTTTTCGAGCTCAGAAACCCCTGGTGCACAGGGTATCTTATGCCTCTTATGTCCATGGCAGCTTGGAATGTGGTTGGCACCTTCCAGAGGACAAAAGCATCAATACAAGCCTAAGCAACTGCTCATGCACCTGCTGCCTCCAGACTGGTGGGCAACGGAGGTGTGCATTCGAAGGATGGGACAATGTGTAGGACCAGAGTAAATAAAGTTTATGGAAAGATACAGTGTTTTGTGTATAAATGGGCTTGTAGAGCACTCTCATGCTCTAATGACAGATGCTTCCCCTCATATTCACAAATTAGGTTTAGTATTATTTATTTGTGTGCATGCTACATAGTGGGGTTTCCCCCCCCCCTTTAGTATTGCCTTAATTTTTCAGGAATCAGATGAATGTCAGTGGATTTTTTTTGTCCTGTGGCCCAGCAGGTGCTAGTTGCTGGGTGTACTGGAAGCATCTAGCAAGTATTTGTGATGTTGGCATAAATATTGCACCAGAACCTTAGCTTGTGTGAGATGGTGCAATGAAGACCATTTGTGTCAGCTGAGATACTGACCCATTACATTTATGACCTAATTTAGCAATAGTTATTCTGAGGTGGAACAGTGATGGAGTTTTTTCATGGCTGCAGTGTTTTATCTGGTTTTCACTTCTTCCCCATTTGCAGAAAAAAAAAGAAAAATAATAGATATTTTACATGTTATGGGTGCTGTTCATGCTCTGGAACCCAAATGTCTGAAGTGCTACTCATGGTAGATGAAAGGCTTGGTAACTCAAAGTATCTGTTAGTCTGCCCTACCTGAAACGGTGTTTTCTACATATCAGATGTAGAAGTGATGGTGAGTTCAGGTTCACCCTAGAGAAGGGCAATCCTAAAACCTGACCATTTCAGAGAAGACGAGATGAGAGGTGTCCTGCTTCCGATATCTGTGTCAGTCTAGTACCAACTTGAGAAGACCGTGCTTCAGAAATCATCCTGTTAAATCAGAAACAGAGAGATGGAAACTGGAGAAGGACAAAATACCCCTCAAGCTGAAGACCCTGTTTTCAGCGAGAGCTATGAGGTACCAATGCATAATCACCTTTAATACAGCTAGACTGCACTGGCATTTCCACCCAAGCTGTGATCTCCTTTCGACTTTCAAGACTGCAATCACTGAACGTGGAAAACATGTCATGCTTCAGTGGTCATTTGTTGATCTGGGAATTGCCCTGACTGTCGGGTGCACAAGCAGAGGACGGGGCCCAGCATAGGATCCAGCCCCTGCCCCTTGCCCGTATGTGCTGCTGCTGACTCATGAAGGGCACCATTGGGTCAAAATGGCTACAGTTTCTACAGAAATGAAATCTTAAATTAAACAAGCAGGTAGGTGATGTGTTTTTTTGTTGTTTTGTTGTTTGTTTAACAGTAAGATGTACCTTAATGCCTCTCTCCAATGCACACTGAACATTCCTCTGGCACAGGCTGTGTTTCAGCCATTGTTTAAGCACAGCATCTGTAAAGAGCTGCACAAATAAAGGTTTGCATTTCAGGCCATGGGGTTGGCTGGTTTGATATTTCTAGTGTCTGGCTAATTTCTAACATGTAACTTTGAAAAGCTGATGATTTTTAATGTTTGTAATCGTATAATGTGTGATGAGATGATGTGTGGTGTTTTCTTCATTGTCACAGGCAGAGGAAACGGGGTCCATTACTAGACAATGAATATGCTCATTAATTTTCCTAGGCATTCATCTTGCTTATAACAATTCAGATGTGTACACTGAAACTTATGAACCCATTCATAAAACTATGCTTTGTGAAATGATGTTGTAACACATTTGCTCCAGAAACTGTTTTTTGTCCAGTCCTTGCCTGAAAAACAATTAGGAACATTTTGCCATTGGATTCCTTTGCAAATGTCCTTGATGATTATTTCCTTGATGGAAATAATCCAGAAGGGCCTAAATCCTCTTGGGAAGAGAGACCTAGTCTTGAGGCAGACTCTTTCCAGCCTCAAAAGCAGAGGAGGCAGTAGGCTGTCTTCTCAGGCTACCCTGCATTGTGGAGCCTACCCATAATCCCTTACTCAGAAGCACTGTCCCATGGGGAATGGCCAGCCCATCACTACTGCTGTTCAGCAGCAGTCCCAGAGGTCCCACACAGGAGTTATGTGCCTACAGCTCACCACTGTTTTTATAATCTTACTCTTAAGCCACTTAGTTGGTCTCAGGTTCACCCTCCCTCCCTGCAAACCCCCAGGACAAAAAAGACAAAACGAAGAAAGAACCCACAGGCAGAGATGCAGTAAAATCCGGGAGACAATGACTATGCTTTCTCCTTGCTTATGGAAATGGTGTGTGTCCCAGTGTAGCAGGAGATGAAATCCTCCACCAAGGTATCCCAAGACTGCAGGAGGAGAGCAAAACCAGTGCCTTGCTACAGGATGCTGTTCCTTGAGGCAGCAGCACACACTGCAGGTGTGACACTCTGTATACGCAGGTAACACAAATGTGAATTTCTAGTATAATACTGCATGCACACACATACCCATTGCCATTTTAAATCACACATTTTTATCATAAATGATAGGTTTGGCTATGAATTCCTTGGCTGTGAAAACTCTTTTCCTTGCATGAGACCCCTGCCACTGTAATAGCTTAAGACCCAGTCCTGCAGACGCTGCTGTGTGTATTCAACTACAAGTGTCTCTGTCAGTGTAATTCTTGCAATAAGAAAACCAGACTCCAATAGATATAAGAGGCAAACAACATGAAATTAAAAATATGTGTTGCAGGAATAGGGCCAGAAGGGATGGAAATACTCACAGGGTGCTACAAAATATACAGTTATGTGAAACTTGGATTGTAAATAAATAAATGTATTTAAACTCTGCCAATTCAAAATAATTTTAATCCCCCCACCTTTGTATAATAATATTAATTTTACCCTATTTTTTAAAAACAGTTTAGTTTTCCTTTTTATTTCTCTGTTACATAAAACTTGTGTTTTAACAAATCACTGCCATGAGCTAACCCAGATCTGAATCTAGAAAATGCTCTCAACATTATCCTTCTCTGTTCACATATATTTGAAGTAAATTACATCAAATTGTATTTGAAATACCAAACTGGCATTAATGGAAGCTTCTTTTGCTCCAGGCACCATTTTAAAATAGATGAGCATAAAAATGCAGTCTGCATCATTAAGTTTATATGAAACTAGTGAGAATAAAAATCACCATGTAAGTTCTAATAAGATGTGTTTTTCATTCCAGTTTAATAACCCAAGACTATATTCATCTTCCAGTATAATAAATACACTGAAAGGAATTCATTCTTTTGTGGTTTTTAACATGTTGAGGGTTTCAGAAGATGGAGTTTTCTGGGAAGCTGGGTGAAGAAAATTCTTTAATATGGCAGTGCGGAGTATTATTATCATAAATAATTAATGTGCACAGCAGAAGAAAGCCTAGCTTCATTAATAATTCTTATTTTTAGTTGGCATAAGCTAGAGGTGCTGTATCTTCTTTCATCCGATCTATGTCAATTTCCCCGATTTTAATTTACTAGATGTTAAAATTTTAAAGGTATGGTACGTTTGGCGATGGATTTTTATTTGTGACTTTGCATTAATATCACACCGCTAATTCTTATGCACCGAGATATTTTTAGTAACAAGCGAAAAAGGAAGGAAAAAATATAGTAGCAGCTAGGCAAGGTAGAGTGGGCATCAGTGTCAGCTCCTTTCATCTTTCATTTCCCTTTGGGACCAGTTAAGATGCTTCTTTGATTAGGACCTCAGGAAATATTAAAAAGCTCTTCTGTGAATTTAAACTCATCAAACTTGTCTCTGTTTATTTTTCTGAATACCAAGATAATTCACCTCCCACATTTCAGGAACACAGGTTCCCTCCAACCCAACCACACTTCTCTGATCAGCTAAGTCACTTGTCAACATCACTGAATCTCTCTCCTAACAAATGTTAGTGCTTCATTAATGCAGTGCCGGAGTCGAAGCCGCTCCTAAACGTTCCTTATTAGCACAAACGAGGAAATAAAGATGATGCTATAGATGGCACCGAGGCAGCCACTGGTGAGTGCAGGTAATGCTGGATTAACACAAAGGAGAATGATGTGACACGTGAAGAGAAAAACCCAAACCACAGAGGGGGGGAGACATTTTGCCTTGTTGCAAAATGTCTGTGGGAAAGAAACTGTGACTCTCATTGCAACTTTGGAAAACACTGATACTGAGGAGTTGCAATGTTAACCTGCATTGTGCCTTTCGAACACATTTGCAAACATTTTCTTTCATCAGTGAAAATGTTAGAGCTGATTGAAAAGCAGGGTTTGGGGTTTTTTTTCCTCTTAAGTATTTTAAAAGAAAACGTGTTTGGTTTGGTTGTTTTGTTTTGTTTGATATTGGTTTGTTGTTTTTTTTTTTTTTTTTGTGTTGGTTTTATTGTGTTTATTTTTTGTAATTTTTTTTTCTCCAAACTGTATTAATCTGTCTGGAAAAAAAAAAAAAGACAACACCTTCCTCTTGATTTTTATACTTTTCTCTCCTTTTCAACTGTTTACCTCATTTTTCCTGAGACCAGAAGAAGAATAAATCAGAGAGGCACAGAAAAGGAAGAAAAAAGATGTTATAGAGACCGTGGGAGAAGGGAACGCCCTGTGAAAATAATGACTTCAAGGTGAGAATGAAGACAACAAAAAAGCAAAATATATGAAGTTGCTCACTGGAATGACCTGGAAAGAGGTCTTTTTAACCTCATTTATTTTGGGATTAAAAATTTCAGCTACTAGCAATAATCCTAGCATCTAAAGTAGCCCAGGGTGGGAAAGCCAGGCTGGGCAAGCTTGAAAAGTTAGGTTCCCATCAGGGAAATGCTGATGTCTCTGTGTATAGGTACACACATACACCCCGAAAATTAGTGATGTTACTGATCCCATGCACAAACTCAGAAGATGAATTTAGACATGACCAGAAAATTGTGGTTGATTTGACATGACCTCCCCTGTGTCTGTCAAAAGTGCCAGACAGATGTCTGCAACACAAGCTGGAACCTAGGCACCACGGATGTGCTAGAAAGGGACATTGAGCAGCCCCAAACCCCCAGGAAAGACATGGTGTAAAAAGGTTTCCCATGGTGTGCAAACCCCAATGGTGGCAGCCACCTCTTGGAGAGGAAAGTCTACTCCCCTTTCTGCTCCTGCCTTAAGATTCCAGTTGTAGCAGGCACCATATACCCTGTATGTAAATCATACAGGGATAGACCTTGGTTTTGCATCATTCATTTTTGTTTTAAAATCAAAGAACAAGTGCCACACATTAAGTATGTACTTAATGTCTTCATTAATGTGTGCATGGAATAATACAGTCAAACACCATATGCCCATAGAGGTGCTGCTTTTGCTAGATTTCAAGTCTGCCTTTAAGGCATTCAGTTAGAAATATTTTCAGCTTTCTTCTTTATGTTGTTCACTTCTCCCTCCTTTCTCTCAGGCAAATGGTCAGGTTGTACAATTTCATAATAGCTTTGCATATCTGGCATCTTTCTTTCTGAGGTTTCAGGATACAGAAAGCTAACGGGCTGTGATTTTGCTGCATTATTGTTTTCATGGACTGTGAGAAGTGGCATTCCTATGTTTTTGGGGGGTATTTGCTACCATCAAAAGGGAAAAAAGTGACAAAACTTTGTGTTCCAACAACAGCATATTCACTAATCAGCAAACACAGACCTATTACACAATAGGTGAAAGACATGGGCTTGCATGCCAAAATCTGCATTTTCCTGCCTTCTTTATTTCATATTAATCCTCTGTGACAATGGGTTTATTTTGCAGGAAAATATGCAAATGCCTTAATCTGGAAGAACAGTATGACAGTGTGAATGTGTGTCTCTTTACTAAATATTGACAAACACTTGTTTAATAGGACCAGCACTAGGAATATGATAAAGTTCTGAGTGCAAAATCAGAATCTCTGCAGAAAATCATGCAGCCCTTTGAAAAAGAAAATAAATAAAAGGGATTGGCATTGAGGAACAGTCTCTCTGAATAACAAATTTTCATCTTTTCTGAAATACAGTTCATTAGTAAATGAGTACATGAAGGAATTTGGTATCTTTTGCTGCTTTGTTTCTGTACCCACATAATGAAAAAAACAACCCTCTTTTCAGAAGGTATGTTGTCTCTTTGTTTTATTTTATACATAAATCATATAGCATCAGCTGTTGGAACAATACTTCAAAAACATATCTGTAAATGTTTCAAATGTATCTACAGACACTTTTTTGACTCTTTCTTTTTTTTTTTTTTTTCAACATCCTAATTTAAAGACTGATTTACGAACTGATTGGCAGTTGGCAAAAAATGAATGATAATGAACTCATTTCGACAGAGATGGACCAGATACCATACCGGCTGTCGAAACTTTTCAAAGCTGGTTTCTCTCCAGTAAATGTGATCCTGCAGGCTCTGTCCATCTGCCTACAAGAAAAGAGACGTTTGCATTCTGTGGGAAATACTGCTGAGAAATTACTGCCAATAATTATCAATTTTGTGATCTCTTGTTGCTTTCAGCGAGGGAACTGGACGACAATAAACACCACAGCAAAACAAGAGTGCTGAGCTCCTTTGCTCCCACCCCTTTATTATTTATTCTCCTTTTCCCCCCTTTTCTCCCTTTTTCCTTTTCATTTTTTTCCTTTTGCATTAGCAGGTAAGCAGCATGCTTCAGTGCAGTGAGAGTATGTATGTTTGCCAGGCGGAGGAGTAGCAGCTTGAGCAGGGCTGAGCCCTCCCCACAGCAGGGATGCTCACGGGTGACCTGAAGCTGTTGCTTACAAGGATGGTTTGATTCTGGCCTCACCCTAATTTTCGCCAGTGCAAACCGAGTCGCAATCACCACATTAAACAGCTGAACTGAAAAACTGTGCCAGCTGTTAGGCTTCTCCAGTTGCTCTCCTGTTGCATGAAATTGAAACAGCTCTGAGGTTTAAGGAAAATAGCATGAATTCACCCTAGACACAACATCTGGGGGGCTGGCTTTTCCTCACCTGCGGCACACCAGCCCATCGCAGTTAAGTCCAAGGTGGCCAATGCCACAGTGCCCCAGCCTCTGCAGTGGTGCCCACCCTGGACCATAGCCCCTGGAGCCGGTCGGCTCACAGAGCTCATTTCTCAGTTATTTCATTTCTCCTCCAAAGCCTGCCACTCTCTCTCTCTCTTTCCCTGCTGAGAGATGGTTTCTGTGTCTCCCTCGAGTGTTTTCCACTGCTGGTCCCCATTCTGGTCCCCCTCTTCAGACCCTCCCCAGCCTCTCTGGGCGCCTCAGTTTCAAAGGTGGCTCTCCAATGAAGAGCCTGTAGGCTTACCTTTGCACAGCATCACTGATACATTTTTAATCAGTGGCAGTGAAACAAAGGAGAAGAAGAAACTCTCACAGTATTTAATGAATAACGTGTGGCTAAACCCAATGCCTTATCCTAACTTGCAGACATGAGCAGGGTGGCAAGCACCTACCATAGAAGCCATTTAGCATCCCAGGAGGTTTTGCTCTGTTGCACAGTACTGTGGTCACATAACCGTCATTAATATTAAGTGGTGTTATGGTTGCACACGGCCAAAACAAAACAGAGAGAAAGTACTTCTGCATATAATGCCGAATTCTCTGCTACATCAGTTGTTAATTAAAAAAACTTGGCTCGATCCTGTCCCTTTACACAATCACAATGATGTAAATAAGAACCTTATCCAAAAGCTTTTAAAATTCATTTTAAAAAAGGCTGGCTACAATATTTGTACAATATTTGCAGCTGAGCAGAATGAAGCAGGGAATAACTACATCTTCAGCTTCCCAGTTTCCAGCTGACAGCCATGGCAGTCAGCTTAGATCTGCACATTTCAGTGTTTCAGCGTTTGTGGGGCATGATGCTAACAGAAAGTGTATACTTGCTTTTACGTGAAGTATTTGGTAGCAGCCACTGCAAGAGGCAGCAAGCTGTGTGCATGGGGTTGTGGGCTGATTCATCCAAGCATAGTCAGTGAACCCAATTCTCTTAACAACCCACATGTAAGAAGTAGAGGAAGGATGTTTCTGTAAGTAGAATTATACCCCACCACACCTGGCTTATGGTCCTTCTCCAGTTAGTGTGGCCCTGTGCCATGTCTCAAATGGGCAATGCCAGCAGGGGATTGAACTGTAGCACAGAGGCCAGAGCCCCACTCTTTGCTCTTGGCTAATTCTTAAGCTTGTGAAAGTGAGACCCTACATCTTTGATCTCTATATTTTGCTCCAAATGCTTTATTACCTGTGAAATTCTCTGATTTGTGTAAAAGATAAAGAAGCTTTCACCCAGCAGCTTTTGAAATTAAAGTTGTCATACTAAAGCCACCCCAGTAAAACAAAAAAGCTAGGGTATAATATTATGATTACACCATATTATGGTAGCTCTGCAAGAACTGAGCAAAGAGTTTGACCTTTTAGTGGTTTATCCACAAACAGGCATGCTAAAAGCCATCAGAAGACATATTGCTTCTCCCAAAGGATTAACTCAGCTTTTACTAACACTTTCTTTCCTGCGTTCCTACAGCTCAGGCGTACATGGAAAAAATACAGGCTTTATTTCATCACGCCTTTGAGGGGCAATACCCACTCAGGAAGTCTTCGGAGTGTTTGTTTAACACAAGAAAAAAGCACTGCACCATTCCACATAATATATAAGCTTTTCATCCCAGCAAAGTGTCATCCCTTAGCTCAAAGGGCTCAGAGCTCTGCAGGAGATAACTGTGCTCCTCAGCCCCATCTTGAGACCTCAAGGGAAAAACAATGCACTTCATGGAGTAAACAAGTAGCATCAGAAAGGACCCTGGTGCTGAAGATGTTTCTGGGATGTTGACTCCCAGTGCATTTGACTGCTGCGGACTGGTTCCACCATTTCATGGGCTGCATCGCCCTTGCCCGTTCAAAGGTACTTTCACCACCTGATCACCTACTTCTAGCAAGAAAAATGGTCTAGTCATTAATGGGGGTGCAGATGCGAAACCTGCTAAGAAATATTTTAGCAATTAAGACAGGAGGGAATATAGTATCCTTGTTCTCCAGGGAAAACCTATTTTCTTCCTCTTTTTTTCCATCAAAGTGTAAACTGGTATTTTTCTCTATTGTGAGAGCAAGCCAGGGCCAGCTCTGGAGGCTGAGAGGGGAATCGCTATACTGGGGATTCATTAAACCCATCTCAGTCCATCTCTTTTTTTATGGGTTGGGCTTTCTTATTTTTTTGGGTATTAAAGGAATATGGAGTAAAGCAGGGCAGAACGAAGTGTTCTGGGAAACTGATAATCAAATGGCCTAAAGCTAATGTTTACTTTTTTGAATGTTTTACAGCAGCATTACTTGGAGATGTATTAAAAACAGGGAGCGAGAGGGAGGGAGGGAGGGAGCCTAATAATAGCCTTCCAGTTACAGAAATAGAGAAGCAGCATAGATATGATAATTGAATTTGGTTTGGATGGGTGATAATCCGCCTTTATGCTACAGCTGTAGTTCTCAGATTTGAGCCTCGCTGGTGGCAGGTGTTGGGCAGCCTCCCCTGCCACGGGAAGGCTCCAGCACCGCGTGCCCCTGTGTGCCCCTCATTCCTCTCCCTGCATCTGCAGGCAGGAGGCTGCAGGTCCTTGGTTTTGCGTGTGTGGGTCTGGTTTTTCCTCCACCCTCAATTACTCAGCTCCACATTTGGGGAGCTGACACTGCTAGTAAACTGAGGAGTTATATATTTTTGGTTGCACTTGAAGATTAAGTGCCACTTGAGTTATAGTGCCTAGATTCCCAAATATTTGTGCAAATTTAGACCATGAATTCTCCCTCCTGACTATGTTTAGTATAAATATTTATTCACACAGCTCTGTCTGTTTCATCCCATGAAAGACACCAGGGGGACTGGGTCTGTGTCTTCAAGCTGGTGCTGTCACAGGCATGGGTCCCCTTGCTGTCTTGTTTCCTGAAACAAACTCCAGCCTCTCTTTGCCTAATCCTGATTCCTCCTGGGACATATTCTGGGAAGTGAGGTGTAGGAAGCAGTGATTGTGATAACTGGGCAGCAGGGAAGGAATAACAGGCCACCCCCTTTCACGAGGTGACCCTAAAGATTGTGTGCCAGAGACATGGGGTTGACTGCATGCTGATGTCCCACTAGCAAGAGGAGTGAAGAGGGTGAAGGGTGAAGAGACCAAAGCAGAACAAAAAGTCACAACATCCTTCCCAGGTGATGGGAAGCTTCCTTGTCACCCCTGCTGCCTTCTGTGCCCCCAGTGAAATCCTCCAAGAGACTTTATCAGTCTCTGCTCTTTTGGCTTATTTTAGCAAAAGTGCCTCTGAAGGAAAAGCATTCATTAATTTCCTCTTCATAATACGATGTCAGAAGATTCTGAGTTCTGCAGGCAGTGAATTAAATTCTAGCTGCACAAGAGTTTGCATTTTTAATGGAGCTTTGCAGGTCACCACAATTGTTCCCCATTCAGCCACTCTCATCATTTGGGTCATTACGTCGGATAGCCACAGCTGATGCCTGGATCTGAATCCTGCAGTACTCAGCTGGCACTCAAATGCCACCTCTAAGGATAACAAAGAGCATGATGACTGCTATAGCACCTTTTCTCCAACTATCATCTCAGAAGACCTATATTGCTGTGACTAAATTAGCCTCGTAATGTCATTGGGAGGCAGATAGGTAATGTGCAAGCTTCGCAGGTGAAAAGACAGAGGCACAAAGCAGTAGGTTGCCTAAACTTCTCAGCCAGAGAGCCCAGGTGATGAATGAGAACTTGGGCTATGGGACTCAGCAACCCAGCTCAACTGAAAGCCATTTCTGCCACTGGCAGGGAAATTAGTCATGCTTGTCCCAATTTCCAAAGTATTTTATATGAAAACATGCTTGACACAGAAGACTTCTTTTGATAGCGCTGTTTGTTCTGTTTTTCAGTGAGCATTCTCAGTGTCCTTAGTTCATCTGTTTTGGCTCAGACCTCCAGTTTTCCTTTTATTTCACATAAAAAGAACTACTTATCACCCAAAGCACATAGTTTAGACTTGGGAGAGCAAAGTTTTCTAGAGACAGAAGTCAGTGCACCGTGTCAATTCATCACTATTTTCTTGTACTGCCCATTAACTGCTAACGAGACAAGAAATACCCACTATATCCTAAAAGCAGGTATCTATAACTATGCCACAGTCAAAAATGGGATGGAAAATACAAAGCGTATCTACAAGCACTTCCAGTAGTCGGAAAGTATCAGGCTCTTTTTTGTCCAGATTCCAGCTTTTCATCACTGGAAGAGAAAAAAAATAACACATTTTCTCCAAAACAGTACCTAGTAATAGAAACTCCAAGCCAACCTTTTCAGTCTCTGGCTTTGATGGATGTCTTTGGATTCTGAAAAGGATCATGGTCAATATCTTATTAGAATAATATTCCAGCATCTTGACAAGTAGCTTCAGACTTTTATGGCAGCTTTCCTTTTTATGCCAACAGCTATGTAACACCATCATGCACTATTCTGGCTTTTATTTTTCATTTGTTTTTATTTTTTTATGGAAGAGTTGCTTTAATCCAGAAATCCTTGTTTTGTGTTTCATGTTGTTTTCTGCCATGCGTTTTAGTTTATGTTCTTCCCTTTAAAGTTGTTCTCACAAATCACATATTTGTCTTCTCCAAAAGTAGAGGAATATAGGTGTAAAATTAGTCTCTACGCATGTGTACTATTTGTGTTTCCCTCTTTTGCCACTGACTTGGCCAAGTCCCCTATAGTTTCTGGGTTCAGACCACTAACTGTTTAACTGGGAAAAAGCTGCCTTCACTTTACAGTAGGAGTAGGGCGGAATACTTTAAGAACTGTTAATATCCATCTTTTATGGCAATGTTAAACACATAAATACTTCAGCAGAAGCTCCCCACTCTTCATCCTGGATGACCATCCCGGCCGTCCTGTCCTTCCTGGGCAGGACAAATGGGATTTGATGAGCTTTTGTCAATTTCCGGGCACATCTAGTCTCAGATAAGGCAAATATTAGGCTCACTTAGAAAAGTCAGCTCTAAGAATGATGTGTTTTCCCTGGTTGCTGGACTGAAGTATTCAGATATTTCACATAGGGAAATGAACCAGCCATCAAAATGAAATGCTGAAATTTATGTCACCAGAGACTTAAATCAAGACTACTATACCATAAAAAAGCCTGAGGTGGTGTCTAGTCTTTCCAAGTGAACTAGTAGCAGAAGCTGTGAGAAAACATGTATTACAAGGGAGAAAATGCCATGAAACACACGCAAATAACAGGCTCCGTTGTCCACCTCCCTTTTCTCAGGACACCCACATCCTGACCCAGGAGAAGACCTCTTACCTTCTAGTTTATTGGAGTAGCCACCAAGAAAGTATTCTCAGGATTCTCCCTCAAAACTGTGCATTTTTTTGTCCCTCAGAAAGAGATTGCATTATTGGTTTTTAATCTTTACGGGAATAATTATTTTTTGAAAGGGAATCCAGTGTTCAAGTACAGAAACAAATTAAGGTCAGAGAGAAGCACCTAGCTTTGTGTAAGTGCCTAGTCTCTCTTCGTGAAGTGGCTGGTTCTGCATGAATTACCATTAATAATAAAATGTATGTAAGATAGTGACATTCGGTGTGCATGTTCTTAGTTCCCCATTAAGCTGTGTTCCCTAAAAAGGTTTCTAGGTTTATTTAAACATGCAGGAAAGAATTTAATATTAAATAGAAATAAGATGTAATAGAATTATGTCAAAACACCTGAGGGAATTTTGAGTACCTTTAAGGAATGAGCTCTGAAGTGATTCATAGCTAGGGCAAGTGATAATTGAGAAGGGGGGAAAAAAAGAGAAAAATGAGTTAATTCTTCTTCAGCTATGCAACGCTGTAGTCCACAGACTTATCAGGAGCCTTGCCTCAGTATAGGCATTATTTTACTTTCTGAGGCTGAAAATTAGTGTAGTGATCTTGCTAGCACTTTTGCATGCACTCAGCAGAAGCACATGACTAGCTCCCTGGGGTCTGGTGGGACTGTCAGTGTGAGTGGAGATAACACATAATGTAAGTATTCAGAGGCTTGGATGCTATTCTACAACTTCTGGAGATAAATGTGTGATTTAGTCATAGCCTAAATTACAGATCCCATTACATAATCCTTAAGCATTTTAGATTGCAGAATTGTACCAGATCCTGTAATGGGGTAAAAACTTTACCCTTTAAAATTTTTGAGAGTTTGGATCAAACCAGACATTTTGGTTACTACCCAAAGGGACAAAGCATAGGCACACAAGCTTAACTTGTCTGCATCGTAATGCATCTGCAGACTTACTGTAAGATATTCCTATTTAAATTAATATTTTCCATGTCAGTTCAGCAGTATCAGCACACTGTTAATGATCTCCATATCCATTAAGATCAGTTCAAATACACCTCAGTGTAGCTTCTTCACCCTATACTCCGATTGGTATTTTTTTTTATCTGATCTGTAGGTTATTATTTTTATTATTCACAAATGTCACAAGCCTTTTCTCTCCCTTTTGGGATTATTCTTCTCCTATTTTATGTCTTTTCCTTTCTTCTAATGTTGCTCTGGGAAAGCTCTGGGGATATATAAAGCAAAATAGACAGATGCCTTCACCTACCAGATTGTTGTGAATAATAATAATCACCTCTTATATATCCCTTTTCATTTTCAAAGCACTTTGCAGCAATTAACTAATTTGTCTTTACAACAATCTCTGATAGATAGGCAGAGACATTTGCATAGTGGCTATTTATTTATTTATTTATATTATCCTGCGTAAAATTGTAATGGTTGGGTTTGGGTTTTGGTGTTGTTTTTTTTTGTATGTGAGGTTTGTTTTCCTCACCCTACCACCTCTTTCCTTTTCTTCTTTTGCTGGATATTTTTGCTGCCCTTCTTTTTCTGAAAGGTAAATTTCTGTGGGATTGTTATGCCCATTAGCACTCCTAATCACTGAACCTAATTAGATTCTCATAGAAATGAAAGCGCACACCAGCAACAGATGAACAACAAATTCCTTCAAGAATATGAGCTGTATCTGTACAGCAGCCAGGTATGGCTGGAGAACTGGGAGCCATACCCAAGCCACGTTTAAGACATCTGGTTCAGATACTAGCAAGGAAGATGGTGGTGATACATCTATTCCTACACAAACTACTTGCATGGTCTAACTTGCCAAAGGCATTGACCTACAGAATATGTGAAATAAGAAATGTAAAAAACCTGCTCTTTTGGAATAAAACCCCAGAAATGATAGAAAATTCTATGCTGAAACTGCAAATTTATCAGAGAGTTACACTTCTACTTGAGTTAGTATAAAAGTGTAACCAAGCAGGGTCTCAGTGATTTCTACATCCCAGTTCACCAAAGACAGAACTCCTAAATAAGTAGATTAGGCCGGACAATGTGATCCTTCTAGGGCCACATTTTCAGTCTAGTGCACACCACCTGACATCTGCAGCTAAGGTGGGGTGAATCATGTTATAGTCTGAATACCTGATTACTACAACCTAATCTAGCAGGCTGTACTGCCATGTACTGACAGCAGTCTCCTATGGCCTCCTCCACAGCTGATGCAACAGGGAGAAGGGCTTTGCCAGCATGGCTTGTCCCACATCCTTCTGTAGGAAGGGACTGCTTACTGTGTGCTGCTCATGTCAAGATGAGCTGGACATCCATGTCCTAACATCTCCTCAGGATCAGCCTAGGCAGCATAGCGGCAACCAGCTGCTGCTACAACATTTGAGCCACTGCCAAACCTTGTGTCAACCCCTCTTCTCTTCCTCTTTCCATCCCTGAATGGCTCTTTACCACCTTATCTTTTGTGCATCAGAATAGGCAATTTAAAACTTTCTCCAGAATGGGACAGGGAATTGGTACAGATGCTAACATCAGGCACAGCCATTGAGGAAAATGTCTTTAATGTGTTTTTTAAAACCAGCTTTGAAGTAACAAAGCTGCAGTGCAGGTTTTAGTGGCAAATTCTTACTCAAATGGAAAGAGCAAGGAACTCCCCTACTGCACTATCTTCGTGAAGTGTTAATGCAACAGGGATAGCCAGTACTTTGGGATAATTGAACCATAAAATAGTTCAGCTTTATCTATAAACTCTTCAGTGCAATGCTTCGAATGTGTAACCATTTACATTATTCCCTGAAAATTAGGTCAGCTTTTCACGCAGAAAATGTCAAATAAAAAAAAGCGAAATAAGGAATTAAAAAAAAAAAATAACCAACCCAAACCACAGGCCTCCTCTAAAAGTACTCTTTTGCCCCAGATAGAAAAATGTCACTGCATCCTCCCAACAACATCAGCCCCACTTGTGAGCCAGGGAGGGAGCAGGGGCCGAGGAACAGTGGGCAGCATCCACACTCGGCTCCTTTGAGCTGGAACACAGCTGTGTTATGGCTGTGTCATCATTGCGAGCGAATTAAAAGAAATGGAAACATTAACTCTGTGGAATCTTTTCAGAAGCTGGTGGTGACTAAACCGGGAGGCACTAACAAAGGAATGCTTTCAGCAAGTGTTTGGCATTTGGAGTGCAGCACGCTCTTTCCATTAGGCTGTTGTGAGGGTTAAAATTAATCCGCATTGTAAGTGGAGAAGGCCTCACAATGGTTGTTTATTGTGGAGTAAGGCACCTGGAGATGTGTTGTGTTGTCAGAAGGCTCAAATAATTTGATTCCAAAATTTCACAGCCTATTAAAAGAACCGCAAGAGTCTGGCAGGGAATGTCCCTGAGATTCTGAGCATCTCTGCAGGCCAACTGAAAACACTTGGAAGATGAGGGTGGCCATGCCAACAGACTTGCAAACTCAATCACTGAGTCTGGTATGCGGATGTGTAACTTCTTAACCCACAATTTATTTTGCAAGCAGATTGCACCCACAGGCCAGGATGTAAGAGTTCAGCCTGCTACTGCTCCTTGCTGCTCAGAAGCATCTCCCAGTTTAGCCTTGAACCTCTAAATACCTCCGCATCAAAGGGAGAAAGCCTAGTACTGGAGGAAAAAAGGTCAGGAGTGCAGGTTGCTGCAATGTTTGGTGACTCACCACTTCCAATTTCCAAGAGCAGCCACAGCACATTTACAATTTTCAGAAGGTACAGGCTGCACATGCTTTAGCATGGAAGACCTGAGGGATGCTGAAAAGGGAAGGAACATATTCAGAGCAATGCACAGTACAAATTACCGCTACTAGGGACACACACTATTCTGTGCACTGCCAGGCTCTCATCTCTGGAAATAGGCCTTATTGGGTGTGTAGGAAAAAGACGCCAAAACCAGACAATTTGGGCTATTAGAAAATAGCTGCAAAGTCTCTGTGGACACAGATTCCAAGGAAGCTGGTGCTTGTGCAGAGGCTGGCCGCACACACCAGGTTACAGAGCAAGTGTCTGATCTGATACTGCATTCCGTGGTTCTCAAACAGCTTTTTCCTCAGATATTAGATTGCTTTTATGGTCTGTTTTTTGCATGACATTTAGACTAGGCTGACTGACTCCTTCCCCCTGCCCATTCCACAAAGCAGCAGTTGCTCTACAGGCATAACCACTGCTCTGGCTCTCAGAGGCAGCACTCAGGTCCTGCCCTCACTTTGCTGTGGCTGGGCTGAGGCTTTCTGCCTCACAGCCTGCATGCTCCTGTCTTCTTCCCAGGAGGTCCCTCTTGCTATTTAGTAGCTCTGACAGAACTGGATATGGTAGTCATGCGATCACCAATGGCTTTGCTGTGCTGGAAAAGAGCTGGTGGTGGCAGAGGCATCGCATTCAGGCAGCTACCACTGCGTGTTGCTATGGGCACTGATGCAGAGACAAAATGCAGGCTAAGCCATCACTTGATTTTCTATTCAAGAAACTCTTGAGTACTAAAGGAATGGCCATCTGCCAGTGTTTGTAATAGAAGGTCAGTATACACTGACATTCAGCAAATTGGTATTATATGCATTAGATCTGCGCCTTATGAGGTTTTGTTCCATTTTGGAAATGTGCAAATTGACTGAAATCACGACTAAAATTTCAGAGGTGCCAATCTGCAGCTGCAAACACACTGACTGCCCCAAACACCCAGGCAAGCAGCAGGTCCAGATATATCAGATGCAGAAAAAACTGAAAAGAAGAGCGTGTATCTGCTGTGAAGTTGCCACCAGCACCAAACGCACTGCTCCAACTCGTTACTGTCCCCAAGTGGGATCCCTCTCTTAGGTAGGGGGTCACACATTGGGGGTAGGCAGCATCCCTTGCTCAGCTGATGGCAACTGCTACACATGGTCTGTTCTCTGGGAGTTTTCTGACAGCAAATAGTCAAATTCAGACACTGTTTTTTCTTTATTTCCTTCTGCTGTTTCCCCACGAGTTTGAATATTTGAGGGCTGGCGGGAGTGCATCCCATCATCCTTTAGTAGGCACAGCAGTGGTCTGCACCGGACGCACAGCTCGTGGTACACACTGTCCCCAGTATGTGGAACAGCGACTTAGCTATTTGCCTCCAATATTACGCCCCATTAACTTAAAGTCAGGCATGATTACTGATTATTTTTCCTTATTTTGTATGCATGTGAGAGACGAGCAGTAAGAAAGAGAGAGGATTTCCTGTTCGCAGTCTGAGCAGGGTTTCGGGACACGGCTCTTTCACTGGATGAAAGCGAGCTGCTAAGTGGCACAGAGAATATGGTCCTTTACTAAAAGCTGACACAAAGAGAAGTTTGAAAGGCACTGGTGTGACACGAGTCAAGAGTTATGTTTGTCTGTCTTTCTCTCTCTCTACACCGTGATGAATTGCATATTATTTCCTTCATTAGCTTTAGGCTTCAACCACTTTGCAGTGCAGACATGAATAAAAATACTGAGCAGTTTCAGTCTGGTGACGATTTTATTCATTGGTGCTACATGTCAGATAATAGTTGTATTTCACCTCTTTGCTCCACGAGCTTTTCAAATATTTCACAGTCTGACTCTTTCATTAGATATCCTCATACAAAGTCCTCTGCCTCTTCCTCTGAAAGGTAATTGTTTAAGTGGATTAGTAGCTTTTCCTGGAGATGCATAGGGAATGGCATAAAAGAGCAACATAGCTATGACACTCTTATTCTGACCTTAGGAATATACCCAGAGGGTTGCTAAGATCATAGGTTACTCCAATTATTGTCAAGGGAAATTAATATACCATTTTGCTCCAGCTAATACTCATTGGTCAGGCCGCAGAAAACCCTGTGATTCAGAATATTCCTCCAAACCCAGAAAAACAAATCTTACATCTTAGTGGGTTTACTCTGCCAAGCCTGCTATTCTTTATAGAAATATTTCTCATGTGCTCTTTCATAGCATCATGACTTCTTATTAATTAGGGGCCCCACATCACCCTCAGTCTCTAAAAGAAAAGTATAATAGAAGAAGATGCAGCCCCTGTCTCAACGAGCTTGCAGCTGTAATAGGGCAAACATTTTTAGCAGTCAAACTGAAAGATTAGGTGGGGGCATTCAAAGGCAAGAAAAGATAAAGATGTGGGGTTTGACACTATTCAGCTTCTCTATGCATCCTTGTAACGATGCTGGCAACATTTTTCATTCTCTTTATTACATCCTTCTGTTTCAAGACAAAAGAGGAACTAAAGACTTAGACTGCTGGTTAGTAACAAAAAGGTAAAGACCAGCTCTTATTTCTAAATCTGACGTTTTGCTCTGCAGTCATTCAAAAGGTTGCATAAGACTGTTAAAAATACGCTGGGGTTTGTAACCGTACTTTGCCCTCATTGCTGTTGAGATGTTGTCCAGGGAGGTGCCGTGCAGACCGGAGCACCGGACTGGTGTTTGGTGTTTGGTGTTTGGTGCTTTAGGCTGGGGGAAATAATGGTGCTGCAGAAGGAGCAGCTGCAGGAGAGAGGCATGTGAAAATGCCAGCAGGGAGTCGAACAAACAAGCAATGTCTCTAAAAGTTAATATTGTTGGTATTGCAATGAGTGGCCTTAATATGTATTTGGAAAGATTTCACATGTCTCACAAATGTTTGATATTGATGATAATTTTCAATTTAGAAGTTTAATTTAAGAGGTAGCTAGTATTTATTAAGTATTGATAGTATGGCTATTTTTTGCTTCTAATGTTGAACATTTAGCATGTCATATTAAAACAGTGACTTCAAAACGTCTTCTTTCCATTCAGAGTTTGAACGTAAGGCATGTGTTCACTCTAATCTCCTTTCCTATGTTTATTCCTGCTCTCGCTCAGCCCTCACCGTGCACGGATGTTCCTTAACCGAGGGCCCGTTCCTGTTTCACCAGGATCTTCAGAGATCAGCTGCTGGTGTTCCACATTCTCATTCCACACCCCTCCCCACCCTTCTGCTCTTCTTCCTGCTTCTGTGTTTCACTGTTTGCTTTCCTGCTCCACTCCCTGCTCAGTCCTCTGTCCTGCAGCACAGACGTGTTTACAGCAGTGCTGCCTGTGCCATGTCCCAGGGCTCAGGGTAACATTTGCAAGGACCCTAGCTCGTACAGAGCATCTTGCTGCTTTTCCTCTGTTTGTGTAGCCACAACTAAGAAAAAAAAATTAAAAAAAAAAATTACTTGCAGGTGAAAACGTGATTTCTCTCTTCCCAGGCCCAAGGGGAAAGAATAACCGGTTCATGGTCAACCTCAGCAGGTGCTCGTGCCCTACAGATAAAACCACAACATTTTGCAGCTAGTGATAAAGGACATCCTGACTTGCTGTTGGGGTGCAGCAAGGGGTGGGGGTGCTTTGACTTAAACAGCTCAGTTTCCCAGACTCTTGATCAAGGTTTTCACCTGGGATGAAGCAGTAGCCCTCCCTTATCCATGTGCCTTTTTGGCTTGAGTTGCCAAATTTAAGTTGCCATGGAATTGCTAGGGGCAGGGGGTGGGGGACCCATCAAGCTGGTACCTCATTTCATGTATTTTCTCTGCTAACATTACCTCTGTCATTGCACAGTGCTAGGTCAGCCCCAGGGCTCCAGAGCCTCCAAAACCCCTATGGGACTGCTGCTAATGCACTGCATTTAGGAGAGGTTGCAAAGGTGAAGCGGACTGTGAAAATAAGAGATATTGTGCTGCATGCTGGAAACTATGCTGTCGCCTTTGTTTCCCCAGTAGCTTGGTGCACGAGGTGCTTATACATGGTGTGGACTGCACTCCCCCAGGAGATCCATATGCTGTTTTACTTGGATAATCACCTTGCTGCTGTGCTGAGACTGTCTGCTACCTGGTGCACTCTTTCTCCTCCTGATGATTTTGAGTATGTCCCTTAGACTTCTGGTGCTTTTTTGAGTCACAGCCACAAGAGAAGAGAGACATAGCTTCCCCATACATCTCAGAGTGGATTGTGTGTTGAAATATATATTCAAATGCATGGAAGTGGTGCTCTCTTTTATAGCAATTAATTGCATTAGTAATGCCAAACTCTGAATCCGGGGGGATTAAAATGGCATTAATACTGCAGGGGCTTCATTGTGTCCTTGGTTTTTAAGCACAACTTCGCATTTATTGCAATAGGAGCTTAAGGGTGGCACCACGCTGCCCATGGAAATTAATATCATATTCTTTCAAGTTTCCTGGACTACAAGGGGAGGATGGAGTGTCACCTTTCCTGGTTGTCTGTGACACATGATTGTGTCCCTCCCACAGGCATTGGCAGGTTGTGTGTTACTGAAGGCAGAGAAACCTAGCAGCATCTGCATAGCTCAGTGCTTATCAGGAATATACACTGGCAGCCATACTGTAGGGCAGCAGCAGAAAAACAAAGCAACAATCAAGGGAGCCCTTTGTGATGGATTAAAAGGGTTTAGAAATGTCTGAGCCATGCAGTTTTCAAGCACTGACACTGCCAATGACTTCTTGACTGAAAACTAGAAAATGTGCTTACTGAGTGCACAGCTCGAGTTTTGCTTGTTTTCCCAAAGCCTGCCTTTTGTTAATGGCCTTTTATCTGAACAAAGTTTAGACACAGTGGCTTCGTAAAATGACCCTTCTCTTGAAATAAATCAGGTTAATAATATTAGAGCACTGCAGCCTGTGAACCAAACAAAAGGCCTGCATGTTTCTCTATTATTGGGGCATAATTTTCTTTTACAATCCGTACTGCAGCTCTCTTATCCTCTGTGTGGATCTCGTTTGCAAGCCCGCACCGACTCTGCAGGCTTCACTCCCCAGCATGAGAGTGTGATGGGGGAGACACAGGACCCAGAGCAAGAACAGTCACACAGGGGGACCCCCCTTCCCACCACTTCTTCTCTTGATTGCTTAAAAAATTAATGCATTTGACCAGTGTTGAAGGCTTAAAACTGTCCTTGTCATCATCCTGAAATTTTATTCAGCCTCAGTTGACATCTCCGAGGTATCTTTAGCATCTTAGGAGGGGAAGATAATCTGAGCAGGATGACTCACTGCTGAATATGGTTCTCCCTTCTCTTTCCCTGAGGGGGACATCAATCAACACGCTCTTCCCACTGTCTCTCACAAATGCTGGCTGACACAGCAGGAGAGAGTGGGGCAGAGGGTGTGCGTTTAGGGCTTGGACCTCAGCAAAATGGCTCTCAATGGCTGTCACTTGTGCGAATGCAGCCAGTGACAACATCTCTGCAAAGAGAGAAGTCCCCGAGCCCCAGGCCACCAAAGACCCTTACCGGGATACAGGACCATATTCAGAAGCCCTCTACAGTGTCCCTGAGAATTCAGATTTTGTAGCTTCTGTGGTGTTTAATTTCAAGAGAGCCATGGGTGACCCAGGGTCTCTGTTGCCCAGGGTTTCCTGCAAAATCAAGGGACCGAAATGGTTGTGGCACCCGTGATGAATGGTCTGAATATGGTTTATGCCCTTAAACTTGACTCAGCATTTAGTCAGGATCTAGGGAATGAATAGAGAAGCAGGCAGTTTGTGCTTGCAGTGACCCGTGCTGCTGAGCTGGTCAGCTGCTCTGCTACAGACATATTTTTGGCATTTACAGGGAAGTTCTTTTGTTATCACATCAAACTCTTCACTCAGCTGGCAGAAGGCATTCGAGCAGCTGTGAGTCTGGAAGAATCCAGCATCCGAGAGATGACTGCAAAGTTTGTTGGGTTTATATATTTTCTTCCCATTCCTGAAAGATTTGCACATAGTTTTGGTTTGTCATTTTGTTGGGGTTTTTTTTTAATAAGCATATGTTTAATATGTGTTTCTAAAATAAGTCAATTAGATAGCATTAATATGAATACTGGCTATAAACTGACAAAATAATTATTTCTCCCATTAATCATCAATTCTCTATTATTCGTATAGCAGAAATTCTTCAGAGAGAGCCAGTTCATTAAGGCACAAAAAAAATATACCTGGAGATGCAGGTGACATACTCAAAACCAAAAATAGATAAAGCAAATTTTCTCCTTTTATTGCAAGCCTTGCAAAATGGAGCTTGCATTCAGAACAAGCTGGTTAGGCAGGTTATATTCTAGTTGGTTAGGCAGGTAAAGTGCAGTCTATATAAACAGATTGCCTAGATTATTTTCAGTTTCATTTTCTATCAGAATTGCTATGGTCTTCTTGGATAATGTGAACAAAATAATGGTCCATTTCCTTGGGGGGTCTAAAGCACCAAGAGTGAAGACATGACTTCAATTACCTCTGAGATGGGCAGAGCTGGCTTTTTTAACTTGCTACCTTGGGAGCAATAGCAAGCTGGAATAGAAAGAAATGGGTCTGTCACTGGAAATTAATGGAGGGGTGACAAGTTCATATTCATCCCTCTATGTTTTCTTTCAGGGTTTGACCCAGAACAGTTTCAAAATAAAAAAATCCTTCAATTACACTTGTGTAAATCTTCCATAACGCCGCCGAAATCAAGGATTGGTCTGCAGTGATGCTTGTGCATCTCAATTCAGATGCCAGACATCAGTGAAAGCCACACTGCATGTCTTCAGGGCACACAGGATTAAGTTAGACTTATGTAAACTTTTATACCCTCTTTCCAAAATCCTTAAGCCTTCTGACCTGGAGTTTGAAATGCTGGCAGGGAAAACAAGTGGCTGTGCCCCTGCTTCAAATGAATCAGTTCTTCCAAGGACAAGCTATAAACTGTGGGTTTAGTACATGCATTAAGTATTTTCAACACCTTACATCCCAGTCCCACTGAATTGCTGGGGAGTATTGGTGTCCAAATAGAGGCATGGTCTGGAAGCTGCAGAGATACATGCAATGAGGATTATAGCCCCCCTGTACACTTGCCCCAGACACCTCTGTATACTATTTGGGCACAGATCCCTAGACAGAATTACATGCATTGTTGCCTTGATGTTCATTGCCCTAAATTATCTGACGGGACAGAAGAGTAAAAAGAGATAGGAATGTGAGGTAACACTACGTATGTTAATGCAAATGGTTGTTCCCATATTTTGGATTAAAAGAGGACCATCTATTGGCAATTTCACATTATTATTCTAACATTCACATTTATGGGTTTAGAACAAAGTTATTTCCCTGTGTTGGGAAAAGGAGCATTATTCTAAAAACCTGTACCTTTTCACAGCTCATGTTCCCTTGTTTAAATCTTGAATACATAGATACAAGAGGTCCAATACTGGTACTGGACTTACAAGCTTTTCTAGATTCTTGATGGGAATACAAGAAAATTTCTGTTCTCTATCTTACAGTCAATAGCCAGTGCAGTAGAGTGCATCCTGGACATGGTGATATTGTCTGTGAAGATGTCAGGATTCAGTGTCTTCCTGAAGTCTGGACCTCAGACCCTCTGGTGTGTTGCAACTGTAAAGCTGTCCATAGGGGTCCTATGCAAGCCAGCTGGGTTAGCAGTAGCTGCATTTCACTTGTGTAAAGAGAGAGAAGGATGATGCTTCAGCAGGGGAAAGCTGCTGGAGACCTTACGAGCTAACACAGATTATTACCTGAGGGACATGTCTTGTGGTCTCATGCCTAGGGCTAGCACAAGGGTGGTGGAGGTGGTCTGTGCTGGAGAGGCAGGTGGGCAGAGCATCAGTGAGTCAGGCTGAGGAGCTGCATGCAGTGCTGGGGAATCTGTGCTCCTGCTGCCCTGTTTCCTTTCTACTAGAAGTAAGTGTCACCAGTGGGAGACTGTATCTTGTTCCCAGACTGGAAATCTGGGAAATGCTCCTGGATCCAGAATGCTATGGAATTCAGCTTGCTCATGGCTGTGGGGGACTGAATTCAATAACCGAGGTGATGCTTTCTGCTCCTGTGTCCCTGCATGTACCTCAACTGCTTTGATCTTTTTTCAAAGGTCAGAGGGATTCCTGCAGTTTTATCTAGATTGAGGCTTACCTGTGTTTCTTTCAGCCAAATCTTTCTCTCAGTTGGGTACCTCTGAGTGAAAAAGTTTTTTGTAAGACTTAAAATGTAGACCTTTGTGAAAAAAAGCATAGTGAACTGCAAGTCACCCACACAGCTATGGAAGGTGCATTCATGAACATGTATTTATGGAAACATATTATCTTCTTACTCCCATGCATGTGAATTTGCAGCAGCTACATGGGAGCTATGCACTCATCTTTGCCCAGAGGTGGCTCTGAAACCAGACTAGCTTCACAGTTTAAGACAGCAATCAGCATCAAGTCAAAGCCTGTAATGTGAGATTCAAGCAAGTCAAATCCCCCATGTGGGTCCCTTGGCTTTACCATTAAGTACCTATTTCTGATACTACTGAACCCAACATCTTATAGGAACCCAGGGTATTACTGTATATGTGCTTACCTGAAAGAGCAAATCATTGCACATTCAAATAAAAGCTTTACATATGCCTATATCTTCCATGTGTCATTGAATAATGAGGGGCAGAGCATAGACTGCTCTTGGTCTCTCAATAGCCTCGTTAATTCTTCCAGTGCACTCTACAAATGTCATCCTATTCTATGTCCTACTGGGCTTAGGCCATGGTCAAAGAATTGGGTTTAGAAATTTAAACATGATGAGCACCTGAAAGTTTCTTTTTAATGATTAGATAACCCCAACTCTCACCCTAGCCCCAAACTCTTAAGAACCTTGCTGTTTTCGAAGTGCATCTTGGAAATAATAGCCCAAAAGGTGAATGCAAAAGCAATATGGAAGCAGCTGAAAGTGCACTGTTGGTTGCAATAAATGCATGTACAAGAACCTGGGAAGAACAAACACAGTATCATAATTTCTTCAAGCCAAATCAAATCTGAATTGTGCAAGAGTAATGTCTGAACTTGCTGTCAATTTGGGGAAAATCTTCTTAGGAATCAGTTGTTGAAGAAAAGTTCTGGAAACGTTTTGCTGGGCTTCTTATTACTGTTCATTTCCACAGTTTCAAAAATCTCAGTACACTTATTTGGATGACATCAGGTGAGACACTTAAGGGGGGTTCCCTTCTTAATGCCTGTGGGACTCTCCAAAAAGTGTATGGGCTCAAGGAGCTATGACATTTCCAAAGGGGAATGTATTTAAGATGCTGAGATCATCTGTGTGCATGTGTGTTTTTTTAACAGCCTCACAAGGTGCAATGCCTTTGACAATATTCCCCACAGGGTCCCCAAAACAAGGTTCCCACCTTCCCAGCTCTTCATGCTGTCACTGCTCTGTACATGTTTCTAGATAATACAGTTTCTGAATTCTTTTTATATGATCTAGAAAAACATCTGCATTACTGAATGCCAGCATATGGTGCACATATATTTAGACAAATATATTTAGACAAATACTGTAGGCTCCTTTTTCTGTCCCATATCTAAGCATGCACCCTGGATCACTTGAGTAGCTCCGACAAAACCTAAGGGGAGAGAACAGTGATTCAGCTCCTATATTATGGGTGAAGTGGCTTTACAGAGTCTGTAGAAATGAGTTCACCTTGTTTCTATTTCTGTCTTTTCTGTTGTCACCCATCCATACAAATAGAGTGAGAGGACAGAGATGCACGAAAATACACTGCTGGCAAGAAGATCACGTTAATGAACATCTCTCACAACATACACATTTGCAGGTCAGTCTGGCTTCCACTGACATCTCCTATAATGTCCTTACCAACGTAAATGTACAAACTGCAACAAATCACCTGCTGTAACTAAAATGTGATAGGAAATCCTAAAATCTCCAAATTCCTTCTGGTGCTTTTGAATGTAAAATATGACAAGGGAAAATAGAATAGAAGCCCACGTCCATTTTTCCTCCCTGGTGTGGACTCATTGGCTTCAGCATAAGTGAGAGCTGTTTTAATGTATTGATTCAGGGAGCAAGTCACCCCTGGGCTGTCAGAAGATGCATGCTCCGCATGAGTCCTACCAAAGCTTCAGTGAGGACTGTGCTTTTGCTGGACATCACTGTAACATCGATGCTACTTTTTCAGAAGAAAAAAAGGAAACCGTCCCCTTTTGAAGAACAGAGCTGCATTGTGCTGCTGCAGGACTGCTTCTGCTAACACACCTTAGACTGAATGCAGTGGTCCCTGTTTAATGCACTCATACTAACCATTGCACCGACATGCAGCTACAATCACTGCCTGCAAAGGTACCTGTGCTGCTTTCCTTAACTTCACACAGAGCTTGAGGATAATCTAAGCAAAGATCACATACGTGATGAGCCAATTTTGCTGCCTCTCTCAGGTTTATTTCACCACATGGCAGCTGCAGAAGTCAGGACGGGTATCTGAAGTGTGGCAGTGCTCAGTGTAAATTCTTCAATCTGGAACTGCAATCAGTGCAGAGAGCCCTGCTCAGTAATCTGCTTGTAAAAAGCTGCCTCTCCACCTTTCCATCCCCAATCCAGGAGCCTGTTAAATTAATGAGACAGAAGTCAGCACAACAGCAGTCAACATGTTATGTGTGTACAGCACTGGTGCTGTTACAATGTGCCTGTTTTTTCTCCTGGGATGTTTAATTTCCGCTTCTCAAATGAGCTGCAAAGCTGTGAAGCCTGGCAGTGTTCTTTCTAGACACTCTGTGATGCAGATAATGAGGGTACTGATAGGTGCCTAGGAGACTGTGATGGCTCTAAGCACAGCTATGGTCTGATAATGCTTTATGCCAGTAGTGTCACAGCGGAACCACTATCATCCCTCAAGGAATGGTTCATCTTTATGTGTAATACAGCAGCTGTCACCTAAATGGCTAATGGGGAAGCAAAGTAGAACCTTAGTGCTAGTAATCTTTGTCACTTAATAATTTTAAAGGTATCAGACTTCTGTAGCTCCTGCAAGTTCCAATAAAAAGTGCACTTGCCATTTTTTTTTATTTTGTTTGCCGTGGATTAAATGTAAATTGAGAAATCCGTGATGCAGCTCCATGCAGATCTAATTTAGTATAATTTGAATAGCCAAGTAATTAAAATGTATTATAGGTATAAGATGCTGGGATGGTGGAGTGTCTGCATTTAAGAGGAAGATTTATTGGGCTCACTGCATCCACAGTGAACCTTCCACAACCGCATTAGCCAACATCTGTCTGAAAATGTCGAGACGCAGGGCATAAGACATATCCTTGTGGTGCGTATATCCGTATGTGTTTGAACAACACACTAACAATATAGAGCAACATTTGCAAAATTAGCTGCTTGGGAAGAAGTTGTGTACCTCTGTGTGCTGTATTCAAGTAAATCGGTAAAGGTTGCGCATAATGTGCACATGTGCATGCAAAATATATGCGTGTCTACATACATGCATGCAAGGTAGCGTAGGTGAACGGGTATATTTTGTGTTGTACATGCATGCAGGGAGAGAAGGGAAACATGCAAATACACCAAGGTGCTTCTGCAGGCTTTTTCCCAATTAATGCTGGTTTCCCACAGTGCTAGAACTGCAGTTCCATTCAATTTATGAAGGCAGGTAATGATAATAATTAATAGGGCAGTTGACACACATGATGTGAATATTGACATTGCACTATTAGTGTTTCCTGGAAGATTATTTTGTTTGTTTTTGCTTAAGTGCTCAAGATTAGAGTGGTGATTTAGTAGGCGAAGGCACTGGCTTCTTGAGAGGAGCCAAGCTCATTTCAATCACACCTTCAGACAGCCTGATAATCTTTGGGGAGTTAACACACTTAGGCTGGTGAAGGTTAAGAGGAGAGTGGTGCTGGGACGTGTATGTCCAGTAATTGTCTGGGGGGGGATGAGTTACATATCCAGACAGCCCACAATTCAATCTGCCTCTGGCGCTACAAATGCTGAGAGGATAAATCAAAGGGCATTTATCTGGAGTTGAGGAAGGAAAGAGGGGCTACAGAACCATTTTCTCAGCACTGGTGAAGCAGCAAAATTGCTACAGCGATAGGAGAGGGATCATTACAACACAGATTACCATGACCTATGCTGAATATTCAAGGGAATGTACCGAGTGGAAAACATCAGCAATTTGGAGCACTATGACAAGCAGTGAGCTGAATGTCCTGCCTGCTAGGATGCCTGCCTGTATTTGTCATTATCCTTTTGTCTAATGTGGAGGGCCCACAGTCAGGTGAGGGCAGTCACCAATCTGGCCCATGTGAGCCAGTGCAGCCCTTTCACATGGCGGCTGCCTTGCCTGTGACCTGGGCATGGGGCACCCTGGCCATGTAGATATGGCCAAGAGGTACAAACAAGGAGGGCAAGGATTGTCTTCTTTCCGTGTATTCATACAGCATCATCAGCAAGGAAAATCTTGGACCATGGCTGGTCTCATAGGTGAGATTTAGGATACACAGATGGCCAGTGCAGTGGTCATGGAGAAAGTAGCAAGTGAGAAGTTACTGGCTACCACTTAGACTGTGGAAACAGTGGACAATTTCAGAGGGGAATGCAAACAGGCAGGTCAGTGCCAACAAATAAATTTTTAACAAATGCAGAACAATATATTTCAAAAGAAATAACTGAACTACTTGTGTGCATTGCTGGGTTCTAAATTAGCCTGGATAACCAAAGAAAGATCTAACTGCAGTGTTGGGGAGAGTCTGAGGAACAGGGGCAGTGCAAATCTGTGCTCAAGGTGTAAAGTGCAAAGGACGAAAAGAAAAACTAATGCAGAACTTACAATATAACTTGTTTGGTTTTACTCCCCTGGATACTACCACCTTTCCATCAGACTGGGAGATAGGTAAAAATACTATATGATATTTTAAAATTATTAAAAATATGGAATTAAAATATTTCATTAGGAATAAAACATGCATGTAGATTTTTTCCAGAGGAAGATGATTTCCATGTCTGTGATGGTTACCTTATAGAGAAATGAGCACAGGAGGAGGACAAGAAGCTGAAAACAAGTGCTGTTATCCATTAATTACATTGTATGTAATTAACTTGGTTTTGTAAAAAGACCCATGATTATAAAGGATAGAAGTAGACCTTCCACCCCCCACCCCACCCCCCATAACAAGTTCTTGAAGTTCCCTTCCCCAGGACCTATCTGAAGGAAGGATGTACGAGACCTGACCGGGGCTTGTTCCATGGGCAGAAGTCAAGAACACCCAGAGGACTCCTGCCTGAGGTGGTAGGATATTTCTAAAGGACATCTACACCCGTGCTTCAAGTGGCACTGCTTCATTAGTGCTCCAAAAGACATTTCAGCAGTGGCTGTCCACTACAGAGCTTCCCACAGCTTCCAGTAAATGCAGGTGCTGTTAGGGCCTTCAAAACATTTATGCACTTTTTTCACTAAGCCTCCTTACGTCCCAGTTAATGAGCTTCAAAGATGTCCTTGTAGCTCAGCTCAGGAGATGGGCCTTGTGGCATGTCCTTGACATTGGTGTTGGTATGCCTCTTCACACCTCTCTTCACAGAGATAGACGTATGTGTTGGCAAACAACAGTGTGCCTGATAGAGGTGATCACTGGATCAGGGCTTGCTAAATTACCTTACAGCAGTATCATTAACAGGTCACAGGTTTCCTCCTGCTCAGTTGAGAAAATCTCCCACTTAGTTTCTAGATCTAGTTGAAGGCCATCTTATGGCATCCCCTGCAGCTGGACCTCCTGATCCATGTGCTGCCAAGGGCCACTGGCCACATGCCACCTCTCCATATGCTGGAGCTGGGCGGTTTGGGGATTCTTGTGCCATACCCGTTCTCCCAGGCAGGCTATTCCCCTCCTTTTTTCCTTCTTTCTCAAAAAGACTGAGTTTACAGCCTCTGGGGAGCCATCAGCTCTATTTCCCACACTTGGCAGATAGGAGGACTCTTAAATAGGATACCACAGTGTGTGCTTATATTTCCTATTAAATTGGAGGTATGAATTTATATTTCCAAAACCACAGGGTAACTGTGTGCCTGGGGCACATATTCAGAAATGTGAATCACTGCAGTCCCCTCTCTTGGATGTTTTTGTCTTCATGTAGAAGGTAGCAGAGCAGGCAGAGGAAAGCTGGGCTTCCCTCACCTGAGCAGCCAGCACATCTGGGTGGCAGTCCAGTCCATACCAGCTTCTCTTTTCTACCATCCTTTCTAAAATACATGTGTAAAGAGAGATTTGAAAGGAGTGATTTTTATTAGCTTGGCTGAATTGACTGGGAAAGTTTCAGGCACAGAGCCTTGCTTCAGGCCTGACATGGAAAACCATTTGTAGCTTCTGCTTCAAAGATGAGAAAATGATTGTGCCCCCAAAATCTAGCCCACATTTTCCGGTTGCATCTTCTGCTCTAATAAGACGTACTGTCCCTCCCAGTGAACCTGGCCTCTCTCCTTCATCTATCCTAACTACACTAGCACTTCTACAACTGGAATTAATGGAGCTCTATTGGAGTTAAATGCTATTAATGAGATAGTGCAGAAATGCACATGTAAAGCTCAGAGTTAAGAACAGGGGAAAATAATTCTAAGGGAAAAGCATTTCCTCTTCCCCCTATTTTTCTATGTGTAAATCCTGGCTATTCACTGGAACATCATTAATCATTCTGAATTGTTGTGATATGCATACATATGTAAAGCATAAACTCCTGAAGAGTTCTCTTGCAATTTAGCATTAATTAATGTCCACTTAGTATAAAATGTGACATCGTATTTTAGGTCAGCACTTCATTGTTAATGTAAACTGCAAACATAGTGCACAGAAAAAAACTGGAGGATGTGATTTTACTGCAGTATCTGTTTGACATATTTACATAAAATGCAAAGCTAATACATCATTGGGCATCAGACTTTTTTTCAGCTGTGTGTACTGTGCAATACACACTGGTCTGTGATGCAGCAGAGTAAACTTTGTGAGAAACTGCTACCTACAATTGAAAAATATATTTAAAATATGTTTAAATATTTAAAATGTTTTCATTGCACCAAATATCAGCTGATGCATTTCTTATTAGTATAAATGGCATAGATTAGTGTCAGGCATTTTCAACAGTGAAGAAATTACAGAAGCCTGCATGGCTCATTAGGCTCTTGTTGCATGTTAAAGAGGGCCAGACCTTATTAATAAGAGGAAAAGGGGGAAAAAAGACAGTATAATGGGAAAAGTATAAAATAGCTTAAAAAAAAAAAAAGGGAAAAAAAAAAAGCACCAGCTTTCTGATTTGGAGAAAAATAAAAGCATCAATTAACCTCTTCCAGTCTCTGAACACATTCTAAAGTCATCTTAGCTTTGTTTCTATGGGATATACAGATTACATATAAAGATTTCCAGAACACAAAAAACACTCACAGTCACAGTGCATCGCCAAGAAGGATTTTTGGTGATTAAACATGTTATGCTGTTTACATGAGTCACAATTTACATCCTGCTTCAGGAAAACATCCTTGTTTAAGTTAGGACATAGATCCCCATTTGAGTTGAAGCTCTTGCTTATATCCCACTGAAGTGAATATTATTTAAGTATTTATTCTAAGTTCAGCACCTGGCGTAAGCACATGCAGAGGAGAAGAACATATTTAAAATACATTTGAGAGCTTGCTGTAATTGGGGCCTCAATCACACAGGTCCTGAGCCTGCAGAGACTGACACATCAGCATTTTACACACAGTCAGTCTTATCAGCTTCTTGTGGGCTGCATGCAAGGAAAATATAGGTGTGTCAGAAATGCATCTTGGTGAGATGGAAGCTGCAGTACTTGCTGCTTCCCCAGTGGGCATTCCTCACATTTACACTTTCTTTGCCTTCGATTTGCTTGGGTGCCAAAGATGGTGTTGCTGCTGGTGGTGACGCTTAGGTAGGGGATGTTGAAGTGCTCCTCACAGAAATGGTAGTCAAAAGCCTGCTCTCCTCAGGACAGCAGAGACCTTGCCTCCTCTTTAATGCAACAAAATTCAGCATTGTTATTGATGCTGAGAGACCTTGAGCCTGCTGTACTTCTCATACGTTCAACAGTTGGCATTACAGGAGAAAGATGACATAGTCCAGTCACCTGCTGGTGCTGCACGAGCAGAGAGTGATCTGATGTTTCTTTAGGTTTGTATTTCTGGGTTTGATTTGTTTCTCCAAGCCAGCTTGCTATTTATTGTCATGGCTGCCAGAACACACACACACACACATTAGGTTTGTCCTAAGGAAAGAGTATGTGGCAGTCACATTTTGGCAGAAAATAGGTAAGCATAAATGAGCCTGAAAATCATGATTCTAGGCAAATTAAACTAAATTGCTATTTTTCTAGTCTTTCTTCTCTGGGTCTCACATGCTCTGTAGGGCGAGTACAAATGGGAACATGTTGTGTACCTTGGCCAAAGAGGTCCAGTTTGTCAGTCACAGCATTAGTTAGTGGGGTGGAGCTGCTTCCAATCTGAAGCTTAAATCAGAGCTAAGTTAGTGAGCTGCTTCCAATGCCAAGCACCACGGATCAGTGTATTGAGTTTTTTACAGGTTTTTTTCCTGTGTGATTAGCATTTTACTTGAGTCTGAGACATTAATCAATAAAAGCAATACCCTGTAAACAGAGTAAAATGAAAAAGCAAGTGCTGCATTTTAATAATATAAATAGAAGACTGTGTGGCATGAGGGGCCAAGGCAGAGCCTGCAATCTGAATACCATCAAAGGTAAAAGAATTGAAGGCAAAGGAAATTTTCAAGGCTGATTGCACACTGCTGTAAAAAAAAAGGAAAAAATAAAAGTAAAGAAAGATAAAATATTGAGCACTTGTTAGTAAGAGATGTGTCTGAAATATTTAATTTTGATGGTTTAAAAAATGTTGTCCTTGTTGCCATTGATTTTAAGGGCAGAGAAGAAAAGAGAGGGGAGGGGGAACCCAACCCCTGGCTTTGATAAATTAAGTAGAACAACATAGAAAAGTATTTCAAATATGGCTGTTAAAGCAGGGCTAAGTTCTTTATAGCAACTCCATGGTTTGGGTTTTTTTTTCTGTAAAGAACTTTTTCTCAGTGGTTATTCAGAAAAAGATAATTTAGAATTTATCTCATTGTATGTGGTACAAAATATCATGCTGGAAACCTGAAAATAATAGCCAGCCACTGCTGAGCACTCTTTACCTACAGAGCTCAAGTTAGCTGGTAAGTATTGGCTTTTGTGAAGAAAGTGCCAAGGCCATAGCACAGTGCTGGTGAGGACAGGGAGAAGGCCAGTGTGAAGGCTGACATCACTCACTGGCTCCTTTTGCACTGCATCCAACAGGTCGCACTGTCACCAGGCAAAGCCATTCTATGCATTGCCCAACAGAGATCCCAGACCCCAGTGGCAGACTGTCAGCGTAGTGTGGCCAGGCAGTTCAGCCACCAGGACCTGAGCTTGGAGGCCATGGGGGAGGCTGGGCTGTGCCTCTGGCCAGCTTGTGGCTCCACAGCTGACTGAGCTTCTAGTGAGCTAGGCTCTGCTCCATGGTGGCTTACCCCACAGGGGTGTCATCCTAAATGTTTAAAACCATGATACTATGTGGTAGCATGAGTGCATTGCCCCTAGCTAAGCCAACTTCATATTTTTCCCCAGTGGCTGCTTACTTTGTGCACTGCATTTCTTAATGAGCAGAAGTTTACATTAAGCTCACCCTTTACTTACTCATTTTTGCCCTCTTGCCTTCTCTTCCTCCCTCACATCCTTTGTATACTCTCTGGTGTTGCCACAACTTGGGGAACAGCTTTTATTCATGAACTGCTTTATTAATTAACTTCTTCTAAAGCTGCAGCAATTAGTGGGGTGAACTCTCAGCATTTGTCTTCTGTAGGCCCCACACAAAGACTTGACAGTTGGTTAAGCTTTTTCTTTGCAGCAGAAGACTGGTATGGATTTCAGAAGAAAAAGGCAAGGAGAGGAAATCCTGAGCTGCATAAAACCTGTAGGAGTCCCCTCTTAAAAAGAGTCACAGTGCCTGAATTTCCTTCTGCTGCAGCCTTCAAAAGATCCCACCCCAACACTACTGAAGGTGGTTACTACCTACCTTTCTCCTCCTCTCCTGACATGGAAACTGGGATCATAACACTTTCTGTCACAACTTTAGAGGTGGGTTTTTTCCCCACATGTGATAACCTGGGTGGTTTTTAACTGTTTCTAATCTGTAGGCTCCTAACAATTTTCTAGTGGAGAGAAGGTGTCTTCTACAGCAAACTGAAGTTCCCAAACAGCAAGCTTTGTCTCCTTTAGTGAACCCTTTAGGAGCAACAAACGGTCCCCAAGAAGTCTGCAGAAAATGATGTTAAAAGCCACCAGCCTAGAGAGGCAGCAGTGGAAAAAGCTGATACCTGAAAAGCCCTTGTGTAACTCTAGCATTTACTAAACAGTGTGGCTACCTATTGATTCCTCCCTTGGAAACACAAGGAAACAACCCCAGGTCTTGGGGTGACTTGGTGATGACTTCCTTCCTCTCCTCTGCTTGCTCCACGTCTTGTTCTTTAGAAAATGTTTGTACCACTCATTACTTAAGCATGGTCAAAATGTTTGCTCCTACATAAAAATACTAATAAAAGAGGATTGTAGGCAATACCTCACCTACAAAGAGTGGCATACTATCAGTTTCATCCTACAACATGGCTGTAAGGATACAGCTGCAATGTTCAGACTGTAGGACCAATGTAAAAATAATAGCAGAGCAGACGTGTTTCCCTGAACAGTGTGGAATAAAAAGAAACATCTGCCCCTTGGCCCCTAAAGGATATTTCCCAGAGAGAAGAGTAAATTAAGGGTGCATTGAAGATGTAGGGACTCAACTAAAGGGAACTGCTGCCTTAGTAACCACCTCTAACCCAGCTTTCAGCATCTGATGCATAATGCCATTTAAAATATAAGGCAAAAATAACTGTTGTAAGATACATGCAACCAAGTATAGACATCAAGATATCCACAAAATATATGCTGCTATTTTGTCCAAACAAATAAGTAAACAAACAAAGGAAATATTTTTAAACACCAAACATACACCAGCTATATGGCTTTAGGATAAAACATGGGCTTTTTAAAAATCTATTGAGTCATAAATCTCTGTATTTCCCTTTGTGTTTGATCTCATATTTTACTTGGAGTTTCTAAAATGATAACAAGGCATGCATTAAAAATATTTCTCTTATTGTTACATTTCAAGCACGTTTACTGTTAGCTGCTTAGCTTCATTATGTATCATAGTCTGAATCTACAAATCAAGTGTAATTAGACTTAGAGAACTGATTGGATTTCTAATTAAGCTACATTGGAAACAACAATGCACAATCAGTAAATATTCTGACTAGGTACATTTTAAAGAGCAACTCTTGGGCTTTTTGCTGATGACTAGACACCAGTGTCATTAAATTTGTTGGTGGCAAGCAAATTTTAAAGCTAAAATAGAGGCAATTAGTAAAGATCTTGAAATATTTAATCACGTTTGTCCAATTAGTGTGCAATTAGGCAATGGTGTGGCGTGGGACAAACATTCTGCTTCAGTGTTTGGTAGAGAAGGATCCCTTTGAAATTTTGCTATTTAGTTTATTGATATATAAAAAGGAAGTTATGGTTGTAATTTCCAATTTAAAAAAGTACTGTGCAGATGGTCTGACTATATATTTAACAATGTTAAACAAAACTAAACAAGGGAAGCATGTTACCTGAAATTACACAGCTGTGATCAGTGAATAAGCTCCAGATCACATAAGATTACAGCTGTAGGCATCTTGATCATAGAAAGTGCCAGGTAGTTATGCTGGTAAAATCAAAGCTAAGTTGGTCTGTCATATCTCAAGATGACATAATTATTTTGCCCTTGACCGAAAATACACTTTTTTTCTTTGAGCTTCACCTGGTTGTTTTGCATTGTTTCCATGAAGCCTTACATTGGCAAGTTCATTGTGGAAAGTCAAGTGGTAGCTTTTCATGAATAAACCACTTAAGTATCATCTTGACTTCAATTCAGCTGGGGGATCTGGCTCCCCTTCTGGCAAATTTTAGGCTGTCTTTTTTAAACAATTGCGACACTTATGCCTTGATTTGCAAAACTTCAGTGTAATGTTTTGGCCAGCATGTAGAAAGTGTCTGCTGTCATACATTTCAATATGCAAGCCTGCACTGAAAGGCTCATCATACTGGTATTTTATCAAATCGCTTTGCTCTGTGTGGCCACATGCAGATAGTGAGGGTAACAGAGCCAGGGAACATCCCCAGGTGATGGAGCTCAATTTTCTGCATTGTTAAATTGTTAGAGTGGTCCCTGGCATGGTTTTGGTTTGGGTCAAGTACAATTCTCCCCAGCCATCCCTGGACACAGCTCAGATGTTAACACTGGCCAGGGACTATTCCCAACAGGCATTTTGGAAGGAAGGAGAATTAGGAGAATGGATGTGGGCCGTTTTGTGCCAGCTGGCCTCCAGATCAAAGCATATTTAACCTTCTACTGCCAGTAGTCCCCAGAGGTTCACAAGGAGTGAATCTAACGGAAGGTGTCTAACAGGACTAACTAGGGATGACATGGACACCAGCCTGGATTGCTGACTTCATTGCTGAGGCTGTCTCATTTCCAACTTGTATTCAATATGGACTAAGAAACAAGAAGAGATTCTTTCTTCCCCCAGTGATCATAAAGTAAAGAAAATTGGTTTAGCTGTTGCTTGGATTTGATTGCCTGATTATTATTTTTTTTTCAGAAAAAATAATAATAGGTGATCAAATTTAAGAAAATCTTTCCATGTATTTCTGATAAATGCTATAATTTCTTCAACAGTGTTATGCTGTTGTGGGATTAAACATTGTCAACTTTCACATCTGAGAAATTTTTTGTTCGACTTCAGTATTGAAGAAAATGCTGAAATAAAGCAAATAATACTTCTGAGCAGTGTTATGCTTCTTTTGTTGGTGGTGGTGATGGGTTTTGTTTCTTTAATAGATACAGACCTGGAGATTCAAAGTAGAGAGTTTTGTCCTGCAATCAGGTTGGTGCCTGTGAGAATCTTAAGAACAGGGTTGTGTTCATTTCTCCAGCAACATTAAATCAAATCAAAATATTTTCATCTGAAATGATGCTAGCAGGAATATTTTATGGGAGAGAAATGAGACAGATAAAAAGCAGAAAACAGATAATTACGCAGACATTCATTTATTCCTCGACTGTAGGCAAAATTCACCTGGATTAAAGGCTAGATTTTGACTCTCTGAAATCCAAAGGTTAAAGGCAAAGTTTATCAGGTTGACTACTTCCCACATCTCAGGAAGAGTTTCATCAAGTTTTCCTGCATGCTTTCTCCCATACAGAAGAGAGGACAGCATTATACTTGAGGCCCAGGACACCATCAGCCCTCTCGTGAAACACAGGCATTGCTTTAAATCCCCGCAAACCTGACTGCAGGAGAGACTTTTTGAGCCCTGTGGCGAAGTGAACCTTGAGTACATGAACCAGTGAAGCTTCTACTTATGATTATGTTGCAAATAACACTAATTGATAATAACATTTGTTGCTGTTGTTTTTACAAATACATACATGATGTCTTTAACGATTATTATTTGTTTTTAGTTAACACTTATGTTTATAGATACACCCTGATTCACAGAAGAGTTAAGTTTCTATGGACGTGAAAATCAGAGCTGCAGGCTTCAATATATTGGCAAATTGGCTGCCAAATCCTATATGGAAACAAGATGTGAAAGAAGCATTTCATGTTCTCTGCCTCACCACATCTTTGTTCAAGTAAGAGATCAGGAAACCAAATCGATAGGCTGAATGCCGTAAGATTGAATAGCTGGCTGCAGAGGCAGCACTCGAGAAGATGTACCTCTTGCAGTTAATGCCTTGTGAAAATCACATAGGCCCCCACAGGGGCCTCTGACTTACAACGTTATTTAGACCCCAAAAGAGAAGATTACCTTTCACAGCTTTTAAACACCTAGGAGAAAAGAAAGAAACTGCATATCTGGTGGTAGAGGGTTAGTAAGCCTAGCTTTAAGATTATTTACCAACACACAAGTACTCAGTGTGTGTTTATATCCAGGATTGTGTGCTGAACTTTCGCAAACTGGGACCTCAACCCTTATGCATATATGGTCTCATATATATATTATATATATTATATACATAAGTATGCATATATATGAGTATTGATATATGTGTATACATACGCTATATATGCATAGGAACTGAGAACTTCAAAAAGGAGAAGAAAGTTTGGGAAATTCAGAGAAGGAAACCCCTGTTTATTGGACATTTGAAGCAAAACTAGCACTTGAATAGCCATTCACACACTGTTGTCAAAGTAAGCTCGAGGTGGATACTCAGACTCGCAGGTTCTCTGTAGCTGCTGAATTCCTTCCAGTGTTGTCTTTATCAAAGAGGTAAATGTACATTTGGAAAAATTGCTTTGATGTGCAAGACATCACAGAACAGCAGCACCATTCATTGCAGGGAGAGTCCATTATTTAAGTCTCTCAGGCACTGTGCAGATTCCCCATAAAGGGAAAAATAATGGGACGATGGAAATAAACCCCCAACAGCATGTATTCTGCTGACTTCTGGAGTCTTTCCCTCCAGTTTTTTTGTCTTGTTTCTGTGAAATGATATTAGGCCTGGGATCATGCGGCAACAGTCTCCAATGGGCAATACCTGTATTCTTGACAGACTCCTCTGTCTTTGGCTGTAAGGGTGAAGGTAGGCATTGGTGAGAGGGACTGAAGGCTTGTAATCTGCCTTCCATCCTTGAGACTTCCCCTTGGCTCACCTTAGCTTTTCCTCCAGAATATCTCAGGATTGGCAAGGTGGGCCACTTGCTGCATACCAGAGGGATGGGACGTTTCTGGCACCAGGGCACTGTAGGCTGAGCAGGGCTCATCCCCGGGGCAAGATCCCCCATGGAGGTGCTCATGCACAGGAATGGGAAAGGCAGGCAGGAGCTGGGGGCAGAAGGAAAGAGGAAATGGAACCCTGTCACCCCTACAGCAGCAGGACTGCCTGCAGAGCAGCCAGGTGACATGCCATCCAGGCACTTTCCTGTGACAGTTTCCCCACCTCTCATCTGTACTGTTGCAAGCCATGCCAATGCATAGAAAGGGTCTGTGAAATTAATTATACTGTGAGTGCTTGGTAACCAAATGAATTGTAAATTGTACATTATTAAAACAGCATCAGAACACCGACTGATCTATTATTCTTTAGGGAAATGTATGAAGATAAGAGCTTTAGGGTCTTTCCAGCCACCACACAGCTAGCTTTGTAAGAAAAAATGTGGTAATATTTTGTTACTGTCTGAGTTGCAACTGACACAATACCGTATTGTTTATTTTTATTACTTTGTCTCTAAATATATATGAGATAGTATACAGTGACATACACATGCCCAGTTCCGCTTCTGTTTATCCTGTTTCAGATGGTATTTGGGATTAATCGCCCTCAGTTTTGTGTCAAAAAATAAACCTGTGGGTACAGAAAAATGAGATAAACATTAAGCAGCATGCCCTTTTGCACAAATCAGGTAACTAACAGGATGCACAGCTATTGTTAGCCCAACCATTTTGCCTGCATATTGCTGTTTGCTGCCTACCTGTCTTTTAGCATCTGAGAACAGTAAAAGGGCTTGGTGGGGAGCTGTATGTTCAGAAAAAGTGTTAATTAATATCCAGGAAGAAAGAAAACATGGTCATATGTGTGCATGCATGTTTTTCTCCCTTTTTTTCCACAATGCATACCTCCCCACCCCCCTTCACATTTCTCTTATGCAGTGCCTGATATCCAGGAAACCTGGTTCTCATGTGTACACTGTCTTCTTCTGGGAGCCCTTTCTCCTAGGCACACTAGTTTTTTGTATGACTTCTTGTAGGCTGTCCCCCTGCACATGATGTCATGGTCCTTTCACCCCTTGCTCCAGCAGAAAGAGGTGTTTAACAGGGGTTTGTAGGGGAGAGAGGGAGAGTAGCTTTTTTTTAATGCCTTTATTGAAGAAACAGAGGTGGTAGCTACTCCAGCACAGCTTTTCTCACAGGGTTTCCTTTATATTCCCTCCTTGAAGGAAGATGCATGAGAGTATGCCCTATCCATGCAGCTGCTTGCCAGTGAAGAGGAGAAACAGCTGGAGAAACATCCTCATCCCTCTAGCTGGAGACACATCTCCTGTCTAAGTGGCTCAAAGCAGGGACATGTTGGTTTCTACAGCCACCACATCAGTGGTCCTGTACCGGTGGCCAGCTTTTTGGGTGGTTATACAGTAGAGTAACCCTATGTGTCTCTTTTCTGGTGCAGAGGACCAATGGCAGCCAGTTGCATCTTCCTTCCTTCAGATAGAGTCTATCAGAAAAGAAGTTTTCCTCCAACTGCAAGACCTAGGTGGGCATTCAGCAAATCTCACAGCTCAAATAGTCAAAGAAATTACTGCAATTCCAGTGAAGACTCATTTAAAGTAGTCCAAAGAATGTCAGGACTTGGTCTCCCCTCTATCCAGGCACTGGAGACAATGAATTTTCCATGGCTAAGATATTTCCATGGCTAAGACATTTCCATAAGAGAGTAGGGTATCTTTGCATGTTTTCCAATTTTTCAAAATAAATAGGAGAATTTATACTTCAAAGAATGTTCATTCTTCACAACAACTCTCCTAACTCTATTTAAGAGTATAAAATATGGTGCTGCCTTTCTCGTCATTTATCAGCACTGCAGGAGTCACTGGCATCTTCTGGGATGCTTTGCCTCCCGCTCCCCGGGCAGCCCTCTGCCAGGAGCTGCACTGCCTCCTGAAATTCAAGAGAGGGCAGCATTTTACTTAGGCTGCTTGAAAGGAAGGGGACGACTCCCAAGTGTGTAGAAGAATGCCAGCAAGTGTAAATCACCAGCCACAGAAGAATATCCGCATCACATTCTGAAAAATTACATTTAAAGGAAGAAATACTATGTTCTTAGGACTTTATATTTACAAAAAAAAAAAAAAACAGGCTTTTAATTTATTCATTTAACGAATACATCCCACCTATGTTCAAGGAATCCTTTGCGTAGCCTCACATGCAGCTGTAATGCTGCCTCTGCAGCACAGCGCAATGACTTTGTCACCAAGTTAGCACCACGATAGCTAACTAATAATAGACTGATGCATCTCGGATAAATACCATATATGAATGAAATGTTAAACTGTGTCTGAGGCTTGATTACTTAAGTATCTCCTTAAGAACTGGCAAAGCCCATCCAAAGAAAAGAGGAAATTTTGTGACTTGACCCCACAATATGTGTCTTCTAGTGCAAAATAAGCATGCAAAGAGAGATTGAAGTGCTTGTTTCAGTCCAGAAACCTGGACCCTTCTCATCAAGAGTACGCTCCTTTCAGCTGACCACAAATTACCTTCTGATTGTGAAAAGTCCATCCAATATTTGCTCTGCTTGAACAGCAGCATAGCTTTGACTTACGCAAGGAAATTCTAAGGAACAAGATATATTTGAAGTACATGCTGGATCGTAAAACAATTAGCAGGCACCCAACCGTAATACAACACTTTTTAGCTTACCCCCTACTCAACATTTGGTGCAATGTTACCCTCCTGAAATAACTGTACTGTCAGCGCTGTCTCTGGCACATTCAGCCAGGCTGCCTGAATCACTGAAGAACCCAGGACAGGGCAAATAAATACTAATTTTTCCTTCTCTGCCTCTAACAAATAACAGATGTTGCAGTACTGAAGAAGCACACCTGATGTGACTAACAAGGGATTTCTGAAATATTTGCCCTAAGATGACAGCCACCCTGCTATTAAATGTCTACTTAATGAAATCTGTACACAGGGAATTGTTGCTGCAATTCTGCTGAAGAGGGAACAATCTGCTTGAAATAAAGGTTTCTTCTCTGATCTTGGATTATAACACATTACCAGAAGGATGCAGACCCAAGCTTGAGGATACCTGCTTCCTACCCACCTTAAATAGCCGCTAAAGAATCCCCGAAGGAGCCTATCAAATCCAGGATGTGGTGCCGCTGTCCCCACAAGCTGCTTACCCTGCTTTCCCTTGGGTGGATGCCCCTGCCATGTGACAGTCCCCACAGCCCCAGTATGTGCCAGCTAAACCCTTTTGCATCAGCTGCTGGGAATCTGGAACGGCATCTCTGAGCAAACCTGCCAGGAAGCAGGGTTAGCCTTTCACAAATAAACCCTGCCTGATCTGAGTAACACAAATGGACGCCTGGAAGATTAATTCATCCCCTGTAATAATACAACTACTGTTTGCACAGACCAGTGGCATGCAATAGTTTCTTATCAAAATGCTCAGGATATATATTAAGATCTCACTAAACAAAGTAGGGCTTAGGGAGAGGAGAGAATGCAAAATTTCCTTGCTTATAATTTGCCACTCTTTCATCAGATTTGATATAAAGCTACAAGGAGCATCGTAAATGGACCAATGAGTTGTCTAATCATCTAGAACACCCTCACGTAATTTATATCACCTCTTAATTTCTGTTTTGTAACATCCAGAGCTGTCTTCAGTGACTCATAGTGTATACCTCTACTCTGAGAGATTATCATGGTATGATTTTTCCTTCAGTTTTCCAGTTTCCAACAATGGAAATATACAAATTTCAGCAAGGTATGTACCTACTGCATTAATCCTTTCTCATGTGATTCCAGTCAGCCCTTTAAAAGTAGAATCCAAAAGATCATTTTTACTGTTCCCATTGTCCATTGTGGCATACAGTTTTCCTGCTGAAAGGATATCCATCTAACTCTATACACACATAGATTAATATACATTTGAACCACAGATACATATCAATATAACACACATCACAGACTGGAAATACATTATTAAAATTAACTGCATTACAGAGAATAGACGTACAGACAAAACTGCTGAGGTACTCGACTCTCCCTATTCCACGGTGCCTTACCACTCGCCACAAACCTGCCATCCCTTTATAATGCAGTCCTGAGATACTTAATCTGCTTTCTCTCTTCCACCGATGTAAATCAGCAGCAAAGTTGTCTGTGGAGGAGCAGAGTCTGGGGGATAATTGTGGCCTGGTGGGTTATCTATCTGTAGCTGCGTGCACAGTGGGTCTGCTCACTGAATTTTTAGTGTGCACATTTTCTCAGGCTCTTTTCCAACAGGGAGTTAGAAAGCGAGAAACAACAAAACTGGTTTAATGCACCAGGTAAATCAGACCAGCTCATTGTGAAACCTATCGCCGCGCATGATTGTTATGATAATAAACGCGGGTGAGCTCTGGTTATTACATGCACAGCCCTGTACTAACTGCTCCCTACCGCTTGCCTGTTCTCTCACTTTAGCAACACCCCACACACCTGTTCAAATAATATTACTATTACCTTGTGTTGACACCATATCCACCCTTTCCTTTCATATAATAAGAGCTCCTGGTGAACTGTAAATGGAAAGCTTGCGGTAGCAGAAGCCGATTGTTTACCTGTCTCCAGTTTGTTGCCACAGATACTTGGTCAGGAGAAGGGAACAAAGATCAGTTTGACATCCTTGTTAAGCAGGATTTGCCCCCCACCTTACCCACAAAAGGTTATGAGTTGCTATTCAAGCCTGAGTTCCGCAGGTGTGTCATCACACCTGTCTGAAAGAAAACAAAATACAGTTTGTTTCAATGTGGCTATTGCCCCAGCAAGATAAAGAAGACCTTGCCCTGCAACACAGATACAAGCATTTGTTCTGATATTTCAATGAATCCATGCAAACACAGACTGACATCTCAGTTTATATTTAGCATTCAAGCCAAACACGATGCAAGCACCCTCAGCAATCCATGGTGGTGAGCACCTGACCCTGCTGTGTTCATGAAACTCATGGTCAAAATCATGGCAAAACTCAATGCAAAACATATCTTGTGACAAAAAAGAGGATTCTATAACTCTCCACGTGTTTATGCCAAGCCCTAATCCCAAACCCACTGAGATGAATAGGAGACAAGAGCCCAAAGCCAAGATAGAGACAGGCTTGGCCTTACCGTTTATTTCCTTCACCATTTATCCCTGCCAGAGCTGCTGCTGCTATTGAGTTGCATGTAACTCTTAGCATAGAGTTGTTGTGGTTTTTGAATACGGGAAAGTTAAATCTGTGAGCCCTGGTGCCGTTCTGCTTGGTTGAAGGCTGCACCCAACTTCTTATGCCAACGACAAAAATGTAGGTGTGGAGTAAATTTGTAAAAAATGGTAAATCTTGCTCCCAACTGAGGTATAATGGGATTTTGTCCATGCAGTGTGTAGCATTGCAAAGCCCTAAATATACCCATTCATTCATGTGAATTTGCCATTTGACATCTGCTGAAGGTGATGGAAAGACTTCGGTGGGCACTTGATCAAGAGCTGAGTCACTGGATTTTCCAATGCTTTAGGTAGAAGCATTTTTCACCAAAAAGGGCTAACAAGAACAATCTGCCTGTTTTCCAGCTAAAGCAGTGATCTACTTCTATAGCTTTCTATTCTTATATATTTGTATTACTTCATATTCTTATGAGAAGCCTTATCCATAGCTGCTTCTATTATGGTTTAAGGAATGTTGTTTGTAATCAGCTGTAAGGTGTCCCTGCATTTAGAATAGGAAGTGTGGTAGATGCACAGCACCAGCTGGTTTGGAAAGAGTTTGCATATGGGGCTGCAACTTACGTAGGGAAACATCCTTGAGGCAAGGAGCATATTTTATTTATTGTTTTATTTATTGCATATATCAACTAAATGGAATCCCAAATTATGAAGATGCAAAACACAGTGTGGGTATTTATCAGCACCGAATGTTTTTATGTGCTCCAAAACAACTTGGGGTTTCCTGGCTGACTGTGAGCAGCTTGCTGGTTTTGAAGACCTAGCACCTTTGGAACTGAAGGGACATGCTGAATTTTAAAGCACTTGGAAAGAGAATTAATTGCATGGACAGCAACACTTTTTTTTTTTTTTTTGGTATGCTCATCAATAGCGAATGATGAAGCCTCTGGGGAATATTAACACAAGTAGACTAAACACAGGAGTGGGACTGTTTAAACAAGGTGAGACAAAAGCCTTCATACTACAAGCAAATTACTTTGATAGCAATATTTTTATGTTTCCACCTCTATTGTTGTAGATGTCTGCATTTAAATAGGAACTTTATCTGTCTTGTCCCAGGTTCTCCTCCTTCATTAGTCTGTGCTGAGGTCACAGGCCCTCTTATCTCATGGGCTATTCCTTGCAAAGGCCTGGAAGCTCACCGTGTTCCCCTTGCAGCTTTCTACTGAGGCCAGGATGTAGCTTCTGCCTGCTCCCCCATGCTTTGGAAACGGAAAAGGATTTGCCCCTAATAGCAAATTAGCTATTAACCTGTGTGCATGCCTTCACTTCCATGTACCCTCCATCTCCACACTTGCTCCTGGCTGTGCTCGCTGCTCAGCATGGAAACCCCAGAGCTGCACCCCCAAAAAAACCCGAACCTTGAAAAGGCCCTACTGGCACTTGAAGCCCTGGGGCAGCTCACAAGCCAGTGCTGGTGTGTTAGCTCCGACTCACCTGGTGAGCCTGTCCACCAGACAGACCGTGAAACTGCTTCCTCATTAAAAAAGCTGGAGAAGGCAACATCATTTTGCACTGTTGCTCCCCCACTGCTGTGATGGTTCTGCAGTCATTGGACAGACACAGCAGAAGTCAAAGGGAAACACGTGGCCCATGGCACCCTGTCCTCCTGCCCCTCTGAGGCCAGGCACTGTTGCCCTCCCAAACCCTGCTGAGGATTCATTACATGCACACGTAACACGCATTAATTACATGCGGCCCATACACATAACCTGTTCCTGGCCCTGTGTATTTCCAGGGCTGGTGGAGAAGGTAGAGAGGAGCAGAGGAAAGAGTTTTAAAAACCTGATCCAAAATGGATGTGTGTTACAGTTTCTTTTGTTTGAACTATCCTTTCCTGTTTCCACATTTTCACAGGGATCTTTCCAGCCTGCTGAAAAGGCTGAGCAATATTAATTTTGAAATATTCTAACAGGCTGGGCAATATTAATTTTGAAATATTCTAAACAAGATATAGATGTTAGACTGCTACAAATATAGACATTGGCATCTCTGAATGAAGAGATAGCCTGATGAATAAATAATACATATTAAAAAATGTCTGAATAGCAACTTACAGGATAAACTGTAACAGCTTCAAAGGAGCCATTGATCTATGGAGTACATAATATGCATGTTAAAAATCGTTGGAATATTTATTTACATGACACAAGGCTCAGAAGAAGCCATTATGGTCCTTAAGTAAATTATACATGTTGTGAAAATTGTCGAAGTGCTTCTTTCACCAGAAATGAGTGTATCCTGTCAGTGGATAAACACATTATCTTTGTGGGGGAAAGGCAAAAAAAAAAAAAAGGAAAAAAAAAAAAAGGAAAGCAAATCCAAGGCTAAATGAAGGTTAAAACAGAAAAGGAAAACTAAAAAAGGGTGGGAGAGAAAATAAAAAACAACCCTTGTGCCATGTCAAAGCGTGTTCCATGCCCATCAAAGGAAGAAAAGTCCGAGCTGCTCATGCAGCCCCATGTCCCGCTCAGCACTGCCATTGCGCTTCATGTGCTGCATGCCCAGGGCTCTTGCAGAGGGGCTGCTCGTGTCTCTGTGTGCCAAAGTCTTGGGCGCTTCTCCCTACAGGCCAAGAAATGACAAATGGGGACTAATTTGTTCCAGCCGCCGCTGTGTCCTCTACTTTGAGAGAAGCTGCTCTGCTTTCCCCACCCATGTCCCTCTGAGCCTGGTGTGGGACAGCTGGTACCACAGCTGGCACTGGTTTTGCCATGGTGTACAGGGAGATGATTTTTATGGCTATTCTTACAGGTCCTCAACTGCCTCAGCACAGCCAAGCATTAGTTGCAAATGGCCTTGCCTCCCCTTTCATACCTTTAAGAGGGGTAAAATCGGGGTGGGGGGAGAACATTGCTTTTGCACAGTCATCGTGTGCCTGTCAGCTGGGCCCATCTCTCACCATCATCTGTTGAATACTGACCACAGCATTCAGCAGGGTTTGCACCGCTCCATCCCCAGCGCACTGTAGGTGACACAGCTCTTTTCTGGCTGATGTTTTGCTGAAGAGAAGGAATGTCAACTTAGAAAACCCCACCTCAAGTCCATGTTGCGGATCAGACCACAGCCTACGCTATAGCCTGGACCCTACAAATCTTTTTTTCCAAGCCATGAAGGGGAAAAGGGTTTTTGTCAAGAAGGCATAGCCAGGATTTGGTGGCTGAGAGATCAGACCTACCCGGCTCAACAGTAGTGGCCTGGCCGGCAGCCGAGCTCCAGTGCTGCACAGCCCTGGGGGGGCTCGGTCCCCATCTGAGCTCAGGTGTGCTCCAAGTGCCTGCCTCAGGCATTTGGGAAAGCAGGATCTCCTGGTAGACACAGCATGCAAGTTCTCTGAGACAGAAATAAGAATAAAGGATGGATTTTCTAATGCAAGAGAGCAAGCAGTTGTACGGGTGGAATATATTTAGCCTGTGTTTTCAGATCACATGTTCTGGACCTGGAGCACAAAACATTTTCAGTACTGTTTTGGAAGCACACTATTCAGTATTGCAAGCCTTACTATTGGAGAAGCCAGTAAATTGCGTTGCGTCTAAAACAATTACTTGAATTGCTTGCACCGTGGTTTCTTCTTTCAACTGCAAAGGTTTTACAAAAATGTGACTTCTACAGCTACAAAAGCATGGAAAGTACAAATAATTGTAAAGTGCTGCTCTGCATTTGCATAAACCTGTTTATCCTATACATGGTTTATTCATTAACTCTCAGAACAACCAGCAGGACAGCTATGGTATTCCCTCTGACCGCTTCACTTGTGGCTGAAAATGCAACAACTGCTTAAAAGGAGCACTACATGCTTTAGAAAGTGAAAATAAATACCATTCCCATGTGAAACAGCAGGGGAAATGTAGCTATCACTGCAAGAGCTGGCATTTCGCTTTTATACGGAATGAAAATCTCCTGTCATTTGGACATTTCAAGAGGGGACTCTCAATGTCTGCAAGGGCTGGGACCTCTGCCCTGCAGCTCATCAAAATGGACACTCAGCAGTATCCATCACTGTGCTCTGCAGATAGCATACAAGTTAGGGATGGAAATGACCTAGATCCCTCACCTATTCCTCCTTGAGAGCATTTTCTAGTCCTTACAGTTTAGTGTCCCAAGCAACTGGTTCCTCGCAGCCTCTGCTAGCAATATATTTCCCAATCGGCTCCTCCTTAGGAAGGCTTCCTAAGCTTCCCAGCTTTCCCTGTGCTTCCTTTCTCATCCAAAACTTAATTCCAAAACTTAGGTGAAGTAAAACACATTAATGCATTTTGCCTATTTCGTCTGCCTGCTTCTATGAAGATGAGTACGTGTTGCCACCAGTACATTACAGGTGGAATACGGGGAGTTTGACAGCCGGTGACTTGCTCAAGGTCACAAAAGAGCCTCAGTAGCAGAGCTGGGAACAGAATTTGGTATCCTAATTCCTAATCTGGCAGCCTCACCACAACTCTCATCACGCAATCAAAAAGCTCCTTTTAAGGAATGCTTTTGTGACTAAGAGAAAATCCAAGGCATTAGAAGAAACAGACCTTTTAATTTGCTTTTGTTCAAACACATACGGCTTTTACTATATGGAGAACATGATTTAAACAAGATATGGCATTAAAATATGATGATTCTCAAATCTTTGAAAACCAAAAACAAGTACAGCTGCATTTAGTACTGTACTGATTCCAGCCATTAGGATACCCCTTGCTTACAGTTTCATACGTAGCATAAGGAGTAAATCAAGATCAGCATCTACTATGCTGCGATAAGAGCTCTTCTCAGGGTTACATACAGGCTTTGACATTTGTCAAGAATATTATATAACAAGAAAAAATTTTGTGGCTCTTTTTAGTAAAATTTCGTCTTCTAAAGGTCCTAACTTTTTGCACTGCAAGAGTTTTTAAAAAAGCAAAGCCAAATCCTCAAGCCGCTAAACTCAACAGGAGATTGCCCTGACCTGAAACAATCGGGTTTAGTTCACTCTCTTGAAGAGTAGCTCAGTGATTTATCAACTCTCCTAGGATACACAAGCTCTGATATGCAGGAACTCTACAAGGTAGTCTCATATTTTAAGACACCACCTTTTGCTTGCTTCCTCTTCTGTGTAACAGAACTCTGTAATTTGGCAACAACGGTGGATGGAAACAAATGAGGACATGGAGAACTAATGTCACTGAAAAAGTGTATACAAAATAAGCTAAGCTATACAAGCTAAAGCAAGGAGGAGAGTATAAATATTAATAGGATAAACAAAACAAATGCAAATTTAAACCATTCCTTTGGAAAAGGACAATTTTCTTTTTTTAAACACAATGTAAGAATTCCCAAACTGCAGTAAAAAATCCTATTCATAGCATTCTTGCCGTCATTGAATTAGCTGGAGACACAGGACGAGAAGTCCATGACTCAAGAACATGCATTTTGTTCATTAAACTACTATTATTATAACATCCGAGCTGGGGAAATCATTGCAGGGTCCCACTCCCCACCCCTCAAGTCAGAGATCAGCCAGTGAAATGCCCCTATCTTCAATGAATTTGCAGTGACAGGAGGTTTATGTTTGCGAATGTTTAGCTACTTTTTGATTTGATCGTTACACAATTATTTTGATTGAGAGAATGTTCATCTTGTTGACACTATCCCTGTAGTCAATAGCTAATGACCCCAGTAGTTAATTTCCTTATAAATATTTAACTTAATAGAAGTTGTCCCTTGGGCTACAGTACTTTTGACACTTGTATAATCTGAAACAAATCCTCTTTTTTTAGTCAAACAGACCATGTTACACACACAGTTGGCTAGCTATTTACAAAGCACCCAATTAAATCCTGCTTAATTCTCCCACTCTGAAAATCTCATTTCACTAGTGTGCAGGCTACTGATCACACAGATGAACATCTTTCACCGAGCCTGGACATGAGTTTGCAGTCTGCAAGACTTGACTGTACAAAAGCCCATTGTAAAATTAACTTGCCCATCAAACGGTTATGTACAAAATATAAGCGGAGAGTGTGCAAATTCAGAGGATTGAAGAAATAAGCTGAAGAATCACAGTTAAAGACAGGTAAATCTAGTTTAATGTTCACATGTAGTTACACATCACAGAGATTAAACAGGATTTTAACTGTAACATAGCTGCAGTGAAATGTAAGTCATTTTGTACTAGAAAAATAATCTTGACGCAGTTATCTGATTTTTGGTCTACTTCAGTTCATTTTAAGGTGAATTTACATCACTGATCGTAACGACTTTGCCCATGTGCTTTTCTGCAGTTCAGTATTAATACTCTTTGGACGAAGGAAACAGCAACTGGTTTTGTTAATGGTTTGCCCTTTGGTTGCAAGCAGAGAACTGTTTTCACTTTTTAAGCAGTTAATAGGCTGTAGGAATGCAAGGTTGCAATAAAACCTTTTGGTGCTGAATGAAGTTCCATCACAAATTTCTTGATCTGATGCAACAGCATTTTTTTTAAAGAAAAGCTGATTAAAGATCTAAAGCATCGCCCCCATAATGCAAAAACTAGGTAAGAATTTTTCTATTGTCATAAAAACACTACATCTTACTGCTACTCCTATAGAATGCACTAAAAACCCCTGTGCCTAAATGACAAAAGTGTAGTCTCAAAATGTATAATACACGTACAAACATTTCAAGTCTAGATTGAGGAAAACACGTTTGTATGGACTCCAAACAAGTTTATTTGCAATTAAACATCTCATGCAATCATGCAGGACCACTAGCTATAGCTGTTAACTTCTGAGTTTAAAGGACATCTGGGGACAAACAAAAAAAGAAGCCCTAAACATTCAAGATACTTCCATATTAGCAGCTCCATACTTGAGCTGTGGTCTTCTAGAGAGATATTCCCACAGATTTAAAAAAAACATACACACCTTTATAATATTTACAAAAAAATATTTAATTAAAAATATTTTATAATTACAGTAGTCTATTAAAGCATATACTTTTCTCACACTTATAGAACATCTCTATATATACACAGTATGAAATGTCACTCATTTATCTATACAATATGTAACATTCCTGCAGGGAGAAGAAAGTTCCCTGGGCCCCAAATAAAATCCATCTATTTTAAACAATAGATGTCAAATATCATCTACAAATGCTCTGGTAGATTAGTAAAGCTTCAAGATTCAGCTGCTCGGTCCCTTACGAATTACAACGCTTCTAAAGTCTGGTTTAGGTTCGGGTCCTCTTATCCCGGGGCAGAGTCGCAACTTTTCCAGCTCGAGGCCGACAACCGCGGTCGCACGGCTTACATCTGGTCGGGAAACGAAGAGAAGAGACGGCTGTGTGTCTGGGCGGGTGATGGGAACCGAGGCGTGTGTGTGGGGGGGTGCTACGGACGTGCAAAGGGGTGAAAAGGCTCTGCCGGGGCGAAGCATGGGAATTGCTCGGGGGGTTGGATGGCTCCTTCCTCCGGTGCGGCGGGGCCGGGCCGGGGATGGGGCTCCCCCCCCCTCCCGCCCCCCGCGGTGCCTCTGCGCGGCGGCGCCGCCGCACACCTGTGGGAGAGGAATGAATAGAGGGGGTGTGTGAACCGCTCCGCTCCAGACCGACTGGCGCCACCAACAACACACAAGACATGCTTGATCAACAACCCAAAACAAACCAGGTCAAACAACAACCGCAGCTCCCAGGCTGGGCCAAGGCGGAGGGATGCGCAGCTGCGCGCCGCGGCCAGAAGCGCTTCGGGGGAGAACAGCGCGGGGGGGTGTGTATGTGTTTGGAAAGAAAAAAAAAAAAAAACCACAAAAAGCCAACGAAACAAAACGCGGTAATTAAAGAAAATAAAATAACCACGCCGTTAATTAAAAGCCCAAAGCCTCCTGCAAATATTTCTTGCGGGTTCATGTTCCCCCCCAACACCTTAGGCAGGCTCCCATCGGGAAGCGGTGTGCGCTGCCTGGCACCCCCGCCCGCCGCCGCGGCCCCGCGCCCACCCGGCACTCACCTGGGGAGCGGCGGTCAGCGGCAGAGGATGCTGTCTCCCGGCTTGTTAACAGAGCCAGCCTGCGCAGCAAGGAGACACGGCATGTTAGAACGGGTAGGGGGGAGAAAGGCACGGAGATTGCCCCCCCCCCCCCAGTCTCCAGATCCCCCTTCCCCGCCTAGGGCACTGCCACATTCCCGCCGGGAAGCGCCGCTGGGAGCTCCCGGCTGCGGGAGGTGCCCAGCCGGGCACCAGCTCGGGAGCGCAGAGCGAAAGGGCCGTGGGGGAAGCACCGGAACATGGGGGTGCCGAGGCACGCCGCTCCCCGCGCCACCCGGCTGCCACAGGGGTCCCGCGGACTGGAAAGGCTCCCCGGTGTCCTCCCCCCGCCTCAAAGCACGCTGCACCGAGGTCGTTGAATGTGCATGGCCCCCAAACGCGCTGACACTCGCTCCGCGGAGGGCTGGGAAGCACAGGAGCAGCGCGTCTGCTCCCGTGTGTGCAAACACTCTGATTACAGCGGCTCCCTCGAGAGGCTGTAATTACACGGTAAACACCGTGCGGGCGCCTGCCTGCACCGAGGGGATGCAGGCACCAGCCGTGCACCGCCGAGGCGATCCTGCGCCCGCCCGCCCCGTATCTCCGGGGGCTGCGGCCGCTCGGCATAACCACTAGGCCGGCAGCGGCGAGGCATCACCGGGAGCTCCCACGGCGGCCGACGCTGGCCGTCGGGCCATTGCGCTGCCCTCCTCCCGCTCAGCATCCCGAACCGCCGGCTGGCGTGGCACGCACCTCTTACCGGGTCAGTGTTGAGGGCTGTCAGCGGGGTCCTTGGGGTGACCACGGGACAGCTACCCGGGTGTAGGGCGGGTGGCTGCTGCTGCTGCCGAAGCAGCGCCGGGTGCGTCTCCAGAGCCAGCTGCAGGTCGAGGATGTAGTCGATGACGTGCTGCAGGATCTCCACTTTGCTGACCCTCTTGTTGGGCGGGATGGTGGGCACCAGCTTCCTCAGCCGGCTGTAACAGTCATTCATATCGCACTGCAGGCACAGCGCCGCAGGCTCCTCGCCCGACGGCGGGCTCCCCTTGCAGCCGCTGTGCTCGGCCAGGCACCGCAGGGCCGGGTGGCCCCCGCCGCCGCCCGCCACGCCGGGCTGCGCCTTGCGGCTTGGGTGTCGGACGGGACTCACAGCTTTCATGATGCCGCAGGGAGGAAGACCTCCCTCTCCACCACCGCTGCCGCCTCCTGCGACCTCGGGCAGCCGCGCACGCACCGCCCGCAACGCGACGGGAGCGAGTCACGGACGCAGCCTTGCTGGCGCTGCCGGCGGCCCTTCACGAGGATGCTATGAGAAGTGCTCGCAGGGCCGCTCGTCAACAGCCCGCGCTGCTGGCAAAAGCGCTCCTTCCGCGGCTGCCCGACTACAACGGCACAACCACCTCTACCACCGTCGCTGCCCGCGCCGCCCCATATATATCGCGGGGTGCGGGCGGGGCGCGGCGGGCGGCGCCGCGGCGGGGCAAGGCGAGCGCTGCGCGGGGAACGGGGGGGCGCCGCGATGCCGCGCCGCAGCCAATCAGAGCGCCGCATCTCCTCCTGGATCGTGGCGCCTGCCAATGGCGGAGAGGCCGGGGGGGCCGTGGCGCTGCTGGAGGGGGGGCGGCGGCTGGCGCTGACCCCCGCGGGGAGGAGGCGGTGGCGGAGGAGGAAGAGGGGGGCGGTCCCCTGGAGGAAGGACTGAGGGAATGCGGTCGGGATCCACCGCGCAGCGGCTCTCGGCGCCGCCCCAGCGGTCCGGTGCGTAGCTCCGCAACTGGCGCTGCTCCCCGGGCCGCAACCGGCGCTGCTCCCCTCCGCCCGGCCGGAGGATGGCGGCTGCCTCCCCCCGCGGGAGGGGTGATGCCTCCTCGGGTCGTGAAACGCGGTTTTATCTGCAGTGTCTGGAGACGCAGCCCGGCTTTCCACATATTTTGAGGGACTTCGGGATGCTGATTTAAACGCAGGGAAAATCCCAAGCAAAACTTGAAGGGGGAGAGGAGAGGCAAGAGGGAAGGAGAAGGGTTTAGGGACTTCAAGCAAAGCAATGCCTGGGAACATTAAATTAGAGCACATAACTATTAAAAATGCATGGAGATGGAGTATTTAAAATTCCTCCATGACATATAATATTAATCCGTTTTATGTAAAATTCATACCTGTAACTTAATTTGGTCCATTAATGCACCAGATCACGTATTAGTTGTTGTACCATGTTTTAAATATGATGCTGGAAATGTCCAAAGTTCTGTACTTTGAGGCAGAGCATTAAAATTAACAGACACTCCTGAGTCTTGCTTAAGTCATCTTTTAGTAGACTGTAACCTTTTAATTTAATAATGCAGTGTTCAGACTTTCTGTTAATTCCTGCTAAGGATTAAGATCCACTGCATATTTGAACGGGACACCGGTGTAAGAAACTCAGCACCCAATCCTACAGATGCTGCAGCTCTTCGAGCTCTCTGCGAGTGAAGCAGGGCTGATTGCTTGGGCAAAGGACTGCAGGGAGGAGTAAAGGCTGCAGGATCTGCCCCTAAGCTTGTAAGTGAAACCCAGCAGAAGGGCAGAAATCCATAATGGTGATTAATGATTGCATGTCCCCACAATGCTTAGTCACCACGGGTGATATATAAAGGATACAGTGGGAAGCTGTCAAACCCAGAACTTGAATGAGCACTGAGACTGGATCATCTGAAGTGTATAACGAAGCATACTTTCATCCTCTCTCACCCTTTAAAAACATATGTTTTGAGGCTCTGCTTACAAATACTCGTACTTGTTTTCCTTATTTTGTCCCACATTACCAGTGCCATCCACAGCAGTTGGGCTCCCCCCAACACAAACTCCAATCGCATAGTGTCAATCTTTGAGGTGTAAATCTAGACTGAGGTCTACACTTATGTGTTACATTATGTTGATGTGTAGAAAAGATGTACTTCCATTAGCTATGGGCAGGATGATCCCAGTTCTGCCGCAGTCATTGCTCTTATTCTGTGAAACTCTTCTCCCCTGCAGTCTCTGAGTCTCAAGCGGTGGAAATATATATGGGCCTTAACACATACATTATGCTTACACTTTGCCTGCTTCCCCGAGTCCTGGTAATATGGACAGAATTGATGTGCAGTCTCAGAGCAAAAAAAAAAAAAAAAGATTTCTAAATTATGGTGAGCAGGCAGGCTGAAGTCTTGCTGGTCCCATTTAATTAAAATCTGCATGAAATTAGATACGCTGCAATACTGGGTTGTTCTGTTTATACTGAATTGTACTGAATCGCACTGAATCCCTCCTGGGAGCTTGTCTGCCCTCACTGGAAATCTCTGGGAAACCCCAGTATGTAACTGGTTCCCCTTTAACTCTCCCAGAGCTAATTTGGACAAATTATTTCTGTACACACACAAATCTCTCCGTCTCTCTCTCCCCCCTTCCCTCTCTCTCACACACACACTATACCAGCACTATATAGCAAATCCACTGAGACCACATTAACTCTTGAAGATGACTCAGTATTTCTGGAAACCCGTGAAGAACTATGATGTGCTGCTGACCTCTTTTTCCACTGGGCTACTTCCACTAAAGAGGATATGAAAGGAAATCTGAAGGTCTGTAAGCACTGTCAAAGTTGCAAGAAGCCTCTGTGTTCACGTAGCTAACATATCACAGTAGAGATATGTGGGAGAGGGAAAACCAGCCTTCCCCTCCAACTACTGCATAAATATTCAGGGGATTTCCTCTAGTAACTCCTTTTGATACTCATGAAGTTGATACATGCTAGTCCGACATGCTCGGCTGAACAATAGGCACCAATTCCCTGTTAACAACCGGTCTCCTTTTGCTCTCCTTGAAGTCAATGGGAGTTTTGTCATTGATTGAAGTGGGAGCAGGTTGGGTCGGCTGCTTTTTCAAAATTTAGATTGGATGTGCACCAGCTGCTAAGTAAATTGCTGTAGAAATGGGTTAGAAATCCCAGAATGTTGGCAATGGAGGTAGGCATTAGAGAAGCTCTTCATCCCTGAAGATGTACATGAGAGAGAAGGACAAAGCCTCTGTTCGTACTTTTGTCCTATTGATAGCAATATTTTTCATGACACGACTAGGATGGATTAATGCTCCTGTTTTTCACTAGACCAAGTTTGGAGTTTTAAAGTAAATTCTGTGCATCTTTAAGCATGTGGTCCCTTCCTGCCTGGCTGGCGGAGCTCATCTGTCTTGTCTGGGTTTTTTTGTGCTCTCTTTCCACATCCAGAGTCAAGATTCTTTTCCATTGTAACCAACTCTTGTAATATTAATCTGACTAGATCCTCAGTAATGCTTGAATGGGCCAGTTTGGTCCATTAAAAGAGAATTGATGAGTTCAGATCACATCACAGGTGCTCTCTGGAGTTTAAAAAAGTTGTTTTTGATTCAAAACCAAAGTAAAGCTAGTAAAAAATGAAAATGTAATGGCTAGCCTTGTATCCCCTTTGTCATGAGGATAATCCCATTGAATTTAACAAGAATGAGTAATGTAGGCTGAATTTGTCGGCACAGGTCTGAGTACATGAATATGCTGTTGACTCCAGCTGGAAAAATAAGCTGAGGCATTGACAGTGTCTCTGGATGATGGCACCAGGGAAAGGGGATAGTCTTTCCAAGTGCAGAACACTGGACATTTTCTCTGGCAGCACTCTCGATCCATAGATGTATGTGCATGATATGATGCCAGTGAACTAAATGGTGCATTGGATATTACCTTATTAGTTCACATAGTCTCAGGACAGATAGAATATGAAGAGAACGCATTTAGAGGGAAGCAAGCAATCAAAGTGGTTTCTTACACAAGGTTACTTGCTATACCTACCTTAAGAGGGCATGAAACGCACACAAATGTACGATGCATTTTTATCCTTGAGCAGGTTATGAAACACTGGTTGAGGCAAATGTCCCTGTTTTGGGGCTTGGGGCACACTATATCAGAGCAGTGCAGTAAAATGCCAAGCTTTCTTTTGCTTGAGGCTGATAACTGATGGGACAAGTTTCATCCTAGTGGGCACAAAGATATGTGATAGTGAGACCCCTTGCTGCCCATTCCTGTTGACTTCAGCAGGCAGCCAGAAGACTCGGGATCTCAGAGGAACTGCTCAACACTGAGAAGGGCTGATCATTAAAAAAGCATTATAAATCTCTGAATAGTTTATGGTTTATGAGGGAAATAGCAGTTGATTCCTCAGTGGTGCCATTACTCTCCACTATTGCTATCATTCAGAAGGCAATAATATTGGTTATTTACCTTCAATTAAAATATCTAGTTAGTTGTGATGTCATTTAAAATAGCACTATAATGTGTTTAGTGCTCCCTTATCAAATACCATAGATAAACTCCTTTTGGTAACAGGGGATAGTGATATGAAATGAAAAATTGGGTGGGGGAGTGAGATGGAAGAAAGAATATGTAAATCTTTTATTGTATTATTATTCCTAAATGCCTGTGTTCCCTTGCACACCAACATAGAGGTGAGACTGCAGGCTTCTTTGCAGTGACACCACATGGGTCCTTAGAATAGGTCAGGGAAGATCCATCAGGAATTTGGGGAGCAGAGACAAGTCACCTCACTCTGCATACTACCAACAGACCGAAATCCACTGGTCTTGTAGCATTCCTCACCAGAGACAATTCATCATCAGAGCTCTTCCAAACACTTAACACAAACCTTTTCCCCAAAGAGCACAAGTCATCTGGAGTACTGTTATCCTTATTTTCCTCGAGTCCAAAATCTAAATAAAACACACACACTTCACTTAACATGATGGGTTTGGTGTTTTTTTTTCTCTCATTCTCTGGTTGTGGTCATGACAGAGTTTTCTGTTTAATGAGAAATCCTATGAGATTCTTAAGACTTTGACTTCCCCATTGTCCCCTGTGCATGAAGTTTAATATGAAATAAAAGGAAGAAATGTTTGTTAATTGCTCACAACAGCTCTTCACAGACAAAGGAGATCTTTTTTATTTTTTTCCATGTTCTCATAGTTGTCCAGCTTAGAGCATCCTCCTAATGACTGGAGCATACTCCTATCCGCTCTTATATCCTTTCCTTCAGCTTCATATGCTATGAAAAATCACATGACAACAAACATTTTGGAGAGATGAGGAACAGATTATAAAAACCCCAGTCCTTCTCGTGGCTTGATGCTTATATGAGCCCTTTTTTACATGAGCATGGAAATAACTGCAAAAAGAAATATTTTACCTCAGTTAGTGGAAAGAACCAAAAAAAATACTTTAATGGGGTTAGTGTCTAGAATAGCTTTTCTTGCTATGTTGCTTCCAGCATGGCTATGTTGTAGAAATTCGTGCAAACACACCTCCTCCCTTTGAGAAGCTGTGGCAGCAGACAACATTGGTATGTCACTGACAGATGCCCTGGCATTTTGCTGGTGGTTGTATGTCGGCTGAAGGCTAATGTCATTTAAGAAGGTTGCTTTGTTCAGGTGACCAGAAACACTGGGTTTGTTGGGTAATGTCAGATTTCTTCACTGACTGAAGCAAGCTTGTGGCAAAAAAGATAACTCATGTTGACAGCCTTCTGCAGTATGGTCCAAATATAAGCAATCAAGATGCTTATTCTGGGGAAGGGGAAAAATAATTTAGGAGTATTTGGAGCAGCTTCCTGAGGAACACTCCATTAAACTGGGGTGCACAGTAACAGACTGAATTTGGAGTCTTAACTTTAATTTCATTTTGTGTAGATTTAGATCAGATTTATGTGCAATGTCATGCCCTTTGTTTGTAGACAGAAATCCTCAGCCAATCTGTCTGAAAACTGATGGCATGATACAGCCTCATATTATTTTCATGTTTGTTATGAGTTTGCATTAAGAGCTCTATAATCACACAAATAATACAGCCTACAGGGACAATGAGCAAATTGACCTAAATTAAATAAGTATCTGGATGTGTACATGCTCATCTGCATACGTTATCATTACACCAATGATACTGGTATTTATTTTCGGAGAACCTGAAGAGCTTCATCAGCAAAAGCAGTCTAACTTCATGCCACAAAAAAAACCACCCTGAAGAAACAATGGCAATACCTTGTACTAATACAACATTTTACATCTTGAAAGCTAGTGTAAACATGTTTGTTATTTGTTCTCTATGAGTGGTTTAAGGAATTCTTCAAAATCTTTGGAGCTTATATTTTTATTTATATATTTTTTTAATTAAAACGAGAAATGACCTCCCTCTCCCCGACCGTGAAGGCAGCCTTTCCCACAGTGAAGGGACATCCAAGGTAGATGGAGAGACCTTCGCTTCTTCTGGTTTGATGGAAATGCATCAGTGTTCTCTGTGACTGCAGTTGGTACTTTTGTGGGTCGGTGTCACTTTCAGGTATCACCTGCTTGCCAAATATTGATTTACAATTCTGCGTTTTGCTTCATGCTTCTAACAACCTGACCAGTATTTAAAGGACTATAAAAAAACGCTGTTTGTTGATTTGGTTCAAGTCACACTGGTGACATTGCTGGGAACAAAAGTTATAAAGAACTAGAAATTCAAGTCTGGTGGCTGTGTGTGTGGAGTGGAAGCTTTTCAATGTACCTTCAAATCCCCTGACTGCCGTTATTAATGGCCCATGCCATGCACTTCCAGTGCATGCTGAATTCCATGTAACCTAGTTATCTATTTATTTACCTGCTATAGAGTTCCTGTTGCCATAACGTGTGAGGATCTACCAAATGCTTGGTAACAGAAGCAAAAGCCTATTCCTCATTCTTCTCTTCTATCTTGTGGAAAAAATAGTAGAATAATAGGATTTATTTATAGGATCACAGCACTGTTTTAATTTACTTATGTACTTGAGTGTGTTTGAGAAAACAGACTGCTAAAAATATGGGTTTTGTGTTAATTTGTGGTAGGATGCTCTCTGTGATCTTTCTTTATAGCCTGCATGGCTTCTGAGAAAGTTGTCACTTAAGAAAACAAGAGCCCTCAGCTTTTGTTGACAGAAAACAGCTCTTGCAGGATTTCATGTTTAGAGAGCAAGAAAAAAAGTGATGACAGGTAATGTCTCCTTTAGGCAGACAGGGTCACACTCATGGGTTTTAATTCTAGCAAATAGTATATACTAAAATGACCTTATATATTTATTAGTCAACAGCATTGTGTAATGAAAACCACTCCGTAGCGCAGCGAATTTAAATCAAGATACATGTTGCAGAGCGCAAATGGCTGGATATGCAGAAAAAAGAAAAATGTATGTAAGGAGAATATTGGACAATGATCCATGAACTGCAATTCTTCACAGTTAAGTATGTTCCGTGTCTTACTAATTTTCCTTTTAAAAAAATGGGAATGAATGTTATTTTCCATTTTAGAGTAATTGTGTAGCAATTCTTCATGTTTTGCTTCTTATGCAGGGGGCAAGCTATGCAAAAATATTTCAAAGACATATTCAAAATTGCTATTAAAAATGCTTCAACATGCAAATTTTCTGACAGTTTTGACTTTGTTTTCTTAAAGCTAAATGATGTGCATATATAAGAATATTTTGGGTAATCACACAGCTTATGCTAAGTAACTATTTAAAGTTGTCTTCAATACCAGTATGTTTCCACATACTTTCCTTGAAGTGTTAATGACATTTATTTTGGTAATTTTTACTCCACTAACATGCTCTTTCAACACTTTAAAGCACTGATATATTTTACTCAAGCAAATCTCTTAATTTACCTCAATGGAGAAATTGACTTGAAAAGCAGCACAAATCCTTGCTTATATAGAAAGTTTGTCTTGAAGTTAATGAGCTTATTTGCCTGAGTAAGGATGTGGGTATAAGGACTCTCAAGTGAGCAAAAGTTTCACAACTGGATGCTAAGTCATTAGCCTATTTCAGACCAACCTCTTGAAATAGTTACTCTACATTGGGTGCCTGGGAATTAATTCTTTAAAAAAATATTTTTTAAATATGAAAACAAATCCAAAATAGTAAGAAAAATTGAAATTTTAAATTCAAAACTTTAATTGAAAGCCATTGTGGATACTGGTCATGGTTATTCAAGCCAAATTACATTTTTGGTCCCCACTGGGCTGTATCTAGTGCCCGTTGCAGTTTTTTTCCACTTGGAGTAAAAGACTCCTGATAGACATAAAGTGCTTTCTTTTGCCTGTGGGAACTCCTTAACATACACAGTGCATCAATCTTCCTTGCAGTATGGTATGAATTATTATTAGAAAAGCATTAATAGCATATTATATATTTGTAATCTTAGTTTGAGATATGACTTATTTGCAATCTTGCATCTCAGCTTCTCTTTTTTGTTTGTTTTTTTTTATTTCTCCCTGTCCCCCTCTGTATCTTCTTTCTTCTGAGCAGCCTTGCACTTGTAACTTCAAGATTCTCCATGGTGTTTAATGTTTTAGTGAGGTGGCAGTCTCTCCTTTCATTCCTTAGGGTACTGTTTCATCCTGATGTGCTGAGAGATGCATGCTTTTCCCTCTGTATCAGACAGAAGGTACTCCATGAGGTGTGTGAGCAAGCAAGTGGGGATGGGGATGTGTGTGTGTTTGTCTTCCTTCTTCCACTGCTGAAAGACTCAAGACAGGAGCTAAGGTAATTACAGCTCATTAAAAACTATGCCAGGTGAAACTTAAACTGGCATAGCATAAACAGGACACACAATGGGCAGGCACTGGATAAAACATTTATTTTCAGTTGTTATTGATGACCTTTCAGAGTTGCTTGTGGCTCTACTTTGGCCTGTCACTTGTGAGCTAAAGGGTCATCAATAACTTATGGAAATAAATGTCTTATTGATAGTCTGGCTACTCCAACTCCAGTATATTGTCTCACATACAGACACACAGGCACAGAAAACACAAGTCACAGAGAAACCACTTCTGATATTAGCCTCTGTCCTTTTATTGTGAGAAAAATGTGGCTTTCTAGTTCTTTCTTTTCCCTCCCTCCCTGCCTCATTCCTTCCTTCCTCCCTCCCTCCCTTCTTTTCCTTCCTTCCTTCCTTCCTTCCTTCCTTCCTTCCTTCCTCCATCCCTGTCCCCCTTTCCCCCTTTCCCCCTTTCCCTCTTTCCCTCTTTCCCTCTTTCTCTCTGTTTTTGTCTGTGTGTCTTTTTCTCTTTCCTTCTTGCTGTCTTTCTTTCCTGGTATTTCATAAAGATAGGGCCCTAATTTATTTATAAGGGTAAGTCTCCAGAACAAGGTAGCATTACAGAGCTGGCTTACGAGTTCCTCTATACACATGAGTACATTCATAATTGATGAAATGGTCTATAGTGTTGTGGTTAGAATAAACTTAAGGTCAAATCTCTGGGAGAGCAAATCTTGCCATTATTCCTGATGAGAAATAAATACGTGCAGGAACTAAAAAGTGCGGAGCTGAAAGGGAATAAAACTGAATGCATAAGGGCATTTTGAACAATTCATTCCAAAGTGAAAGTGCTTTTTCTTAGTTTTTCTTCATTGCCTTGATCTTCCTAAAACTGTTGTTGGGGCAGGTTAATGACTGACCTTTGAGGGAACCACATACCAGCCTTTGTTCCATAGCAGTCAGGATCTTGCAGAGGCTTGAAACCTTTGAGGGAGAGAATAGGATTAAACTGCTGTATGAAGTCCAGCGCAGGTGATGATCAATGGGAGCAGAGGAGCGAGTTTCTCAGGACGCTCTCTCCCTTCCCCCACCAGCTGGAATTTATTTCGTTTACTGCAAAGTTACCTGACGGACATGGCTGACTGTCAATGATTGTTCTCAGATTAATTTCCCTTTAAGCAGCCATCAAAAGCAAGCAGTGTTAAAATCCCAGTAAAATTTTAAGGTGGCAGGTCAGTCAGATTTAAACATCGTATCAAGCAGTTAACATCAGAAAGACTTGAGCCTCACACTGAAATCGTATTTACATAAACTCAGTTCACTTGCCACCCTCGAATTTCTAACGTGTCCAGCAAACCAGAGAAAGATGTCTGATCCTGTAGCATGCACATATACTGGCTGACCTCACACAAATCAGTGTTTGCAGGGTGAGTCCTTCATACACGCCTGCCCTTACACTTTGCTGTACACCTGTGAATAATGCCACCAGTCTTCACACATTACACTGCAGGGTCCCTTTGCACACAGAGCAAATCTGCACCACTTGAATCGATTCAAAAATCCATCCTCAGTGTCAGGGTTGAGCTATGGTGAGATGCCGAGAGGTCCCCTCCCCATCATCCCTCCTCCTCAGCCCCCAGTCTGTGGCTGTCCCTAGGGAACCTGCACCCTGTTCTCACAGAGTGCTTTGCCCACCCCGGCCCTGTGTTGAGATGCTGCTGCTCAGGCTGCTTCAGGTGGCTGAACTTTTGCTGCAACAAGGTTCAGATAAAGGGTCTGCAAGCTGACCAGTGACATTTCAGCAACCATTTCTGCTGCCTTTGAAGGCTTCTTTATGACTGCAAGTGGTTGTATTTATTCCTAAAGGTTCGGACCTGACCTTTTCTTCCCTGGGAACTTTTGCACTAAACAATTTATTAACAGAGAGTTAAAATAAGCAGAATTACAATGAAAATCATTGCAAGCATCCCACCTGCCCGACCACAAGCGGCCACTTGCCAAATGCCAGATGAAGTAAAACACAAAAAATGTGTAAATGATTTGAGCTGGTCTAAGGTTTTACTGATCAAGTAACCTAATGTCGCATCTCCTCAGCCTGGAAGAGCTGCCATGCATGCAGGCTCTGAGGCCTACAGCTAGAGGTGCTGTGCGATGTAGATGAGATAAAATACCGAGGAGCTGGAGTTTCTGACTGAGGGGGGGGGCATTCCATTTCGCTGCAAAAACCTGTGCAACACTTTCATGTCTTTACTGAGATAAATTTATGTTTGAACCTAACCTGCATCTCCTGCTGGGTCACAAAACAGCTATGCTGGCTTTTCTCCCTAAAACTAAACTGAAACTAATGTAAAAAGTGAATCTATGCAACTAACAATCTATATTAAGGAATAATCTGATTTTCCTACTCTGAGCCCAACTTACTCCATGAGGAATGCATCCTCTCATGAAGAACTCTGGTAAGAAAGTAATGAAGAATTCCCTACGTGAAGCAAACTGTTCATTGCAAGTTTGAGACGATGTATTACTGAAACTGCCTAAATTATAATCAGGTATTCTGCAGTGTGGGAATCTCGTGGGAAACTTCAAGTCTGAATGCGGGAAGTTCGGGAGCGTTGGCAGGGATTGTAAACCTCGTTGGAGCGCGGTGAAAAGCCCCCTCATTCCTGCAGGAAAGAACTTTTCTAAAGTGCCTGCCGATGCATTGAGGATGAGAACAGAGACATCTCCGCCCGGACAATGGGGAGCGCTGGCACGGCCCACACGGTTACCGGGGGACAAGCGGCGGGAACGCCACCTCCCCATCTCCCGCACCGGCGGCAACGTGCTTGGGGGGGGAGAGGTACCGTAGTACCCCCCTTCCCTCCTCATGCCCCCCTCCACGCGTGACTTTGGGGTGCGTGTGAACATTGCGGGGCGCGGGCTCCCACTCGCCTCTCCTTCACTCCCCCCCTCCCGCATTCCCCCCTCCCAGCTGATGCCTTGGCCCGGGCGGCCCAGACTGGCCGGCGCCGGGCGCGTGACATCACCCATTCACACTGCGGCCCCACCTGGCGCCGCCGGGGCGGTCGCCGTGGCAACGCGGACGCCAATCTCCGGGCAATGACTTCCAGCTGCCCGCCCGGCCCGCCAGCGAGAGTGCGCGTGCGCATGCGTCCCGTCGCCTTCCCGCCTCGGTTCTCGGTACTTGGGGCGCCGGCGGCGGCCTCGGTGTGTCTGTCTTGCCGTTGTGGTAATAAGGGTGGCACCACGCTTCCTCTGTCGTGGTTTTGCCCGTGCGCCGCGCCTGACGTGAAGCCCCATCTTTAAGCGCCTCCGGGGAGAGCTATGAGGCAAACCCAGCCCGGTGGAGGGTGGGCGAAAGGAGCAGCAAACGAGGCGGCCGGTGTTCACCTGATCGGAAGGTTTTGGGGATGGCTCTCATGCCGCAGGGGAGAAGGGCCGCTATGGGCTCATGGGTGACGACCTCCAATGGAGGAGGAAAGGGTGTTTGTACTGGCGAGTGCGCTGCTGTGAGGCAGGGACTGAGTTGAGGCTGGTCTGCAGTAAACAGATGGGTCTTCTGGGAGGCAGCCTCAAGGTCACCCCTCTGGAGTGGCCAGGCAGGCCAGGGGAAAGCTTAGAGGCAGCTCACCCGTGGTCATAGAATCATAAAATAGGGTTGGAAAGGACTGTAAGATCATCTAGTTCCAGCCCACCTGCCACGGGCAGGGACATCTCAACACTAGATGATGTCCTCCAAGGCTCTGTCCAACCTGGCCTCGAACACTGCCGGGGATGGAGCATTTGTTGCTTCTTTGGGCAGCCTCTTCTAGTGCCTCACCACCCTAACAGTAAAGAACTTCTTCCTTATATCTAACTTAAATCTTCCCTGTTTTAATTTAAGCTTGTTACTCCTTGTCCTGTTGCTACAGTCCCTGATGAAGAGTCCCTCCTCAGCATCCTTACAGGCCCCCTTCAGGTACTGGAAGGCTGCTATGAGGTCTTCATGCAGCTTTCTCTTTTCCAGGCTGAACAGCCCCAGTTTTCTCAGCCTGTTTTCATGTGGGAGGGGCTCCAGCCCTCTGATCATCCAGTGTCTGTAGGATTGGGTGGTTATAGGACTTTCTGGCTCACAGGTGGCAGCCATTGTGTCTGATAAACATCCATGGACCTTTCTGTACAAATACTTTCATTCTCTTATTCTGTGGCGTCTGTGGCATCTGGTAGTAGTGAGTTCCACAGTTTCATTGGGTGTTATGCGAACAAAAATGTACTTCAAATGCTTTAAAAATCTGTCAGCTAATTATTAGAACTGCCATCTCCTATTTCTTGTGTTATGAGTGAGTGACTGACTTCCAAATTCACCTTTTTTAAGGCAATGACTGATCTCTACCATGTTCTCTTTAGTTTCTTTTTGTGCCAGAGAATATGTTCCTTTAATCTTTTGCATTCAGTCTCCACTCTGACTGGCCATTCTGGAGCTCTTCTCTGTAGCTGTATGATACTGTTTTTGAGAAGGTAGAAGGATTGCGTGGAAGCAGCATATGATACTGCTTTGCACTGAGTACTTTCAAAAACCATTTTCTTTTTAGCTTGCCTGTGAGCCATTTTTTCCCCAGTATTGTGGTCAAGTACACAGAAACTTGATGCTGAATGTTTTGAAAGTTTAAATCTGTAGGCTTTCTGAAATCATGTGAGAAACTTAAAATGCTCGACGTCTGTCTGAAAGATGTAGGGCTGACATCAAACTTTGTGAATATCCCTTTTTATTGATCAAATAGGTGTGTTTCTATATTTAGTGTCCATAATGAAATTTTTTGAAGTTTGAGTTGACTGAAACTTGAAGTAGAAGCACCAGGAGATAAGTAAAATTAATCTGCAGTTTAACATTAAAAATCATGTCACTTTTGAAGCCAGTCCTGTGATTTATTTTGGTTTTATGTATATGTATTTTGTATGTGACTCAGAAAATTCTCATGCTTCAGTCTGATAATGCTACAGTTTGGCCCCATGTGACTTGCTAAAGCCCCAAAGGGGCACTGAGTCAAATGGGGGATTAGAAATGAGAGAGTTCCCTGGTTTTCTGTGTAGCCCTTTGGCAGGTAGCTCGCAACACTTCCTTTGAGAATGAATAGTTACTACCTATTGCCTTGTAGTTTGTTGATTCACAGTTCCTACAGGAAACCATCTGTAAATATTAGCCTGTGTAATTTGTAGTGATATTAAACAAAGTGATGAGAATCCTACTTAAGAAAAAAATTGATAGCTTTCCATATGGTTCCAAAAAGCTTAACACTGATGCTAGTTAGCACAGTGTAGGAACAGCACAGTTCTGACTCAATTTATCTGTAAGAATAAAGACTTAGTGAAACATTAATTTTCCAAAATTACGGAATGTTTTAATGTGATTGTAATTGCCCCTTTGTGCTTTTAATTTATTAACATTGTTATAACAAATTATAACTCATTGTAACCAAATGCTTTAGATGTGAGAGAACCAGGCTGGTATGCTGGCATCTTGATATAAAAATGGTCTCTGTTATATTGCAATCACAGCACATCCATTCTGATTTACTTGGAGTAACTTATGCTAATTTTGGGATTTCTTTTACATTGCTATTACGATGCTTTTATGTCTCAGGCTTAGTCTTTTACATCTTCACATCTTAGGTTTCTGTAATGTGGTTTTTTTTTTAGGGAGCTGCACCTAGACTCGGGACAAGCTGTCAGAGCTGGATCTTGTACAAAGGATATAGTTTTGCACAGCAAACTGGTGTAAGTGATGCTATGGAGGGAAGTCCTGTGGAAACTGATGTGAGCTGAAGAGTATTTTGCTACCATGCCTGATTAGTTCATCAGGAGCCAGTGTGAGTGTGGAACATCTAGTGCCATGTATGAGCCTGGATGCAGTCCAGCTGCTTTCTTACCCTATAGAACCGAAATGTTAAGTCTTGCTAAACTAGACCTGTGCTGTTGGGTTGTGTGCGCCCTGTGTTCCTGTTATCAGGAGTACTGGTGAACCCAGCACAGCCAGTGTCCACATAGAGGCTTGACCCTGAATCAGCGTGGTTGGTGCTGAACCGGAGGTACTGTTCAAGACTGAATGCTGCAGCATCGCTTGGAGCCTGCATGCTGTGCTCCACAGTGCACAGAGATTAGCTCGGCTACAGTCCTGGCTACAGGCTGGATTTGTGCTGTGTCCTTCAGGGGCTCAGATTGACTTGAGACTGGGATTAATACCACCAACTGCATCCCAGTCTCTGAAATCCCTCTGGACTTTGCTGTCCAGTTCTCCTGGGGGCACAGCATAGGAATAACTGGTCAAGCTTTGCAAAATGCATTCATATTCCGTGCGGTATGAAAGTACTTGTATGGCTGTGAATCTGCAGTGATCTGGGATGCAGCTTGACCTAATGAACTCAGTCAGAGGTGAACTGGCTCTGCATAGAGCGCACTCTGGTGCCCCTGTTGCTTCTTGATCTGCAACTCGTCACCTATCATATATCTGCAGATTAACTTTGTCTGGTGTTGTATCTATGAAAGCATGAACTAAAATGTGATTGGGCAGAAAATATCACTAAAAGCATCAGGAGGAAAGAGAGAGAGAGACAAAGGGATTGTGTTTAAGACTAGGTCCGTATCCTGACACTTTGCTGTGAAATTTTCTTATGGTCATTGGAGCAGATTGGTGGGAACATGGGGTTTACTATACAGAAATCTGACTGTAGTAAACTTTAACTGTGCCTGTGTGTTCCCTATTTCAGTGTTTGTAATAGTCAGATATTTGTGTTCTCTTCCATTGCATGCTATAGTTCTGATCTTGCGAAGTGTTTAAATTATATTCTTTAGAGCTTTATTGGATCAGGGCCATTGTCAGTACTTCCAGAAAGTAAAGCCTAAAACATTCTCTGAAATCTTTGGCTAGAGATTGCCTAGCATTATTTCTTACCCATAAGGATCTTATCTGGACCCTCCCATAGGAACTGAAATAGCAAATGTCATGTATGCAGCTTTGGCAGTCAGTTTTGAACTTGGAAGACTTCTTTTGATGAAGCAGTGTGGGCCAACATCCCTATGAGACATGTTCAAAGCTTTTTATGCTTTTCTCATCTATTTGAAATACAAACAAACAATTCCCATTTTCCAAAACAGGACTAGCCATATATTGTGATGGTGGCAGCAACTTGATAAAGAAATGCGGTAATCATAGTTTTCAGTTGTCTGTATAGGATGCACTTTATCCAAGAAAGAAATAACCTCTTAGTGTTAAAATAAAAGAAATCATTATATTGAAAGCTTTTCATGTGCTAGAAGCTGTTTATTGATCTGTAAACAGTCTTTGACAGACTTTCTTTGGCAGTACAGCAAAATGCTTACCTGAGTACATCAGTGACAGCTGTCTAAGACTCAGAAATTTCTTTTAATCTTTGGAGTTTTTTTGCATTGTTAAGGCTTCATGGTTCTTGCTTCTGATAACCGGAATGTATTCAGAATGCTGTCTTATTCTGAACCAGTTTTTCTCTTTAGTTTTGCTTAGAGGCCAAGGGATGCTGGCTGCCAGTAAGTGAAAGGTTGTAATTTTTATGGGTTTAGATTATCATGAGCCCATTCAAGAAGGTGAAGGGCTAAAAGATGTATTTTCAGACAGCATGTACTATTAGCTGTAATATGGAGGAAGAAACTCCAGTGAAGCTTTCACAGAGAAAATGTAACTCCATAAGGTGCCTGAGTTAAGGGCTCACTGGTCATGAGAGGGTTCATATTAACTTTATTAACTGTGTTAACTGTGTGAAAAAATGTTTCCGTGTGTGGTGTGCATGGATACATAAAATATCCAACCCCCCAAATTTGATTACTAATAATGTAATTACAATTAATCAATTTGTGGGAAAATCCCATTACTAAATCGTACATTTTTCTGGAATGAACAGAAACAGGAAACTAAGCATTCTAACCTTGAAATTCCAGTCTGCTTATGGAATGCACCTGATTCTTGTGTTCCTTTTAGGTAAGATGACCTAATTAAAGGTAAGTCTACCTAACTAAAGCTGACATTTAATATCAGTAGGTTGAGATGACACATCATGGCTATAGAGCTCCCTTTTCATGTCCTACCTACTGTTCTTCCTACAGGATTCACACAGATCTCCTTTTCGTCCCATGATGAGCAACACTGCAGATGGCTTGTATCTAGTCAAAGTTAGTAGTAGTAGTCCATGTGGCTCTCAAATGATGGAAAGTGGCTACTGATGTTAATAAGGTTCTTCCTGTGAAGAGCCAAGTCAATTTCTTCTGCTGGGTATGTTTCTCTGCTCCTGACATTCTTCCTGTCCAGCTGGCTCACCATGGATGTGTTGGGTATCTGTCTGGAACCTTCACCTCTGGAGCACCAGCTGGAGGCTTCCCCAGCAAGCAAATCCCATCCAGGATGTTCACAATCAGAGCACTACCAGCTGGAGGTTCCCTCTGATGGTGTATTCTTGTCCAGGACCTTCAGAAACTGTAGCACTATTGCCTGGAAGTTCTCACCTTGGTGGCTGAGCTAGGGATCAATGGCAATACGAAAGTACTGACCAAAGTCAAGGAGAGAGGAGACTACTCTGTAACCTGGCTAAACAGTCAGTCCCAGAGAAAGGATGACACCATTCAGCATACCCGAGTTAGAAACTCAGTCCTGCAAGATCCATTTCCTCTTCCTCTGGTCTGCATTGGTGTCTGGTACCCTCAAATGTTGCATTGCAGCACAAGTCAGTACAGCCCTTCAGTTCTGCACTGTTGTACAGTACAGTGTTGTAAGGGCAAAGGGCAGGGTACCTGCCTGACTCTGCTCAGCAATACTTCTGGGCACAGACTCTGAGTACTGATCCACATGTAGAGTGCCAAAATTTGTTACACCTAAGAGACAACTGTTGAGTGGTTGGTGAAGGGGGCTGACAGGGAGGAAGTCTGTGTAACACTGTAGCAGAGGCTAACATGGTTACCTTGAAGGGTATTCTGTGAAACCTTGAGGAAATGTAGCTTCTGCAGCAGAGCCCAGCTAGTAACTATGGTCCTGTTTCAGAAGAGTCATAGCTACTCTCCTGCCAGTAGGGCCCTTAAATGTTGAGGCCCTTAGCAGTTTTGCTTTTTGAGAGATGAGGGAGGATAGATAACTTTTCACGGTACAGCTACATTTTATTCAGTAGGGGGTTTGTTGGTTGGTTGGGTTTTGATAAACATTTCTGTTCGCCCTTCAGGGAATAAAAGGTACTTTTCTTAAGCCCTTGGATCTAATAGCATATATACAGTCTTTTTGGTTTTTTTTTTTCGTTTTTTTTTTTTTTGTTTGACCAGCAGATGTTGCACTGTATGACCTTGCGCACAGGTCAGCTTTTAAGATCAGAGCCTTCCTGTGGAACTTGCTCTGGATATTCACAAAGTTTTTAACTGTCCAAAGTTAAGTTTTATTTTTCTAGTTATTAGCAAAGAAGACAGAACTTGGAATTAGTCTGTGTCTGCACATATGTAAATATACTTCTGAAGGGCAGCAGTTTATGCTATTTTTCTCTAATTTCCCCTAAAACTTTTAACCTGTTTAGTTATGCAGGATGTCTCCTTTCCACAGTGCAGATTTCACAGTGATCATCTGTGTGTTTTAGATCAGTTAACCTTTTCTTACAATTACGAATGTTTTGAATATGAGTTCCTACTCAGTATTATTATGATTTATTAGATCTTAATATATAGTCTTAAATTTGTAATCCTTAATGACGCCTTTTCTCTCTAAAGCTTGTGTGGGAAAATAGCTGCACTTAAGTACTTGCAGAAAGTCATTCAGAAATTAGATTTACTCAAGATGATATTTATAGATTAATTGTCCATGAGCTCTCGGCACAAGTTTACTGGAAAATTGAGAACCTGTAAGTTGGGGTCAATTAGGGGTAATTTTTAAAATAGCTCATGAAGTTTTTGTGGCCAGCTATAGCTCATGTGGTTGTGGCCTGTGGTCGTTACTCAATGTAGTGCTGTAAAGTCTGTCCTAATAGCAAAATATCCATTGTCTTCAACAGTGGAAGGAGTGGTGAAGATATCAGAAGTGAAGCATGCATTTAGTACTCTGTTTGCGTTATGTGAGACTGCAGAATCTAAACATAAGTGGATTGTATTTGTATGAGTTACATATATGTGTACTTGTACTGTACGTATTCTATGTATAGTAAAAGTGCAGTCATATACTGACGGTACTTACTGGGTACCTTTGATCCTTTTAAGCATTGGCTATCTTTTGTCTGCTGGTCAAATAAAACCAAGTCACTTGATAAAAATTTTTAATAACTTCATGTAGAATTTGGACATCTTTTAAGTAAGTGATATTTGAGTAAGTATAAAGAGTGATCTCTGGTTTGTTTTTTGGGGGGCAGTTTGGTGGTTTTGGTGGGGTTTTTGTTTTGGTTTGTTTGTTTTGTTTTTTTGTGTGGTTTTTTTTTGTTTGTTTCTAAATTTTGGGCATAGGGGATATCTGCCTGTCCTTAGGCATCACAGGTTTTTACTGCAATGACCATTCATAAAGTATTAATTTGCATATCATAAAGTTTTTTCCCTGTCCTACCTCCAGTTTTCACACATCCATGTCATATTTCTACTTCTTCCTCTTTTTCTGTCTTCCATTCCCACAATTTCTGTTTGTACAAGTTTGATTTGTAATGACCCTGGCCTAGGGTCTATGATGTACAGGCTAACAATATGCAGTTTTAATGGTCATTTTCTTTGATCACTAAGGAAACAAAAGGAGGACTATGAAGTGCCATAAGGACTGTAAATCAGCCCTAGTCCTGCTGCTGAACTGAAAATGACTGTAACAGTAAACATGAAATGCGTGACTTTGTTGCATGAGACAGTGCTTGGTGGTAGGATTTGCAGTACTTTTGTGTGTGCCCTTTACTCTGAGAACTGAAAACTTGAACTGATAGGAACAGCAGCATTTCACATCAGAAGCGGTGAGATACAAGAAGCACTCCTAATCCAAGGTAGAGAAAATCTGGAAGTTTCAGAGCTGTTTTGCCCCTGTGATGATGATATTACAAAAGCAGTACATGATGACATGGTGTGCTTCAGGTACTTGCTTGGGACAAACTGCATGGCTTACTCATATTTTCTTTGAATAAAATACCTGCTTTGAACTCTTTAACCTCTCTTCCCAACCATTCTAGACCACACTCTTACAGGCTGAGGTGCACACATAGATGTCTACATTAAATAGGCTTATGTTCTATTTGTACATATATACTCACATGTGAAAAAGGGAGAAGTGTTATCAAGAATCCAGGCATGATTCAGTGTCATTGTGTACGAATAGGCAAACTCTAAGTACTGAATTGATGACCTTTAAATAAAAGGGGAATTCATTATAGTTAGCAACCATCATTTTCAGAAAAAATATCATAGTGTTGCCTTTAAGATTGTTAATGGCTTTAGAGATTTGTCAGTGTGGATAAACAAAAAAAACCACCCTCTTGTCATTTGACATACTAGCAAATGCCAGTGACTGTACTTTCTTAGCACAAACTAAAGAAGATAACCCCAAATCTTATGATACTCTTGCATACCTATTATGCTCTGTGAGGATAGAACATTTTTCTTTAAATCTTCTCATGTAAGATTGTAAATTCAGAAGAAGGATTTGTATACTAAGCACAAGATTTAAATACTTAGAACTGCACATAATACTTTCAGTAATACATGGATGAAGTTACTGACAGGCTGCAGAAGTCTTGCATACTCTGCCTGGTGCGGGTCTTAATTGCCTCAGTGCACTAATCAGTAATAGCAATATGAGAAATGTCTGAAGGTCTGAAATCATTCTCACTGGCATTTTGTGGTGGTTATCAATCTACTATGTGTACATGTATAGGTGATGCTATAGCTTCTGAGTGTTATACAGATGTATTACTGATTTTGGACTCTAGGTTTTTATCATTCACTTCAGGGAATTATTGCTTATATATGCACCTGTGGAAGGGAAGCAGTCAGGTGCTCAACAGTTAGGAGGATAGAGTCTAAGATGAGTCACACTAGAATTTAACTATTTCTTCTTAACTTGTCAAAACAATGGATTGTAATACAAAGCTTGTATCAATACTTTCTACACATGTAGAATGTGCTTTCTCTTTTGTTAATTTTCAAAGAAATGGAAGAAAAAAAGATGGACACAGACACCTTAATTTTTTCTTTAGATCAGAAAATGTAATATTTTGTTCAAGTATTTTAATAGAGCAATTATTCTTTTGTCTTTAAATATAATTTTGAAGTGAATTAACTGCCTGTGACAGGTGCTTTTTGAACAGTCATGGAGAATTAAGTCCTTTTTTTACCAAATCACATAACAATGTCAGTCAAATATTTCTTTATCTGTTTAGACATCACAGCCTTCTTTTGGAGTGACCATTCCTAAAAATAAAAGGAAAGCTGTAATTCCAGAACACCTTTTATTTTTTTTTTTTTTTCTTTCCTTGATGTCAGTTATTGTCTGCTAGGATGATGGATGCTTCTTTGCTTTGAACTAAGCTGAGATTGCTAGCTCACTTCTTGTCCTTGAAAAGCATGAAGGTAAGAACTTTTGACCTGGAGAAGATCTTGAAGTGGAGGACCAATGCTGAGATGCCATTTTACTGTAGTTACGATGTAAAATAAGAAATAAACAGTATTCTCCAGTTCTTTTCTGCCTGTGCCTGTCATTAGCAGTGTACAAAGGTTTAGTGCAATCTTGTTTAATAACAGGAATAAAAGGAAGAATAGCTACATGCTCATTAGAAACAAAATCAATTATTACTTTTAAAAACTACCTGCTTTCAATTAAGCAGGAAATTATCTAACCGGTTACTTAATTTGCTCTGGCTGGCAGTCTCTCAACTGCTTTATGCTGAGTGGAGCATGAAATTAAATATGTAACAACTATCCTAATGGTTATGTTTTTAGAAAAACAGCATTTAGGAATGGTATTTTGCATAGTATCAAAAGAAATAATGGCATAAAAATAAATTGCTGCTTCAATGCATTTGATATTTAAGGGAAAGAAATGACTTCATTTTTGATTCTCTTATTCTGATTAATAACAAAACGATCTTTGGTTTGACTGCTGCAGATCTATGCTTGGGAATTGCGTTATTTGTTTAGGTGTTTGTTCCCCCTCCCCTGCTTTCAGGTTGTGTAGGCTGGGTGAAAGTGTTGGTGCTAATCTCTTGCTGCTTCAAGTGTCAAACTCCACCCCATGAGCAATTCTGTGTGCAATATGCCTTTTGGTAAAATTATTGTAGGAACCTTCAAGATATTTTGAAGTTTTCCATTTGATGCTATTTGCTGGATCTTCCTCAGGGTACAGTTGAAGTCCCATGTGGCAGATCGTTACTGGATTTTTCAGAGGCAACTCATTGATTGAGTTCAGTACTGGCTCACATACATGACTTTAAAAAATTGGGAATCTGGTGCAGAATGCTTCTAATTTTGAATTAGGGGAGAGCTTAAGCTGAGGGTCCAAGGTTAGGCTTGTAAAAGTGCTTGAATCAGCCAGTTCCTTGTGTGTCTTAGCATCAACCCACCAGCCCTCTTCCCTGCCCCAAAAACGGCAGAATGATCCACAGATTTGTACTATGTAAATGTGGCCATTCAGCCATCCAGGAAAATATATTTCAATTTGAAGGTAATGCCTTTGGTTTGATTAATTTGGTGACGCAAAGCCATAGACTTTTATTTAGATTTAACAACTTTAGATTTAACAACAGATAAATGTTTAATACTGTGATGCTAAGTTAGAATGAGTCTTTTTAAAATCTGTAAGTATATCAAACAGCTACATGGATTACAGAAGTATTCCTTTTTTAACAAATAAAAAATAAATTCTAATGCCAGAATTATGATTTGAGATGCAGTAACTCATCATGTTCTCCAATACCTTATTTTGTTCTTCATTTGGGTTTTAATGTTATATGGATTCCAAAGAAAATCTATGTCATTTTGTAGATTCTTTAATGAACGCATTTCTCTTCTCTAAGGACTTGTGAGTTTGAGCCACCAAAGTGGTAAAATTACTGGTCTTTTCTCTAAGTCTTGACTCGGATATTAATTGCCTGCTTCAAGTTTTGAAAATGCTTTGAAATTTGGTACAAAGTGTTGATTCTTCCACAAAGTAATCCCACCATTATATTGCAGAAGTAATGGTTGTGGTAGCAGCTGTCTGCATCTTACGAAAATTACTTGGTATTGTTAGTTGGCCATTTGTCTGCCAGGCCATTCTGGTTTTATTTCTTGAATGTGGGACAATTTGTTAATTGTCCAAATAACAAAAATAATAAAAATAAGCTCTAATTTAGTTGGATCAGAACTAAAAAAGAATGGGTGAGTTTTCCTTTATGTTTACACCCCTTTACCTCTCTCTAGCATATAAGTTAGAAGCTGTCTCGAAATTTTCAGGAATATAAAATGACTTTTATATTCCAGTGACACACTTAATGAAGAAAGTGGAGAAAAAAAAAAAGTCAAGGAAATGAGCTCAGATGTTTAAAGTACTTTGAGCAGCATCCTCATATGTCACCCCAATATTCTCAAAACTTCAGCAGTCACAGTCCTGTGGAAAAGTCACCTTTCTTTATTCCTGCCATTGGCATCGATTTTCTTTCAGTGTAACCTGCAGTCGGAATCACTGAGCTGAAAAACCGTTTGCTCTCCCTTCAGTGATGCCTTCCATCGAAGCTGATGGTGTCCTGTCAGCAGGTTAACCAGACAGAACCACGGGCACCATCTTCGTTAGGGTAAAAGCTAATATAAACAAATAAAGGTGTTAGAGTAGATAGCGAGTGAGTGTATTACTGAAAAATGTTTTGCAGAGTCAGTTGCTATGTCTTTAGTTTTAAAAATATATAAATGTTATACGACTCTCAAATCCGCTTTTATTTACATAAAATATTTATACATCAAGCAAGACAATTTCACAACTTTAAAATGTATTTTCCTGTTAGATTAATCTTTTCATATGCTAACCACATTACAAGTAAACATTTTCATAGTCTCCACTACATGAATGTGGCTAAAAGCTTCCTTGTTATTTTATAGTTACAGCATTTCAAATGTATCCCTTTTTGACGTGGTTAGGCAGCCTGCCAGTTTTACCACTAAATTATAGCAGAGAAAACACTCAGTAGAATGTGATTAGATTTCTTCCTTCTTCCCATGAGTAAGGCGAAGCAAATTTATGTTCAAAATGCAAACTGGGTTGCAAAGAATTGAATGTAGATCTATATTTGTAGTGTTAAAAATGCGTGTGAGCTTTGTAGTTGAAAATACGTCTTGTTTATAGTTCTGCTTTCTATTACTGTTGTATTTTGTTCTGTTTTGTCACTGTCATCTGTAGAATGGTAGAAAAGCGTTAGACCACATGAAAGTTAAGGTTTGTATTTCAAAGAATTAGTGATTAATATGTCTTAATCTTTGTTATTAATAAGGAACTGTATTAAAGTAGCTTAAGTCTGAATTCATCCCATCAGTTGCAAGCATTTGCCTAAGGGATCTAATTTAGAAGTGTGTTATCTATAAGCTATATTTTTAATGACAAAGGCTGCATCTGACCAACCTCTGAAGATGTGGTGTGGTGCGTATCCAAACCACATGATTGATTTGTGCAAATTTGGGATCTAGTTGGAGCACATTGTGGCACCTCTCTGGCTAAGAAGGTCAGGTTTCCTTCCGGTTGTAATCAGGGCAGAGTAAGAGAAGAGATGTTGCATGCCTGATTTTGACCTGATACAGAGATGGAACATGGGATAAGGCAGTATCAGAAACTGGGAGTTAGGAGTTGTTCTCCCATATACACATCTGAATATCTTCAGTGGGCTGAACTGTCCCAGTGTTCATCTTTTCCTAAGAACTACAAGCAGACTTATCTTCTAGGACTTATTCTCTCTCAGCTGCTAACTTGAATCCCTAGGCTGTTTGCTTTGTGAATTATGAATCCTAGTGACCAAACCCCCCTCCAGAAATGTTTCTGAAAGACCATTTGTAGTTGTTTATGATTACCATCTATTTGTATTCTTTAAGGACAGGTAAGACCACTGTGAGCCAGTATTACAAAACATAAACCAAGGCATTTTAGTCATCAGTCTCTGCGGAAGCCCATTCTGACGATCAGTTGAGTTGACGTACGTATTTCACAGAAAAATGTAGTTCAAAAGCTGAGGTGGATATAACTGCTTATTTAATCTTCATCCTAAGAGGCAAGTACAATATCTAGGTAGGTAGGAGTCTCTTCTGTAAATCTTTTATAGGAACAGAAGGGTTCTGTGTTTCTTCACAGATTCTGTGAATAATCTGATATTATAAATCCAGCACATTTCACAAGTGATCCTTAAAAATGTACACTTGTTGCTGCTTGCAACGTGTTCTTTTAGTATTGAAGTGAACTCAAATATGTATTTATAATTCCATTTCCTACTGCCAGAGGAATTAAGAGTAACTTTAATGAATATAATGATTTAATTGTCTACCATATATAGATTTGACATTAAACAAATCTTTAAAATCTTATGTGTGAGAATGTACCTAATAATTAACAAAATTTAATAAATGTCACTATGATGTATATGATTCAATTAATTAGGGAAAAACATTCTGTAAAACATGAGCAGTTGATGTAGAGATGTTTCATTGGGATTATCATGGCTATTAGGTTAAAAGAAACTAGTGTAGGAGGAAGAGTGGTCCCACTGTATATTTTTCTTTGATAAACCCTATAAAAACTCTGGCTTTTCAAATTTAAGAAGATTTTAAAATATGTTTTAGAAAACGTTCACGAAGACATCAAGTGGCAGTGGAAATGGTAAGAACAGTGAGTCAGTAAGCCACACTAGACTAATTATTTCGAGTAGAGAGGTAGTGTATATAGCACAGCGTGGATTACTTATTCGTTCTTTGTAAACAGCTTTCATAATAATGGACCAATTGAAAGCCTGTTGGCATCAGTCAGTGCACTCCTACTGTTATCATCAACTTCCATTCCAACTCAGAGCCTGATCCAAAGCCTATTGAAGTTGATGAAAATGTTGTTACAGCTGAGGTGGTGTAAGGACCTAAACAAGCTGTTCTGAAATTAAATATGCTACCTCTTTTTAGAACCTTTTCCTCAATCCTTCTGCTAGTTTTGACAGCACCCAGCTCTTGGGAGAGCTTTCATTGAGCAAATGTTGATTTTTAGATCTAACTTTCTAAATGGGGGTTATTCTACTGAATGTTCAAAATATGTCCTGCCTGTAACTAAGAAAAATATGACATTGTCAGAAGAAGGAGCACAAGAAGTGTTGTCTGTGTTTATAGATAATTACATTTAACTAGGGCAGCAGAACATTCATTTAACTTATGATTTGTATACAAATAAAAGATGTAATTGATTTAATTTGTATCACCATGGATCATTGGTAAATGTGACCTGAAAGGATCCATATTTTGGTCTGAAGCTCAATGTGATCTTATTCCCTTTAAAGAGAATGATAGTAATCAATGTCTTGCAGCTTTTGGAATCGAGATACTGTCTTTCTCTTAAAGACTAGAATTTTACAAGCATTAATTGACACTGATGTTCCCATTGAAATAAGTAGGACTGTTCATGTGATGGAAGTTATGTTTTTTTTTAATTATTTATTTATGTGTTTATTTTATTTTTTTTCCACAAAGACATGAGGACATAATTTATTGATCTTTTTAAAAGATGTCAGTGCCCCACAAGGCTCATAACATGGCAGTCCAAATATACTGAAAGGGGAAAGAATCAAATTGAAAAGTAATCCCTTTATGCTGTTTATGGGAGACTGACCTAAAATGACATTACAAGAGGATGGAAGGTTACTCACTGAAGGTGCAGTCAAGACAGATGATCTTCAGATCACTTATTAGTGTATTTCTGTATCATCTTTCAGAGTGGGTGAACTGAGTAGTTTTGAATTATAAAGTATGTTACTTACATATGTCCTAATCAGCAGTCATCTTTGCAGAAATTTTGATTCCAAATATTCAAGGAATATTCAAGAAAGGTGACATAAATTTTGTCCATAGGCTGCTGCATCATAATAATAATGCCATTTCCCTTCAGCCAAACCAAGTTCCAGTACAGTCTTTTTCTGCAACAAAATTAAAATATAAAGCTTGTGTTCTTACTCCTATATTACTTGCATGCATTCAATCTCTATTCATCCTCTGCTAACATATGGGAATGAGACTGGGCGAAACCAGCTGGTTTACTTAGGTGGGGAAAAAAAAATCGGGGTAGAGGTGGGCTTCCTCTCCTTTGAGCTCTGTTCTTTCCAAGGGAAGCACAAGGTTCCAGCCCTGTTATTCTAGGCTTCTGCATACCTGATGAAATATATCCGCGGGTCCTGAAGGAGCTGGCAAATGAAGTTGCTAAGCCGCTGGCCATTATATTTGAAAAATCATGGCAGCCAGGTGAAGTTCCCAGTGACTGGAAAAAGGGAAATGTAACCCCCATTTTCAAGAAGGGGAAAATGGATGACCCGGGGAATTACAGACCAGTCAGTCTCACCTCTGTGCCTGGCAAAATCTTGGAACAGATTCTCCTGGAAGGCATGCTAAGGCACATGAAAAACAACAAGGTGCTTGGTGACAGCCAGCATGGCTTCACTAAGGGGAAATCCTGCCTGACCAATTTGGTGGCCTTCTATGATGGGGCTACAGAACTGATGGACAGCTGTAGAGCAGTTGATGTCATCTACCTGGATTTGTGTAAAGAGTTCAACACTGTCCCACACGACATCCTTGTCTCTAAATTGGAGAGACATCAATTTGATGGATGGACCACTCGGTGGATAGAGAACTGGCTGGATGGCCACACTCAAAGAGTTGTGGTCAATGGCTCAATGTCCAGCTGGAGACCAGTTGTGAGTGGTTTCCCTCAGGGATTGGTGTTGAGACCGGTCTTGTTCAACATCATTGTCAGTGACATGGACAGTGGGATTGAGTGCGCCCTCAGCAAGTTTGCCGATGACACGAAGCTGTGTGGTTCAGTTGATATGCTGGAGGGAAGGAATGCCATCCAGAGGGATATTGACATGCTTGTGAGGTGGGCTGATGCCAACCTCATGAAGTTAAACCATGCCAAGTGCAAGGCCCTACACCTGGGGCAGAGCAATCCCAGACACAGCTACAGGCTAGGCAGAGAAGAGATTCAGAGCAGCCCTGCGGAGAAGGACTTGGGGGTGTTGGTCGATGAAAAAATGAACATGAGCCGGCTTCAGTGTGCGCTTGCAGCCCAGAAAGCCAACCGTATCCTGGGCTGCATCAAAAGGAGCGTGACCAGCAGGTCGAAGGAGGTGATCCTGCCCCTCTACTCTGCTCTCGTGAGAGCTCACTTGGAGTATTGTGTGCAGTTCTGGTGTCCTCAACATAAAAAGGACATGGATCTGTTGGAACAAGTCCAGATAAGGGCCATGAGAATGATCAGGGGACTGGGGCACCTCCCATATGAAGATAGGCTGAGAAAGTTGGGGCTGTTCAGCCTGAAGAAGCGAAGGCTGCGTGGAGACCTCATAGCAGCCTTCCAGTATCTGAAGTAGGATGCTGGGGAGGGACTCTCTATTAGGGGCTGTAGTGACAGGACACGGGGTAATGGGTTAAAACTTAAACAGGGGAAGTTTAGATTGGATTTAAGGAAGAAGTTCTTTCCTGTTAGGGTGGTGAGGCACTGGAATAAGCTGCCCAAGGAAGTTGTGAATGCTCCATCCCTGGCAGTGTTCAAGGCCAGGTTGGATAGAGCCTTGTGTGGCATCGTTTAGTGTGAGGCATCCTTGCTCATGGCAGGGGGGTTGGAACTTGATGATCTTAAGGTCCTTTCCAACCCTAACTATTCTATGATTCTATGCCTATTTGGTGCAGTGCCTTAGGCTGACTATTGTGCTTTTACTTCTCAGGTGGTATGTTACAACATCTGCTTGATACTTTCTTGCTTTAAAACCAGCACTAGTAAGAACACTAGCTCCATTATATGGTCTAGAACTGCAAAGAAAAGAGCCCCCAGTAGTCTCATAGCAGTGGGACTGCAAGCAGATTTGTATAATTGCACAAAGTATACAAGCTATAAATATTCTCTTTGTTCGAAGGAAGAAACATGAAATGCAGTCACCAGACAAAATGTTTATTTTCTCTCTGTTCACATGTGTTTCTTCATCCTTTTGTGACCTCGATGTGGTAATATCTAAATAGTTTGTTTTACAACATAAAGCATGCTGTGTGAAGAGGCAGGAACATTGCCACGCACCATGCCAGGATCTTGACTGGTTGATCATCTCTTGCTAGTTATGATTAAGCAGTAAAGAGAGGTACAGGGTATTTCCTGGGGATTAATAACTGATAGGGTGGAGTTAATGGCCTGAGGTGCAGCTGAGGGCCATTAACCTCAGCTGGTCATCAATCCTCATTAAAAACCTCTGCAACTCAGTTCACCAAACACAGTGAAGGGCAAACCAATATTTTAAGCACCTTTGTGATTTCTTTCTCTGTTGTCTCTTTAAATTAGTTCTCTTTTAATTTCTGTTACTTTTTGGGGTGTATTCTGCTTTTCTTACAGCAGCAGAAGTTCTGTTCAATTAAAGGTTTATTTCACCAGTAGCTGAGCAAAAACTGTGGGGTTTGAACCTTTATGTATGAATAGGAGTCCTCGGTACTACAGCAGCAGAATAACAAGTGTTTTGGATACTTTAGCTTTGAATTGCATGGAAAAGAAGGTAAATAATAAGCTTGTTTTTTAATTATGTAGTACAGCATTTTCTGTTGCAACAAAGAACATGTTTAAGGGAATGGCCCTTGTTAAACTTTCCTTTATTGTGTTTCTAAAAAATATTCCTTTACAGTTGGTAGTATTTGATATGTAAGCCACCTCCTAATTCTGCATTCCATATATCTAGGTTTAAAAAGCTAAGTTTTGCAAATATGTTTCACAGTAGCTTATAAGTAATGGAACATGTATCTTTTATAACTGTTTGGGGGTTTACTTAGGCTTTGAAATGTCTATGATTTTTTGTGTTATGCTAGATATTTTCTAGGAAGTTAATCTTCTTGTGAGGGAGGCACTGTAATTACCAATGTGGTATTTACCCTATAGTAATTTTATGGGTATTCCATTATTCTTGGTTATTCCAAATTCAGATTATGGTAACAATTAGCAGAAAAGTCTCTTCAGCCCTTACAGCTTTGGAGAGGTGCTACCAGAAGTGATTGGCAGAGTTCTAGGTGCAGGAAGCAGATGATGGAATGAAAGGGTTTAATCTGGTAATAACACAGTGAAATCAATGAAGATTTCTTTTTTGTTTTTGATTCTGGTGAGTAGAATTAGTGTTTAGTCCTTCATTTAAAAATGTATGGTTTTACCCTACCCCTGCTGATGAACTCTAGACCCTGCACATGAGCTAATAAAATCAGAAACCTTCATTTTCTGGGCATACATGAATAGTGAGAGGTGAGTGACCTGAGTGTTTGAAAGAGGGAATGCACAAGGCACTCCAGTTTAAGAAATGCTGTTTATGGTAAGCTCTTTCCTGATGCTGTAGAAAACAAAAGGAGCCTCTTTGCAGAGGAAAGTGAGTATCTGGCAAAGAATGCAGCTGTGATCCACCACTTGAAAAGCTCTTCTTAGTCTGCCATGTGGAGGGGACAGTGCTGCTTCCATGCATCATGAAGATATCACTGTGCAAGGAACTTGGATGTGCAAGTAGTGGGAACTGTATGGGAGAGACTTGGACCAAAGCAACAGCTCTTTGAATGTATTTATAAAAGGTATATCTCAGTACAGCCTTGTCTTTTATTTGGAAGACTTAAGGTAAGTAAATATGGTGACTGTAGTAAGTCTGTTTCTCCTGCGTGGTTTAAAAAGACATACTTTTTTGCAGGACTTCACTGTAGCTATTCATGTGAGTAAAGGTGGGTATTCACAAGCTTATTTGCAGAATCATCCCACTGAAATAGAGACCAATAAAGACTCACATTTAATGGAAAGGTTGAGAATGCTGCCTGGGCCCTTATATGCTGTATAATATAATACGTAATAGCTGAAGATAAACTCTTCTCAATTAACTTTCTGCATATGGGACTCGAGGAAGATTCTTAACCAGCCAAAGAGTATTTTGAAAAGAATTTCACAAGATGTTTCGTGAATTAAATTTAAAGTGCTCTTCTGCAGTCAAAAGCAGTTCACTGTTTACAGTTTTGCTTATGGGAGGCTTCTGAATACCATTTTATTACACAGCATAACTTGGACTCTTTGTGGTCTTTGTGGTTGCTTGTTAGATACCTTTGCCAAAATGCTAATCCTCTCTCCTATATGCTGTTCTTATGGCTGTAAGTCTTATGGTGGCTTTTCAACTCCACCTATCAATAGTAGAATCCCATTTATAGGGTCTGCCAATTACTGAAATTACCAAAGTTGCTTTAGACATTAATTTTGAGACTATTTTTTTGTCACAACAAGACAAAGGACTCTTTGGAGGTTAGAATGCTTCCCTCCACTTCCAGCTTCTACAGTAACATTTTGCATTGGCAGTCTTGGAAAGAATATGTTTCACTATCAGTTAGTTTAATGGGAGACATACATTGGATTTATTATAATCCCCAAATAACATTTGAATGTTATTCTTTGGCTCCTAGTTGTGTCAGTCCTATACTTGATAGCTTTGACTGGAACTGAGTTGAGCAAAGTATGTGTAGCTCAGCTCAATTTGTGGTTATTTGTCAGGAAACCTTTTCCTGTTGCAAGAATTTATTTCCTTCTCTCTTCTATTCAGCATGGAGGACCAATGTGCAGAAAGTCGTATGTTGAGGCAAGATGCTGCTGAGTGTGGATAAATATTTAAACAGACAAAACTGGATGTGGTCAGAATGTCACCTTCTTATGTTTTCTTTGCAACACTTTTAGATAGGTGGGATTTCAGTTCAGTGGAATCTGAGATAGGGTTGACATGAACTGTTGTGGTGCTAAGGTCAGAATTGTCAACTGCTTTTGAGCTGAAGATCTTGAAAGCCTTGCATCATCAGTCTTACGACACTCTGCTTGTTAGGTTTCCAGATCTTGGTGCTGTGCAGCAAAACTGCTAACCAAATTTCCTTAGGGATAGTAAACCTTTGCAGAGCTATCAGATTGGATAGCTCCACTAGAATTTCTATGCTTTATGCTCTCATGTCAGGAATCAAATGAGATTGTTTCTCACACAGGCTTGGCCTTGTCTCTGTAGAAGAGAGCTTGGAGCTCCAGGGGCCTCAGAGGCAGGATCTGAGGAATAGCAAACTTGGGAAATGTTCCCAAGGTCAGTGATTCTGGGACAGTATGCCTAATGGGCCTGATTGAAAGATGTAGATATAGGGAGCCTGTATAGTTGATCATGAAAGCTGAGAATAATATTTAATATAACAGCAGATGTTAAGGAAGAGAAGGAAAATGAACAAGGCTTAATTTCATTGAGGCTCTGCAGAGTGCAGGATGTTTTAACCGGGCAATATAACGGGCTGTTTCTTTACATCTCTTGTTTGTAGAGTGTTTAATGCTTCCAGATATTACTCTTGCTCGTGTGAAGTCTGGTGTTGCCTATGAATGAGAAATCCTGCTTTTCAGTTACTCTAGATTCAACCCAATGTCTGAATGTGTTGCATATAAGACAGTTTTTTTTCCCTAAGTTTCTGTAGGGGAAAGTAGTTTCCCCCAGGTTTCTGTAGTTTCTGCAGCCCAAAGTTCTTGCATGTTACTTTTGTGTAACTTTAGATGTAATTTTACTGTATCTTTGACATGTAAACAGAGAATGCACCTGATGTGTATGGTAGAAAGCTTATGCAGGCACCTATGGAATAGGGTTGATGTGATGCATTTTAAATTACAGCTGTTGGAGGTGGGAACATCTGCTGAGAGAACTAGCAAAACTTTTGGTAGGATTCAATGGTAGATGTAAGAAAATGCCTTTATTTGAAATCAGATTTACAGAAGAAAGCCAGGATTGCTGTACGTATTGCAGCATGGAACTTTGAAGAGGAAAAGAAATAGTCTTATTCCTTTGCTGTTTCTGGGGGACTGAGGGAGTAAATGACCTGCAGCTTTTGCTAAGCAGAAGGATTGCAATATTTTGATGATGGTAGCCTGTTTAAAAAAAAAAAAAAAAAAAAAAAAGAGGGGGAAGGGCAGAACTTTTCTGGTGTTGGAGGATGCCGTGTAGCATGCAAATAATCTGACGTGTGTATTTTAAAACATATCTGAGCCCTATAATGCTTCGTATGAGATTAGAGGCTGCATTCGAACCTACCCAGCATGATCTGGGAGTCTGTAAAAAATGCAGGGGAGTTATTGTCATATGAAACAAGCATGAGACCGTAATAGGCTCCAAAATATTGTAAATATTAGGAGACACTAATGGATATTGTTAATTATAATTCCAGTCACTGGTTATAAACCTCATGAAATGAATTACCTCATTTATAATGCATACCATGGGACAACATCTAATTTGGTGACAAGCATGGAGCCTAGTAGAGATTCAAGAGAAATACCTGCTTAAATGACTATGTTGTCATCTAATTATATATATTTTCTAAAGCTTTGTTATTTAATATACCTGTTGTTGTTATTAAATTGAATTTACACCTTCAAAATAGTCTGGTAAATAAATGCCCTTTTCTCTGAGATGCAAGGTTAGTGCTTATTTTAAAATGTGACTGGTTTTGTGAGAAAGATAAGAAAATCAAAATGTGCTGTTATCACTCCTTACTTTTGGAACAACAAGGTGAGGGCTATCCTTGGAAAGCAATTGATATTCCTGTACAGGTTGAAACTGATATGCTAATAGATAAGCAGAATGAATCTAGTCTGTACTTTAGTTGCAAAAAGCCATGCCAGTGTTTTATATGCTCCCCAGTTTCAGTCCTGGTATTTGATGTTTTGGACCGTTCTGCTGGTTTATTCTGACCATTTCAACTGCCTTGGAACTATGTAATGTTTAGCTGCATAAGCAGAATATGAAACTACTGAAGTGATGCTAAGTTAACATTGTCTATTAATGATTGTAAGGATAGGTGTATAAATAAGGGCTCAATTGCATGTAATCATTTTGCACTAAAAGTGTAATCTATACCTTGAACAACACACAGCCAAGTAGTACACTAAAATTGCATTGCTTATCCAGCTGAGCTTGCTAACAGGTGTGCAGTTTGACAGAGGAACTTGTAATGGAATCTGGTCTTCCTAGATTGCTATGGCTAGCCAGAAAACATAAAGAATACTTTGATGTCATTGGGAGGTAATATAGTTGCTATTGCTGTAAAGGTACAGTTCTGTTTAAAGTTTCATTCCTAGACTTCTGGAAATTAGTTCTGGTCTATAATGTGACCAGATATGGTATAAAACCAGCAGTGTTTGCTGTGTTTCAGTGTGCTTTACCAATGGAAATTCATTACAGACAAAACAATTATACTGGTGTTACCCAGCACATATTTTGAAGATAATGAGGCTGTTGAGGTGTAACAGACAAGTTGTTTATGATTTGTTGCAAGATTGGAGAGTGTTTTTCCGAAATGGATGTACAAATCTTGGGACTCAGTGATTGCTAAAACTTGTTCAGAAGGGGCAATCTTGCATTTCTGTTCTTGCAGAGTCACTCATTGTGTTGAGATTTGTGCATGCTCTTGGAAGCAACAAATGTTTTGTCTTCTAATTGAGTAAATACTTTTATCCTTTGAGCTCCTTATACACATGTATCAAGGTAGTTTTGTTTTTTTTTTAATAAAAAACTGTATTAAGGGAATTTTTTTTTTTTTTCATTTAATTGGTTCCTTATCTTCTGCACTATTCTAGAATGCTTTCCCAAAGCCCTGAAATTCTGCATCCACTGCAGGCTTATGCTGCAGCTGCAGAACAGGGGCAGTGCTTTGGAAATAAGGGGAAGGAAGGTGACCTTCCTTCAGGGGAGGTGTCGGAGACAGCTGAGCTTCAACTATGTCTCTGCACAAAGGGAAAGAAAGAAAATCCTAACTATTCTATGATAGCTGTTGGAGAATCTGTTGTGGGGGCTGGAGGTGCCCATCTACCATACTGACCTGCTCACCAGCCACATGCCCAGCTTGTCTCCGAGCAGTGATCAGGCCCTTCTGGGTGACCCCCCAGTTTATATCCTGGGCATGACGTGTTGTGGTATGGAATACCCCTTTGGGTAGTTTGGGTCAGGTGTCCTGTGTCTGCTGCCTCCTGGTTTCTTGTGCCCCTCCTCGATGTCAGAGCATGAGAGACTGAAAAGTCCTTGATCAGAGTAAGTGCTACTGAGCAGCAACCAAAACATCGGTGTGTTATCAGCACGGTTCTCAGACTAAAGCCAAAACACAGCACTGCACCAGCTTCTAGGAAGAAAATTAACTCTATCCCAGCCAAACCCAGGACACCCCAGCAGGTAACTAAGTATCACACAGCAGCTCCCTCAGTGACAAAGAAAAGGCTGAACAAGGAAATTGTGGACTTATTAAGTGGTGTGGGTGAATTAATGGCAAAGGGGCACAAGTAAACCTGAGGTACTAGTGCCTCCTGTGACCCAGACTTCACTAATGAGGCCTCACAGGCCTCTGTGCTTATTAAAAGGGTTCAAGAAGGATAAGGAGCCCCATCAGGGGGCAAGGCATGAGTCAGGGATCACTTGAGAGAACTTGACCCATGCAAGTCAATGGGACAAAACGGGCTGCACCAAAAGTTGCTGAGAAAGCTTGTTTGTGTCCATACAAAGCTGCTTTGTCATCTTTGGATGGCCATGGAGACTGGGGAAGAGCCCCAGTGGGTAGAGAAAGGGAAGTGTACCAATCCTCAGAAAAAGTTAAGAGTGCAGTACAGGGAACTGCAGGCTCATCAGCCTCTCTTTGCTCTGTTGGAAAAGCATGGAGGGAATCCTCTTGGAGCACGTATCTGCGCAAATGGAGGAGGTGACTGGGAACCATCAGCATGGACTGGCTCTGAGAGAAATCTCTTTCCTTGTGAGAACAGCCAGGAATTGGAGTGGGTTGCTTGGAAAAGATGTAGAAAGATAGCAGATAAACCTATAAGGGATTTTTAAATGTAGTGAATGGCATTAAGGAACATATGATGTCCATTTGTCAGAGTTGGGCAGGAGGAAGACAAATCACAGATTTCTAACTTAGTAATTAATGCAGTTATGTGAAACTTCTGTTGTGTGGACTTCAAAGACCTTCTACAGTTGAATCTTTATACAGATGAGAAAAGGGGATAATACGATGAGAGAAGTATCATGGTATGAGAGCACAGGAAAGTGTGCTAGTGGGTTTTCTGGTTTTGTGCTTTTCACAAATGGTGCAATTCATAGGTCATCTGCATGGAGGATTTCATTGCAGAAGATGCTTTCTGCATTCAGTGTAGGAATATTCTCTGTCCTGGCTGATAGCAGTTTTGGAGATAACACAGTGCTGATAATTTAATTGTTTACCTGATATGAATCTTGCATGAGAAACATGGGGACTACAAAGCAGCTTTCAGTTTGCACTGCTCAGTGAAGATTCTGAAAAGGGTGTTCAATTAGACTAGTACTGCAAAAAAGATTCCTTTTAAATTAGGATTTAGAAATAATGTGGACTACAGTCCTTGCACTGACTCTGGGGGGTGAAGCTGTTTGCCAAGTCACTTGAGGAGAGAGCCTTTTTTCCTTCTTTTTTTTTTTCTTCTCGTCCTGGAAAGATGTATGCATTGCAGTTAGGCTCAGCATGTGGGAACCTAAATACATGGTGCAGCAGGGAACAATGTGAATTTGGAATGCACCAGAGCCATTGCATTCCTCTTGGCCTCAGTACTGTCAGAGCAGCCTGTTTTCAAACAACCTGCACTTGCTTGGATGCCTGCCACTCCAAAACTTCTTTTCAGATAATAAAGAAGAGTTAATCACTTTCCACTATTTGAGAAAGAAAAATATGCTACCCTTGGACTCCTTAATCTATTTTCTTAATGATAATAAAAGCATAGCAGGCTTACTTGGTTGTGCTGTGAGATGGAGGGGAAGGGCTGTGGGTACTGTGGGGTTCAATGGCTGCAGCTCTGAGGGAACTTGCACTTCAAGTGCAAGCACCTTTTGTGGAATGGTGTCAGTGGGATAGCTGGAAGAGATCTAAATGTTGCCCCAAAAGGGAGTTTTCTAAATAAAGGCATGTGTTTACAGGCAAAGGGAACTTTCTAGAACAGCAAATTGGTTCCAGATTGTTTCAAGGAATGAGTAAAGAAAGGTGGTACAAGTCCTTATTTTGATTCTGTATCAGCATGCTAGTGTTGAGTTTCTTGATAGTTCCAATTATTGTTACTCCCGAGGATTCTTAAGGTCTGTAGGCCAAAGACACCTCACTAAGACAACCTGTGTTGTGCCTTTTAGAGACAGAGAGCAGGGGAACATGGAAGAAGTGACTAGTTTGTGATAGCGTGACATCTGTGGTCAAAAGGAAAGCAAACTTGGATTCCTAGTTACTATCTTCACTGTCGTGTTTTTGATTTGTTTGTTGTTTTTTTTTTTCTCTGAGGAAATAATCTTCACTCTAATACTATGTACTCATAGGCAGAACTGTTCTTTTGTAGCCATTTAGATGCTTTTCTGATGTTAAATTAGACTTGGTGATGTTGTATGTTTGGTTGTGTGAATAGATGCCTTCTTCAGGACTGAGCCGCACTGAAACATTCTTCCATATTGGAAAATAAAGTTAGTTGAGACGGTAGTAATATAGTTGCTGCTATGCTTCAAGGCTGCATCATCAGCATTTGAAGTGTCGTATGATAATGGTCACAAGGGTGACCTCATTAACACAGGACCAATAGTGTATGCCTTTAAGTTATGACATCAAGAACTTTTATTGTTGCATGCCATGTTGTTATTACATAGGTATTAACTCAGTAGTGGGGGTGTAAGTGCTGATAGCATCTGAATATATAACACTTGACTTTCTGCTTATAGTATCTGGAAGAATTTAGCCTCTGGGACCTTTTTTTCCTCATTCCATGGGCCTGCATCTACTGCTTTTGGTGAAAGGAAGGAGAGGAGAAAGGTGGGGGGAGGGGAAGGCAAACAAACAAACCCAAACCAAAGGTAATTATCTCTGATAATAGTCTGTCTGCTTGTACTTGATTGAAATGCAGCCTAGCTCTCCTGTATCACTGATCTATTCCCAAAGATAAGTTCCAGTTGTCTACAAAGCCAACACCTTTGGACAGGCACCATCTGGCCAATTGCTTATTAACTCCCGTGGTCCTGCCTGGTTCTACCAGTAGAGAGACCAGTCTTAGAGAAAGCAAACTAGATGGATGCTGCCAGGGGCCCCAAAACCTCTCTCCCCTAAAGAAAAATGAATTCCATACAGCTGCCCTAGCAGGTGCCATGCAAGAATAATTAAAAGAGTACTGAGGAAAACCAGCCAATTAAGAGGATGAAACATGGAATCCTCTGATTCTTTAGGTTGGCCAGGATTTTCCTGTGGGAAGGCCAGAAGTCAATTGTGTCTTTATGCTGTCATTTCAGTTGCCCTGTTTCGAACCTGTGTGAATGCTTCTTTGAATCCAAGTACAAGTTAGAGCAGCCATGGTTCCTTATGCAGCCTCATACCTGAGGGATTTACTTCCTGGCTATGCTGGCCTAACACCCCTGGTGGCTTTTCTTTCCTCCTACAGCAGCAGAGATGGACTCCACTAAGCAGAATTGGTAAAAGATTAATCTGCAGGCTGGGTTATCCAAGGTGTGCAGGTTTGGGATCTCTTGTGCCATCGCTGCCATGTCTTTGAATGGAAGCATAAAAACAAGAGACATAAACCTTTAAGAAAACTAATACGCTTAAGGTAACCTAAAATTGTTGCTGGCTGGAAGAAGTATGATCATTGGTGGGCTATTTTGTCAGAGATATACACAGGGAGCTCTAATTTCTGTTGGAAAATATTTTATATGAAATAAGGGGTCTGCTGCTCCATTGCTGCGTCCTATGCCTGTCACCATAGGGATCTTACTGCATTTTTTAATTGAAAGAATGTTGACTGGCTTTAGGAAGGCACTAGAGGGTACTTGTAAAGTCACAAATGACAATACAGTGTCTCTCAAAAATGTTATTTCCACAAAATCTTCTGAAAATACAACATAGGAATAATAAGACTTTTTACAGCAAGGTCCTTACAATTAACATGAAAAGTAGCATAAGTAACTGTTACATGATCAACACCTTACTTTGATTTAGAAAAGGTATTTTTCCCATTATCTTTTGCTATGTAGCTTCATTGCTAGGCACTATGGCCCAAAAATATTTTCTTTGTTTGATATTTTCCAACAGAAATTTAAAATGAATCCTCAGATCCAAAACCATAAGTCTGATAGAAAAACATATGTTGTGTGATCTCTACTCCAATGTTCAAGTATTGTGAAGATTGGGGAAAAAATAAAATTAACCAGAAATGTCTGTCAGCTTGTTATAGTTATGCCATAACACAGTGTATGGCATAACACAGTTAAATTATCCTATTGTTCCATCTTAAAGTTAGGACTGTACAGGGCTTGTTCTCACCTGCTTGCATTCAGAAATTCATTCTGAGCAAGGACAAAGAAATGCAACAGACTCAGGTACCTTATTTTATTTCCACTTTCCTTCCATTTTCTTTTTCTAGACGGACTTTTTCTTTTTTTTTTTTTTTTTTCTTGCCAAGCAAAACATACAAGAGAATTTCTGGCACTGTTTCTCCTGCTGGGGAATGAATGTTGCAACTCGTCATCACTAACATTGTGCACAGATGCTCGGAGAGATGATAGAAATGGAAAACTGACCATAAAGCAGCTGCATTTTGGTGTGATTCCCCTAATGCGGGATACTTGGAAGCTTTCTATTCCCAGTAATTAAACCAGGGAATATTACAAGAAGGCAATGGCTGAAATGAGTATCAGCTATCTTCAAAAAGGCATGGGTATGGAGAATATTTTAGTCTGCAGGTTTGATTTTTCTTTCTGTCTCCTATCTGTGGAACCACCATTATTTATTTTTAAAAAACCCAATCTGGTAGAATTACCTTCCTCTATAGCCTATGTGTTTTGCAGCTTAATTTTTAACACGTTTTACAATTGTGCTTGAGCGCAAATGTTGGCCAGAAATGTGCAACTGGGGTAAACTTCCATTTGAAGTTACTAGGATTTTAGTCTGTGAGATCATATAGGATCAAACAACATACTAGAATAATCTTGGTTGATGTTTGGTGTTAGGCAGTTCTGATACATAGTGTGTACTAGGAACTTCCTTAGCAAATCTGCTAAGAAATCAGATAAACAAATCATAATTATTCAGTACAGCCAGAAAATCTGGTACTGCACTAATATTCCCATTCAAGTAAACAGAAAGTATATTTACCCCACTTTGTTTTTTTTCTTTCAAGGACCTATGCCAATAGATTGTCACATCATCCCCAGAGTGTTGCTGGAACATCAGTGTGTGCCATGGGGACCAGGAGATTTTAACAGGTGTGCTGGGGAGAGTGTTATGAAAATGCTTTATTTAAAGGATGATTTCATGAGAGGAAAAATTAGACTATCAACTTAAACATTTAATGTTCTTGAGCATTTTAACGTTCAAGGCAATAATTAGGACCTGGAAGTCTTACTGTGAGACAAACTGAGTTATTAAAAGTGTGTGCATGTGCATGTCTATATACAAAGTTTATATAGACACAAATATATCCTGCTGCCTCTGTCAGTAAGGTTAACAGTGTTCACCTGTGCAGTATTGTTTTAGAGGAGTCTGTAACTGAATAGCTAATGAGCACTAGGGAAAAAAAAAGGGAGCTACTTGGTTTTTTGCTTTTAAATGGGCATGCTTATGTTTTGTCCATAGAACTTTCAGATACACTCTTTCTTCACCTTCAAATCTGGAATAGCATCTCTGAAAGACAGTATTTCAAGCAAGAGTAAGTGCAAGATTTTTATTTCTCCTTTACTTTGAAAGCATATTTCAAAACCTTGACAGTGCAGTTGCTATATATACTAGTGCATGTCTAGATAAGCTACTGGTTGCTACCACAGGAATGTTAAAGCAAGTGATTTCACAGCTCAAGGTCTTCACTCTGTTCATTCCTCCTTTCATAATGGAGATCAGAATATCTAGTGATGGGTAACCTTGAAAATTTGGCTAGGTTAGAGTCTTTCTTTAACATGTAAAGTTTAAAACTTAATCCATTTAATTGCTATATTGCTAATAGGCTTTAGGACCTCAGTGGCTACCTGTGTCCACTCTGCAGTCCTGGATACTTGAACTCACCCAAGCTCCTGCTCTTCTCCTACCTGACCAGTGAATCACAAGCAGTTGTGGCCAGCTCTTGAAGCCCAGTCCCTAATATTCCCAGCAGAGTACTGAGTCTGCATTAGTTCTGTTCAAAGATTAAACTGTGAGATAAAAGCCAAGCATTTGAGATCTAAAACGCAACTTTCATCTAGTTTCTTAGACAAAGAAAACATTCTGTTAACTCCAACCAAGCCAAACACAAATGCTCTTAACTCTGGCCAGTTTTCATGATCTGTTTTACTGTCAGGGCCAGGTTTCCAGTGGCTGAGCCAAAAAGATAAATGAAACGCATGGTATGTCTTAAGCCAACAGGTGTTGCAGCTGCTTTTATAACGCAAATCTGAAGAAAACAAAACTCCTCAGAAAATCTCATATGAACCAATTTTTCTGTCATGAAACTCTGTTTTCAGACTTCGAATAGCCTGCTTTGTAAGACATCACAAAGCATTGCAGAATGTCTATGACTGACAATTATTTAGAGAAGTTACTGCCCTCATAATGTAATTTTCCAATGTCAGTATATAATTAGGCAGGATGAACAAAGAAGAGTTCCCATTGTGAAATACTGAGATGCTGCTGTGCCCCTCCCAGCTCAATGCTGCTGAATAAATCAAATTTAACTTCCAGTTGTGCAACTTCTGGCTTTCTGAGCTTTGAAGCCTGTACTGAATGTGCTGCACAACTGGTCCAGCTGACTTCTGCCTTTGATCTTCAAGGATCCCTTGGAAACATTATCTACATATTTAAAAAATCTTTTGGTTTTGTTTGGGGTTTTTTCCCCATATTTTGTAAAATCTGAACACTGTGCTTGTGAAATGTGTCACCTTCACAGAGCTGAAAGTTTTCACAATAGCAGCGGCACGAGCTGCTGAAAGTTCCATTTTGCTCCACTGATGTGTCTCAGAAGCAGTGTCCGCCTTCTTGGAGGATGTCGGTCTTTGTCACACCAGGTCCTCTTGAAGGAGGGGGATTCTTTATGTTTAGATGGTTTTTAAGAGGTTGACCCATCAAGGCAGCTATCAGATGCTCTTGTAAAAGACTAATTCCGTGCTGTAGAGTCAATGCTTCTGCAGGTGAAAATGAAAGCTTCAGTTTGGCAGCACCTTCTAGTTCCTTTTGAGCTGTGCCAGTTTTGAACTGTGACCTGTGGTGTACAGCTTTTATGTTTCATTGCTTTTATTCAGAGAGGTCAAGATTTCCCAGTGCGCTCACAGGTTTATTTAAATGTCCTTAAGAACACTCCTGTTTGCTGTCTGTATTTGTAACAGTGTGTAATGAGTTCTTCAGAAGATACAGGCATTTGTTGATCATATATCTTAGCAGCAGTTTTAGTAATATGGTTTCAGGATGATATTTGGAGATAATCTCTTTCCTGCTAAATTGGTGAGCATGTCAAATACTTCTCTGTAGGAGACAAAAATGTTCCCATAATTGCTCTCTCTGATAGCAAATAAAATTCCTGGTTTTTGTATGAAATAAATTTGTTGGAGGAAAAAAGGATCAGTTCAGGCTACAGGTGACAATGTGGTGTGCAAAAGGAACTGTACAGAAGAGCATTCCTTAAACAGGAGCTCTTTTTGCCACTGGGTGGTTGGAGGATGATGGAGAACACTGCTATGGCAGTTAACAAATTCTTAATGCCTTTGAAGACTCTAGCTCACAAGTGGTAGATGGGAGGCTTGTTTACTGGTCAAAAGTGGTCCGTTGTATTTATGCTCTTCTGCAGAGGGAAGGCCAAATAACCAACCAACCACAAATTCTGTTGCTTTAGAAAGCTCTGTGAGCAAGGTTTTGTAACCTCTGTGTTAAGATTTGGCAATGATGATGGTGGCTAGGCAACAGTCCTAAACGAGTTTACAAAAAGCAGCAATCGAGCTACTGGTAGAGCACCACATGGAATGACAATAGGAGCTCTAAGAGCTGGTTTCATAGTGCCTGTATGTGTTCTCTTGCAATAGGGCTGCTGTTGTCAGTCCCTCAGCTACCTAATCTTGCTTGATTGCAGACCTCTTGTACTCTGATGTAGAGCCACCAAGAGATGCACTAATTCTGAGACTTCAGCTATTTAAAAGTTTGTGAATGCTCATCAGGAAGGTCCTTTTTCTGGTCAGGGGACAGTGTTCATACTCTCTAGGTACCTGTGCACGTCCCCCTTGCCCTAACCAAAATAGGATTTTTTAGGGTGAGATGAATCACTGTCTGGAGATGCTTCTCGCTCAATTGAGGCTGCCTAGATGTCTAGTTTAGATTAGGTGCCTGACTTTTAGACAGCTAAAGATACTGAGATGAATGAAATTCTCTGGACTATTTCCTCTTTGTGCTTGGAGAGTATACCCGCATGCCACAGGCGATCATGTTCCTGCATGATTGTGATAAATAAGAAACGGGGGACTGATCTTTTTCTTTTGACTAAAACCTAGAATTGAGGTGGAAAAAAAAAATCCTGTATATATAACCCTTTCCTCTGGAGCAGGCTTCCATTTTTAGTTTCCAAATCTTTGCCTTTGTTTTGGGAAGGCATCATACACTTGCAGCTGCATGGTTGGAGAGATACTGCAAATAGATTGCATAGTACCCTCTGTGTAGCATGCCTGACTGAATTAGTCTTTTCAGCTAAAGTCTCTGTATTTTGTCTAATACTTAGGTCTTTTCCTTACTGTTTAAAAAAAACCCCACAAGTGAGATACTAAGGTTTAGAAGAAGCCTCTGTACACTTAGAATCAGCAGGGATATAGCTCGAAGATAAATGCTTTGTGTTAGTATTGGAATCTACAAATATGCACAATGTATGTAAATTCTAATCCTAAAATTAAGTTTACAGTTTAAGTAACTTGCATCAGAAGTGTATATATGCCCTGGTTGATGAGCAGGAGCTCTTCTGCTCTTCATCTGTCCTGTTTGCTAGGATGTTCTTGGAAGGAACAAGCATTTGTTACGGTCTCAAACATAACTTTTGAGTTCTGCTTGATCTTTTTTAAATGGAAGGATTTGCTTTATGATTAATCAGGTATGATAAAAGATTAAAGGGCTATGTTTATTCTGGGGGGGATGGGGACAACAACATAATTAGAGCAGAATTTAACTTAGATCAGTGGTTTGAAAACAAATCCATCAAGAGTATTGGAGCTTAAATATAAAATGCACACTGATCAAACATCAGCAAATATGAGAAGCCCTGCAATTGCACTCCACAGGGTTGCTTTTGCCAAGTGCAGCTTTTGAAGCTCCTTTTTCTCTACAGAAACACCAGTCTACAATCTTCACTTTGTATATATAATAGTGTGTGAGCAGTGCAATACTTGAGTATATTTTGGTGTGTTTGCTATTTGTGTATCTTCATTCAGCTGTTCTGATACAAAAGTATTACTTCAGTGTTTTGAGGTAATACATGACTCCGATGTCAAGGAAATGTGTTAAGCTGTCTCACACCTTCATAACTAGGGAAGACTTGGACCCCTAGAGTTAATCAGATAATAGACAAATTAAAATACATGCATCTATATGTTTATGTATGAAATATTTGCATATCTTACTGTTTTATACCACCAGCCTCATATGAGGTAGCTTGATAAATGAGAATGTAATACTTTGGTTGAGAGGCCTCTAATTCATGAGTGGTTATATAATTAAGTCTATATATATCAAAATGTACTTATAACCACAAATGCCTTAGCAAAACTGTTGCAATTTCTCTAGGGCTTGTTTCTCCATTAAAAAAATATAATAATAATAAAAAATTACAAATTGAAAAAGCAGGATCTGGAAAAGAGGAGGATGTCCAAGACAAATGATTCAATGGTCTTCTGGCTCTGGTACCATTCACTGAAGTCTTGAGTCACTGTCACAGGCAGAGGAGTGGTAGAACTCTGACTGTGTTTAGCTTTATTAGAAACATTGAGTTCCTCAGGGTTAGGCAATTTACCTTAAGAGAGTCAAGAAGGGCAATACCAGATCTGCTCTGCTCTTACTGACTCTTCAGAAACTCAAAGATTGGACTTGCATTTCTCAGAGAGCCTGGAAGGTGTACGTGTGAAAGAGAAAATAGTTGGCTGGGGGGCTGAGTTCAAGTGGGAAGTTGCACAATGGGGAATAAACTCCATGTTGTTTTTACAGATTTCCTCATGCCCCACAAGACCACACATGTCTCTTAGGGTGCGTAATAGAGCAGCAGGTATGTTCTCCTGGTCAGGTTCTTTAGGGGGTTTTAGAGATGTTTTGAGAGTCAAATTGTTGCAAGGTCTAAAACCAAATGAGCTGAAAAACTCAGCACAGCCTCCAAATGGCATTGGCATTGTGAACTCTGGAACTACAACCCTGAATATGTTTTGTGAGGAACTACCGGGTATTCCTACTGAGCTCCTTAGGATTCAGCTGCAGGTGGAAAAGCCAATCAATTAAAGACCTTAGGTGGGTGGGGCTGTGTCCTATTTGTTATCTTTGGTTTTTTAGTTCTCCTTTTCTTATAAGCCTCTTTGGTTTGAACAAAACTTTCTGCTCCATCCACAACCTAACTGGATGCTTTTGAGGAGTCTGCAAAATTTTGATGTTTGCCAGAGGGAAGGATTTATAGCAGAATTTAGCACTGAAGACCTTTGAAATGTGACATTAAGAACCAACACTTGTGATGATGTGTGCTAAACGTTGTCTGTGAGTGTTTTGGTATTTAGGAATCTGAACCTTCTTGTGTAGCAGTAGTGCCTGGGGGCTAACTGCTGAAAGGGGGAGGACGGTGGTGTATGAGAGGCAGTGCTAAAAATTGGTTTTCCCTGAATTTTTGTTGATTGTCACCATAGGCTAATGTGTTGTGCAAAGGTCTGAGCTAACTTCAGAAAGGAGAGCTTGTACATTGCAAGCAATATAGCTACATTAATACCGTGTTGCGCTCAGGCTAATTAGTCCAGCTAAAAACAGTCCACTCATAATGTCACCATTGTGCTAGTGCCTCAGTGGCACTTCAAGCCACCTGTTGAGAGAGGGACGGTGGCTGCCAAGGGATGTCAAACTGGGAGGCTGCACCAGAGCAGAAGTCACATGAGTTCTGAAACACTGCTAGATAATGGGCCTTAAGCTGTGGGAGTAGCTCTGCAGCCTTTATCCTGCTTTCAAACTTGATGTGCCAAAAGCAGCTGGAACAAAGATCTGTTTGATCATCCGGCCACGTACTTAGGAGACAAGATCAACAGCACTGCACCATGTTGCCTATTCCTCAGTGCTGAGCCCATGAGCTAGAAGCCCACAGTGTTAATCTTTCTCTATGGGCTCCACTCTGAGAATCTGTCTCAGTGGCAAAGTGAGGAAAACAATGGCCAATACCCTGGCACCATACGCCTGCAAAAACATTGGCTTCAGGGACAGCAGGAAGGCAATGAAAACCTGTAGAACATCTCTTAATTGCACTTGATTTCTTAATTCATTTTACCCCAAAATTTTTCTCTTTTTTCCTCCTCAGTGGCAAAATATCTGTAAATTTTATCATTTTAATCAGCTTTTCATAACAGTATATTTCAGAATCTTAGTAAAACTAAGTATAAGAAGGAGTGTGAAGTATAAGAAACGCTTTAGGTTACAAAGACATTTAAGCACCATTTTTGACTTGAATATCTGTGATTTTGGAATAAATCAGCCCACACACCTGCTTTCACCATCAGAATGGGTGCACAAGTGTGGAAGCGCTTATGCAGATACCATACATCATATATGGAGAGAGTCTTAATGAAAAGTTCATCATGCTATTAAGAGGTGAAAAAGTGGACTTGGGTCTTCAGTTAGGATATTGTATGTGCTGGAAACTGAAAGAACAATGCTATAATTGTAGGTATTCTTTTTCTGCAGATAGGGTTGGCTGCCAGTGTGATGCAGAGGGCTTAAAACTCTCCTCAAGGTGTTCATGGCAGGGGTTAAACCGGTAAATAAAAGGTGCAAATTCTTTCGTAAGAAATGTAAATCAGGTGTTAGGGAGCTGATAATTTTCTAATACAGCCTGTGTATTTGAAGACGGGTAGGGCTATTCTAGCATAAATTTCGTAGATTTTAAAGCCAGAAGAGATCATTAGGATCCTATCACTGCAGTCTAACAAACTATAGCTTTTTACCCAAGTGTTTCTTCAGTTATCTTTGGAAGAAGCTAACCATACGGTTTTGGAGACCTAGTCTTCTCTTAACAGACAATCCTCTACATCCTTAACTGAGGAGTTGCACTGATTAATTTAGTAGATTAATGCCATAGTTCCTTGATCTGTTTTATCTGGTGTAATTTGACTGCTGAAAAGGCCATTTCCACTGTCATCCATTTGCTTATTTCTGCTTCATGTGCCAGCTCCATTTTTTTTGTTTCCTGGGTGAAACTGAGGTATTTTGTTGTCAGATTAATTTCCTAACCTACAGAAACCAACAAATTATTTGATTTTCAGCTTACTCTGTTCTTTGGTTTGGTTCCTCACACAAGCAATAGTGCTGATTCAAAAGAGACAGTGGGAATTAATGTCCATAATATGGAGGAGGAAGATGGGATTGGCCCCTTTAATCATCAGCACTGAGCAATGACAGATTAAATGGATTATGGAATTATGGTGTGAAACATAACAAGCAAGTAGCTAACAGCTGACACTAGGCAAATTCAGATGTGCGAAAGGTACTCATGTGGCCAATGAAGATAAAGAATCCTTTGCTATCTGACACTTTCACTTGGAAAATTTTATTTCAGAAGTAGAGAATTTTGTGACCCTTACAGAGCATATGGCACATCTTTTTTGACAGCCAGCAGTGAATTTATAAATCAGAAGGACTACCAATATTCCTACAGAGAGGTTGGGTGCTTGCAGATTTAAGCGTACCGGGGGACGGGACAGGATGATGACACACAATAGCATCTTGAATCCTCATCCATGCTCTGAAGATCTTACTATATAGAGGACCAGACTGTTGTGTCAGCAGTTCAGATTCATGTGCCTCCCAGTTCATTCAAGAAGCATTTTTCCAGGCTTACACCCAACTTTATTGCTTTCTTACTTTAAACCTTACCCATGTAACAAACCAAAACTGTTCTTGTTGGTGTTCTTGACAGGCTGGTTCAATGCAGGGTTAATTGAATCTATGGGAACCTGTAAGTCATTTGCAGAGAGATGTTGCATTGCAATGTTTTCTTTTGCTATAATAGGAAGCAAGATGCACGAGTGCTGACAATTGGAAGAGGTCAGATAAAGTCTCCCTTCTTTATTTTTACTATCAATACGTTTGCTGAAGTAGCACTGGATGAAACTGACTGCCTTCTGAAGAACAGTTGGCAGATGACCAACACATTATTGAAGAGCTCTGATGAAGATTACTTTCATCAAACCTGTTGTTTTCCAGCAGGGTCAAACTTGTATTAATATCAAAGCTACTAGGTTAATCCTCACATAGTAATATGGTTTATACATGTTGTACTGCACCTGCATCAGGCTTGAGGCATAGAAGTGGTGTGACAATGGGTGGACCCTGTTCCAAGGACTTTGTTTGTTATGTATCTGCAACTTTAAATGTCCTGCTGTCTTTTGGGAACCATATTCTGTATCTTTCTTTAAAAATCTAGCTGTATTCTAGGGTGAAATTTTGGATTCTGAAGTTGCTATTAAAACATCTGTTGGTTTAAGTGAGGCTATGATTTCTCCAAGACTTAGCAAACAATGGAAGTTGTAACAGGGTCAGGTAATTACAGACTTGTTTTAAACTTTTGCTATGATTTAACTTCTGTAAGAGTATACCTTTTATCATCAGCAGTTGCTTGGCATCTTTTCATGCAACTCTAAATTTTTATTGTCTTTCAAAGGATGACAGATAATACCCTTATGAAACCTGGGTGGTGAGCTCACAGGGCTCTTTGCCGGCACAGCATAGCTATTTTTGTAGCAATCTGTGTTTCTAACATGACTCAGCAACGGCAACTGTAGACTAGAAAGACGTGTAGGTGCATGCTTTCTGTGTTGTCCCTTTTTTTCTTCTTGAGGTCCTTGAAGTCAGCTTAAACTTCAAATATTTTCATCACTAATTGTCTCATTTGGGTCTAACAAAAACCCTAATGGGTCTCTTTGACAAGTGTGCTTGGATAGTTCTGAATTTCAGTAAACAAGGTAGCTTTCCATTTTATTTATTTAGAATTGGTACCCTCAAGCACAAATGCACAGAAAGGCAGCATCTTTTTACCAGAGACTGGAGAATAAAACCCCTACTATGTATATATGCCCAGTGATGCGTGGTAAAACAAAATGAACTGTTTAGGTGCCTTGAAAATAAGCAGTGAAGAATGCATGCTCAGGTGTGCTGCTTCTGTGAGAAAGGTAAGACAAAGTTTGCATGCTGTTTGCCATCCAGATTTAGAAACAGAATTATTTTGAAATTGTTGCTGCTACTCTGAGGCTGTGGTGGCAGGTTACAGCATGCTGTGATTTGGCTTTTAGTTTCCTTTTCTCCTGGTCTACCTGGGACCTATTATTTCTGTGATGGAGGACATATTCCAGTAGCATGAGAAAATCCCAGCTGCTTTGTATGTTGAAAATAGCCAGTTAAGTGACTAGTATGTGGTTAAAAAAAATTGCTTGGACTGAGAGGATAGCTATCCAAGACCCTTGGCCTAAAAATATGCTTACAGGTCAATGCATGCACTGAAGGAGTGACTGAACTGGTTTTACAAAATGGGTTGCTATCCAGGGTGTGAATACACCTTACTGGCAGAAAGACTGCAAGTTTATTACTTGGGTAAAATGGGCCCAGTGATGGAGTCCTGAAGCCCTGTTTCCTTGGGAATTGTTATGGGACAAAATTGAATCTGAATCCAGAAAACATTCATGTCTGGAAACTGGAATGTATTGAGACATAGGGAAACATAAAAATTACCTGCATTCTTGTGTGAAAGTACTCTGTAGTTTTAGCTTCATCTTTCCTAGAGTTTATGATTGGATGTTTTTCAACTGATTCTGGTGAAGAGATTAAGCTGCAAACACCCAAACTGCATTCAGCTTGAGGCTATGATTTGTGCTCGTACCTAATATTTCTTTGCCGCTTCATCTTCTACAGACTGGTTCCAATTGAATGGAATTGCTGACAACTGGCTGTTGCTGGTGTCTCTAGATGAGCTACTTACACATTGTTAAAAATGAGCAAAATACTTAGAGCACTTGCAAGTACTTAAAGTGTACAGTATGCAAGCAACAGATTATTCTGTTGCCAAAGATTTTGGTGCTGAATGCTGTTATGACTTGATTTAGATGTGACTGTTCAAGTTGAACAGTGTAGTGTGGTAATTTCTGGTTAGATTAGGTAACCAGTCTTGAAAGTCTTTCTTTTTTGAAGTGAGTACTATGAACTTGAAGAATGACTTCACTTCCCTGTTTATTTTACTTTTGAAATTATTGGTGGAAGCAGTAATGCAGTATTTTCTTGGAAGTACTTACTCGTATTCTGAAATCTGTTACTCTAATCAAACAGCAGTTTGGGACTGGTGTGCTTGCAGCAAAACTCAATCTGCATTTCTTCTGTTGTGCCAAATAGTTTCCAGGACTTCTAAAAGGACTTAAGTTGTCAGCAGAAATGTTGGTAAGTAGCTGTGTGTCAGTTCTGGGTGCTGTGGCATAGCAGTGTGTCCTGACCTCACCAGAGTTTAGCTCTTGACAATGGAGGTGGTTTGTCTCTGGAGTCAAGTGTGGAGACATCCTGGAGCTTCCCTAAATGTCTCTCTGTCTGCACAACTGCCACCACCAGAATGTCCTCTGCTTTCAGATTCAAACAGATCCACTTTCCTTAATCAAAAATTCATATTTTTAATTATATGTCATGTCTGTGCCCATGTAATGGAAAAGTGCTGTTACAGACATGATAATTAAAAGAGCCTACCTATTAATAGAGAACAGAAACTGTCTATTGAGAAAAGTAATTAAACCCCTGTGGAAATTATTAATACATATTAAATATTTATTTTTAAGAGATCAAAGTTTTTCTCTTTTGCTTCCTTAAAAATAAATTACTCATAAATGGTCAAATTACTTTTAGTATGAGAAATGCATGGGCAAGAACTTTCTACCTTACAAGTGGCCTGAAGTTCTGCATGTGTTGTGACTTTATGGGCAGCTCCTATATGCATGTTAAATATGGAAAGCTCTCCATGTGGGTAAGTACTGAACTGTAAGCCACCAACAGCTGGAAAAATCTTAAACCCTGAAAATCTGATCCAAACCCATTCTTGAAGGTAGAGGAATGGAGGTTCTGTGGTCCCATGCCCAGCGGGGCTCTCCTACTCAGCCTCTGCTTGAGTGTTATGAACTACAGTGCTGCTTCTGCTGGCAAACTAGCCCAGTGAGTGTGCAGAATTGATAGGGGTATTCTCAATTTACTAGAATTCATAAGCCTCTAAAGTATGATTTATCTAGACTAAATACATCTGGTTGTGCCAAGACAGTCAGAGCCACTTCAGTTCGCTAGGGGAGGACTAATGATTTCAGCTGTCATGGTTTCAAACTAGAATGATAATCTTTGTCAGGCACAAAATGAGTAGATTGTATTGCTTGCATTTTTGGAGAGAGAGAGAAAGGAAGTCAATAGATTCCTATCCAAGAATAAGTAATTGTTAAATTGCTGGCCAGGTTTCTTTATTGCATGTAAAAATTGCAGAACTTGTGGTCCCCTGATGGAGAGGAGATAAGCCAAGGCAGCCTTTTAATCACTGTCTCTGAATCTTGGAAGCATGTTCTGCAGAGCAAGTGTAGGTAGAAGTACTAAACCATGGTGACCAGGAGGCCAGAGTAAAGAGTCAGTTACTCATTTTAAGCTCCCAGGTAGTAGATGACATGATTTCACATGTCCTGTGTGGGACTTTGTACAAGAGCCTGTAGTCATACAACAGGGGGAATGATTTTAGTTTACAAAGGGTAGATTTAGCTTAGACATTAAGAAGTTCTTTACTGTGAGGGTGGTGAGGCCCTGGCACAGGTTGCCCAGAGAAGCTGTGGCTGCCCCATCTCTGGCAGTGTTCAAGGCCAGGTTGGATGGGGCTTTGAGCAACCTGGTCTAGTGAAAGAAGAAACTTCTTCCCATGGAGAACGTAAGAATGTAGGAAATGTCTGTGGGTCATATCAATTGTCTGGCAAATCCAGTGTTCTGTATCTGGTATCGGAAAGCAGTGTTGTTTAGGGAGAACACGTGAACCTGGCTACTTTCTGATGCCCATTTCTCTTGCAGCTCATCAACATCTGGAACTGTAGTGTTAGGCTGCATCACTCTAGGCCTTTCAGTATTTTTAGACTTGTTGACCAGAACCCTTTTTTTTTTTTTAATACATACATACTGTGTGGGAATTTTCTTGTTTGTGTGTTGTGTCTTTTCTTAAAAACCAAAACAAATTAAAAAAACACACAACTCCCACCCCCCCCCAAAAAAAAACCCAAACAAAAACTGCAAACAAAATAACCCACAGAAACAAACAAACAAAACCAAATTAAAAAAGAAACAACAACCAACCCCCCCCCCCAAAATCCCCCACAAACCATGGGAATTGATAATAGCCTTTGAATAATATTTGTCCCATAACTATCCCGATTTCAAGACCACAGTAATACATTTTTCAAATTGCTTGTTAGAACACATCAGTTTAGAGTACAGTTGAACTGTGTTGCAAAAATAAATGTTGTTCTTGAATTTGCATAATTCATCATTTGATGATGTGCTTTCTAAATTGATCATTGATCTAAATGAAGCATAAGTTTTTCTGATCTTTCATTTTGATGTGGTGCATGCAGTCAAGAAACTAAGCACTTATTAATGTACTCAGTTCTCCTCCAAATTCCAAGCAAACCCCCAAAATTTATGTATGAGACAGCTTGGATATTCGGCTTAAGGGCAAAAACAAGTGATCTCCTTGGAGTCATTCTAATACAAATAATAATTAAAAAGGTACTTCCAGAATTTTGTCTGAAACATCAATGTGCCTGCTACTGAGGAAAAAAGTGCCATGTATATCTATGAGGTGGTCAGCCAGCGAGAAATTCCTTCTCACTACTCCCAGAGCTACTGTGTGCCACTCTTCTGCTATACAAAGACAATTTGCTTTTCACGTAGTAATGAAGAACAATGTTTTAACAGACAAAGGCACTTCTAGTGTATTATTGTGCTGTCTTTTGAGTAGCGCTAGATGCTGGGAAAAATGGTAATTCACAGTGTGAATGCTTCTCACCAGTAATGTGGGTTAGAACTGAGCTTGTACAATCTATGTCGCATAAGGTACAATGGTGAACATTGTGAGAGGGAGAAAAGCCCAAATTATAGCTCTTGCTGATGGCTAAGAAACTAGCCTTTTGTATTTAAGATTAAGATTGTATGTAAGACAAAGGCAGCCCAAACAGAATCCAAAATATTGTCCTTCAAAGTGTGTGTGTGGCTGAATTTAGTAACAATATGTTCCTTTTTAGTGTTTGCAAATTCATACAAAAAAAAATACATAGCTATACTGCTGAAACACCTGTGTTCCTCTGTTTTCTCTTGTAAACTGATATAAGGCACAGGTGGCTTCTCATTAACTTATTTCACACAAATACAAATACGTTGCACAGTTTTTCTTGCTGCAACTATATAATCCAAGAAACATGATTGCTACTGATTTAATGTAATCAGTGTTGTGAGGGGAACATTCTGAGCCCTTTGTGAATGGCTCTATTCTGAGGGGATTTACACCCCATGTAAATCTGATTTAAATGGAAGAGTGGTGGAATGTGGCTTTCCTATTTAACCTATGCAAAAATCTATATTCTCCCACCTAGGTTTCTCACTGTGTGATGGGATACTCAGCTGGTACGTGGTGGGGGAGGGAATTAACACAAGGCCAATATGGACAGAGAAAGTAGGTAAGGGACTATCTCAAACAGGCAAGTTATACATTTTGATTCAATATTCTGATATTCTTATCAAGGCTTTCCAGAATGTGACTCTGACTCAAACTGCAAACAATAAGGAGAAAACAGAAAACGTGTATCAATGTCTTCAGTGTTCTGCAATGGTGTCCTTTTTTTAAAGGACCAATGTTACAGCAGAAATAAAAATCTAAAAGGAAAACAGTAAGCCATCTTAACAGGTAAAAGCAAATGTGTTTTTAGAAATTATTTTAGTACTTTAAAGGTATATTTCTGTTTAAATTTATTGAACTATAGCCAGATTTATTCAATTAAGATAATACACTTCAAGGTTAACTACCATTTGCTGTTCACTTAGGCAAGCTATTGTACAGTTATGTAAATTTCATGAACAGAGACACGACTTGAGTGTCTTAATTACAAGCAAAAGTGTCATTTAAATATGAATAAGTGAATAGTTGCCTGTATTTCCTGTTCACATTCTGCTGTCATCTTTAAGACCAAGAGCTAACTAGCCATCTACATTGTGCTTTCAGTTTTTCCTTCTGTCTCTAAAAGGAAAAAGAACCAAAAAAAACCACCAACCCACAACAAAACAAAGCCTGTCATATGAATGCATGTAAAGTAGATGATGTGGGAATGTCCTAGTCTTACAGTTGTTATCAGCACAATGAATTTTAATTTACCCAGATCACAATGAATAGCAGTAAATATGCAGTATTTTTCTGTGGATTTCTCTGCATTTCAACAGGATATCTGTATTTAAATTATACCATCTATAACTTCCGTGTAGGATCCTTTGGTAGTAACTTTCTGACAAACCTGCAAAGGGCCTGGTTTGAATGCTTCTATTTTCTGTGCTAAAAGCTATTATGAATTCTTCTCATTTATATACACATAGTTGTGTTCGAAATAGTCTGTTTTCTTATTAATTTATAGTTAGTATAAATTAAATTTCATGTAACAAAAAGTTTGGTAGCAATATTCTCTTACTATCTTTATGGCTGAATTCCTTGTGTTCCTATCGAATTGATAGTTTGGGATTTTTCCCCCCATTGTTTTGAATTGTTTGTCTCTCCAGAAATGACCTAGAAAGAAATCTGTTGTTAATCACATATCAACGAGGGAGGGATGATTAGTTAATAAAAACCATGTCTTGTTTCTGTGGACCAAATGGCTAACTCTGGTTCTCAGTACACACAGTCTCTTGAAAGACTGTTCCCATCCTTCAGTGATGTAGCTGCAGCTCTCCCTGAGGAATGAGAAGTTCACTATTCACTCTGTGCTTGCATCACCCTTTCCAACATGTTCCCACTGATACATTAAAGGAATTAATTGCTCATAATGATCTCACCATCTGTTAACAGAGGTTCATACCTACAGGCTGGTGGCATGTGGTGGTCCTATTCAGAAATCAATAGGCAATGCTGGGAGAACGCTTTCCCACATTGCCTTCCATTGCACTCTGAAAAGGGGAGGAGAGCTCAGTGTTGGCCATCTGCTCCTTGTCTTTCTGTGCGAGAGACCTTGATGCAGTCCAGCCCAGCTCTGATCTGACTCCAGTCTGATTGGAATGTGGCTGATCTGAGAGCCTCTCAAAGCTGTGAAAGTGAGTCAAAAGGAGATCCCCATTGTCCAGCAGGGCTGAAAGAAAATGATCACTTTAAAATTCATAACTCCCAGGTGCCCGCCATCTATTCATGGGAAAAACTCTCTGAACTTCTCTTCATTAAAAAGAGAGGGAGTCCAGCTAAAAAGAGAGAAAAGGAAGTAGTTTGTGGGAAATGTGCAAGGGATTTCAGGCTAAACAAATGAGGAATTTGGAATTTTTACTTGTATTAAAGGGACCGTGTAAGGAAAGGGAAGCACTTGTAAAAGCAGGGCCTCTGCATCAGGGGCCCTTCCCTGGGGTCCTTTAGCAAAATAAAAAGGCCTTTTTTTTTTTTTTTTCTCTCATGAGTTTTTCCTCTCTTTTCCTCTTTTTTACCTGGGTGAATGAGGGTAGGAATAGTACATGAATTAGGCTGTCCCTGCTTTATGTGATAAATTAGAATGCATTCAGTCTGCCCTCCTCCCCCTCTCCTGCATGTGTTTTATTGTTTAGGCTGCATATAAAGCTAACCTGATAACAAATGTAAACTGAAGCTGAGTATCTTCATGGAGAATTAGACTTTTGAGGGGGTGGAAGGGCTCTTCTATCAGCTTGCTGCCTCAACCCTTCCCTGCCCCCATGTCTAGTAATCTGAGAATTTGCCATATCACAGGAGGGATTTTGGGTTTCTTCCCCTCCTCCACCTTCTCCATCCTTTACCTCTCCTGGATGTGAGGTAGTGCCAAATCCTTCCTCATCCCTCAAGTGCATTACATGTACTTCTCAGTTCTGTGCTTTGTCACAGTGCCTCAATATCTTGAGTGGATTTATGGTTGTTTCTACAATGTGAAATGTATTTTTCTTCAAATGCTGTTCATAGAGGTGTGAGAAGAACCACAGGGACTATGAGGTAGATTTTAAGGCAAGAATGCACTATTTTGCCCGCTCTTTGTCCAGCTTCCTCTGCCACAAAGGCCCTTGAATTGCTCCTGGTAGTTCCAATTTAGAGCCCATAACTGTAGGCTAACTACTAAATATCTTTCAGAAAAATCCAATTTCAATTCAGTGATTTCCAGGGAGTTCATCCATTGGTGAACTGCATAGATACTTATCTGTGACTTATTTCCAGTCCAGGGTGCCCATTTCAAGTCTTATCCTGCCCTTTGACTACTGGGGTTAGACATATTTGATGCCTGATAGCATGAAGTAAGCCACACAGTGTGTCTGACTGCATGTGTATTTGCTGTCAGGATGTAGTCACTTATCTCCCACCAAAAGTGTTTGTGTAGTTTTTAGACGTGACACTGACCTGCCTCCACTGTTCCAAGAGTCTTTTACCTTATGAGGCACCACTGTCCTTCGTTTTCCCCTCTTACATCATTTGGTAAGAATAGCAGTGGTGTACAGCATCTTGTTTTGTCTTGATTCAAAGCGGTTATGAGCCTTCCCACAGAGATGTTGTTCTATCCACCCCGACTTTTTTTTTAGATATCTTTGAGATGGAGCCGGCTGTCTCTGATCACTGTTTCTTTTTTGTTTATTTAACAGTGTGGGAGGATTGGTAAGCCTTGTGCAGGCTCTCTTCTTATCCAGGAATTGCTGAGGAAGTTGTCAGCCATCACCAAACAACTGAGAAGCAATGTCCCAGCAGACAAGTTTTGTCTTTTAATTTCATGATAACATGATGCTTCTCTAGTCTCTACTTTTAGTCTTTTCTCTGGCTTTTTCTTAGTATCATCATCAGTTTCATTTATATTGTTTATGGCTCTTCTCTATACATCTTCAGTGTCATTGCATGTATATTCATCAGGTGAAGCACTCCTCTCAGCATAACTAGAGTCAGCATTTGAATAGGAATTTCTGGAAACAACGGCAGCACCTGACCCTCTCTTGCCTTGTGATATTGGGGAGGTTACATTGCAATTCACAATCCACTTAGAAACAAAGTAGAAAGAAAATAACTGACCAAAAATCAATCAAACAAACAAAAACCCAAACCTAACTCTCCAACACAGACATTCAGACTTCACTTGCTAATTTGGTATATTTAGCCTGAATTGTGCCAGCTATTTTATATCTGGTACTATGTTCTTGAATTTGTGACCACTTTGTGTTACTGAATAGCTGCCTTCTTTCTTGAAACTTTAGATTTATTTGTTTAATATCTGGAACTATTTTTTAAAATAGTCTTTTGTATTTTGTATTGCAATATGTGGTGCTTAATATAGCTATTCAAATGATTACCATATCTTTTTTCAGAGAGATGCTTTTCTTGGTCTGTTTGTCTGCATTGAACTTCTTGTTTACAACTAGTCTTTTAGCAGAAATTCATGAGTGGAGTGGGTAGTATCAGAGCTAACTGAGCAGAGAGCTTCAGTAATCAAAACAAACCACAAGATCTTCATTGCAAATAACTGGAAGTGTTGTGAAACTGAGCACATTATTGATTCTTATTATTTCTTCACCTTCAAGACCTATGTAAAATGGAAGCTTCCAGAGCTTTACACAACGTATAAAAAGTGCTTGCCCAGCAGAGTTTGTAGTCCAAATTACAAGGCAGATGATCATCATTTGGAAGTAGTATAATGGCACTTAGGCAGACCATTCAAATGCATCTCAAGCAACATATGCCAAATTCAGGGAAAAAAAAACATAAAAGAAGTTATTTACTACTTCAGTTCTCTGATGTTGGGTAGAACAGCCGAGTGTAAAGTTGTGTGTGAATCAAGGTCTAAAAAGTGATGTATTAAAGAGCTGTAGGAGAATAAGCATGTTCAAACACTAGTTCTAAAGGTAGGAGAGGGGACCATAGTTCCTGTAGTGAGGGGCTGGACAGGGAGAATGTGTGATAACAGATGGAGAAGAGAAACCAAGCAGTTTATGACATCAAGGGCATGGTTCTATGCTAATCTTCTTCTTCAGGAGCAAATACAGTGTAGAGATTATAAAACATACTAATACTCAGCTTTATTCATTTCCAGAAGTTGCTTTTTCTCTATTGCACAATTTAAGTGTTTGCAGTGTGATACTTTAAGGAAGATTTCTTAAGGGTTTTGTTTGGGGTTGGGTTGTTTTTTTTTTAAAGATTTTGCAAAGTTTGTAGTTGGGTTTTTTGTTGTTTTTCAAAATGATTCGATTTATATATATATATATATATAAAATAGAATCCTACCAAGGATGACCAAGGTAAACACTTGAGTCAGCACAACTGAAGGATAGTAGTACAAACGTCAAAAATAAACCATGTACAAACTTAAAGCGAGACCTGTCATTTGTGGAGTAGTGCACCAAAATGTGCAGCCATAGCTGAAAATAATGTGCTTGTTAAAAATAGAGCCACATGCTGTTGGTTCTGGTAAGTTAAGTTCACCTCCTTCGTATGTTTGTGGGATTTTGTGGTGGTGGTTTTGTTTTTTGCTGTTTTTTTTTTTTTCTCTTTTTTTTTCTTTTTTTTCCCAATGTATCTGTAATAAATTTGAGGGGGCTTTTGAGTGCTGCTTTTTTCATATTAAATACTTAATTTAAGAGGCAGAATAATCCTGTGATTGTAACATAAAATTTGAAAAGTGAATGTGCCACACCAGTATTTCAACATAAAATCATATATATGCAGTTTGCTGATACTGTTTAAAGGAGAAGACATGAAAAGAACTCCCAGGAATGTAATTCCCAGAATCTGAGACACCTAACTCTGAGAAAATGCCATGTGGTGATGCTTTGCTATTAGTAAACACTGTGCAGGTTGCCTTGGGGAATCCTTGCTGTCTTCTCTGCAGTGTTTGCGAGGTGCTGCACTTTCTCTCTCTGTCTCATTCATAGACCAGTACAAGGCACTCAGGCACAGTTCTCAAGTGTAGAAAGACACATAAGATAAGCACTTATGGGGATTTTTTGAGGACACTGAAGTGGTTTAAGTGTTGTTGAATTCCCTTTGACTCAGACTCTAGCTTGTAAAACCAGCAGGACTGCTACCTGCAACTTTAGGTCTCCACCTCAGTGCTCTGAATATGCTGAGCTTTCGTATTAAAATCTTTCAGCTGGGTAGAATGGATGGAGTACAAGACTGTAGAAGAGGTCATGGTCAGGATAGAGGCTTAAGATGTATAATTTGTTGTGTGTGGTGCCTTCCATAACTCCAGAGAAGTGACCAAGCCCACCAGTTTTCCCTTTGTGATACACTGCCTGTTTCAGTACAAGATATAATAGCTCCAACAAGAGCACTTGAAAGTGGGCATACTTGGTGGTTAGGTCTTCTCATTGCTGTGAAATACCTAGGCTGGGGACTTGAATTCGTATATCTACCCAAGGTGAGTTTCCTAATTACTACTCTCATGAGATCGGGGCAGGAGGGAAGATCACTGATTAGGAATAGCATCTGGGCATGTGGTACCTTCCAACTGACTGCATTTTGCTGAATGAAAAGTGTGAGTTTAGTAAGAAAAATTTGCCCAAGCTCTGTTCCAAGTCAGTTCACAGTAAAACTCTGTGTACATAACATACAGCTTAAAGTGTGAACAGCAGTCAGGCTTGAGTTCCTTTCTATTCTTCTATTCTTCCTTAGCTAATCACTTTGAATGGCAGAGAGGGGAAAGATGATGAAAATGTGCTGCTCAGCATTTGATATTTCAAAGGCTGTTAACTCAAAAACAAATTCCTTCTGGAGCCTACGAAGGCTATTCCATTTCAGCTCTAAATCTCTGTCATGTTCATAGAATCATAGAATAGTTAGGGTTGGAAACTGTTACTTATTCTCATTTTGCTTTAATTTTTATGATATATCTGAGAGCAACTGGTACCTTTCTTCTCTCCCCTGCTCTTGAAGTGTCAGCACTCAGGTGACGGATCCTAAGCTTTTTGCTTTAAAATAAAAAAGGAAAAATTAAATATTTATTTTAATATTTTATATGTTAATGCTAAAGCTTTAACAGGGAAAGCCTATATTAATTAAAATGTATTATTAGCTTAATAATCTTAGAATTATTTACATTCTTTTCCATGGATTTTGATGTCTGAGGGTTGGTGGGTTTTGCGTATGTTCTTCATTCTGGATGTATACAGCAAGTGAATCAGTTCTCTACTTCTCTTCAAATTCCAGAGTACAGATAAAGCATCTGGTTTCTAGTCTTGCCATTTTGTCACTCTGTAAGCAGCTCGTGTAACTATGGAGAAAGTTGCAATTAGAACTGTAATGATTCTGGAGTCTTTTGGACACACTCATTTCCAAACAGTTATTTGCCTTTGTTCTTCAACAAAACCAAAAAAGGTAATAGAAGCTGTGTAAACTTACTCTCAGCATGTTTTGACTGCACGTGGTGCAGGCACCGTCTCTTTCTGGGAAGGCTTAGCACTGGATAGAGAATATGGTTGTCCAACTGGGGCACTTTGCTGTGTGTGGAGTACCAGTAGATCCTGTTACTTTTTTCAGAAGTGGGTACCAATATGAGGAAGTAATCAGTGTAAAGCATGAATATATCAAGATGCTTGTAAAGTGTTTAGAAAGGGAGGAACTGGACTTAATGCAGCTTACCAGGTAATGGTTGAATAGGTTAAAGAAATGGAATAGTTTTGTATGGAGAGCATGGAGCATGTTGAAAGAAGGAGTAGTTTGGAAGGAAGTGAGAATATAGTTATGGAAGTGGTGAACAAGGAGGATGTAGCTGGTGAGATACAGTTAAAAAATGAGAGTAGGTATGTTTCAGGTGCATTAAACACCAAACTTACGCATTACTGTGAAGAATTAAAGCTGAGCGTACAATAGAACAGTCTGAGCTGATCAGAATTGGGATTAAATGCCTGGGAGGTGCTGTCTCCTGATTGCCTGCAGATCGTTTTCTCCATCCGGTAGTATGGCACAATTCACTGTCCAACTGAGGTTGACTGAAAGCAAAAGCAAAGGAAAGTAGATGTATGCTTATACTATAAGCCTTCAGATATGTTTCCTTGCGTGGGCCATTTTCTGATGTGTTACATTAGTGTGATTGCATCCAGTGATTTTTGGGGATATAACCACTGGCAGAAAGCAGTTTTACTTCATTTTATTGGAAACTAACAAAACTTTGTAGTAAGGCCTAACAGCAAGGTTACTTCGCTGTGCAGAATGCAAATCAAAAGGTAATTATGCTGTAGTCTGTGAGCGAAATCATCAGAAATTAGTCTGTAGTAACTCCCTACTTTCTAAACAGGGAAGATCTTTCATTAAGATTTATAATACTAAAAGAGAAACAATAATAACTTGGCCAGATGTTTCTTGGTAAAGTGTAAGATAGCCCCTACTTTAGCCTGTCAGAATGCTTTACTAATTTGTAGTGTGACATTTTAGCATAGCAATCATAAAAATGAGAACTGTAAAATCTGTGCAATGCACACTGTTTCCTTGAAAATGTACTCTTAATTTAATACTTTAGTGGTATGCCCCTTCTATCACTTGTATGGACTTCCTAAATGTTATAATAATGACACAAGCAGCAGCCAGCTAGGTATGCAGCAAAAAGAGTAAAGTGTCCTACCTTTTGACTGAGCCTTCATCGCAGAGAAGAACTGATTTTTGTGGTATGTTCTGGGGTTCTGCATCTGGGTTATCTTGATCTGGTAGGAGGAACAACTTCCTAAATCAAGGAATGTCCTCTTCCTAGCTTCCTTTCTGATGATCTCTATTACTGTGTGTGTGTGTGTGTGTGTGTGTGTGTGTGTGCACGCACTAATTAGCTGGCAAGACTAAAATGCATTGGAATACCTGAGTCTGCTCTATGAAACACAGTTTAGAAATAGGCTTACTTAAGAGGGAGATCTGAAAGGGTACTGGTAATGAAACAAGATGTTTGCTGGTTGCTAAGTGCATTTCAGTTTTCAGTCATGAAACTCGTGGATATGCTGTTCAGTGATTCAGAATTTCATCAAATTATATGTATTGCTGCTTCAAATGAGCAAACAACACAGCCCTCCCCACAGACACTCAGAGGCAGAACTTGATATTTCAGGCTTATTGTTCTCTTTGCTTGAGAAACCATGATTTCAAGGTGTTTCTCAAAGAAATATTCTTTTTCTTTGCAAGAATCTGTATATGGTTTTTAGTTCTGTATTTACCAGTATGTGCTTAGTGCTCTGTTTTCTATTGAGCAGTGACTGTATATTAGTATTAAAAAATTTTAGCATAAAGACTTGTTTTCTACATTTGTTTTGGGGGGCTGGGGGGGTATCTTTCCTCCTTTATGTCATACACAGGAGGTGAGGAATTATTAAGAAATCTGTTTCAAATTTATATTTCTAGTTTCAATGCTGTCAGGAACTGCTTCTGTTTTCAAAGGTGACAAGGAAATAATAATCAGTGTCTTAGCTGGGATGCGAGTTAACATTTGCACCAGCTATGGATTTTTTTTTCAATTAGCACTCCCTTAGAAAACCTGTTCCCCCTGCTTTTGTCAATGTGTTGTAGGAGAAGAAGAGCAAATAGATTGGAAATGCTCTACAGCTCAGGCTCCTGGGAAAATGTAACAGGTGTTACAGCTCAGCTGGGTATGAGCTTTATGAAAAAGGCCCTCTCAGACTTTACCCATAGAATTTCCTTTCCTAGCCAGAGCTTCAAGTAGGAAGAAACTAATGACTTCATTACCATCTCAATTCTGGGAAATGCTTGGTCCAGACCTGAATCATTAAAGGAAAGGTATAGCACTCTGCCTGACCTTACAAGATCAAAATGTTATTTAGAGCAATTCCATTAGTCAAGGCTATAAACCTGAAAGAACACACCCTTTTGCATTGGCTTTTAGGCCATAAAATGTGTGTGTATGTCATGAGGAGCAGGGCAGGAGGTGGAGGCTGCGGGAGAAAAAAAAAAACATATTCTGCACTCATTGTGCAGCACAATTTCCTATGCTTTCTTTGAAAAGCCTCTACTTCCAGCACTTCTTCCCTTCACCCCGTGTTGTGACACATTTAATGGCTCTTGTCATTCTCACTTTTCTAGGGGTTTCTAATTGGGGATGATACTGAAGCCAAGAATGATGTCAAAATTTCAAGCCATACAAAGGGAAATACATTTCTTTAATGCTGTAGTAATTAAAAGCACCTTAAAAAAAGGGGGGGGGGGGAGGGGGAAATATTTATTGCATCTTTGCTAGCTTAAAAGAAAAGAGAACAGCATGCCATACAGAAGACTGATTTTGTGCTTTATGTTCCTTTTCTCCATTACTGCTTTTGCAGTTATAGGGAAAAGAAACCTTGCTTCATGTAACTATGTTCTTCCTACCTGTCTGGAATTTCTTTACATAGTGGTAACGTTGGATTTGAAACGCTGGCCCAACAGTCTTTCAGTAGTAGTACGAAATGGTCACCTTTTGGATAATTTTAATGGGCTTAGTCAATAAGTAAAAATGTATTTTTCCACACTAGCTGCTATGAAGTCTTTCATCTTCCTGCACAAAAATATCTCCACAGGTAAAGTTGAGCATAAGCTAACGTGAAGAAATGTGTTATGCATGCTTTAGGAAAATGTTAGCCAAGAGGGAATAGAGGCATGGTGCAGTGTTTTGTAGAAGGCTTGAAGCCTCTATGATATATAGATGTTTGCAATGCCTGAATCTTGTGCCCAGAGGGAGAGTTGGTATGTCTTGTACACCAAGCCAGTAATGTGACTCAATCCGGTACTAATGGGCATGTGAAGAATGCCTGTTTTAGTAGACATGCATCTGTGCTGGTATCTCTTCAAAGCCCTTAAAAAGCAAGACCTGTCCATGCCATGCAGTGTCAGTCAGTGGTAGGTTTCATAGCTTAACCTCATCCAGATGCATCTCTTTGAGGTTGCCATAGTGGTTACTGATACATTCTGGCCTCTTCCACAAAGTATTCCTGCCCTGTAGAAATCCATTTCTGTAATGAAATTTTTACAGTTCATTCCCAGAGCTGTTTTCACAGTATCACACAGTATCACAGTATGTTAGAGATTGGAAGGGACCTCAAAAGATCATCTAGTCCAATCCCCCTGCCGGAGCAGGAACACCTAGATAAGGTTACACAGGAACGTGTCCAGGTGGGCTTTGAATGTCTCCAAAGAAGGAGATTCCACAACCTCCCTGGGCAGCCTGTTCCAGTGTTCCGTCACCCTCACTGAGAAGAAGTTTCTTCTCAGGTTTAAGTGGAACCTCTTGTGCTCCAATTTGTACCCATTACCCCTTGTCCTTTCATTGTTTGCCACTGAGAAGAGCCTGGCTCCATCCTCGTGACACTCCCCCTTTATATATTTATATACACTAATAAGGTCACCCCTCAATCTCCTCTTCTCCAAACTATAGAGACCCAGCTCCCTCAGCCTCTCCTCATAAGGGAGATGCTCCACTCCCTTAATCATCTTAGTTGCCCTGCGCTGGACTCTCTCCAGCAGGTCCCTGTCCTTCTTAAACTGAGGGGCCCAGAACTGGACACAATATTCCAGATGAGGTCTCACCAGGGCTGAGTAGAGGGGAAGGAGAACCTCTCTCGACCTACTAACCACCCCCCTTCTAATACACCCCAGGATGCCATTGGCCTTCTTGGCCACAAGGGCACAGTGTCGGCTCATGGTCATCCTGTCGTCCACTAGGACCCCCAGGTCCCTCTCCCCTACACTGCTCTCTAACAGGTCGTTCCCCAATCTATACTGGAACCTGGGGTTGTTCCTGCCCAGATGCAGGACTCTACACTTTCCCTTGTTATATTTCATCAAGTTATTCCCCGCCCAACCCTCCAGCCTGTCCAGGTCTCTCTGGATGGCAGCACAGCCTTCTGGCGTGTCAGCCACTCCTCCCAGCTTAGTGTCATCAGCAAACTTGCTGATAGTACACTCAATTCCCTCATCTAAATCGTTGATGAATATATTAAATAATACTGGTCCCAGTACCGACCCTTGAGGCACTCCACTAGATACAGGCCTCCAACTAGACTCCGCCCCATAGACTACAACTCTCTGGCTTCTCTCCTTCAGCCAGTTCACAGTCCACCTCACTACCCGATCATCCAGACCACACTTCCTCAATTTAGCTGCAAGGATACTGTGGGAGACTGTGTCAAACGCTTTGCTGAAGTCAAGGTAGACCACATCCACCGCTCGGCCATCATCCATCCACCGTGTTATTTCCTCATAAAAGGCTACGAGATTGGTCAAGCATGACTTCCCCTTGGTGAAGCCATGTTGACTGCCCCTCATAACCCTCTTATCCTTGATATGCCTTAAGATGGCACCAAGGATAAGGTGTTCCATCACTTTCCCAGGAATGGAGGTGAGGCTAACCAGTCTATAGTTACCCGGGTCCTCCTTCTTGCCCTTTTTGAAGACAGGAGTGACATTTGCTTTCTGCCAGTCCTCAGGCACCTCTCCCGTTTCCCGAGACTTGTTTTAACTCTCATTTCTTGAACAGGAAAAATTGGAGATTGGAAACTAAGAGTTGAAACTGGCATTTGAGATCAGGTCTCACTGGTTTGTTGTTTTGGTTTTGGTTTGGTCTGGTTTGGTTTTTTTCTTCCCATTAACACACCCTAAGATTTGTTTGCTTTCTTGGTGCCCTGTGACATTGATTGCTCATTTTCATCCAGGGATCACCTGGTTTTCCTAGGTTCTCTTCTGTGTCCTTTTATAGTGATAAGCCTATAGTGTCAAGAATGGCATTAGCTCTTAAATGTATGACCTTGCCTTTCATACTATTGAGTTGCATTTCTATTTGATCCCTTTAATCCTCACTGGATCCCATTTAGTCCATGCGAATGATCACATGAGCAAATGCAACAGGCACCTCTCAGCTCCCACTAGGGTAGTGTGTGTGGCGTTTGCTTAGCCTCATCTTTATGCATTCATTAGGCCACAATTCCTAGGCAGTGAAGTTGGCAATACAGTACACTTGACAGTTTTGATATAAGGAAGTGGGTCTCTGAGCATGAGCCTTCTACAGCAAGTCTGATCAGTACTGTGTTACATAGGTTAACCTGGGTATAGGACAGGTATAGTTGCATCAGCAGGATGCTGTTTTCTAAGCTGTTAACTGTCATAATATGCATTTTGATACTCAGCTTAGTGTGTAGTTCTTTTTAATTTGGCTTTGCTTACAAGCCCCTCTCTTACTCTGTGTAAGTATGATACCGTATTTTATCTCTTGGGTTACTGGGGTGGGTGGCAGGCTGTTGTGTTGAGTTCTCAGAGAAGGATGAGAAGGTGCACAAACTAACATCTGTCATCTCCCTGAAATATGCTGATGTGACAGCTTCTTGGACTGAAAATGTACGCTTCTGGTAGAAATCTTCTGATAGGAAAAGCAAGCAGTTATGTCACTTAAAGCCAGCACAAAACAAACCCCCTCTGACTATTGACCTATGATACTAATTTGGTTTATGAAGAAAGTAGGGTTATTGTGCATAAATGCTGAATGAACTCTGTGCTGTTGTTTGCAACCCAGAACAAAACATATCTTGCTCATTTTAGCCTCTAAACCCTAGAAGTACCCTCAGAAAATCCACACTGCAAATATTTGCTGTTTTGGAGCACTGCTAAAACAAAATATTCAAGGTGGCAGAGAATTAGAAAATTGCCAAGTACCTGTTAAGAAGAAAGTACTTACAGAGCCTTAATTATGGAACATCTATTGGCACCTCTGTGCTAGCTGGTACTTCACAGTGCCCTTTATACAGGCAAGTAGGGGGACTCTTAACTCTCTTGGTGCCTCTCTGTGGCAGAACAGTTCTTCAGGTACTTCAAGCCCAGATGCTGTCATCCAGGGATTTTCCACTGAATCCATTTTGTGCACTTAAATAAAAGTAACTTGGTCTTCTGGAGATTTGTGATAATTATATGTTTTGAATGTATAAAATTTGGGCAGCCTTGTTGTGCTGAGTCCATTTTGCAGATGATGTGCCTTACAGGTAAAGGTGAAATTTTAGGCTTTGTGATGTTGAAGTGAGTTTTGCCATGGTGATTCCAGGCCTAATTTGAGCAGAAAAGAAGGCTGGCATCAATAGTTTTTCTGGATGGGAGATTCTTATAGCTGAGGATGATTTTTAAAAGGTCTTCATTCTGACCTGTATTATAGAAGGTGGATTCCTTTGCAAGGATCTTACCAATATTGCATCTTCCAATTAAACAGCACATTATAATCTATCATATGTGATTGGGATGTTCACCACCCTTCTGAAGCTGTTTTCCGAGTCCCTTATGGAATCTGCTCCATGACACACGAATAGTGCTTTAAATACTGGCTGCTTTTCTGTCCTGTCGCCATGCAAAGCATGGTGAACTGGAATTATTTAGTAATTGCTTGTGACCAGTGTGCTTTGCACAAAAGTAATCAACAAGATAGGCTGTTTGTTAATTGCCATCCTGGGTTTGACTATACCTATCGAAAGAACTTCTGATGCTGATATATGTGTTGCTAATTCTCCTGCTCTGCTTGCTTGCAGCTCACATGTTCTTCATGCGGTTTCTCACAAATAGGTGATAGCATCATTCCCTTGTTCTAAATTTTCCTTGTAAAAAAATATTGGTACAGCATGTCTCGAACCATATTGCTGATGGAGAGGTCTAGAATATCTGCATAAAAAAAAAAGTGCTTTAAAGGATTTGTTTTGCATTCTAGTATTTGTCTGAAGTCAGTACTCGCCTAATAGCTTCTTTTTTCACTTGTGAAAAGGTGGCAGACTTTTCTTTAGCAGCATATTGTGATGTGTATTTTAAAAAAACAACAACAAACCCCCCTCGCCCCCAAAAGAACCCAAAACAAACAAAACCCAACCCATTCAGGAGAGTCTGAGTATTGACAGTTGTTTTGGTTTTAGTTTCTTTTTTTTTCCCCCTAGTCAGGAGAAATTTATGTATCTATGTGTAGGATCGTTAAAGTAGCCATTTTCCCTTCACCTGATGACGCTTGCAGTTTGTATTTCCTGACACCAGAAGTTCATCGTATTTAATAAGCAACTTCCGATTGCATTAGCAAATTTCCATCTGGTTGGAAAGATACCTGATTCTATTACTATATTTGTCTTCACGGCTATGATGCAAAACATAATTTGCTTATAGCTTTGTAAATATGGCTAATGCAATGACATGTACACCATATTACCCACAGAAAGGTTTTGCTTTGTGCAGGGCATTTCTGAATTTCTGAATGAAGAGAGAAAGTGAATAGAGAGGGGATGCTGTTTCTATACACCTGGTGATGTTCCAGAACTTCACAGAGGCTTTAGAAGAAAAAAAGATGAAGGGTAAAAAGAGGAAATAAAATTAGTATCTGAAAATGTCAGTGCTCCTTGTGCTTGTGTGTGAGAGGGAGAGGGGTGGTACCTACATTTTACATATGAAGAGGATTTTGGAGAGTTATGTGCCCTTTGGAAAATCGGAGAATGCATGGGATCGTAGGATGTCTCCCTGAAATGTTAGTCTGCTCCAAATTGGCAATACAATTAAAAACAAAAAAAAACAAAAAAGAAAAAAAATTAGAAACCTAGAAGTTAATAGCATTGTAGAATTCTGATTTGAAACTAGCAAGGGTTGGGGAAGAACTGTTGAGTGAAACATTAATAAGAATGGGATTTATCACCTAAGTTTTACCAGTCTCCAAGAAGCCTCAGCAAACAAATGATCTTTGTGAATTCTATTGCTAATAGGACAATATGCACAGCATTACTCTGCCTGTTTTAGAGGTACTCAAAGGAGGTGTGGATGGTTTTACTGACTTGCCTACTGTCACATGAGAAGTCTGCAAAAGACAAGGAGATTAAGCCAGGAGTTCACAGCTGGCTCCCTGAGATGCTTATAACAAAATCCTTTGTGGCCAGTGCCATATGGAGCCATCTCTGCTCCAAAGGACATATAGACTTGATGTGGAGAGAAAGGAGTGAAATGCCTTTTCCAAAGAAAATGGAAAGTCAGTAGCAGAGTTTGGGGTTTTATTTATTTATTTATTATCTATTTTAAAAAGAAACAAACCAACCCTCTTCCCCCCAAACCGAAAAAAACCCCACCTCCAACCCTGGGATACTTGCAGTATTCCAATACTTAGTCTTCTGGTGATAAATACACGGTAGCACAGGGTATTGCAATGTAGTAGTCTGGCTGTCGGAGGGTGGGAAGGGTAGGAGACCTTCCTTGGGATGGTATCCCGTTGCCTTCTGCTTCTTTTAGCTCTTCCTGTAGCTGACCTGGCTGTTACTGCAGAGCTGCAGGTAGCCCAATACTGACAGAAATGAAACCACTCTGTGGGAGGCAAGTATAATGATTTCCAAATGCCATCTCCCAGTTTGGCAAAGCCAGGAGACCTGTGTATCTCTTGCCACCTTTCCTACAGTTTTGAATGCCACTCATGTAGGACTGTATTACAAGGTAGTTGTCACATCACTTATGTTGATATCATACCTTTCTGTTCTGAGGGGGTACATGGCTGTTTTTAAATGTGATATGCAGGAAACAGCAGACTAAGCTATAGGAAATCATGTTGTCCCTTGTTGTCAAGAGATAAAGTGGGGATAACACATGGCTTTCCCAGAGTAGGGGAAGACCACAGAAATGCTAATAAATGATTTGCTATGTTTTGCCACCACAAATTACTTGCATTGATGAGGCATCCTCCAAAAGCAGCGTTTGTCTTCCTGAAGATGTGCAAGTATATTTACCAGTGAGTACTAATGAAGTGTGCTTGTGAAGGAAATGAAGCCTCAAGTGTGTGTAATTATGTCCCCTTCCTTTTATGAAAGCTGCCAAGAGCTTGATAACAGGAGTCTGTCACCTATAACAGCAATAGGATTTTGTCTGTTATCTGCTATTTGCTCTGTATATTAAGAACTCTGTAGGAACTCTCTCTGTAAAATGATGGCTGTCAGGCTTAATTCAGAAGTGCATCCATGTTGTTTTCAGAAACATGCAAGTTTAAAGATATGAAGTCCTATTGGGTGTGTCATGCCATGCTGAACATCTGGCATCGAGCATGTCTAACAGTTTCATCTGGAAGCTCTAAATGCATTCCAGAGTCTGTTGTTAACTTCATTCTTAATTAGGGTCTATGCAAGACTATCATAGCTGATTGCTTAAAACTGGGACTGCAAGAAAAGTGTATGATAGGGTCATTCATCCTTTCTGGAAATTGGATGTCTATTTTAGGTGTCAAGATAAAGCGCTTGGAACCTAACTTGAGGTGGTAATATTTGACAGCTTTGACTGGAGTTTCCTTGTTTCATCAGATGTTTCACAGAATAACTGAACTCTATACGCTAATGAAATCCTGTAAGATGTCAGGCTACAACTGTACAACATATTGAGAAAATAAAGAGCTACATGGGAAAGCTCATGATGCCAGATTTCAGAACTTGTCCAAATAGCTGCATGTGTTGGCTGAATAACTGATGGTCTGAAAAGAAGTCAGTCCCAGAAATGGAGTAATGTTCTTTGGCTCTTTGTTAGCAAGTACATGTTATGTCAAGGGTATAGACATGGAGCAAAAATCAATGATGCCTATGAAAGAGCTATGCAAATAGTCTGTCTTTCCTGATGAGGACAGGTTTGGATTGTTTTTTTTTTTCCCCTGAGGAGGGAGATGATCCTTCTCTTGCTATGGGGAGAAAGAAGTAGAGACAGTTTTGAAAATCAGACAACTTCAAGCCTGTTGCAGATTCAGGTTTCAACCACACATAACCCCGTGTGTTTTGCATCAGTGTTTATCTAAGTGTGACTGTGTTCAACTATCGTGTTAAAAAAATTTTATTCTTTGGTGTTTATGTTAAACTGCCACTAATTATATCTTTTGGGTTAGCACCAGTCAAACTGAGCATCTGTTATGTTTGTGGGCAGCTGGCTAGTGCATCTGGGAAAAGCTATCCCTGGATATGGAGAGAGGTGGAGGATAGAATAGTTAACTGCCTGAGGAACAGCTCACTGCCACTGGGGAGGCTGGCCTCTGTCCAGAGCTGTACCGTGGCGGCTCAGTAAGAAGCCTGGTGGGCACAAAGAGGATGGTAGGAAGTGACTGTGATGCTGGCTGCCAGAGCTACTGCAGAAGCATCTGGTTTTAAAGCCAATGTCCTTGCTTTTGGCTAGTGACAGTAGTTTCTGCATGTATGTCGCCATGGGTTCATTATAGCGCATCCAATGTACTCTGCTCTGCTGTATTTAGTGCAAGAAATAAAGAATTTCTATTTTACCTGGAATTGGACACCAACAAATACAACAAAGGCTTTATTAATGAGCAGGTGAGCAGTGAATTGCCAGCACATTTGTCTAGAACTGGCAAAAACTGTCTGAAACAGAGTTTGGAAGAAATGGGAATTGAGAATGAATGACAGGAAGAGAGTTATTAACTTCCTCCTTCTTTGGCTTGTGATGGTTTAGCAGTCTAGGAGTCACAAACTTAATAATTCAGTGGATAAATAATGAATTAATTATAACTGCTTTCTAAGCTATTGTCAAAAATGGGTAATACTTGTTAGCTTTTTTAAATTTTTTTTAATTAAATAGCTTTTTAAAAATACCTTTTGGAGGTACTGCTAGTATTTTTATCAGTCTGAGAGAAAGGGATCTTTTGTGTAGAAAAGAAAGCTCATGTTATCCTCATAAACTGAAGCTCAGGTGTGTCAAGATTAGGTATTTGTGTATGGTAGATCTCAACTGTTATGATATTCATTTATTACTCCTGCCTGCCTGCCTGCTTGCCCTGGAAATAAGTTGGTCAAACATAACTGCGACAGAGCTGGCTTTACATCTGTACCCTATCCAAGGAAATGAAGGGTCTGCAGATACAGAGTACAATCAAAAATGTCAGTATCTTGAGTGAATTTATGCTGCTTGGTACTGACAACTTAATCTATATAAATGCAAACTACATTTCTGCATTCTAGTATTACAGTCAAAATAAAATAAGTACAGAAAATGATATAATTTCTTGTAAAATTTGCTGCTAGAGTTACTGTATGCAGTAAAATCTAAGCATTATACTCTATTCTGCAATAAAGAAGAGTTGGGAGGTTGTTACACACCCTTTTCAGTGTGTCAGTAGGGAAAATATATCTGGCACTTAAATCTAACTCAGTGTAATTTTTTTTTTCCATTTTGTTGTTCTATTTATTTGGAGGGAAGCAAGGAAATAGTTTACTTTTTGGTAAACAAAGAGGTGAACTTCTCCCAAGGTCTGGTGAATAAGTCTGCATTTTTGTTTAGGATATGTGGTACTTAGTTTTCCTCACATCTATTCACCCTCCCACTGAGTGAAGTTGTGGGAAACTCTAAGTACACAACCTGTGCTTGTGCAGATGAAGGCAAGGTTTGGTCTTTCCCACTTTCTGCATCTTGTTTGACCTCTCTAGTTAGAAGTGAAACAAGTTTAAACCCCACCATATGTCTTGGCCTTTATGGGATGAATTTCATTTTGTATACTGTCCTGCGTTAAGCAGCAGCAATCATTTTTCTCCTTAGGAGAAATGAAGATGATGCATGAAGCATGAAGATGATGCTTATAAATGCAGGGGGACCCTTGTTTTCCTCTTGGGCTTAACTCATAGCTACATTTACAAGGATTCCTGGTAGTTTCAGGAAATTTCTGTGGAGTAATCCTGGTAGTTAGATTTCTTGCTTGGTACTGGGCAGTGCAAGAATGAAAAATGGCAATTACTTTATACCAGAGTAAAATGGGCAAAACGGTATTTCGTAATTGTCCTCCCTCTAGAAACTGGAATCTTTACTCAAATGCAATCCTGAATATTAATATGAAAAGGAAAATATTAAGGAAATTCAGTCTATTTCTCGTTATTTGACCAAGATCCAGTGAATCTTGCATGCTGGTCCAGCTGTTAGTTTGCTCTTGATACTAACCGAAGATGCAATGAGAATGTTGATCCATTGCTCCCCAAGGAAATGGAAGGAAAATACATAGGAACCAGTAACACAGCTAACACAAACTTGGTTGTTCTGGCTGGTGATAATCTGGTAATCCTTGCTCAATTTCCTTCCGGTACAATTAATTATTTTTGTTTGTTTTTGTTATGAGAAAGTATGTTGTGATAACTTCCTTTAGCAGCTCAAAATGTAACACCAAACTCCCTGCTGGCACGACTTCAAGAACAGAGTTGTGCCAACAGATAATTTGGCCTAGATTATTTTTAAGAAGGTTGTCAGTCTTGTTTTTCTCTATTACATGCTTACTGTGGTAACATCAAATATTTATTCTACTGATTACAGCTTTAACTCTAAATAGACTCAGTGAAGTAATCTCTTGACCTGTATAGTGACAGACACAGCACCCCTCATAGAGCTGTTTGAGAATGATCCCGCTTGTGAAAATTATTTAAACTGTGCTGCCATAAATCTCAAGAACGTGGGTTTCTCACGCAAGTATTGTCCTTTTAGCCCTTGCTAAAATATTTGACGTAACTTTCTCATCACAAGCCTGCAAATGAAATCCATGGCTCTCCTCTGTCATGCTCTCTTTTTCTTTTTACTTCCCTGCCTTTTTTTGTCACAATTATGCTCACTCACCTGTATACATATGCACATATGAGAGTGTGTATGCACACACATGCAGTCAAATACTCCTTTTAGCTTCAGAAGGGGGAAAGAGGAAACATTAACTTCCCATTAGCTGCAGGGTTCACACGAGGGGTCTATAAAGAAATCTGGCTTTGGGTTACAGAACATGTTGAGAGAAAAACAATAAAACATAGGTGCTTCTTACATCACTCACTAGCTCACTGATGTATTTGTGTCCTTATTCCCTCCCCCCTGCTTACAACCTCTTACATCTCCTTGGAACACAGACTCCCCTTCCCTATAGGAAGTCTCATTCATTCATGTTTTGAAGGAATTTCTTAATTCTCTTTCAGCAAGATTACCGCCATCCGTGCCCCTTTTCCTTCACTCTGCCTTTGCCAGAGAGAGAGAGAGGAGCAGGGCCTGCCCAGATGGTTGAGGACCAAAAAGAAGGAACATTTTCTCATGCTTTTAAAAAGACCACTTTCTTTCCTGCCTAATATTTAGCTCCTTCAAATGCAAATGGAGAGGTTTCACTCCAAGGTTAGCATAACAATTATGGGAAAGCTTTAAATCTGAAGCATTTGTTTATACGATGAAAGGAGTCCACAGTCCAAAAGCTCTGAGGCCAGGGCTTTTCAGTAGCTATTTTCTGACTAAGTAGTGAACTGCAAGTCAATTTTAGACCACAAAGAAAACCAATTTATATCAGTGTGTAAGCTAATTTTAGAGGGAGCTCTACATTATAAACGATGGTGTGGGGTTGGTGTGTGGGTTTTTTTTTTTAAAGTGACTGTTACTGAAATTAACTCATGATTTCCCCCTCCCTCAACTCCTTCCATCTTGCTGTTTAATGAGCCCCCAGATGTCTTGGATGTTAATGACCGTTCCCCAGTGCCCTCAGAAGAAGGGACATGCACGATCTGGGGAATCAGTTTCATTAATACCCAGGTGGGTGGTTGTGCAAAAACATTTACTAATGCTCAGGTGTGAATTCCAGGTGGGCAGAACTGTCAAATTATGTATTTTCCTATCTTGGTTTCTGTTTAACTTGCTTCCCTTGCTACTCACTCTGCAAACTCTTCTTAGCGAACTTCTCATTGGTAAAGCACTCTGGACTGACCAAACACTTGGTTTATTCTCCCTAAGCTTTCAAGTGGATAGAAAACAGAAAACCCTAGAAAGCATAGCTGGAAGGGCCATTAATAGGCTATCCAGTCCATCTCCCTATCCTCTAGCAAGATCACCTGTAGCCATGTCTTTCCTGACAAATGCTTGTCTAACCTGTTGACTGAACCCACAAAATATTTTACAACTGTAGAATCTGGCTCCCAAACAATCAGCTGACTTGTCTGCTCCTGGGGAAACAGACCACATAAATTAACTAGTTCCCTTGACTGTTAACTAGAATTAATGCAATAGTATGTATGCTGTATGTGCTGTATTGCTTTGAAAACATTGTTTGAACCTGCAGCAAATGCAGTAAGACTGGTTAGTAGGAGCAAAGTGAAGGAAACAAAGGCGAAGCAGCAAATAGGCTGTAGAGAAACACAGTGGAACTTCCCACTGAGAAAAACCTGCAAAGTATGGAATTAGTACAAGGGTGAGAACCCTGGTTTTTTGGTTGTTTGGGGGGGGGGGGGGATTTTTGGTGGTGGTGTGTGGGTTTTTTTGGGTGGGGGGTGTGTTATTTTGTGAGGCCATTTCTGTGTCCTTCAGTCTCTGGACTTAGTATAATGAATCTGTTGATTCATTAAGCTGGTATGTTGTTTCAAACAGGAGTGTGTATTTGTCTTCCAATGCCACTTACTGGTTGGTTGAAAAACTATGATGATGTATTTTAGTGTTGGTGATGGCTGGAACTTGGTATTAAAATAGCTGTTACTGGACTAATAACTAGCAGTTTGTTGTCCAGAAAACTGTCATATTTCTCAGGTAGCTATAACTGGTATTGTCTGTCTATCCTCTGGAGTTCATTAAGTTCTGGTTGAAAAAAATGACTTTCTCTTCTGATACCCATTATCATAAGATCATATTAGTATGTGTCAAGGAATGCCTTGACTCTGTAGTGGTAAAGATTCAGTTCTAAAGGTAAAGCACAGAAATCAAGCTATATCTGTTTAGTTGTTTTAACACTAGAAATGTTGCATAATATCCAAGCATATTGAGCATTTGATTGCTCACAACAAGGAATTTGTGATGTTGTATTGCATTTGACATTGTTAGGTCTGATTTAGGTTTTGGGGTTGTTTTTTTTGGGTTTTTTTCTTTTTTCTTTAATGAGTAAATTGCAGAGCAAAGGCTGGCACCAGCTCAGCTACTGGCCCCAAAGTTTATAGCTCTGAGAGGCATTAATTGTTTCTTGCAGCCTAGAAGGCCCTGATGTTTACTCTGCCCACAGTGTGGGCTGTCCATATGCAAGTGAACTAGAATTTGGAAATAATAAATCTTTGTTAATTCAGTGCCATGCTGAAGCTTTTTTGAAAATACTTTCCTTAAAGTGATTTAAATCCAATGAAAAAAAACAAGGTAAACTAAAAAAATAGAAAAGATATGCAATCTTATGATAGTATGAGACTCAGAAGTTATTTTATTATCATCATTGTATAATACACTACATAGTACTTGCACTCCCAAAGACTGATTGGATTAACCAAGCAAGCTCATGCAGCTAATAATACACATTATACTTCCTAACTTTTGGAATAGTCACTGTCTTTTCCCTTGCTTTTCATCCCTTCATGCATTTGTTGGGCATTTAAGTTCCTAATACAAAAGAGTGAATTTTAACTCCAGTAAGGAAATACCAAGTTGGTTCCTGGTTGGGGTACTTGGGGCACATTTATAATGTAAATGGCAACAGAAGTTCTGCAAGAAGTGTACTAAGGTCTTAAACACTTAAACTCTGTTAAGACTGCTTATCCCACTTATTGCTATAGGTAAGATCCTCTTCCCTTTTAATGTATTCAGTAGTTCTTTCCTGGACCTTCTCTAAGGTTTGCCGATTGTAATGACCCTACAGGATTCATTCTAACTTGTCATTGTGGCAATTTCTACTGTGAAGAGTTACTACATTTGCTAGCCTCTTGTGGATCTGGAAGTTATAAAGTTTTGGTAAGTTTTATTTTGATCTGCCCAAAGAGAGCTTAAAACCACCAAACTCAAACCCCAAAGACCCCACCCTCAAAGCCAGGGGTTGCTAGCCCACTGAGTGTATTTTAAAGAAATACTTACAAAAGCAAAGATAGCCTTTGTGTCATTGTAATGCTCAAAGCCTGGTCTTTTAGACCTTTCTTTCTAGCAATGGATAGGTTATACAGCTATTTTTTAACCTCTTAACCTTTTAACCTTCTGAGCTGGAATGTAAGACTGCTATGAAAGCTTTAGCTATGAAAGTGGCTATAAGTAAGCCCATTTGTGCTGCTTTAATCCAGGTTCTGTATGTTAATTCTCTAGTAATGTAATCAAGAAAGTGCTGGCATTCAGAACCAGCAAGTACCTAGTACTCACTTCACCCCCTGACAGTAATGAATGTAAAATGCTAGTAGTTATAGATTGAAATGAAAAACTCCTTCATCTTGGTATGCAAGAGATTTGCAATCACATTTTGATTCTCAGAGTGCCGCTTGATTGGGGATTAATGTGTGGGTAGATTGACCTCTCTTGCAGGAGCAAGTTTTTATACTAACTCTGTGAAAAACAAATTTCAAATAGATGGCCTGTTGCACTTTTCTTGCAATTCATATTATCACCCCTTTGGTTTCTCAGTAGTAACTCCTGGCCTGAACTCTTTGGGGTTTTTCCTTTCTTCCATGTCTTTTTTTCTTGCAGGGAGGAGAATGATTTTTATTATCAACTGAAAGATCAGCTCCCTTTTGTTCCCTTTACTGTCATCATATATGGCACCCCCTGACTGACTTGGTTTATTTTAAAAATGATAATTTGTACTTTTCAAAGCAAAATGAAGCTGTTGCTGTATTTTCCAACCAAGCTATTTCTACCTGGGAAATAACTTATGATGTTTGTGTTGCATGCAAAAAAAAAAAGGCAAACCAACTTATATCTATTTACCTGGTTTTGACATGTCAACTACATTTATTTTCTGGTTTTGGTTTTATAGTGAGAATATTTCTTGGGCTATATTTTCAAAGATTTTCTAAATAGTAAAATGAACTTGGATATTGCAATATTTGCTTGAGAGATAAGAATATGAGCCAAGTTCTTACCTCATCCTGGTTTATTAAAGGAAGTTTTAAAAAGACGAATGAATATGTTTGGCCTGCTCAGGTGCTTCTTTTGTCTTTATGCTCTCTACTAAGTAACTAAACCAAAAAAAAAGGAGCAACAAGCTCAGACCTATGTTTTGGCTGCATTTATAAATTCCATAGCAGACTTCTGAATTTGCACTTCTGTAATATTAGGCAAAGTATAAGTATGTTCCAGGAGAGAGCAATCCCAGCTTAATGTTCAACAGTTGAGGATTACAAATGAACTGGAAAATATGTTGTCATTTCTCATCAGCTTGTATCTTCCTGTCAGCTTTGTGGATACCGAGTAGGTGATGCTTACTGTTATACTAAATATGCCATGTTTTATATCCTGCTTTTAATTTGTCTTGATTTTAGTTACTGATTTTGGAAAATTGTATGGGTAAAGAGGTGAGCTTGTTATACTTTGACAACTAGGTAATGTATGTTTAAGGTTACAAGCGGTAATTCTTGTTTTAGTGCTACTTTTTGAAGTGCAAAATTATTTTAATGTGTTTAAAAATCTGGGTCATAAACTGTAAACTAGGAGAGTGAAGAGAAGCTTTCAGTGTCATGCTTGTCTAGCAACAAGTGGGTTTTATCAAACTGATCCTTCAGATGTTTTCACAATGTAGTAAACATTTCTCAAAACTCTGCTGTTGTAGATAAATCCTTTCTGGAATAATGAGAAATTCAATTTTTATTTGGGACAGTAGAAATTACAAACATAATCAGCTATTTCTTCTATATCTTTTGTTTCGCCAATATAGTGGGAAATCACTCCGTACTCCCTAATGGGTGGTTGAAAAACGTATAGACCTCTGGAACACTGTAGGATCACATTACCTCCCAAACCAGCAAACACTATTGTGGTATAATGTTAACCAGTGCCTATCTTGTTAGCAGATAAGTACTGTTTAGGAGTGTTTAGTTGTTGTCTATACTGAAGATGCTCCAAAAACTCTCTCAAAGTCTCTCTAAGAACTCATTCTGCCAGTGGTTGTGATATGTTAGATTGCATATAGTAATGTTTGACTTTTCTCTGTCTTTAGTGTTATTTCTGTAATTATCTGGGATGCCTTTAATTTTAGGCACTTGATATTTCTTTTAATTTAGGACATCTAGTGTTAAAATGCCTTGAACCAATGAGCTACAAGTCCTTTCTGTAGCAGCTCTCGCATAGTCATTAAAAACCATATCCTGCAGTATGCTGTGACTCCTGGCACAGAAAGTCGCTGGATCTGAGCCCCTGAGTGGCACAACAGGTTTATCTTATTAGGGATAGTGCAAAAAGCTGTGTGTCTGAAGTACTGTGATTGTACCAGTCCTTCTGCCTGCTCTATTGCTCCCTGCCAGAGGCAGCTCCCAAACTGGACATGGAGGCATGATGGTGCTTATTTTTGAGACTTGTGTCGAGTGCAGATAGATGTGAAATGAGGTCTCTGAATTCTATGCCAGGAGCAGCAAGGGTCTGATCTGAAAACTGGTTTCTATAAATTCCTGTTTCCTGTTACAGGAAGTAATGACACCAAATTGTCAGTTCAGGATATCTAACCCACTGCTATCAGTAGTTGCTTTTGCCCAGTAGCCTTAAAGGCTTTAAGAAATGTTGGTTGCAATTTTGGTAGGTAAGTATTAATGCTATTCTAAGGTAAAGTTTTGTTTCTTTTTTATTTCCAAACTAATGCACTTTCAGAGTGAATGAATAGTGACTGCATAACCCCTCTACATCCTGCCATTTAGTTAATGCTGCAGAATATATTAATCCTTCATCAGCTTCTATCTTTTAACATGTGCAGAAAGGTAGCCCAATTCCCCTAAATCCTACTGTTGTTAAGATGAAAAAAAGCTTAATTGATTTACTCAAATAGAAAGATATATTCCATGAATAACAGACAAAGTGAATTTCAATTAGGGAAGATTTCTGTGACAAATTCTGTGTTAAATGTTTTTCAAGGATATGGGAAATGTTCGCACACAGAACATTAGCATGACTGATGTTAGTATATTAAAAACCAAACAAACAGAAAGCCAACAAAAACCCAAACAAAACCAAGTATGAAATTTGTCAAAAGGAAAACATCTAACACTGAAGATTTCTCTTCATTTACTGTAGCCTTTTATTGTTGATTTTGCCAAATCTATGGCAATGTGAAGCTTGCCATATTTGAGATGCCCATTAACAAAATAGAGACATGAGATAACAAGCATTAATATTGCTGCAGCAAATACGCCTCCTTGCATCAAATCTCAAAGTTTGATAATAGATAATATGAAGAAAGCAACCAAAACCCAAGCTTCCAAAAATGAATCACCAACCTGCTGACCAGCACTTAAAATTGTAAATCTGTACTGTGAATGTTTCTGACTGAGTTCCTTGTTATTGGGCTTTTATGTATGAGGTGGGTGACTAGTGTCATTACTGTAATCTGTAAATCCGTTTACTCAGAGTTGCATTGATGTCATTCAAAATGTGTCTTATTTTGGCCAATTTTGTGATGAGAAGTTGCTTCTCATTTTGGATGATGTGTAGGACAGCTATGGAAAAGCCCTCTGTAGTGAGGAACAAATACTTGTTTCTCCCTGTGCGATGTAGATCTCTTATTACTACTATTAATCTAGGAAGGAAGGAGATCAGCTGTGATGTAACTTTGTAAAGATTGAACTCCTTGCCTTGTACACAGTAAACTTGATAACACATCTGTAGAGGCCAGGACAATACACTGCCTTGACTCAAGAAATGAGAACCTATGCAGACCAGCTTCCTCTATTTGCCTAATGTGAGGTACTATTGCTATTCATCCTTCATAGTGAAGTTCACTAATAAATGATCTTCCATCAAAGTTGCTGAATGTTTTAGGTTCCAGAGTAGTCAACACAGCTAGTTCATGAGTGAGTTGTGATAATGGAATGAAAAATTGATGTGCTTCTAAATATTTTTGATAACTCATGAAAATGTGCAATGCAATAATCTTCTTTAAGGACTTCCAAGCAAAAAATACAGGTGGTGACATCAGCAAACTGCACAGTGCCACTAGTAGATTCTCCATATGTTAGTTTCTGTTCTGAGAGAATTTCCACTTTTAATCTTGAAGTCTTAGGTTTATCTGTGAGATTTGTTTTATCTTCCAAAAAATAAATTTTGGGTGAACAAATCATTGTCAGGTTTTTAATATTCTGTAACAACATGCTACTATTTATTGTTACTTAGAAGAGTAGGGTGCTAATGCTAAATTGACGTCTGCTCAGAATGATTGTATAATAAATAGATCAGGGAAGAGTAAGTGAAGTAGAGCTAACTGAAGAGATTAACCTTTGCATACCAAGCAAGCTATCCAGGATCACTTCATTTGCGTCAGTTCTTCATTTCTTCAGATTCTTCATTCAAACATCTATTTGTCAAACACTGTGCTGTATTGTTAACCCTCTTTTCTACTCTAATATTCAGTTGTTTATCTTAAGTATGATTGTTGCTAGTTGTATTTATTTTTGTTTTCAGTGTCTAGCAGACTGATTTCCCCTTTGCGTCATCTTACATTCTGAGGAATTTCAGTACTGATGTCTCTTATTTTGCATCTGGAGTTAAAAAGTAAGAGATTGAGGGACTCTGAGTGACTGAGTTATCATTAGAGGAGGAATTAGTCTTCAAAGCTATGACTTCTAACAGGAGAGTGGGATGAAATTTTTCTTAGTGTAATTTAGCAATATACTGAATGTTATCTACCCTGGTGGGAGAAGTGAATTTCAGTATCTTGGAGTGCAATGTTTTTATTTTTACATTTTAACCTTTTGTGAATATTCCCAAATATTTATGTATTAAAAAAAACACACAAAAAAACCAACCAAGCAAACAAACAGGCAAAAAACCCCACGAATCCACAAAAGTACAACCAACAAAACAACAAACAAAAAACGAAAAAAAACCCAACCCAACCCCTTCCCCCCAAAAAAGCCCAAACCAGCCCCCAACAGAAAAAAAAAAAAAGAACCTATCATACTTTTTGTGGGAATTCACATATTTCGCTATACTAAATATAAGGGTAAGGTAAGAAGGTAGAGCAATCCCAGCATTTGTGCAATGTGATTCCCACGGTGATATTCAAAGCAGTGTAAGGATCTTCCCCTGCTCTCATTTGGTACTGTTATTGTTTTGTAAAGGTGAATCTGGCAGGTTGTCTGCATTCCAAGTGAAAGAGAGCTCCTGGAGACAAGTGGATCACTTTGAGAATGGAACTCCATGAAAGAGCTAGTTCTTTTCATAGCACTGCAACTTGCCTACAGCTTAGTTCTCTAAATAGGAACTTCTGTAATTACAAATAAACAACAACAGAAAACCACAAACCAACCCAGAAATGCTGCTACAGCATGGTAGTAAGTTTGTTTCCTGGTTCCATTCTGGAGAGATGTTTTGGTGTGTATCTTGTTGCCTCTGCCCCCTTCTCTTCCCCCACTATCTTTGAAAGCAACCTTTTACTTTCTGCTTTTGCATAGCAACATCTCCGAATTTGGTTTCATCCTGTCAGCAGGTAAATGGCCTTAAACCCTTCAGTGTTTTGTCAGGGTAAAGTGGAGCTGAAAAGCATTACATATGTTCCAAGTTGAGAGGCAGCTCTTTTGCCATATTCAAGTAGGTCTTTCCCCTCCCCCACTTCTATTAAAGGGCTCAGCCACAATGAAGCTTTAATCAGCTTCATTGATTTAAAGCTAATTTGCACTTGGCTTCAAGGCTAAGGTTTGTAGCACTAGCTGAAGACCTTTAAATCAGAAGTCGGAATGAAAGGCCTTAGGTATATCATATTGTCTGCTGTGCAGAAGAATAGCAGCTTCTGAAGACTGCAAATTTACTATAAGAAAAAAGCACAAAGCACTGTTTTCTTCTGCATTAATGTAACCTCAGCTTGCTGAGTTACACAAGCTTTGCTATCAACATTTCTGCTTCATCATGTAAATTAGCAGAGTCGGCTGAATATGTTTTAGCTCTGTGATGTTTTCAGCACTCTAATTCTGGTTGGTTTCAGTTGGATTTAACCTAATTGCCAAACTGATTCCCATCAGTAATAACTTTTAACATTTATTTTTCCCAAAGGGAAAAGATTGTCTTGTCTGTATTCTGCAATTAAGAAGGTGATGAAATATTCAGTGTATGCCTCCACTCTGACTTAAATTCTTTTGTTAACTTTATCAGATAAACTATAAAATATTAACCAGCTTACTGTCTAAGCATGTGTGAGCTGTATACTCTTTATCAGACATTTTAAGGTACTTACAGTTTTTAACATTGACTACCTCATGGGAGAGACTGCATTAGCCTCTGCTTTCAAAATCAATGTTTTTGATAGTGCTTGCTGTGGAATGTGTTTCAGATTTCTTTACCACAAGATCAGAATACACAAAGTGTCCTTACTACAGCACTTCATTAACATTTAAACAGGTGAAGCAGAAATAATGTCTTTCCTTAATTTGTCCTTTCATGTTATTTTCTGATCATAGGGGGTTATAGTTGAGGGTTTTTTTGGTGGAATACTGTAAGCAGTTGCAAAGCTGTAACAGTCTAAGTTATATGCGAATGTTGCATGTGCCTAGTATGTATAGATAGGTGCAGACTCGGCAACTAGATTAAAGCATGTCTATGTAGATTCTTGTTTGGGAGTAATGTCTGAAAATACCTTATTTTTCGCATGTACAAGTCAATTTTTTACAAGCCTGATGTATTTGCAAAGATGTAAGGAGGATAAACTTGAGTTTGTGTCTGTTTACAGTTGTTGCTGTATTTTGTTATATCTATTAAGAAGGAGAACACAGTTTCCAAAAGGTTATGGCCTCTTTTGTGTGCGTGGTTTTGGAACAGTTCGTGAGCTTACTGCAGTGATGGAAGAATTTCAATGCATTCATTAAAAAAGTGACTCTTGCTTTCATTAAAAACGTGACTCTGCTTTCTTGTCAGGTCTGTGAAGTGAGTGCAAGCCTGAGCCGTGACAGTAAAGTCAAAGCAGTATTTAACCTGTTACCTTCTCCATAGCAATCCATATGTTTACTTGCTCTTAACTTTTTTACCTTTAAAACACCTCCAACTTATAAGTGTTCCAGTCAGAATCTGTGTGCTAATATTGAGAGCCTGTTAAATCAGCAGTATTTAAAAGCTGGTGGTCACAGAGTAAAAAGAGTCAAAAATGGAACGTGTGGAACGCTGCAGGAGTGTTTCACACTGCCTGCTTAGGTATCTGCAGCAGGGAGGCATAGCATTCCTCACCTACCCTGCACATTTACATATGGCTGATGGAGCCATATACAGGCCTCTTGGGATTTTTCTTACCTGACAAGTGAAGCTCTGTATGCCAACAATGTGGCTATGAGAGGTCTTTCTGTCCCATCCTTTTCTCCCTGCTCTCCTGCACTGGATTATGTGACATGAAAGTCTGCAGCCAGGAAGAGTCTGCTTTTTGTCAAGGCTCCCCGCATGTGCAGAGTGCTGTAAGGAGGCTCGTGTTCCCTGTTACAGTGTCTTACTCTCACTCAAAGCCCTGTACCAGACATAACTGCTCTGTGAGCCACTCAGTCACATCCAGCAGTCTGCTGGAGCGCTGCATTGTGCTGCCAGCCTTGGAGCTGTTGGAGGTAAAGCAGGAGGTAAAGCACGATGGACATGATAAGAGTCTCATATGTAAGGAGTGAAACCAGATAGGTCTGTGTCTAGAATATGTGATGCTGTGGGTATTTAAAAAGCTTTTCATTGCTAGAAATTCAAGACGACAATTGCATGGGGAATAGCAGGGGTCTGAGTGACAAGCATTTCTTTCCAGGCAAGTGGTAATAGACACTCCATTCCAGACTACATTTGTTTAAGATACGGATACCTTCTAGATTTGACAAGGTGTTCTGAGGTTGTCCTCCTCTGCAAGTGAATGGCAATCCATATGCCCTTGTGTTTGATGGTCTGGCAGATACGAACTTTTGGCCCCGTGTGGTATGCTAAAAATTAATTTTCTTAATTAAAAATGGCTGTTTTCACAGACGATGCATTTCTCTGTGAACAGGCTTATTAGGGAACCTTTTCAAATTGAAATTTTTTGAGCACGTGTGAGGGTAAGGCTTTGAACTGTCAAAGCATCTCACATTGACATTTTCATAACAAAGTTCCAGCTTTAGTTGCAGAAACATCATCTCAGTAGGAGCTGAAAAAGAGTTAAAACGTTCAAAATGAAAATTTGATTATTAGTCAGGATTTTCTTCATAATTCTGACTTTGTTTTGGACTCTGCTCAAGTCACAAGCATTTGTTAATTCTCAAATTTTCCTAGCATAGATTCTTCTAGTGCAGGACCTTGCTTGCATGAGGTGTAATAAATATCAAACCGGTTGGAATTGTGCTGTAAATGTATACATAGGTTATTCTTTCTTCTTTTTTTTTTTGTTTTGTTGGTTTTTTTTTTTTTTCCAGAGCAAATTGTGAAGTTGTGCAAGACAACAGCACATGATAAGGTATAAACTACATTGAGACAAGACTGCCTCAGAGCAGTAGAGCAGACCACCAAGGAGGTCAAAGACATTGACTGGGCTTTGCCAGTATCCCAAGTGTTCTTATCTGAAGTTCTGCTGGAAATATTCCAGTTAATTTCTTGTGTGATTTTTTTTCTTTTTTTTTTTTTTGTTTGTTTTAGTTTTTTATTTTACTCCTCAAGTTACCTGTTTGTGCGGGTAGCTGCTGTTTGATAGGATGCTGTAAGTTCATTTTTATAAAAGAAAAATATGCTACAGAGACAGCTGTTCCATTTGCAAGATAACTAATGTGATACAGACTTATTAAACTCTGTACTGATTACTACAAGGCAGCAAACATGTTAATGCAAAGGCATTGGAACCGCAGTTTAAAAATGTGAATTCATTCAGTTCTCTAATATGGTCCAGTGCCAATGCATTACCAGAAAATATCTTTTTGCTTTTGAACTTAAAGAACCAAATGCTGCAAACAAATGCATATTTAATTAGCCTTGATGCCTCCTCCACTGTGTCCTCTGGGAGCAGAGTAACTCACATGTGATAAGTGGCTAGTCTTAACATGTGTTAGACTTCTGTGGAAATCTGCTATAAAATTATTTGGTTCATATTCAGTGACTTCTCTCCTTCATGAAATACTTAAAACACTTCTTAAAAAACCACACTTCCTGGTATCATTAGAAAAAAATGAGGAGGAATGAATAGTCCCAAGAAATTGGATTTTAGTTACCTGATTCGTAGCCTGGGTTACTGTTGATTTGGTTTGTGACGTTCAAGGATGTATAAGTGTCCCTCCATGTGTGTGAATTTTGCCCCAGCTGTAATGACATCACAACATAAAAACTGGGAGGCTGACTGACTAACTGCTTAATTTAATGTTACTGCTGCTTTTCAAGAATGCAATGTGAACTTTTGGTTATATTTGATTGGCACTGCGTATAAACTTGTAGGGAAGGTACAGAAAATGCCTTGCTCTGTGGGAGAAGGAAGCTAACATTATTAGGAAAGGTCTCTCATAACTTGGGGATGTCTGTAACTTGTGTCTTTTGACTACAGTGAACAGTGCTCATGTTTAGGAACAGGAGTGTTTATAAACCAATGTCATTTAGCAACTGTGGCACTTTTCCACTAGGATGAAACAGCTGCAACTGCCAAAGGACAGATTTTAGGACACACTCATCCTCTTTTTGCTACATTCTTGGGGTAAAGAACTATTTTCTTTATTTTAACATGTACCAAGTGCAAATGAGAAAACCAGATGCTTTAAGCCAATTCTGAGTGCTTAACGTTAGTCTACAGAAGCTTGTTGTTTTCTGTGGTCAATGAACAAATAGGTTACATCAGGACACCTAAGTTAATAATAGAATACCTCAAGTTGGAAGGGACCCATATAGATCATTGAGTCCAACTCCCTGCTACTTACAGGACTACCTAAAATTGAATCATATGACTAAGAGCATTGTCCAGATGCTCCTTGAACTCTGTCAGGCTTGGTGTTGTGCCCAGTCCACTGGGGAAACTGTTCCAGTGACTGACCACCCTCTCGGAGAAGAACCTTCTGCTAATATCTAACATGAACTTCTCCTGCCACACCTGTATTCCATTTCCTTATGTTCTATTGCTCATCACCAGAGAAAAATGCTATGCTTCTGCCTAGCATTTCTGTCTAGAATCTGAAGCACCTTTCCATCCTGCACTCACTGTAGCTAGACTGCAAGGAAAATACCATCCAAGGGCTGGTGGTAGTGTTTGTGAGTATCCCAGTGTAGCCTTGCAGCCTGTGGAAGACATGTAAATGAAAGCACTGCCAGACTGAATTCTTTACTACAGTATTGTGTGCAAGATCAGACCTAAGTGAAAATTAGGACTTTGCACTTAGTTAAGTAAAATATTGGACTGGGTGCTGGTCTAGATTTATCTCATTTTAAGCATGTAGGCATTTGTGACTGAAGTACAAAGTAATTGAATGTCACTCTCATTGCTCCTTTAGAACCAATTCTAAGATCAAATCGTGTGTGTGGCAGTTTCCACAGAAATACCTTGTGGTGGCTTTCTGGATTAGTAAAAATAATTGTTTCTTGTTGCTGGTGTTAAATGAGTGGGTGAGCTACCATGCTGCTAATGCATTATTGCTCTTACTATTTAGCCAGATCATGATGACTGAAGTGATGTGTGTCTTAATTGAAGATAGAATAAGTCCTCTCATCATTAAGGATTTGAAACAAAGCCACTGAAATTAATGAGAAAAATTCCCATTTGCTACAGTGTTAGTTGGCAAAGGTGCGGAATCCTTAGCTCTGCTTTGGAGGCTCCCCCACCTTCTAACATAGGAATTTGCCTAATAACAAACTGATTTTGAATAAGTCATCCATTTTGCAAGGAATGGATGTTTTTGGCACTGATGTAGGACATAGAGTAGAAGACCTGTGCAACGGCAAAGCATTCCTTGGCTCTGACTGCAACAGAACTTGTTCTGTATTAGTCACACATAAGTAGCCCAGTGTACTTCATGCTTATTGGTTCACCTTGTTGATAATTGCAGCATGCAGCTAACAACTGAACCTGCTGAAAACTAATCCACCTATACTGTATCTGGTACTTATTGGTGTCAATTAAGTTCAAAGGGCACAGAAAGACACCTTGATTTTCCTTGAGGATTTATGATCTTTAATATGTGCAAAATGATGGTAACTCTGTAAAAACTCCAGCTATTTTGTAAGATTTACTGTCTTCACTAAATATCTCCCACTTTCTCAGTTTGTATTTTGTGAGAGAATTACATGGGTATGGGAGGGAGAAAGGAAAAAGAACGTGAGACTCTTAATTTTATTAATTTTCCTTTTACCAGACTTTTCTGATTCATGCAGCATGCAGAATGCTGTTCATCACAGTGTTCCTTTTCACTGGAAATACCAGATTAATGCTTTCATGCTATTTGCTGCAGTCACGCTCTGACAAGTTTTCTTTGGTTTCATAATTTGCTATTTCATTTGGAAAAAAATTCTGCACATTTTTTAAAGAACCAGGAGCCAGACTTTCTCAGGTATCCTCAAAGCTTAAGTAACCTGATTCAAACTTGAGGCATTCCAGCCACAGCTGCTCAGTCCCACCCACAAACCACAGCCTCTTGCCCTGTCAGTTGTGCTGATACAGCTATTAGTAGGGCCATGCACTGTTAATCGGTTCAGTGAGCTGGTTTAAGCAATCTTCTGAAAGTGAGTGTTTATTTTTAACCCTGATCTGACTTGCAGCACATGTCTACAAATCATTTGTCAGCACAGTGTTTGGCCAATAACCACTACCTTAACATGGGCTGAAACTTCCAGAGTGTGGAACACAATGCAGCTGGATGTCTATAAATACTTCCAAAAGATCTGCACCATGATGTATGTCTACCTCTGTATTCTGAAAGAGTGAGAATAAGTCCAAAAGTTTGTGGGTACCAAACCAAGGTCTACTGAAAACAAGATCTGGAGGAAATAATGGAGATAATGTTTACCTACTTCTTTTCTTCTTCAAAGGACTGAAAAAGTGAGACTGAAACAATGATTTACAATGTAGTGTTAACTAAATGCTATTTCACTTGCATCCCAAATGGAGAAAACAAGAGAAATTGTTATTCACACACTACTAGAAGGAAGTCTGTAGGGTATTCCTCATAGTTTTCTGATGTACCTGTGTAGCAAGTATTCCAGCAGTCTCTGTTGCCCAACCATGAATGGTGAGTGCTGTTTTAGGTGTCCATGGGCATCCAAGCCACCTGCATGGGTCTGTGAAATGCAACACTGGGATGATAAGCATGCTATCAAGCAGAGGCAGGTAAAAGCCATGTAAGATACTGTACGACATCTAAAAATAGCATTTTTAATGACATCTAAAAATAGCCTTAGACACCTGTGCTTTGGTAGTTGACTGACACCCTGTGAAAATTGTGCTTAGAATAAGAAAGCCCTCTAAATCCCATTAGGCAACTGAAAAGCAAAGTGATTTCTGTCAGGTTTACACTTCATTCATACTGCTGATTTGTGTCAGAAGGCGGCTTACAAAATGCTCAGCTGAGCCATAGCTCCTTGGCCTCTGTATCAGGAGCAAACAGGTGGTTCTGGCTTTGTGAAGCTCAAAGTGAAATAGAAAGTCCAGAAGAGATGTGAGTAGAAAGAATGTGAAGGTGAGTGAACAATGAAACCAGGGTGGAAATGCAGGAATCTGCATTTTGAATCTGCTGTTCCACCTGTAAGATTGGAAGTCCGTAACCTTTTGTACTGAACACTAAAAAAAACCATCATGTTGCCTGGTATGCCAGTGATGTTGTCTGGTTCTGAAGCTATACGGATGTCTGTAGCACATGTACTATACATTGAATCTGACAAATTCAGGCAGCATCTTGGGCCCATGAAGCACATGAACAGTTGGTTCACTCAGGAGGTTGTACAGGTAGTTGAAAGGTAAATATATAGTGGTAGCCTGTTACCTGGTCAGGTAGGTGTACACCTTTTAGGTGTGCCTAGGGATAGCCGTGTGGTTCAGTAATCTTAGTAAAACGAAGATAATTCTGTTGACCTTGTCTGTAAAGCATTGCTCCTTTATTCCTAAACTGCTGAAAAAAATTTTCAGGCCTCATTCTTTGTAAAATGGGAATATATTTCCCAGTCTTTACTGCAGTGGAGGAGAAAGGGTTAGTTAGCCAGTGTTTATAGAGAGGGTTGTGTTCTCAGAGGAAAGGAGCCAAATGTTTGTGATGCTGCAACATTGTGAAACAGTTTGTCATGAAGTTCTACAGATGAGACTTAATTCTGGGGTGATTGTCTTGATTCCTGCTTAATCACTGCAAGTTATGAATTATTACAGAGATAGTCTGTAGATTGTCAACACCATTAAGCAAATCTTCTTTTCATAGTGTGCATTATATTTTTCAGTAAGATGCACAAAACATTTTAAAGCTCTCAAAATAGCAACTGCTCTTCTGAGATCGAGTTATGCTTGCATATGAAAGCAAAAATGTATGCTGAGTAAACACACAAAAGCTATAAAGGCAGTATGGATACCTTCTAACACTTGTTCTGTATGAATGCTTGCACTATTTGGATATAATAGAAGAGTTGTTTTTTTTTTCTAGACAGACTCTGTTACCTGGTTATCAGGTCAGCTACTAAGAAGCTTTGGTAACTCCCACTGTGAGTCACCACTAGATTGTTCCATGCTGCTTCCAACTCTTTAATTGCTCTATTCTTGTGTAGTATGTTACGGCTTTAATAACAGGAATTTCTTTGAAGTCTGTATACCTTATACAGATAAGATAGGAAAGAGACATTATTTGTGCATAGTTATTTTTGTTACTAATAACTAGTGAGATTAACGTCTCCTGCTGTGGCTGCTGTCTCACTCAGGCCTTGCAAAAGGGGAATGAGAGGAAAGCATGGAATTTGATGAGGAGTGCTACTTTCTGTACTTTGATGGGGGCTGATCTGGCTGATTATTGGGAACTGTGCTGCTGTTTGCTTGCTTGTGCACTTTCTTTTTCTCAGCAGACACCACTGAATTGTGCAATTCGTAATAGATTAGAGGTGAGAAAGTAGAAACCCTTTGCCTCCAGTTCTCTTAGAATTTGGGGAACTGAACTCAAATTTAATAGAACAGTGATTCCATCCCCTGAGCCCTGACAGCATATTTCTATTCTGTTGGTTTGTGGTCTGTTTTTACCTCGAGGCTAATTTCCTTATTATAGGACAAGACCTTCATAAAGTGCTACAAAAGTACTTACTTTTGTATTGGATGCCACTATTACTAATATGATTTCAAATACGATATAGATGACTTTCATATCTAAATAAAATGAACGAATAAATCATAGAATCATAGAATAGTTAGGGTTGGAAAGGACCTTAAAATCATCAAGTTCCACCCCCCCCGCCATGGGCAGGGACACCTCACACTAAACCATATCACCCAAGGCTTTGTCTAACCTGGTCTTGAACACTGCCAGGGATGGAGCATTCACAACCTCCCTGGGCAACCTAACTGATCATACTTAATTTATGTGCTCTCTACACAGTTGTGGTCCAAAGAAGGACATAGCTCAGGAAAGGCAACTTTCCTTTGAGAGAGCATTTGGCTATTCTTAGTTGAGGAATTCCTGCTGGTTTCGGTATGTCAGCATCTGTTTTGATAACAGTCATCTTGTGCAGCAGAAGCATTGCTGTTTTGTAGGAACCTAAGGCATGCCAGGCCCATAACTGTAGCTTAATGGATATTGCAAACTGCTGGAAACCTGAAAGGTTCAAATTCAGTCTAAGGAAAATGTTCTAATGATGGTAAATTGCTCACCCTTAATTTGCTTCCAGCATGTCAGCTGTAAAACTGGGAAGAAAAGACCACCAGTCTCAAAGAATGTATCTAAGGCTGAGAATTACCTTGCTTGCACATTTTATATGGAACTACTTACTGTTTGGGTATTTTGATGTTGTTTTAAGCTTTTTTCAAAACATTTCCCAGATGCAGCAGGAAAATGACAATATGTGGCTTTTGAAATAGTGAAAGTACTAAAAGAATTAATAAAAATAAAGGCTAGCTTATGCTGGAAAGACTGGTGAAATAAAATTTGCCTTGGCTTTGGAGTGGAGAGGATAAAAAGGAAAGGACAAACTCATGCTGTGACATGTTTGTGTACTGCTCTCTGCTCATATACCTTCTGTTGCTCACATGGAAGTTTAGGGAGACTAGTGTGGCTCTGTCAGCACTCTTAACACTGGGAGATTGGTTACTGCTAAGCAGAATGCCTCAAACTCATTGCAGGGCTATGCATTAGAATAACATTAAAAGTTGAGATGCTGTTACATGTGTTTTATTGGATCAAAGCCTTAGATTAAAACATAGAGGCTCCATATGCAAACTAATGAATTTCTAAACCTCTGTGTGAACCCACCTGGATTTCTGGTACAGAAAATTCTCTAGAAGAGGGCTCGTTTTCCTCATGCCTTTGAAAATTCTGTGGAATTTGTTGCTGGTGGAACCTGAGAGAGCTGGGAATTACCTACTGTCATCTGCAACTTCAGCATTTGTGCCAGTAAAGAGGTTGTCACCCTTGTTTTGGACCTGTACCTGCAAAAGGAGCAAATCCACATTTTTTACTTTGCTCATTTCAACTGCAGATTTTACCATTAATTTAAAAAGGCTAAATAAGTTTCATTATGGATGTTTGATAACTGTTTCTGTAAAATGCCTCCAGTGCTTCAAAACTAACATTAATTTTTGGGGAGATTGGACAAAACAAAGCCCAAAAGGCATGTAATGTAAGTCAATGCACTTTTAGACTCTATGAAATGCTTTGAAACATCCTATTAGTTGTTTGGTAATGACTTTGATGCTTGATATTCCTAACAGCAACTCATTAATTAGTTTTGTTTTACTGAACATGTTTGAGATGTCAGGCCTGACTTAGGCAGGTGGTAGACTGAGGTCTGCCCAATATTGAGTGCTATGGGCTGAAAATGACTAGAGAGATTATGCTGTTACCATCATATTACATATTAAGTCTCTCTATTAAATATGCCAGATATCATTGTGCAAGCAACACAGATTTAACAAAGTCCCAAAATATCTCTTAGAATATTGCAATATGGTAAAAGAAATAGGATTGTTTTCTCTGATTTGGTACATACAGTGGACTTAAAATATTCCTAGTCTTCAGCCTGCTGTACAGTGCTTTAATGACACACTATTTTGAAGAGGGAGAAATGCTGTGAATCTTGTGGTACTGCTAATGGATTTGAAGAGGATGCTAATGCATTGTACCAGGAAGTGAATTGAGCTCTCGTGTGTAAGGGGGATTAGAAAATATAATTATGAAAAAGCAACAGTCACAGGCTTGAAGAAATTTCATTGATGTGTGGCTGCTACAAACAGCGTTTTGTTGATGAGAAAGATGACTTTGATGAGTGTATGCTGCAGTAGTAATTTTCTCTGTGAAGTAACGTGGAATGAATTATAGAAATAGCCGTTTTGTGAACTATGAAGAGAAAATTAAATAAAGTCTTATATTGACAAAAACTCATGCAGCTTTTAATTTGAAATAACAGTTGTCTACAGAAAACTAAGCTTTCACATCAAGAACTACATGAAGGCTTTAGGAGAGAAAAATACAGCACGATATAACTTGTCAAGCCAAATGAAAACTAGGTCCCCCCGCTACACACATAAAGGCAACCAAGAAATTAAATAATTCATGGTCTCCAGCTGAGTATGGGAGAATGATCTGAGATTTTTTTGAATATCATTCTCTAGTTCAGAAGAATGAATGGCATGTTGATATGAGTTGTGAATACAATCATTTGGATGTCCTAAATCAGGTGCCTTGTGTATGAATGCTATTTCTGAGTGCTGATGACCCTAAATATTAGCTGTCATCATGCTTGCTGATTAAGGTACCCATTTTGTTACTCACATTTGGTGTGCTCATTCCTCTGTGCGGTAGCTGCAGTTCTGGTCATCCACAGAAATGCATTAAGGTATCTGAACAGTTGTCTCTTGTGACTGAGGTGTTTTGGTATGGGAAGCATATAAATGAACTTCCAAACTTTTTGGGAAAGCCCAGAATACCTGAGTCCTCTGTTCTTAACATGGATTTGACTGTGTTGCTCTCTATGTTTGAAATCAGAAGCCATTAGGATATTGGATGTGCCCACAGCTCTTTCCAGGGGTTTGCAGCAATAAACGAGACCTCGTTGGATGGTAGCTTGCTTTTCCCTGGTGAGAAGAACTAGTGACCATGGTCCTATGCATGGAGAAGCATATCTGAGTTGGCACTGGTAACATTTAGCAAAGTAAGCAGAAATGCCATGGGTCACAGGCCATGGCATACTTCCGGTTTTGAAATATCTTTTTACTGCTGAAAGTAGTGTGCTGTCATGTAGCCCTTTTCTATGGCACGGACATTTGGTTTCTAAAATTGGTACCTTAGGTGATGTACAGCCCCAGATACATTCTTAAGGGCAGAAATATTCGACATCTAAATATGAAACCTCTTTAGCAATAAGACATAAGACACAGAACCTGCCTGTAGAAAAAAAACATGCTTAAACAGGGGCATAACTGAACAAGGTAGAATTAGCTTGCTTGTCCTTACCCTCTCTTTATCAACATATGCCAGTAGATGTGAGCTTCACGAAAATTTTAATGAAGTGCATCTCCATACCAAAAGTGAGATTCTTAGCTCTTTCTTCCATTGATATCGAAGTTTTGTCACTTGTAAAATTTACAATGATCTTGCTTTTTAGTTTTGAAAGCCTGGTGTAACCATTCACACCAGGGAAAGAGTCAGCAGCGATACTGGCTGTTCTTTCAGCCATTGTAGTGTACACCATTTTCTATGTGATGCAAGTGTCTGGAGACAGTCAGTTTCAGAAGAAAAAAAAAAAAAGTTAAAATTCTTTAAATGGGATCTCTGCTAAGTTTGGGAAGTGTATGCTCTTCTTCATTCAGAATGTTTTTGACTTATTCGGATGTTTGAATAACAGTTTGTTCACTGTTCCAAAATTTGGAGAGGGAAAGTTATTTTAGACTAGACGAAGCAAGTTTTATATTTGTCAGTTTAACTTTAAAATAGCTGAAATGGTGTTATCCTTTTTTTTTTTTTTTTTAATTTTAATCTAGAGTGCATTTAGAGGGATCAGTGTAGTGTAAGAGCATAATAGTGACCATTACACATGAAGCAGCTCAGCTATCTAAAATATGCAAAGCCTGTTATGGGGTGAAGTGTCTCTTGTTTAAAAGCTCATATGTAACAGTAAAATACATTTATTTGTGCTTTTTGTGTTTAAATGACTTAAAAATGTAATCTGAGGCTGGTTATGGGAAATGAACCATAATTACTGCTGTTATGACTCATTAGTTTCAGAAGGTTGACTTGTTAATATCGGAGTTCAGATTTGGTTATTTGATCAAGCTATTGACTGAAACTTTTGAAGTTCCATATATTGTACTGTGAAAAGCATGAATGAAAGACCTTATTCATGAAAGAAACTGGAGCTGCTTCTGCTCATTCCACATGTTGCCTAAACAAAGAAATACTGAGGCATGGATTTCCAAGAGGAATTCTTAAAGTACATTTCTTCTTGTGGAGATGTGAACACTTTTACTACAATATGCAAATAAGTAAAGATTTGGGGGGGAGGGATCTTGGAAGCAGAAAGATCTCTGTCCTCCTTCACTTCCCGTTTCTCAGTCAGACATGGAGAAGGAGAATGTTCTACATGAAAAAGACACACTCTTACAGAAATTAGATAGTAAAATTTTTTATAATGGAGGGAATATAAATACATACAACTATGTGCTTTCTTCTTCCAGAGTACTTGCTTAATTAAAACTCTATGATTCAGTAATTATAAGGTAATGATAAATTTAGCACATTTATAATACAACATAACATGTAAGAAAACATAATCTGAAAAACAATCCACTTAAATTCAGCCATAATGTTGATATAAAAATCAATTTGCTACCCTGTATTTTTGTCCAAGTAATTTTTTTCTCTGTATCTCCTCTGTCTCTCTTTTTCCTATTCTATCACATGTAAGCTCTTTGTCTTCATTTCCGAGGCTTTTTGGGCTTCTGCCGCTTTACTTAACCATCTTTTACTCACTACCAAAATACAACTTTTGCCTTTCTATGGCCTACGGTTTCAGCTTCTGCATCTACCATACTAAAGATTCAATAAATACCCGTGTTTTCTTCCACATGGTGACATTTGGTAAGAGTTCTTCATAAACGTATATCCACTGTTGGTCTTCCTACTTTCCTTTTTCACAATGCCTGTTAAAAAGAAATTGAGCAAGCCAACTTTTCAGGTGCTGGTCTGCTGGTGTCCTGACCTTGCCTCTCACATTCACTAGTTATCTGCTGGCTCTTCTCTTTCTGTGTCACTTGGTTTTTGTTTCATTTATTTAGAATGGAAGTTCTTTGGGCTTGTATTGAAGACTTTTATTTATTTTTTCCTTACTGAGGGATGAAGGGTTGAGGAAGATGGAGGAGGGAGAGAAATAACAGGACCAGGGATTAGAACTGCGGTTATTTTTTACAAATTCTTTAATAAATGATGTGTCGTGGTACTGCACTAAAGTGCAAGCTTATTGACAAAGTGTTTCAAAATGACAGCAGTGCACATAAAACTTTGCACCCCAAATTATCACAATAATAATATGAGTGATCAGCAAAACATGTTAATAAGCATGTGGAGCAGGAATAGGAAGGGAAGCCACATCACTCTCTTCATATTTTTACAATGAAATCTTCCAGTGACTGAAAAGTTGTGATTCTACATTAATAGCTATGAGCTGTCTGTCCATGCCTATGTGCTGAAAAGCATTGATGCACTATTGAAAGAGCACTCTACTGCTCATTTAATCAGTGTTGGCTGTGTATTTTACACAGAGCAGATCAAATCTGACTGATTTATCAGACTTTGAGATAAATTTTCCTGTCGGTGTAGGCATATTGCCCATTAATGAGAAAGAGAGTTAGACATGTTAGGCAAGAGCCTTCTGTTATCTGCTTACAGTAATGCTTCTTCAGACATAGTTCCACCTATAAAGTGAGGCTGTAAGTAGGGATTTTGTTTTGGAGGATTAAATTGGTTTAGACCTCTACAGAAATAATAGGTGCAAATGAAACTCTCTGCATAGGTCAGATGGGAAGACTTCCGCATGAATTTCAATTCAAATTTCTAAATAACTGTTGTAACAGTTTGTCTCCCCTATGCCTTTTTTTTTTTTTTTTTCATAAAAACATAGATGTTTTTCAGATGTGGGGAAACAATTTTAAGGTTATTTTTCTCCATTTAGTTTTCATAAAAAATGCACAAGCTTGTTTGTGCTGCAATAGCACTAAGTACTCTGTCATTTATCATCACTTTGCAACTATGCACAGCGTGGTCACTCTGGATTACCTAAGATAGAAGATGTATATGTGATCAAAAACTTTAAAATGATGGAAAACCAGTTTACAATTTCCTTAAAAAGTTTTAGGTGAATGGTAATAGTGTGTTTATGTATTCATGTATAATGAAGTCCATTTTGTTTTGTGAATATTTGCAATTTAACATGAACTGTAACACTTAAACCCCTATACGGGACGTTTTATTTTATGTTCAGTTGGGTCCATCATCCAAGGAACGAGATTTGCTTAGAGCAAATATCTTCTGTCTTGTGCTTACAACACTGTAGATACAGGGTGGTCTTTGACAGGCTGAGTCCCAAATTCTGTTTGTGAGCATTTGGGAAATTACGTGGTTGTTAAGTGATGATAGTGAAAGAGATTTTTTCTGGGTTTTGCCTATACTAGATGAATAGAAGTTGCTATCACTGAAAGATTTCAGTGTATCTGCATGGTTTGTGTTACATGGACTACAGAGTGAGATGTATATTTAGTATGTGTCCTAATACCCTAAGCTAATGAAAACGAAGAGCATTTATCTGGTTTCATTTGAACACAGGTAGGGATAGGATTTAAAAATTTTATATTGAATTAAAAAACTTCCCCCATCACATACTTTCTGATCAGTGCTATCTGCAGTGTAATCTAACCTTTTAAAAGCACTTCTGTGAGAAACTTTGGGTTCTGTTTGGGGCTTTGTCATTGACCCATTAACAATTTTAAGTCAGTAATTTCACTGGGTTGTGTCTCAGTTTCTTGACAATAAGAGAGATACCTAAATTTAGTTATCTAAAATAAGATAATGTCTGTGACTAGCTTCATAAAAGATGCTGAGACCAACTCATTAAGGAAAACCCCAAAACAGTAGATGAAAGAGGGCTGAGTGATAAAGCTGTTAATGTTTTTCTTTTTTTCCAGACCTGTTTTAGTGTACCTTATGTCTCCAGTTGGGATGGACTTACTTTTAAAAGATGTTTGTATGAATCCTTTGTTGCTCCCAGAGCCTCCCCATAAACCAAGTATTACTGTCAGACTTCAGATAGGTGACTTGCAGGGCAAATCTTTGAGCTCTAAGTACTGTGAAATACTGCTCTTAATCCCGGTCAGTGCTGAACTCATGCTTTAAGAGGCTAATGGTTAGTCTTTAGTAGGAAAGACTGTAATGAAAGCCAAAGCATCATTAACAGTCATGTACAAAAATAGCTGTTAGTCTTGGTATCCTCTTGAATTCTCTCCTGGGAAACTAAATTGCATCACTGTACATTTTCTATATAAACTAATTGGCTAAAGCATACATCTTCACTTTCTACTCCGAATGCCAGTGAAATTAGATCTCTACTTAGTCCATAAAATATTTTAGAACTGTTCTGGATGAGAGGCATCAGAGAAGTGGAAGATGATGTTTTCTATATATAAACTTTTCCATTACTTAACATAGACATACCCTGGTTTTAACTGCTATTCATATTCAGGTTCAGTGTCTCACGTATTGAGAATTACCACAATTATTAGGGGCCTGTGCCTAACAGCTTTTAGCCAAGGTACTCCTATGCCTCTTGAAGAGGATTATGCATGTCCCCTGGAAAATCCTCACCTTAGACACGGTTACTTTTACAGCATTGAGCAGGGGTATACCTAGGGATGCAATTATCACAACATCGCAGGGCTCTTACCAGCTGTCTTCACCCTAGGGAAAAGGATGGACTCAGAACCAGGACACCTCACAACACTTCACTAGCTAGGGTAGTGCAGGAGTTCTGCATGTGTCACGACTGATCTGCTGATGTTATTGCACTTTGCGATTCCAGTGGAGACACGTTTTCTCTGATTCCTTTTATCAGAGGAGAGGAAATAAATCTATTTCCGGATATTCAAAGGAAACAGGACTCTTTAGGCTCCAGGCTGTCTTTGAAGAGCATTTCTGTGGTCAGTGCTTCACTGAGTCTGCCTAATGACAAAAACAATAGGAAGAGCGTATTTTGGTGTATAGGTTTTGGAAGAAACTTGCATTATCTGCCAAATTGCTTCGTATGCTTTTAGTGTCAAAAGCTGAGTATGTTGCCTTAGAAGGTTCACTTGTGAAATATCTGGTTGTAGGAAACCCAGGTGAGCAACACATGCAGCAAGTGTTATTCTCTTGCTATTTTTTTTTTCTGGTGTATGAAAAGACAGGATGTAGTTCCCTTAGCAAAATCTGTGGATATTCTAAAGTATTTTTGCTATTTCTCTTACCAAAAGTGGCTTGTTTGTTTTATTTCTAAAGTGCCTTTGGACTTCTTTGTCAGTAACATTCACTGAGCTGCACTAATTTTGAAAAATTCAGAATAGAGTTTTGCCACTTTAGAGATAATCCATGAAAGCTCTCTTCCTGCAGACTGCAATAAATCATGCCCTCCACTAAAAGCCTGGATGTCATTTGAAATTTATTGCATGGAGCTGGTAGTGGACTTAAAAGCCATTTCACATGTCTTATTACTTCAGTCATCTAATTTATGGGTTTCAGCCACAATTGTAGTTAGAAAAGTATTTTCCTTCAACTGATTAATATGATTTCTTTTGCATTCATTTACCTTTAAGTAATTTTCTATAATCATTGCAAGAGACCTTGGCATTCAGGATTTAGACATGAAACTGAAAGAAAGGTGCCACAGCAGACTGATGTAAATTGACTAAGCTTTACTGGCATTTAGCTGCACCTGTCAAAAGGTATCTTAGTTATTGTTAGTTGAGCAATCTTGCCCTAGGAAAGAGAAAGCTGTCAGGAGCTTCCGTGTTTAACATGAAAATCTCTAGCTCTATGCAGGAAATATGAAGGCAACCTATTAAACACAGATGAGGTAAGCATAAGTAACACACAGCACAAAAAATAAGACATGGGTGTTTTTTTCATTTCTTAGTGTGACAACTAGTTTGTTTTTACTGTGCTAGGTAAGATGCCTTTTGATTCTTGTCAGAAGGAAGGGATGTGTCCTCCTAGTATGGAGAACATGCAGAAACCAAATCAAAAGAGGTACAGATATTAACTTCATGATGGACCATGTTATCAGTTTTAGGAGTTTAATCTGAAGATCAGCATTGTTGATACGAGTGGTATATGAATTAGTAATTCTGCAACACACATTACTGATATGTGTGGTCTGCATGTATGCTTGGGTGAATTAATTCATAATGTGTACTGTGAAAGAATTAAAAATTCTACAGGCATCTTCCAGAAGAAGAAATATACATAATACTTGCCCTGACTAGCTTATGCTCTTCTTAAATGTGGCCCAGCTTATATGTACCAGCATGTGCATGCTTGATAACGGATAGCATCTCTAATAATGCAGTTACTTCCCTAGCATTAGAGCATGGTACAAGGAATTGAATGCTCTGACTGTATTTACCTTATATGTAAGTCAGTGCAGTGGTGACAGATCAGGCAAAGACACATCCAGAACTGCATAAAGATAATCCATGAGGCGCTGGATGAAGTTTGTAGCACCGATGCAGTCTTTCCCTGTCTGGTACCAATGGTCTGAATGCCCAGAGATAGGTGGCTGAGGACAGAGCCAGGCTGTGTGTGATGCTACTTTCTCAGCTGGGCAAAACTATGATTACTGGCCAGAGTGGTGACTTTACTATAGCAGTGAATGCTGACATACTAAAAACAATTGGTTTGAAATATATGCTTTACTACATGTTTATATAAATACACAGCCCTAATGATGAGGAGGAAGTAATAGAGCTCTGACTCCTGAGTACTCATTGACTGTGTTCCCTGAGAATTTGAAAAGATTAAAACCAAGAATGTGTAAAGAGAATTCTACTGTGGTTTCTACAATGCATGTTTTCTGCTAATAACACCTGGGAGGCAGTGTGAAGTAACAGCTGAGGTGCTTAAGGGCACCTCTAGTGCCATCTACCTCCTGTGCACATCTGTGGATTTGGGCATGCATCCAAAAGGAGGCTGAGAAGAAAATCAGGCAATGATGAGACCATTGCAACAGGGGGAGGAGATAGTCCTCTGCTGCTGAATTAAGTTTCTGGGTGTAACCTGGGCACTCCAAGGTTCAGGATAATTGCCAAGTGTTTGAGTAAGAGCAGACTTCAGAACATCAGTTTGATGCAAGTGGGCTGACATGGCTCCTTGTGCTACCAGGAGGAAACGCTGCACCTGGGATGCCTCTTGTTCCCCTTGAAACAAGTAGCCAAGAAATAGACTGATTCTGCAAGCCTCAATAAGTAGAAAAGTCGCCTATCTCATGCCCCATCTCTGCTGGGTGGTGATGCGTGCGGAACCTCAGTGTCCAGGTTTAGTACAAGTGGATCTGGCAAGTCTAAATGGCAGTTTTGTAGGGAATTTACTTGTAGATGCCACTGCTGAATAGAAAGCTGATGCTGTAATACAGAATACAATGCTGGAAGTCCCAAGATGATGAAAGATTAATGAGTAAGGGTTAGGCTTGCAACAGCTGTTTCTTTCTTTCCTGCACATAGACAGTAATGTTATGCAAAGATAAACATATTATCCAAATATTAACTCATTTTTAAACACAACAAAAATCAGCATGTGACAGGTTACTATATCTAAAACAGAATAATGCAGGTTGCCAGTTTCAAGCTGAGCACAACTGAGCTGCTACTGGGATTTCAAGAGAAGATTATTTTGTATAGCTCCATCAGTTTGTGTTAGGATTTAATAATGAAACAAAGACTTGTTTTCCATGCAGAAAAGTTTATCTAGAAACCAGATCTCGAGCAATTAATGCAGATACTACAGCCACAGGACCTAAGGTGATTTACCCAATTTGAGGCTTGCAAAGTAAGCACTGCATATTTTCTGTTGTTAATCTTTCACAGTTCATACTTCAGCATAATGATCTGCCTGTAGTCAAACAATATTTTTTGGGAATGTTCAATCTGAAAATTAATTTGCTTCATCTGTAGTGACGTCTTCTTTGTGTTTGCTTCCTGCAAATGTTCCAGCTGTCAAGTTTTGCTGGCACAAATATGTAAAGACACCAATTTTTTGAACTACACGGACAATTATTTGTGCTGGAAGTGCTTGTGCTCTCTTTCATTTGGGAAACAAAAAAAATGTGTAAATGCTCTCAACTGATAGAGCTTGAAAATAAAGTATTGAACTGTCTGTGCTTGCACTTTCAGAGAGTTGAAACAGAGATTTGCCCTCAACTCAATTGGATATTTTCAAATGAATTTTAAAATGCTGGGGGGGGGGGAAGATGAATTATTCTAGTTAATTCCTTATAGTGAACAAATAATTCAATTGTTTGGTAAGTAATTCCATCTGTTACATTCTAGTTATTTGCTTCTTCCATTTGGCTTTTGGTTTTTGTTGTTGTTTTTTTTAAAGCAACATGGTCTTTGTATGAAATCAATGGCTTTCATTATCTGGTCCCTTTATTTTTTACTGTGAGATGGTAGATATCGAAGGCAAATGCACAATTATTGTGCTATTCCTTCACCTTGCCACACGGAAGGAATCTTCTATACATTGCTTTTTATGAGACAGAGTCAAAAAAGACCAACTGGGAAGCGAGGCCCCAGAGCAGTGCAGCTCAGCAGACAGCAGATTGCTAATGGCACCTGTATTTCAGTTTACAGTAGTGACTGCTAACAACACACACAGTGAGCTCTGCTTGGGGTTTTTTTTCAGCCCCCCCTATTCTTTCCCCCACTCCCACACGCTTAATTAGAAAATCTGATGCAGCCAGAGACGTTATCTGCCATACCGTGTGTGTTAGTGAGGAATGCATTCTTTGATGTTGCTGATAAGCTTTTCTGTGTTGTGGGTAGTTAATTGGTAGTGGAAAGGAAATGTCTGGACTAGTGTAAAAGGAAGCTTCCTAACTGTCTCTCATGCAGCTGGTCTCACTGGTTGATGAGCCAAGGTGTGGTATTGATGTAGCAGTGGTGAGGAGGTCCTGCCAATATTGCCCACCCCCCAGCAGAACTGTATGGAGCACCTGCACCTTTGGAACCAGTTCTGAATTCTTCTTGTCTTTCATCTTTGTAAGGGAACAAAACCAGGGATAAAACACAGTTCTTCCCAAAACCTGGAGGGCCGAATTTCCTGCTGGTATAAATCAGCATCTGCATGTGCACAGTAGTCTGTCCTCCAGTCATTCTAGTCCATCAGCCCTGAGAGAGAGAGTGTGGAATGTGTATGGTGAAGCATTTGTAAAGCAGTGAACTAGCCAGTGAGTTAGATCCTTGCAATACTCAAAATAAGAACCTCAGTTTTATTTGAGGTTTGTTTTCTGCAGCTTGCATGCTTTATTTTGTCTTTGCTGAGTAAAAGTTAGCTACTAAATTCAAGCTCCCCATTTAAAATCTTATAAACTGTTGTAAAATTTTTATTCTTCTATGTTAACTAGACAGTGGAAGGATCATGATCTTTCTCTTGCATGTTTGGAGATTTTGCTTTTGAGTTGTTCAGCAGAATTGGATCATCTGTCTTTTTCTTAGATTTCCATAATTTTGCTATTATTGCTCACAAGACAACTTCATCCAGTGATAGATTACTGTCACTATGAAAGGTTCTTCTGTTCCTAATGAACTTAAAAATATTTGTCCTCATTCTTCGGCTGTGTAGGTTATCAGTTTGTATATCTTTTTGTTTGTTTTCTCTATTTTCTACAATGTCTAGTTTGTGTTTTATAATTTCCACTTTTCTCTTTCTGCTATTTGTTATATACATTTGAAAATCTACAGATGCTTTCACTTCCCTTGTAAGCCTGGCTGTATTTCTGTAACCAGTCTGATTATTTTATTTTATTTTATTTTAATCATTACACTGTGGCTTTTGGGAAGCTCTTGCCTATCATTGACGTCTTTCCACCATTTTTTTCCTGCTGTCTGAATTTGGCCCTAATTGTATTCACCTTTTTGAAACTGACCCTTGAAGAGCACCAAGTAGAAACTTGTTTGAGCTATGTGCTGTGCGAATGTAACAGATGTAATGAAGCAATGCTCACTTGTATGTAAGCAACATCAGTTTTTAATTCTGCTCCTATTCCTCCTCATCTATGAAAATGAGAAGTAGCGTAAGATGAAGGTCCTCAATGAAACACAGTCTCTCCCCTGCCCTCCCTTATTTTCACTATTTTACTATGCTTGACTTTTGGTTGCTTTTCTACCCACCTACCACAATGTGGAATTGACAGAATTAGATAATAATTGATACTTCCCTTGCTTGGAAGTTCCACAGTGGCTTGGGTTAGCTGAAGGACTCTAACAGATCTGTCAGGCTCAGTACTGACCCTCCTTGCAGTCTACTGTGTGTTGGTAGCACATGTGGTATGCATACTACTCCTTTCTCGGCTACTCTGGTGTGGTGAATGGAGTCCAGCTATTTAAAAGAGATCCAGAGCAGCTCAGCACAGATTTTCTGTGTTAAACAATTAGCTGAGCACTGAGACATTAACCAGATGTGCTACCCTTTGGGCCAGTTTTTGCAGTCTGGTTCACAAATGTGTGGTAGGAGAGGAGATTTAACCTGTTTTCCTTTCTCATAGAATGGCAAGGGAAAACTATGATACTGAGAATGCCAATGAGGAGAGCCAGATGGTTAGCTATTCTTGGTCATGCGCCTTTCACAGTGTTGTGCTGCCCTTCTTGCTTTGTTCCCATCTGTATCTGCAGCGCTACATTCCATGTTGAAAGGGATGATGAAGCATCTAGAAAGTATGGGAACACAACAGGAGAGAAAAACTTGGTTTTGTTCAAAGTACCAGATTTGGAATTAAGGCTGAAGAGGGTTTAACTTCAGTGGAATCTGAGAAGTTGTAATATCTGGGTGAGTTAGTGAAGTGTGAAGCAAGATTGCCTTTACTACTGGCAGTAAGGCCCACCAAGAGAGGTCACCAAACTCCCAGGCTCTGCTAAAGGGTAATGGAATATGGGAGAAAAGGGTTCATCCAAATTGATTTTTCTGAAAAGACCGGCTGAGGAAAAGCTTTACAGGGAAGGTTTTGGAAAGGACAAAGGAGAAGTTAACTTAGGAAACATTCTTTCTAATTCATCTGCCTGGTCTCTAGTTCAAGCAGAGGGGTGCTACAGTACTGATGATCATGAATGTCTGATTCCACTTTCACTCCTTGGTCTCTGTGAAATAGCAAGGGAAACATGCTACAGCCTCATTTGTGGTCAACCCCAAACTTCCCCATCATGACAGAATCTTAGATGGGTGACTGTACACATAGTATGTCGGGCCGCATCATGTGCAGGGATATAGTATGTGTATAGGATGATGACTTTTAATAGTTTGTTCAAGGCACAACTTTTCATAGAATCATAGAAACATTTTCAATTTGGAATACAAATTGCTAAGTTGTGCATTGCACAGATTCTTAATAATTTGTATTTCAGATTGCTAAGTGCGGACAGCTAGTATCATGCATACACCATATATGGGTAACTGTTGGTGTGTGAAAAACCATAACCCTCTTATAGCTTTTGCAGTCACTTAAGAGGACATTTGAAGGCTGGAATGGTGTGACAATCCCTGCTAGGTCTGATAGTACATGAGGAGGATTTCTGTATTTTCTCTTCTTTCTTTGCTGCTGCTACTGACTCATCCACTCTTTTTTGCTATTTGTTTATGCTCATTTATATGCACTTACTCAGCTGACTGGTTAAGTTCCACCACCCACTTACAACTGCAATGAATAATGTTTTAGGCCTGGTGTCTCACAAGTGCAGGCCCCTCACACATCAATGTCAATACTGGAATTGCTTTTACTGATAGCAGCCACGTGGCAGGTATACAAAGAGCAGCCTGCAGAAAGAGCAGCATGAAGAGCATCATTCATCAGGCTTACTTACAAGAAGTCATTTTATCTGTTAGCATGAAAATGTTGTGGTTCCCTTCCTCCTCCTTTCTCTTCCTTCCACTGCCTGTGATCACAATGTGCTTTTCTCTCTGTTTTGATTTTTCGCATCATGGTTACAAGTCAGGGCCCCAGATGGAGCTAGGTTGTGTCTTGCTGTTGCATAGAACCTTTGGAGGCGGTTCAAGGAGTCTTTTGTGCATTTGAGGAAGCGTCATTACTGCCACATGCACCAAACCAGTCTGTTTCATTTCCAGTCAGATATTTGTCTGCATGACTGAAACCCAGCTGCTCAGCTTAAGCCATTGCTTAAATTTAAGCATGTGCTTAATTTTGCCTGAGCATGAACCACACAAGGCCCTCACGGTGTCAGACAGCAACAGGTTCATAGACCCATCCCTGCAATGCTGCTCATTGGAGGATGAAGTCTGCTCCTTAAAAGAACAGGGTAGCAGTAGCCTTGCTTTGGTAGAATTTTTTCTCAAGTGTATCATTCATCTGTCTCCAAAGAAGGAGCCTTTCCTACATGTGCTACTGTGCTCAGAGACTTGATGGGTATGTGACTGATTGGACCCAGGCTACACTTACTTAATTTTGTATGACTTCAAGTTTCTTCTGGGTACTGATGATTTATTTGGACTTTTGTTTCTTTTTATTCTAACAAAGTGCCTCTGCTTGCTTGGGATAATCACCACAATGTATCCAGGAAGCTTTCCTGACCTTAAAAAGGGTAACTGAACATAGGCATTAGATTTAAAAGGAGGGTTGTGGTGATTGTTCTTAATTGAATCTGAAAGACAAAAAAGACTTTAAAGATCTCAGTTGGCACATGAAAGAATGCCCTCTTCTTGTTCTAGGTTGTATTGTCTCATTAAAATGCCCCCTTTCCTGTAATCACTATTTCACAGTTCAGCCATCTCCAGATACTGTGAAACAGCTGTGCAAAGGTCAAGTACAAGAGGGCAATGGGAAAAGAAAATGACACCCCAGCTCCCAGGGTTTCCAACCACCCTGTTAACAAATTTACTGACACAGGGCATAATTTTTACTGACGCTGCCTATTTTTTACTGACACTGACTCTTAAGACTCCATAGGGAGCAGATGCTGACATCTCTCTTGACTTTGAAAAGCTCATTGCTGAAACAAAATGGGTTTATGCAAAGATTTACATACAGTGTCTAAACATTAAGCAGGGGATCAATAGTTCTTCAAGTCTGAGTAATGATCCCACATGGCAAAGCTACATTTTAATTAATAAGAATGAATCCATACTTCATCTCTGTGCTTTTTCTTCCCATCTTAGAGGGTACCAGTGCATCTGCGGCTCATTCAAGCTCATACTTATTTCTCATCACATACTAGCCTGAGATTCCTTGAGCTCTGCTTCTGCTTTGAGACCTGTGCAGATAGACCTAACACCTTTATGACTTTTAGTGAGTCCACTGGAGCTTGGTGCAGGGATCTGGACATTCTTGCAGATCTGACTGTGAGATCAACCTCTTGGTTAAGAGGTAAGGGTGGCAGGTAGATCTCAAAGAGCTTGTCACATCCTGGATAATTTCCATTTAATATAGACCTCATGGTTCAGAAATATGTTGTCTGTTTTAGCATCATGCTTATTTCTAGAGTCTCCTTGGTCTCTTCAGTTGTTTACTGTTGACTTTTCAGCCCCACATAAACATGGGGTTGTGGGGTTCCTCTCTTAAACCTGACCGTTAAACTGTGCTCTATGTGGTGCACTTGCAGTTTTTTCCCCTTTTGCTGGTTGTGTTCCCTCTCAGTTGTTGACTGTGACTGGAAAATAGGCGTACAAAGCATTTTGCATTCTCTGAATGTACCACACAGTAATTCTGCTGTCTGAAAACTCTGTAATGTCAATAATTGATGCACTTGAGAAGTGGTAATTAAATTAGTTAATTATGCTGGTAAAATTACATGCAATTATGTGACTGCAGGGTATGTTTAGTAAATTAGGCTTTCCCATACTCACTACATATTGTGGTGCCAATTTTGTTCCTTGATGATTAGGTAGCTTTTGATACTTCTTAATTGATTTAATACCTGGATCTTCATTAGCCCTCGATTGCTATGCAATGTATGTCTGACATTTTTCTCTCTGATATTTCACAGAGTATCGTTCATCAAAAAAAATCAATCTATACATATATACATATTCCTGTCAGATGTTAAAGCGTCAAGACTTCAGGGAAAATGCTCTCTTCTACAAGTGTCTTGTGGTGACTTGCCCAGTAGTGCAAGATGCCAATCAACTAACTGTCCCTGAGAACCCTCTAATATGGAATGACTGATTTCATTTATGTTTCTCTTGAAAGATCCAAATAAATAGGTGTCTCAGGGAAGATTGGCACGGTGACAGCTGTTTTAATGACACCTGTTATCTTTGCAGAGAGCAGTGAAAGATTATTAAAAGGTAACAGTAATTCAAATAGAAATTTCAAGGGGGACAGATCTGATGGCGTCTGGTGCATGGGTGGGGTTTACTGTTCTTCACTCGTGCTTGCTCAGTATTGTATGTGTCAGAATCACCTCCCAGCAGATGGTTACTTTCATGCTGGCTGTGTTTACTATCACAAAACTTTCACAGATCTCTGTCTCCGCACCCCATATTTCCCCTCACCAGCACATACTCTTGTGTTGTCAAAAATGATGCTTCTGAGTATGATCCCTGTTTAGTGATGTTACTGACAAACTGTACCAAAAGCTAAAAGCCAGATCATGTAGACTGAGCTATGGTCTTTTATTTCTGTTCATAGGGCAGAATCTCGGTGGGAGCTAGGAAACGGTAGGGTGGAGCAATTGCTTGTTCTTAGGTTTTTGAGTCATGGAGCTTATAACTGTCTCTACCCGAGCCTAGTCCAGCAATTTGCCAGCAACAAAAGCAGTGGGATCTGAATGATAGAGCAGGTAAGTAACTGGACTGAAGCAACCTGAGAAGAAAATATCCTGCTACTGTGGTAACTTTAGAAAATGATGGATGACTGTACCCTGTTGATGTAATGTTTCTGGGAACTAGATTCAAATACAGACAGTTAGGACCCTTGGATTATCAGTCAACCATTTTGAGAGATAAACACACCTTTCTCTGTGCCTGTTCCTCTGCAGTGCCATTGACCAAGCTGCTGGGGATTGTGGAGTTGAGTCTCATGATTACGATTTAATACTAACCCAGGGGGAGTCAGTCCATTTTGCTTCTGTTTGCTTTGTTTAGGCCTTTACTGTCTTTTCCATTTTCCTGCTCCTTCTCAATAATGTTTATTACATAAATCACCACCACCCTCCCCACCCCGAGCCCCTAGTTTTGGCCAACTCTCATATGGCAAGTGCATAGTTTAGGCTTAAAACTTTACAGGAGATAATTTCCAGTATTTCCAAAGTGCTCGGTAATGTTAGAGCTAGAAAGCTGGATGGCTTCTGAAACCCTACACATCATGGCTCTCTAGGCTACTTGGTCTTAGGGCCAAGGCTCTGTAGTTTGTGAGCACAGGGAAGCTTCTGACAAGAGGGAGTCTGTGTTTCTCCAGACTTCTAAATTAGTGCTTATAGAGAAGTTCCTGCCTTTATCAACACAACAATATCGTAGATTCTTGAGTAGGTTCTGTAATTTTGAAGCTGACAGTAAAATTGAAGTTAACTGGGTAGTATTGCATGGGAAGGTTTCATATATACTTGCTCCAGCAGCAAGAACTGTGGTTATATTTAAGATGCTGATAGGTATTTTGAAAAACTGTGGTTTTGTTCTATGAGAAGAGCTGCCCTTAAAATATGAAGGAGTAGAGCCAATTAGAAGGAAAACAGTGGAGAAATGTGCAGATTTAGATGGGAAAGCTCTCTCCTAAGGATATTAGCAGGATGTATGTATAGAAAGATAGGACCTCCTGCAGGCATGTAATGGTCTTACTAGTGAGTCTGTTAAAATACCACCTGCTTTGCCTGGAAATCTCTGATATTCAACAGCTTTGTTCAGATTTCCGTATTTGGGAAGGTGCTTGAATATGGAAAATGAAGGCGAGATCAAACCTAAAATAACTGTAGGAGAGCTGGGGATGTGCAGAAGTTTATTGCTTTTTTTCTATAGTGGGGACAATTTCTGGCTCTTGCAGTCTTCTGAAAGCAGTGCATTGAAAACAACCTATCTTTATTTGGCACATTTGTGCAAGTGAAGCTGGCGTGCTACCTTGTTAGTTGGCGTAATGCCATCCCAACAGATGGACAGGAGTATAGACAGCCAGGAGACCATGTACAAGCATCAGTATGTGTGTTGAGGGCAAGATCTCCTAGCCAGAAGTGTTGAAATGCTTGTCTGTCCTGTGTTTCTGCACTTGTGGCTAAGATGATGTTCCAGCCCTGAATGGAATTGACTGCACTGATATAAGATAATCCTTCACCTTCAAGGCAGGAGCTGCCTTTTCACACAGAATCTGGGTTACTATTCCACCAGGTATTTCTGTGGAAACTTTGGTGATTCCTGACAAACACTAATGCTTTCTACATCATAAATAGTTTTAAATGTGATGAGGCCAACTGTTAAAGTCCTATGTGCAATAGGTCATACTCAAACAGTTTCAAAACTCCATCAATGGTGACAAAATCAGAGGTGTAAATGGCTGAGTTCAGTTCTGCACAATTCACTGAGCCCAGATTTCTGCTCAGCTTGAAAAGTGGGCAGAGCTTGTCTGTAGATTGCTAAGGAATTCATTGTTAGACTTCTCTGGACATCTTTCATGCTGTTTGTCTGCCTGAAGCATTTTCCCAGTGGGACACACAAAACCACATCTGTTAACATTAGGTGCTTTTGTAATTCAGGTACTTACTTGATTGCATTTATGGAGTCAAAGATACATCTACTGTGTAGTCTGAGGGGTGGAAGAAAAGCCATACCTCCATAATTCGATAGTACTTGTTAAACTCTAATAAGTTGTAAATCTGGGGTATTGGTAGTAGATATTTAGTTTGGGGATGTCCACTTTTGTTATAGTTCAGATTTTCCTCAGGGTGCTGTAGGGTTAAACTGAAAGAAAACCTTGTTAAATTTAAACTAATTCTGCTAATTTTAGCAAGTAGAACTAGTGTTGAAATGGCAATATTCACATGTGCACATAAGCAATCTAGCAAAATGAATTTGTTCCCTTTCGATGTGTTTAAACATAACAGCCAGTATCATCTGTACAAATAGCCATTGGCAGTCTGAATGGTAGAGTTCTGCAAATAAGCCAGCAAAGTCACCAAGCTGAGTCAGGATCATGTTTGTTGGATGAAATGTTACATTAATTGGTCTTACTGTACTTCCAAATAGGTATACGTGTATAAACGGCAGGAATGTTGGTGGGCCTACACCCAGCCTTGCTTTTCTTGGAAGAAAGATTGTTGAGACATCTGTTAGACTGACGAAGAGGAGGCTCAGGAGTGATCTTGTCAATGTGTATATATACACCTGAAGGGAGGGTGCAAAGAGGATGGAGCCAGGCTCCCTTCAGTGGTGCCCAGTTGACAGAAGCAGAGACAGTGGAGCAAACTGAAACACAGAAGGTTCCTTCTGAACATAAGGAAACACTTTTTTCTGTGAGGGTGATTGAGCACTGGAACAGGTTACCCAGAAAAGTTGTGGAGTCTGCATCCTGGAGATACTTAGAAGCTGTCTGGACATGGTCCTGTGAAACAGGCAGTAGGTGACCCTGCTTGAGCAGAGGGGCATTGGACAAGATGTCTCACCTCAGCCGTCCTGTGACACGAAACTAGTGGCTGTTGAAATAGAATTTAGATCATATGTTCCAGACTTCTCAGCCAGAGGGAATTTAGTTATCTTCTTTTGTTCTTTTCTCCTTTTTTTTTTTTCTTAATAGCTCTTGTTTATCTGCAGAAGGCCATGAGTAGTATCTGTATTCATCTTACCATCATCATCTTCTCAGCATACTTCCTTGATGTATAAGAGCCAGAGCTGAGCTTGCCATGGCTCTTCTGAGCCATCACAGCTTTCCATTATTTGTATCTAGTTAAAACAAGGTTCTGTTAGAAAGATGGAGTACGAGTCCTCCACACAAACCAAAGGTGCTTGTTTACTCTTACAGCCCTTCTTTCATCTCTGTTACTTAATGATTCTTGTCTTTACTGTCTTCACTGTCATGTTAATGCAGCTGATAGTGAATGCTGTCCTTATTTTAATGGCAGTCATTTTAGGTTTGAGTTATCAAGCACCCGACTCAGAGTGACTCTAGGATGAGATATTTAGTTGTTTAGCAGCAATGTGGGTGCATTGCAGTAGCTTTGATGCGCTGGCTGCCTTTTTTATCATTTAGATAAAATTTTCGCTGCTTGCCACTACTCTAATATATGTGTTTAGCCCATTGGGCACCTGTAAATATGCTTTACTCTGCCTTTTTTTTTTGGTTTTTTTTGTAGAACTGGTTTTCTGTCACATAGATTCCTTATGAGTCCCATCTGCTTTATTGATTTCAGGTGAGACATATAGCAGGGAAGTCTAGGTAGAGGGTTTTGAGTAGATTCAGATTATACAGTTCAGAGTAACTGTAATGTCTCAGTTTGCCACTATAGTGGAGAAGATTGCAGAGCTGTTAGCACGAAACTATGGTGTCTAGGGCAACTATATATTTAAGGCTTAATCTAGTGCTATCTCAGAAACTCTGGTAACTGGAATTTTGATGCTGGCGCTGTATTAGTATATTACAGTGATACCCAAGTAAATTGGTGGATCTGATTACAAGAACCTTGAGTTCTGTTGGCCTTGATGGGTTCTGGTGCCACCAGTCTCAGAATTTAAAAGGTTTTTAGTTAATTCTCCAAAATGTTTAATGTTCTGTGAGATGCAGAAAAACAAAGCAAACTATTAAGTGATAAGGGGCCTCTGTGTTCTTTTAAAGGCTGTTCTGGTTTTTGAGCTTCAAGGTGGCAGTTGGGTCATGATTTTAAGTGTTTGGTTTGTTTTCTTATACAGCATTGCTAGTTTTAAGGAGAAAGTTTGGGTCTCGTATAACTGCTAACATTTGGGAGCTGGAACTTTAACCAAAGCATCAAATATTGTGACACTTATGATCAAAATTGTTAGAGCTGGCAAGACTGTGCTTTCTCATTGCCAGTTTATTTTATAGGCATGACTGATTGTAGTAGGTCATCTAAAATGCTGTAAAAAAAATAAAAATAAATTATATGTTCCTTCAGTCTTTTGCAAAGTAGTTGAGAACATGCTGTCAATCAGCCACACCTATTGAACATGTTCAGCCAAACCCCAAATGTGTTATACATGTTGATCTGCTTGTACTTACAAGGAGAGTGTATATGTATATATGTACATGAAGTATTAGAGTGTGATCTCTCTGGTCATATTTGAAAAGAAAAGATTTTTAGCTTCTTTGCATAAGGAATACTTTTATAATGCATCAAAAGTAACCCTAACTAAGCCATATAAAGGCATATCACATCCTTCGGCTTTGTGACTCACTTACTTCTTGATTATACACCAAATACAAATTCCAGTTCCTTGTGTTTTACTTACAATAACATTAGTGTTTAATTCTACAAACTCAATCAAAGCTACACTTAATATAAAGAAAACAAATTCTCTATTTTATAGCTGCATTAAATACTTTCCCCTAAAATGGTTTAGGGGTGGGTTTTTTTATTTATGGATTTTTTTTCACAAAGCTAGAGACTTTGTTTTGGTTTTAGTACTCTGTATTTATAGTTGTGGAATGATCATTTTCTGGTTGATTTCACACTGAGCTCTCTCAGAACTAGTTGTAATAGTTCCATGCTCTTTAAATCTTTTTCTTCCTATCACTGCTGTTACAATATATTATACTTTATATTCTTAAGCTATTAACTCTGAGCTCAACTAAAGATTTGTTGGTGGTTTAAGGGAGAGTATCTGAGTCATTTGTATTGGTATTAGCTTTTTATTTTGCTAAGAATGACAAATAAAATAAATAATTCCTGATTTGCTTTTTCTTGGAGAGATGCGATGGATAAATGGGTTTGGTTTTTTTTTTCCTTCTCCTTAGTACCTCATCTCTAGTGTTTAAGAAAGTTTGCAAGTTGCTTAGGGCTGTTTTCATTGACCTTTGCACCCAATTCAGAGATTGAGCATCTCTGCAGGCTAGGGAAGTAGGATCTGCTTCCCAGCAGGCACTGGGTCCTCTAAGCATCCTCTTAAGTCCCTGCTCAGCACAGGAACAACTGAGTAAGCCAGGCATCCTATTGCAGAAGCAAGGTGCTTTTGGGTTGATGGACATGACAAATAGGAGGAAGAAATCTGTTTCTTCTCAGTAATTGAAATCTTAGTCTGGATTTTGTATCAGATTTTGAATGGGGCAGGTTGTGGTGGTGTGGTGGCCAGAAGTCACTGCTTTCCTTTGTCCTTCCTTTACCCAACACAAACACACATGTGCACTGACTTATAGGAACAGAGCGTATGGAATGTACATAGCAATGGCCTCTCTGGAAGCATAGGCATAAGCATAGGCATTCAGTATAACTACTGAAGTACCAGCTGGGTTTAGCTTGTAGGATGACCTCTAAGCAGATGATGGAGAAAGAATAAAATAAAGCAAGTAAGGGAAGATGGGAAATTGAAAGAAGGCTGCTTCCCCAACCTCATATTGTGCTTGTTCATGAAGCTTCACTTTGCAATGAGTTGTCTCTTTGCTGTTCCTAGACTCCTGAAAACATGATCGTGTATGACAACATTATACCTGAAATGGTGCAGGACGTTATGGCCTCTAAGCATCCTCAATAATCATTGTATCCTAGGTTGAGACAGTACTGAGATGCTACCTTGAGGATCTCTGAAGTTTGTTATGACTTGACTATGGATAGTAGGAGCAAGTGCCTGTGGACCTGAATGCACCCCTGTGTCCAGTGCCATTCAAGTGCTATTTAAGTTTCCCACTTTAGCTATACTTTCAGCACAGAGCAAAATGCCACCTACCCTTTGTTGCTCTGGTACTGACTGCTGCTTTACTGGTGGTCTTTGTTTGTTGGCAGGGCCCCTTTTTTCTAAAGTCTAATTTCTTCTTTCTCTTTAGCAACTGTATATGCACAGTGTAGTTGTCATGACTTTGGGATGAAGAAATTTGAATATACAGAACTGAGGGCAGAGCTTTATTCAGCAGTGTATTTGTTGCTTTCTGCTTGAGGAGTTGGACGTAGAGGATCTTGTTCAGGCTTGTGTTAATTCATATTTGCTGAATATGTGCTTCTGTGCAGCAAAATAACCCAAATAGTTATATCTAGTTAATATTTCTACTTTATTATACTTACACTGAATTGGTCCATGTGTGAAAGGTCATATAAAAATCTTAAGGTGTTCAAATCCAAGGTTTCATCCCTCATTGCTGAAGATATTCTGAGGAGTGTGGTCTGAGGGACAAAACACCTGACTCTTGACACAAACTGGAGAAGATTTTACAGTGAAAAACCAGAAAGGCACACCTCAAAAAGGTGAAGGCATCAGGGAATGGCCTGTTGAAAGGTCTGAAATAAAATGGTGTGGAAGTGGAGCATTTTTTCCTGTCTTTTGCAGTCAGGACATCAGCAGAGTAAGCAGTAGTAGAAATAGAGAGAAATCAAGGAGAAAATAAGGTGGAGAGAAGGGATTTTGTAGGGGTAGGAGTTTGTTTTTTTGTTGCTGTTGAGTTCTGTTTGTATGGGTAGCACGAAGAATCACAAAGCAAGTGTAGGGAGTTGAGGGAGAGAGTTTTTCCGTTGCTAGAGGCAAGAATGTGAAAAGATGGAAAGCCAGTTTGAATACAGGGGCAGCAGTTCACAGGTTGGCAAAAGTAAGCCTGTGAAGGGTTTTTAAAACAAGGAAGTAGGTTTCGATCTAAATCCCATAATGGACTGAAAGCCAGTGGAATTGTCTAGCACTGCCAAATCAAAGTATTCAAAGCTCAGGAGTATTCTTTCCCTGTTCTATTATGATATCTTGAAATTAGCTTAAATGTCAGAAAACATTCAAAAATAATATTGAGTGATCTTTATTTATTTTTTAAACATTACTCTTTCCTTTAATTCAGATTTGTCAAATTTCAGCTTTCTCTGAGACCATAAAGAGCACCAAAGACACTAGAAATACTCAAGCTCACATAGTCTGCGGTGTCTCAATTCAGTCTGGCAGATTCAGCTCAGATATTACACTGATGACTTTCTAAATGTGTCATGCCACAGATTATTTGCCAAAAGTGTTACTTTTGTTTCTCTCTTCCATTTATACAGCATTTTTCATCCTTCCTGGTAAAGGCAGGTATGATTCTTTTAAATTTGTTTTTGCAAAAACTACATTGAGAGTAGTATACAGGCCAAATTTGTTCATGATCTACTTTTAATAGTCAGCCTCTGCAGATTCAGAGTAGAGACTATGGAAGTGTGCCATGGCTTGATGGTCCCTAGGCTGTCATCGACAATGTTGATCTATGCTTGGTTTATTTTTTTTATAACGCTAGTGCAGGTGGCATGCTGACAGAATATAGAATCCTTCACAAGCTGTCCAGGTAGTGAATCTTTTTATAAATGGGACTGGCATGTGGTTGAAGAGTTGCGTAGTAGCATGTCTGGAGAGAGGGGTGATTCAAATGCAAAACAATTCTGACTTTCTTCAGCAAAGATGTCTTCAGCATCAGACTCTGCAGCAAGTTTTAAACTAGCACATCAAAGTCAACTTGCTGCTTTTAACTGCCTCTGAAAGAGTAGTGACAACAATTCACAATGAGGATAAACCCTTTCCTTTGTGTATGTTATGGCACATAGCATCTGTTGTCCCTGGTTTCCAATTTTGACCTTTATTTTGATAGAAAGCCTCCCAAAATCCATGTACAAAGATCTGGCAGTAGTTGCATTTCTTGGGGTAAGCTGTGTGCACCTTTCACTGTCCTGTACTGACTGCAGAAATGACTGCATGATTTCTAAATGTATGTTTGGCACAGGTGCAAAACTTTTGATTGTGGAAAGATGTTAAAACCCCTGCTTCATTTAAAAAAGAGAGGAAAAAAAAAACAGATTAGAAAAAAGACATTTTCCATGGTAACTTGACAATTAAGTACTTTGCTCTTGGCCTGTTCTGATTTTACTTTGAAATAAAGCCTCAGATCCCAGGCTGTAAGTCTCCTGGTTCAGCAGAAGCTCCATTTCTCAAATACAGGCTGCTTGCCAGTGCTGCAAACTAAAGAGGATTGGGAACCCAAAAGTCCTGGATCATCTGTGCCAGTTGTGAGATGTCATACAGCTTTGGGTTCTACTGAAGTGCCAAGAATATGGACAGAAATGTACTGATGTGCAGGGCAGGCAGCAAAATTAGCTCTGAGTTAATTTGGGGGCTAGAAGCCAATCTCTGGCTTGTTTTTTGCACCTTGCTTCCTAGCAGGACTTAGTGAAACTGCATTGCTTCTGATACTTCATTGTGCCCTGTAGGCAAAGAGTCCTAGCTAGGGCTCAGTCTCCTCTGGCCCACAGAGCGGCTGTGTTACCAGCTCCATGGCAGCAAGCCTGCGAGCTCTTGAAGTCCCTGACTATGGATGTGATTTGACTGTGAAAATGGTTGCCATAAGGCATTGCTGAGGCCAGAGGATTTAGCAGGATTAAATGAGGGATTGAATGCTTTTGTATAAATAACCAGGCTATCTAGAATTATAGTTGTTAATGCTAACAAACATTTCAGGTAGATATAAAACCCTCAAGCTTTAGGGTTTAACTTTCCGGGATCATGACAAAAAAAAAAACAAACCAACAACCCTCTAAGGGGTGGCGTATTCCAAATCTTACCTCTAACAGGTTTTCTTTCTTTTTTCTAAGACACTTGGTGCATGGCTCAGGCCAGAGGCAGGATGTTAGAATAGGTGGGTCACAGGTAAGACTCTGTGTGTCAGTGTTTATGTGTCTACAATGGCTTCCTCTCCTCTTACTCACCATGAAGACCAAGAAGTGATTTTGGCACATTTATGTATTTGCAAATCATTATCCAGCATTACTAAGGAGACATGCATGTGAGTAAAGTGTACGTTGGCATGAGCCCTTTGTTAGTTGGACAGCAAGAGCAGATGCTCCCTGGCTGTACTTGTTGTTCCAGTAATTGGGCATCTTCACAGAAACATGTCAAAGGGTGGCAAGGAAAAGAAAAATCTCACCTTTCATGAGGTTTGTTTCTGTGGGCTAAAGTTATGAGTCAGCTTTTGGGCATGAAAAACACCCATAGTACCACACCTCCCTGGCAATGCCAGGTGCATAAGCACTCCAGAGGCTTATTCTTGAGGGAAACCCTGGAAAGTCACTCGCTCCCCATGCCTGAATAACACACCTAGTGTTGTTACCTCAGGCATTTTTCTGTTCAGCCCTGTTAGTAAAAGCGTGTCATACAGAACTGTTGCTTTGCTTGCAATAGCATTGCAGCACATAAAATAAAGGACAGTAACTGTGACCTAAAGAGCTTAACAAGGGAATGCACAGATTTTAAAGCAAATGGGCTTTTTGTTAGTGGTGCCCCGTTCTTATCTCTTTGGTGCAATTAAAAACTTTCTGTAATTCCTTTTCTAGTTTACAGGTGGAAAACTGAACACACCTAAGGAAAGGAAATGCTGGAGCCCTCTGTATAGTCTAGAAGTAGAGTTTGTAGTAGGGCTGTGCCTGCTATGGCCTGCTGCCCTTAAAAGAAACAAGCAATGTTCTTCATAATTTCATATGTACAGATGGGCTCCCAGTTCTATTTCTTCATGTTTTGTTTGTTTCTGATGTCTTCTTTTGAGGTAGGGTTCATTGTGGAAGTACTGAAGTATCACAAAAATGTGTACTTTATAGGATTGCCAGACAGGTTTTGTGCTTTTAATCAGTTAAAGCAAACATCTGGTTCTTTGACAGGTGGTTCCACTAGCTCCTGAACTGTGAACTTGGGCCAAATGTCCTCAAACTAGGAGGAAAAACACTTATAAAAGCCAGAATTAATGAGATCCCGAAATCTGAGTAAGGCTCATTGACTTGCCAGATCCCATATAACCAATGATTTAAGCAGCATGAATTACAGAGGCACTATCAGTGCAAGTTGCAACTATATTACGCCTGATATAAGTTGCTGCATTTCTTCATCCTTCATTTGGTGAAGGATGCTTTGAGTTAGAAAGTACTCTGGAAAGTGCTAAGCAAGTAAAATGCTGTGATCCCTGCTAAAACTCTGACTTCAGTCAAGGTTTTTTCTGAATAAAGCAGAAAAATGGGTTCAGGCATATTTTCTCTTCCTTTCTGTTCTTGTGGATAAGAAAGCAAGAATATTGCAATATTTAATATAAGTGCAAGAATTCTACCTGCCTGCAAGAGCAGGGAGATGACTCGCACTGCTGCTGCATACATTGTGCTCCTTTCTTTGCCTTTTGTCCACTGAGATGTGTGGTTGGGTGTCCATGACAGTTATGACAGTTAACTAACAGACAAAAACCTCTAAAGCAAAATCTTCTGTTTATTGTAATTCCTCTAGCTATCCCTGCTCACAGCAAAGGCTTGGGGAACTTTGGTAAGATTTTTATTTATTTTGCGACATTGTGTTCTACTACACATTATAGTATATCTTCAGTGCCAAAAGGGACAGCCACTGAGATCTAAGCATATTTCCTTTAAAGTGGCGCTTTGTAAGCATACCTACTTACTCCTGTCATCTTTATCTGCTCCTTCTGCACAAGAAGTGAATGTAGACTTCCCTCCTTTTATAGGTCAGGAATTTAAAACCCTGTGGGACAGGACACTAAATGCATTCTCTGGGACAGTTACTGACTTTGTTGTGCTGCTCACATGAAAAGCTATTTTTCTTCAATTTCAGCCTTTTTTCTAGGAGATGCTCATTCTAGTAAGGGAAATAATGGCAACATTTTTCTTTTGTGCAGATTCATTAATGGGCCCAGGGCTCCCAGTTAACTGCATTGCTGTAAGGGGAGTATCGCACTTGCAGAATGACACTTGGAGTAGCAGCTGCAGCATAACCTCCCAGGTAGGCACTTTCTTCTCTCCAGTTGAACTATTTCTGTGGTAGTAAATCAGGTGTTGATTTTATTTCATATGCAAACATGGCTAGGAGGATTCTAGCTAGAGCACATTTAAAGCACATTTTCTAATTGTCCTGGTAGTTGGTGGACTGATGTTAGCCAATAGAAGGTCACAGTTTCCTAATTGAGACAGTTGGACTCCAATGCATCAGAGTCATCTTTTGTCTCTGTTGCTAATGTCCAGTGCCATTCCCAGTTTCACATCCATTTCAGATATCACAGGCTATAGCTTTCTGAAAACCTCTTTCTTCCTCTTGTCCAGAGGTGTCTGCAAGTGCTCTGCCACAGGCTTGATTTGTTGGATCCAGGTCACACTGAAGTGACATGTCTGTGTTTACAGATGCCTAAAAGAACCCCTCAGTGAGGTGATGCAGACAGGTGAGAGTCAGCTCCTTAGACCCTTTTCCTGCACGAACTGGTCTGTCTAGTGCAGGTCTGGTCCAGTGTGAGCTAACTGTCACTTTAAGTTTCAAGAATCTCCTGGTCTTTCCTGACCAGTGTGAACATACCCTAAACCAAAAGGCCAGTATCTGTTTTATTATAGAGCATGATACTAAGTCCATTGGCTAATTTTCTGCTTTTACAACCATTTATTAAATTATTTAATGATATATTAAGTAAGTAATAAACTTTTCTGCTTGGTTGAATACTTAAGTAGACATATTCTCTTGTAGTTTATGAGGCTAAATTGCTAACCAGTTTTCTTGAGTATTGTGTACAGTATCAGAGTCCTCTGGGTACCACATCCTATAGTTCAGATAGTGGTACTGGTATGTATAGTATTTCATGGTACATGAACTGGTATCAAGTGCTCCCTGTTCTCTGCTGTACTCTTCAAAATATACACACAGCTATGACATCTTTGACCATGATTATTGCTAAGTGAGGCAGAAGGAGGCTCCCTCATGCACTACTGCAGGATACTACTGGTAATAGAATTAGAACTCTGAGACCTAGAATCTTGGTTGTTATGGTGTACCCCAATTCAGAGTATCTTGTTTAAATTAGGTGGGGACTAAGACAGACATATCAAAACTGAATTAATTCTATGAAGGATTAAAAGTAGTGATTATAATCAGGCAAACATTTAATTGTACGTAACTTAAAACAATGCCTGTGTGGTTTTTTTAGCTTGTGATATATTAAATCTTCTGGTATGTTATGCCAGCTCAGAATAGATACTTTTTTTTGTCCAAGCTTTCAAATCCAAAATTAAAGGCTTCTGAAACCCTTCTTTTATGAATTGCCCTGCGAAATTCATGGCGACAAATAGCAATTCCTGATTGATTCTTCTTACATTAGTATGCAGATCCATCTAAGCATGACCAGGGAAGCCTGGAACTTGCTGTTGTCAAGCTTTCTTGAGAACCTGCTAGAGGCATAATGTGCTTTCCAGAATATCTGTGTTACCATGATGTCTAATCCAGAGAGTGAAAAAGGAATAGGAGGAAGGATGTGTTTAATCAGAAAGTCCTTGGAACTGATCACTTGAAGTGGTTAAGGAATCTGACAACCTAATTCTTGTGGGGACTTCTCTTTCAAGCTTCTTGGCTGAGACAGTATTCATTGGCTGGGCTGAGGGACTTCTCCATGTCAAGTAGGTGCAGAGAAAAAGGATAAACCCCTGCCTGTTATGTGGGTTTAATGTATATCAGGCAGTGTAGAATGGAGGCAAATTCAGCATATAAGGAAGCAGAGATGAAGCTTTAAAAGTATATAAATACATAGATAGTAACCTTGCCATCCTGAGATCCAATAGAACTGCAGTCTTCATCCACAGTTACTGCTGCTTTGGCCCAACTCTTGTCTTGTGCTCCCATTGTTAAAGAAAGAGAATGAACAGGAAGAGTATAGCTGTCACCTTCCATTTGTTGGAGTACCTAAAGGTTGTAGAGGTGAGTGCCTGGAGGCTGGACAGCTGGAGATTCAAGAAGAGACAATCTTGGTTTTGCTGCTGCCCTTGGGGCATGTCTCCCTCTGCATGTCTGTGCCTCACTGGTCTGCCAAGATGTTTTTGCTTTATCTGCGTTACACAAGTCTGCAGTGGAGGCACGCCACTTTCCAGCATGTTTTACATGATAGCTTGGTGGACCTAGAGAAGGGTTTGAGGCTGAAAATTTTTACCTTTTTGGAGGGCCCTATACACTAAGGAATACCTTTTGTTCTTGACTTTAGCTCATGTATGCCATAAATATTCCTTTTGAACGTTCTTCTTAACTTATGATTATTTTCCAGATGTGGCCCTGAAACACTGCTCTCAAGGTATCATGCATTTCTTCACCTCACTGCCTTATTCATGACTTTTAGTTCCTGAGGACATATCTAAGTGGGGGATTTTCCTCTGATACCTCCTATTTATAAAATAGAGAGTGAGCTTTCAGATGATTACTCTTACCCTGCTTGTAGCAGATTCTGTGAGGTCAACAACTTATCTGATATGATGGAGAAGACTGTAGAAAATGTGGTATATAATCTCTTCATCTGTCTATTGAGTTTAGACCCAACCTCTTACAGTGGCAAGTGAAAACCACTCATCCATTAATCATGATGCTGATAAATATGGGGAGCTTTTCAGGGATTTGCAGGGTTTAAATATTAAGGGCCTGCCCTAAATTATTTGTCCTGATAAGTTTTCTCTGTTCTTGAAGCATATACCCAGCAGACATTAGCATTTAACCCAAGAATGATTTTTGGAGTTTGTCTACAAGCCAGCTATACAAAAAGCACGGAAATGGCTTCCAGCTAAGAGCTGGAGGTCTGGTAAGACACAGAGATATTGGTGTAGGAGGTAAATATGCATATTGGAACATTGTATTTATATTAACTATTTTTCTCATGCTGATATTTTTTCAAGTATTCTATTAATATTTAACATCATTATTATCTTCAAAAGTATTTTTTTAAATATACTGTATTTGCTTTTATCCTCATTTCTCTATGTTTAAATGATCTCTGAATAGTGTACGGTCTTCATGAATTTATTCATAATTTGAAATTATCTTGTTCTGTAGATTGTTTTCAAGCAGCTTGTTATGACTACACAGGGTACAAAATTTGAGCTGTGTTGGTTACTTTGACTGGATTAAAGTAGTACTTGGAATCAGGATTTGGGTGCAGATATGTACAAATTGAACTCCCAAACTGTATTTCCACAAACATTTCCTAATATTCAGATTGTTACTGCTAAGGGGTTTGTCTGCCTAACTCTTCACCGACGCAGCTGATGTTTGCTAGTTGTTACTAACTGTAGCTATTTTGGAGATATTGCACCATTTCAGTTAATCATAGCCCTATTTTTACATGATTAATTAGAAAAACAAAACGAGAGGTTATACCTGGTCTAGTGTCTGTGAATCGCATTGAGAATCTTCTACTAGAAAAAGGAAAAATAAACATCAAGTGGAAGGTAGCACTGTTTCGATGACATTGCAATAAACACACTTATTCCTGTGAGTAGGGAGTTCTATAAAAAATAATCTTTTACATAAGGTGATTAAGACAAGTAAACCCAGCATTGCTTTTTTGTTGTTAAACAAAGATGTTATTCTCGCACTTGTAAGATTTAGTAAGACATTAAGCATGTGTGCATGATGTCAAGATATTGGCTCTAGCATGTGTTCTTACAGCCTTTATAGTTTGTGATGACATAATTAGGTACATTCTGTGAAAGTAACTTAAAATGTTACTGCCTGTTGCAATGAATTGAATGCGTTTGGCCCAGGGTATCTTGCTGGAACATTTGTGCAGCCTTTTGTCTGAAGGCTTGGGGAGTTCAGAAGTGAACACATCTTTCTTTTGTTCAGTGCAGTCATGTGTCTGCAGGTTTCCATATGTTTCCAGCACCCAGAGATGCTGTCATCACTTAGTGTCTAACAAAACCCCAAGATCCTTGGCTAGAATCATCCTTTAGATTTCCTGGTCCAGTGAACAGCTGTACCTCATCGCAGTTTGCAGGCAAACTGGTGTTCAGCCTGGAACTGAAACTGCTGGCTTAGATATTCAGAGGTACAGATCACCAAGCAGTACTTAGCTTGCTAAGCCCAAGCTCTTGCTTTGTTTTTCCTGCTTGTCTTCTTTTACAAGTATCTGTGCAACTCTTGTAATTATTTTACCCTTCTGTTTCTGGCTCCTAGTTATTAAATACTTTACGCTCTTTCTTCTCAGGATCTCAAAGCACTCAGGGACCTTAATTCCCAACACTTCTGAAACAAATATTTAAGGCACCTGTTTTAGAAGTCACTCAGCTGGAAGGCAGTAGGCTAGCTCATCCAAGGTAAAACAAGCATATCTCTACACAGCCAAGCATAGGCTGCAAGTGTCCAGGCTCCAATTTCTGCCATTGTATTATTATTCTTTGGTTTTGTAATAATAAATGCAACAAATGTATTATCACTTAAATGAAACAAAACACATTTTTTTTTCTTAAAAAAAAAAGGAAAACATGGAGTAAATGAGCTGTTGTTAAATTCCTAGTCTTCCCTGTCCAGTGCCATGAGGAAAAAAGGTGAGTTAGGTTTTACTTGGAAATCCAAGCTGAGTTTGTGTACGTATATTAAATCATGCTGAGAATATATATAGCAACAAGACACCCTGTCCCCCTCCACCTCCCAGGCTGTCTCTACAAGAGCTACATTTTTGGAAACTAGCAGTTTTTTGTCCACAGAGTGGACAAAACAGTAGCAGTATGTAGCTGAGGTCCTTCATCAGTCTGGAATTATTCTAACTGCATCAACTCCTTGGTTGCTATAAATCAAATCTTATTCCTGCTCTGTGGTTGTGCCCAAAATGAGCAAACTAGTTGTAAATGTTCTTCTTCAAAAATTTCAGCCTTGGGACTCAGCAGGATCTTGACACTGCATTATTTATAAAAGAGTAATTGTGGTTAGATTTCATAATATTAGGGCTTGCACTGGGAGGGGAACTAAAGTGAGGTGTGTGAGTGTGGTGCTCCCTGCACCCCAGAACAGCGACTGGGTTCGAGCTGCTTTTTCAGATATGTTGCCATTCATCTGAGAATGGAAAAAAACCCCGAATATGCTCCAGTCTGGACTTGGCCAGAGTCTGTCTCTCTCCCTCTCTCTCCCTTCTCTCTGGAACTGAGCTGGCCTTGCGCATGTCTTCAGGGTGGAGGCTTACAGCTTTTGCTGGACTCTGCAGAAAGCTGCAGCAGGGTTGAGTTTGTGAGTTTTTAAAAGCCACGGTTCTTGTACCAAAACAGCCAGGCCCCACACACAATTTCCCATCTCAAGTCCTGAGCTGATCTGTTCATAGCTCAGTAGATGAATCACTTGCTGCCAGTGCGGATAAGGGAGCACTCACAGTACTGAATTTGAGTCATCCAAGATGGGTGATCATGCTTGGAGGGTGGTCTGTCTCTATGGGTTGTGGTGAGAGGCAGTCAGTGAGTCAGGCTTCAGCATCAAATCACCTGCTAGAGGAACGGCCCTCTCTCTGAGACTAAAGCATAATTGATCACCCAGGTTAGGCACCTCAAATACACCCTATGTGGATCTCTATTTTGGAAATCATCAGGATTCAGTGTTGATGTCCAGTTACCTGTGCAGAGAGCTAGATGAACTATCAGAGTCAAAGTACAAATGTGGCTCTGCAACCTAGGATAATACACAGATGTACTAAGAGGAACATAATTGTGGGGGAAGTGAGAACAAAGGGTGAGTAATATGTGGCTGCTCTGACAGACAGGCGCACACCCTGCCAGCGTGCTGATGTTTAATTATCTTTCAGTTAACAGTAATGCAGCTGGAAAAAGGCAGAGGGATAAATAAAAGCTCTTGGGGGGGAGGGGGGCATGCCACACACTCTACCTGGCTTCCAGTCCACCCTTCTTCATCTTCTGAAACCTGTTGTAACATACTCAAAAGTTTCATTGCTTCTTTATGCTCCATCCCTGGCGGTGTTCAAGGCCAGGTTGGACAGAGCCTTGGGTGACATGGTTTAGTGTGAGGTGTCCCTGCCCATGGCAGGGGGGTTGGAACTAGATGATCTTAAGGTCCTTTCCAACCCTAACTATTCTATGATTCTATGATTCACTGACTACAGTGCAATTAGTGGCTGAGGACCTAGTCTTGGATCCAGAGGGAGCTTTAGAGAAGTTTGAGTCTGGATGTCTGTGGCTTGGAGTCATCTCCAATTATAAGTAATGGCTCTTCTTTCTGGTCCTTGGCTGCAATAGCAAAGTGGTTTAAACTAAGTTACAGCAGAAAATGGTTTCTAAACTATCTCTTGTTTCTCTGCTACTTACATAGAGGTTAGCATGTGCCTGAGTGCTTGATGAGTGTGTGGCATTCTCCTTTCCTTGACTCCTAACACAGTAATAAAACAGAGTAATAGTCTTCTCAGCCTTCCTCAAGCCACACAGGCAACGGGAATAGATAAGAGAAGGACCTATGGACACCATAACTAACCAGAGGATGAGGAGGGAGATTTCCACATCATTTGAGAATATTTGGCATGGAGTTCCCTTCTCCTGCCACTTCCCTATGTGACAGGGATAGGCAATAGAGTCTTGAATGCAGACCTGTACCTTAAAAGTCTGGCTGAGCCCACAGTGTTTTGTTTTGAGAATGGTTGTCCTATATGCTCCATGTTTACTGAATGTGGAATGATGTTTGCACAGGAAGAAAATATTGAGGTTTTAAAATAGTGTGGTACGAAATTACGGATTTATGAAAAGAGGTAGAGAGAAGAGGGAGGGGTAGATGTGGCGTTTTAGAAGCAATAAGATTCATGCAGCTGATGTTTTGTATTCGTTCAAAGAGCTATACCCCGAGGCCCCTGCCTTGTCTGACTGTATGTCTAATAGAATTCCCTTAAGGTTGACCTTTGCTTTCAGCACAGAACGCTGCGGGATTACTGCTGTAGCTGAAATATTCCATGCATCCAAGTGTCCCGCGCGCAGAGAAATTTGCAAAGCATGTTCTCACTGTGGGAATGTTCCCAACTCTTTCAATTGTTAAATAGATATATTGCTTCCCTCATCCTTAGGTCATCCTTTGGCCCATGTAGGACTGCTATTACTTGACTTTCTAAATTTAGCAGTGTTAGACACCTTAAATTATGAATTTAACGCCCAACAAAACTACCACTCAGAAGGAGAAAAAAAATATTTTCCTCTCCTTCATAATAGATTCTGTTCAAAAGGCTTTCATTTGATGAAAAATGTTTTCTTTAAACCATTAAAAAGTCTGGAGAAGTATGCCAGACAGCCTCACTAAGACATGCTGGCATGGAACAGGACATGAAGAAAGAGGAGGGAAAAAACCCTCCAACATGTGGAGCATTACTACTACTGGGCTGAGAAACAGTACCACTTCACACAAAAAAACTAACTGGACCTTGACCAAGGACACAGAAAATTGGCAGTATTTTAGGTCTTAATACAGAGTTGGTGCTCTAATGATGGCTGACTGAAACCTGAGCACTGATTTAGGGATGATATATGAACAGAGCCTTTTTGGGTCTAGTTTAAATTTTAAAATTATATAGCTTTAAATCTAAAACTAAGTATGAAACACACAATAGGATATAGATATTTATGCTACCATCTTCTTTGTAACTAGCAGATGGTATGACAAGTGAGACAGCTTAATCCGTGTACATATAGAATCATAGAATAGTTAGGGTTGTAAAGGACCTTAAGATCATCTAGTTCTAATCCCCCTGCCAAACTTCATGTCTTTCTGGCTAATAAAACACTGCACATCTGAAGTGGAATGACATTACTTCATGGCTCTTACCTCCATTCTTTGGTTTATGCATTTACAGTATAATATCCTCTAGAGCTAGGATAAACATGTGTTGAGGTTTTTCTTTACTTTGGTACCTACCTCTGCTGTGTCTGCTAGGCTCTTGGAATGCCGTGGAAACCTTCTGCCATGCAAAATGCAGTAGGATAAATATGAATCACTTCCTTTGTACTGGTTTCCTGATACTTTGTGTGAGTCCCCAGACACTAGGTTTGACACCTTCCTGGTAGACACTGTTATTTCTGAAGTAGCTTGAGTCTGGCTGTGCTTTGTGTCCTGGGAGACTGCTCCAGACCTCTTTTTTAATCCTCTGGTTATCTACTTTCATGAGTCAGTGGGTGCCAGGACTCCCATTTGAAGCATGTGTTCTTCCTTTCCCATGGGAAATCTTGGGCATTGAAGGTGAAGAGCTGAACGTACTGCCCGTGCTATTGCCTGCACTGTGGGTGAGTGGTGGATGCTGGTGGGTCTGTCCAGCGTAATGTGAGTATAAAGAGGGTTATGGCTTCAGGATGGGGAACTGATGTGTGTTGTGAGTGTGTCCCTGTGCCAGAAAATCTTTCTTTCCTGGAAAGGTAACCCCTTTTTCTGAAAATAACCCTGTTTTCTGAATATGTATTTTTTTCCTCTAATTACCCCTCAGCTCTTTCAGCAATACTGCTGGAAGCTTTTCCTTGTCTTTGGACCTACACTGGGTAGGGAACTAATTTAAACCATTCAAGCATGAGATGCAGCATAATCAGCATCTGCTGTCTCCCATTTTGCCACCTGCAATGAATGTATCTGCAGTAGCTCAAGGGGCTGTGTTCATGCTGTGGTAGGTGAAGACCAGTTCTCCTCCGAGTGTTTGCCCCCATGCATTTCTCATGTTCTAGTGGCAGTGTTCCAGTGTGACCACCAGATACCCTCTTCCCACCTAGCTCCTGGGAATTAATTTGGCTTCTTTATCTAGTGCTTCTAGTTACGGAGTAGAGCCCTCAAGTTATGGTGCTTCAATTTGGTATGTGGCCTGGATTTTTCTGCCACTTTACCCACATGTGCTTACTAGGGCTTTGCATTTAACATGAGAATAATACATGACCTCTGCAATACCTCCATCTTTTAGAGTCCAAGCATGTTAGGGAAGATGATAATGTTGAGGTTAGCACACTAAGCATGTGGAGTGCTAGGAATAATTATTAAATGGGCTTATAATGCTTATCTATTGTTAAATAACTAGTTTGCAGATGATCACTTGAAAGATTTGTTATGGATGCAGGAGTTTAGGAGGTGCCCTACAATTGTGGAGGTACAAGTGGCTCTTAAATTTCTCTGTAGACACGCAAATGGTTAATTTCTGATTGCCAGTAGATGGCTCCCAAGAGCATTATCAACGGGATATTTTTCCAGTGTACATGAAGCAGAGTTTTGGTGCGCTGATAACCTTCAGTGCTCCATGGTTTACCAACTGAAGTTTGCAAAGCATCAGGACATCTGTTGCTAGGTTCATGGCATTGTCCCGTGGCCACGAGGAAATACAGATGCTTGCCCAAAGAATTTGTGAATGCTCCATCCCTGGCGGTGTTCAAGACTGGGTTGGACAGAGACTTGTGTGACATGGTTTAGTGTGAGGTGCCCCTTCCCATGGCACGGGGGTTGGAACTTAATGATCTGAAGGCCCTTTCCAAACCTAACTTTTCTATGATTCTATGATGTGTGCTATATGGTAAGAAGTCTGGTCTCCCATTTACGTGCTAACTCATACAAGCAAGGTAATAGGTAGAGATCCTGAAATAGCAGCTGTGTTGTGGAATGACACAGCTGGTTATGCACCAGTAATGCTGACTGAGTGGAGGTGATAAGAGCAGGTGCACACCCTTCAGAGTGTTTCTGTGCTGGCAAGCAGAACCTGACTTTTCATTACATTTGTTGTGCACCTCCAAGAATGAGGCCCCTGATTTCTCTTCCAGAAATAGACATGATAAATAATTGTTATAACTGTCTCCTTTTTATAAGTACCTCAAAATGGATTATTTTTTTTCAGAGATTCTAATTAAGTTTTACATTAATTATAAGTGTGCAGCATCCTTTTACCAGCAGAAGAGCCTTCTGGGAATTTCTGCTGTGTTTCACTTTGAAGGCCTTGTTTAAGTCCAATTGCTAAGGCCTGTACTTCTTAGGACTACTATTCTGTTTGACTCCCTCATTAAATATCCTGAGAACTCCTTCTTTCTTCAGGATTTGAAATCCTTATTAAGATTTGTATTTTTGAAGGCAAACACAGTTCCTTGGGAAAGCCGGGGAGATATTGTCTTTAGCATTAGGGGAATTCTTCATCAGCTGAAGTCAATCAGGAATACAGGCAGAAGAAGTTTTATTTGTGCATTGGAAATCTGCTGTTATTAAGAGAGCAAACATAGGCTGATATTCATGAACTGGAAAACTGTTTTCCCAAAGGTTGCTCTCTTTCACTCTGGCTCCTGTGTCCAAAATTGCCAAAGAGATGCCACTTTGGACTACTTGGTCAGAGAAAAGAGAGAAGACAAGGAAAGAAGTTGAGGCTGAAAAGGAAGAGAGGAGACAAAGAAAGAAGTTGAGGCTGAAGCACAGGCAGTTCATGGCAAGAGTGCTGTGGCTGCAAGGTCTGTAGAGGAGGATTTTTCCATTTGTTCTGAAAATGATGGGCAGAGTGGTGTGGATAAACTGCTCAGAGTAGTTTTACTTTTGGGACTGTGCAGTGCTTGAAGCAGTAGGCTCATTCTCTTTGCCTGCAGTTTCAAAACACTAAGAAAATATGATGCAAATCTGAAAATAGTATGGAGAAGAAGAGGGAACACGTCAATAAAGTGTAATGGTTTAATGAGTTTGTAACACTTTCAGTAGAAGTTTGGCTGTTGCTGACTTACAGAACTGCAGTCCAATATATCTTTTAGGTACGTTATTTCTGAACCAAACCAGTCACCTAAAGGCAGTTTTTTTCCATGCAGTGTCTTTTTACCTGGTGGCACTTCAGCCACAATATGGGCAGTGAAACTAAAAATAGGTGTTAAACAGAAATAATAATATATGCTAGGTAAATCAGCACTTGTGTAGTCTTCTTCAAGTAGGTTTATTTGCTTTTTAGTACATTTGCATAGCTACAATAGTAGTTGTAGCACTTCCTTTTGTCAAGTAGTCTGGTCCCAAGGTGTGAAGCAGTTTCAAGTCTTCCTGCTGACTCCTGCCACTGTTCACTGTCATGGGGTAGAGACCATGAATACTGCTTTTCTCGGAGATGTAGGAAGGCTGGACATTCCCTATACATCCAGCAATTAAACTCTGTCATACTATTCTGATGCGTCTTTCTTCAGTAAGTTTAGTGTCAAGGTATTTGCTGGATTTCTCTGGGTAATTTGAGTTGACTTAATTGTTTAATTCTCAAGTTTGATGATATCACTGCCTGTCAAAAAGGAGTCCTATTCCTCAAATTGTGTTGGAGTGATGGGACATGACTGAAGTTTCTGTAATCTTCCGATACCTCCACTAGAGCATAATGAAGGAAAACTCAGCCTGTTCTATGCTGGAATACCTGCCTATTTGGTGGTAGTGTATATTGTAATTGAGAATGTTGCCATAATTGATCAAAATTGACCAGTTCTGCTGTCCTCAACATAAAAAGGATGTGGAACTGTTGGAACAAGTCCAGAGGAGGGCCACGAGAATGATCAGGGGACTGGAGCACCTCCCATATGAAGATAGGCTGAGAAAGTTGGGGCTGTTCAGCCTGGAGAAGAGAAGGCTGCGTGGAGACCTCATAGCAGCCTTCCAGTATCTGAAGGGGGCCTATAGGGATACTGGGGATGAACTCTTCATTAGGGACTGTAGTGACAGGACAAGGGGTAATGGGTTAAAACTTAAACAGGGGAAGTTTAGATTGGATATAAGGAGGAAATTCTTTCCTGTTAGGGTGGTGAGGCACTGGAATAGGTTGCCCAGGGAGGTTGTGAATGCTCCATCCCTGGCAGTGTTCAAGGCCAGGTTGGACAGAGCCTTGGGTAACATGGTTTAGTGGGAGGTGTCCCTGCCTCTGGCAGGGGGTTGGGACTTGAAGATCTTGATATCCTTTCCAACACTAACTATTTTATGATTCTATGAAAACTATTTGGAAGAAAACAGGTAAGAAGAATAAGTTGGGTTTGTTTTATTTATTTCTTTTTTGTGAAGGAGGTTGTTTGGTTTTGTTGTAATGTGGTTTTTTTTTAACCTAGAAACACAGAATTGATACCTCTGCTCATTTAAATAAATAACCTCACCACATGTTATGCTCACTGGATATCAAATTATTAATTGAGCACCTCATCTGAAAAAAAATGATCTCCAATGGCAGGGTTTTACAGTAGTAAGTTCTGTGGCTGTCTTGGAGAAAGGTGCATAAATAAATTGGTTTGGTTCAGTTTGTGGTCATTATAGCTCATTGGTTTACATCTCAGTGTACACATCTAGGTTTTGTTCAGCTCTTTTGGCTGTAGTGTCAGCTGCTTTTAAAATTCTTCTTTGCAGATATGGAGATGGCACATAATAAATGAATATTTCAATTATTTATCTGCCATGAAGAGAAGGTATAAATGTTACTTATTTCTGACTTAGTATATCTGAAATCAGCTCTAAACAAAAATAGATGGAGTCTAGATCTTTAAGAAACTGTTTTGATGAATAGCTCAATACAATCATAAAAGCATCAGACTTGAGGTACTACTCTTTGTTATATAAATCATCTAGTTGCTACAGTGAAGAGGTTATGGTTGATCGCTAGCTCTTGCAGACCACAGCATTAATAACATATCCAAGTCCACCTTACAAGTTGACATCTAAGACTATAAAAATACAGTTCAGTCATATATTCATTGCCATATATATATGACTTTGATGCTTTAATGAGAGACCAAACCTATAAAGTAGAAGTCAGTGCTAATGTGGCCCAGGTGAGGACTTTAGGCCTAGTCATGGTGGTCTCTGCTAAACTAAAGAATAAATGCCTAATTTCTAAATCCAACTGGTTTGATACAACCATTTGTTTGGACTCTTGAATAGGCATAGATACGCTTGTATAAACTAAACTCTGACCTGATGTAGGTCTCAAAAGGATAATTATTGTTGTCTTGTGATTTTGGAAGTCTGAGATTTGTTGCCAGAGGAAATTTTTGCAGGTGAAGGCACCACTCAGTGTGGGGCTGGGACAAGGATACATCTGGGGAGCAGGCAGTGAAATGGAATAAGTTACCCTTCATTTGGGATGCAGAGAGTTCTAGTAATGACCCTGACTGGGGAAGAGTGACCTGCCAGTCTAAGTACAGGCAGATAACTCCCAGAGGGGAGGGTAGCAGTGACAGAAGACCTTGTTAGGGGAAAATCAGCATAAGCCTTCTCCATGCAACACTGCTGCAAGCTATCAATGGCATATTAATGAATAAGCACCCTGAACTTGGTTACAGTCATTATTTTTATAGAGCTGTTATTTTCCCTCACTTGTATTTGGACAGGTATCCCTATCGGGTGGAGAGAGGAACTAAAAAGTAGAGAAAAAGTAGCTTACGAAACTCACAGTTCTGATGCTATGTTGTCATTTCTGAAATTTCCTAATCCTTAAGGATTACTGGGACAGTGCTGAACTATGGCTGATAAGCATTTTTTAGATTTGTGGGCCTCCATTGTTTTAGCAGAAATTATCTCTGTAATGCAGAAATAAAAAAGCTAAGTGATCATAATTACTCTTAATCGAGCTTAGGAGGGAAGAATCTTCCTAAATCTGATTCTTATTCATCAATACCAAGTCACCAAACACCACAAATATGATCTGGATCAAATGTCAAATTAAGCAGAACACAGTGGGGAATTCATGCTGGGTTTGTGCCAGCTGCAGGAGAACAGACAGTACATAATCCAGCATTTTTTCTTTTCCCTTTTTGAAGATGTTTATATGGAAGTGAGTTTGCCATAGCTCAGCACTTTGCTGATGGGTTTGATTCATCACCAGTTGCCTTAAAACCGAACTGTCTACTATATGGAAGAGTGTTCTTGGTCAGAAGATCTGACCAAGTCTTATTAGTCATAGGAATTAAAGTCTGTGGGAAAAGTTGTATTCTCTTCTATTTTCAAAGGGGTTTTCCATTTCTTTTGCCAGATGAGGAAGTACAGGAAGTCAGGGACTTTGTGAGCAGGGTTGTGCTCAATACTTACGTTCATTAAAGTGGATTTCTTGCAGTTAGCTATGACTGGTTCCAATCGCTGCATAAGGATGCTGGGAAGTATTGCCTATGCATTGTTTTGCTTACAGTGATAGTACTAGCCTGGGGTCTTGCAGGCACATCTAAGTGCTTGCAGGACCCAAATATACAGTTTGGTTGTCCCTCCCTCAAACATGATTTTTCACTGAGAGTATGTGGCTAAACTTCATACATTAAATTAATTGTCAGCCTTGCGAACTTGGAATTGGAGGTCAGGAAGTGCTGGAAAAGAGTTAAATGATTTTACAAGTACTTGGCATCATCACAAGCTTTGATCTTCTGTGTGACCATAAAATTGAAAGCCATTGCTCTGTGCTGCTGGTTTTATCCTCATGAGTTGTGCCACTGAAGTAGATCCTGGACTACTTGAACCGAAAACGTGGATTCGTGTTGCTAGGTCTGCCTCTTGCTTTGCAATTCCAAGCTTGCAGCCTAGAGACAGAAGCTCTCTCTCAAATCAATAACCTGATTGTGCCCCAATGTGTACTGTGCTCGTCATGCCCCATTTCCTGAAGCCTTCCCTCCATTATAGAAAAATGTATTATTTTTGATGTGACAAAGGCATGGATCAAACTTTCCAAGATAAAAGTACTATGAAAACAAGCTGCTTTCATTTTACTGTGAGGTAAATTTACAAGCAGCAGCTTCAGGCAGGTATGAGATGTTGAATTTTGTTTTATTTTAGGATGAAAATTAAGGCAACTTTTTGCCAAGTTTTTGTGTGAGGAATAGCTTCTGCATCATAATCTCTGCAAGGTTAAAATTACTGCTGTTTTTAGCTGTGAAGGCAAACTGTACATCTAATGATAGAAGGGCATTTTATGTTGCTTTTGTTTCTCAAAAAGCTTGCCCTTTTCCAAATTGCAGGAATATACTCATTGCTGAAGTTCAGTTTCCAAAATAGGCTCTTGTCTTACATTTGGAGAGATTAAGTTTGGCTGGGAGCAGGGAGAAGCAGCAACTATATGCTGTTTCTATGGGAAGTATTTATAGCTGTTTATGAATGTGACTGCATTCCAATAGTTTAAAAAAGGCATGCTGAACAGGATATACAATGTATCTCCTTATTTGAACTAGCTTTGAAAACACTACCGCCATACTCCTTTTTGTAGCTTGATTTCCTGAGGAAATTTGGCTTTAAAGATCATGCTCTGTGCATGTGCACACATGTCTCCTTTTGCTCTCAACTTTTCAGTGCTTTCACCAGTTTTAACCAAATTTGACAGAAGTTCTAAGGACAATTAGTTCCTACAGAGCTTACAAAACTTCATGACTCATTGAAGTAAGTAGAGGAGATATATTGTTGATGCCCATGTTGACAAAAAGCCAGCAACATAAATTATTAGTGGACAGTGGAGACATGCAGAGAAGAATGATGCTGTATATGTTCTGAATGCAGAGGATAATCTGTGCCTTGAGCATGAACAGTATTAGACATAGAGAGTTGAGCTGTGGAACCCTGATTGATAGGAAACCAACCAGTTTTCATTAGTTTTGCTTCTCAAGGAAGTTTTGTACTGCCAAGAGTTAGTAGTAAAAATATGTCAACAGATCCCATAACCACCTATTCGGAAAATTAATGGTTTTTATATCTGCATAACTCTGGAAAAATTAGCTTTGCATTTAAAATACAGTTATATTCCTAGCTCATGTTTTCTAATGACGTCTCTTATGTTAGCTCTCAAAAGAGCTATATAGCTCCCTATGTGAAGCAAAATACGTATGATTTTGCAGAAGAATTGCACACTAAATAAAGTCAGTTCAGCTAAAAAAAGAAGACAATGTTTATGAAAACTATCATTTATTTTTCCTCTGGAAATGCAGTATAATGGGGGGGGGGGGGAGGGGGAATCTGAATTGTTTTTAATCTGCTCAGTACAATTCCATATAGAGCAGAGATACTTGTGGACCTTGGTAATAGGTTTCCATGACCCAATGTGTATTTGCAGTGGGTTGCTACTTCCCTTCTTCCTGGCGGGGGAAATTCATCTGCAACTCTTCAAATAAAACAAAGTGTCACACCTAAGCAGTAGATCCAAAGAACTAGGCTTTTAAATAAGCACCAGATACCCTGAGACTAGGGATAAAATTGCAAGAACTGGAGAGGCTGTGTGGCACACAACCCAGTTTCTAGTTTCCTCCTGTGATTTGGCATAGCCAGGAGAGAGACATAGAAGATGAATTGTTCTCCCAGTCTTCCTTTCAGTGCTGTAACTGAAATTATATAGCTACCCACTGCTAATTTGGACAACATGGAACTTAATCGCTTCTTGCTGCCTGACTGAGAAATCTGGAAAACTGTATTTTAGGATATTTTAAGACTTACTAGGACACGAATGAGGTTCTCAGAGTTTTTCATTTTATAACCAAAAAGGTCCAGAAATACAGAAATTTGACAGTGTACAAATCTGCCTTCAGCTGATCTCCCCAGCCTTTCCTGTTTTCATTCATTTCCTTAAATTCCTTTAAAGTGAAAGAGTTTGCCTTCTTTGCACACACAATGGCATCCCATTTTCATCATGCTTGATACTGAAACTGCATTATTGTCTGTCTGCTGAGTTATTGTCTGGATTAATATTCATTAATTACGTTGGCTCAATGAGGCTGTGCTTGGTAAACAGCTTCTTGAGGATGTTACACGTTTTCCTGTAAGCGGTGTTTAGCATCCGGAAGATTAAAGTGTAAGACTATGGATATAATCCAAATCCAACAAATGCTGACATTTGGTACGGTGTTTTAGAGGAGCGGGGATGGGTAAGGAGGAAGGGAAGTGAAAGACGAGATGAAGAAACTGCAGAACTCCTCTCACATCAGTAGCAGGGGCTACCCTGTCGTTATGTTGAGTGGCCAGTACTGACAAGCCCACAGTATCCAGTATTGCTGAACTACAGATAAAGGGAAAGATACCAACTCAACCTTTTCCTGTTACAACTCAGAACTCTAAGATAAGTTTCTTAATGCTGTTCATTTTAATTTACATAATCAGTTTTTCTGAAAATGATTCAGGCATTAAGATGCATCTGAATAGGCCTCTCCTGCCTGCAAAGGTAAATCCCTTTGGTGAGCTGAGCATTAGAAATTTAAATCCACGATGTGGGCTTGGTTGATGCACTGTACTTATGAAGACAGGTACAAATGATTGGGAAGAAAAACTTGCTCTGAATGTCTCTGTGTTCTTATACCCAAAGGGTTTTGCTTTAAAGAAGATTACAAAATTTTAAGATTATCTTTAGGTAATATGTAAGTAATTAAGGAACCATGAGCAGAAGAAAGACATTTTTGAGCACAGGCATTGCTTGAGAGTAATCCTTGAAAGAACAAAGGATACTGAGTGTGGTGAAAGTTCAACCTGAACTTTCCTTCTCAAACAAGATGATAATTCAGAAGCCAGCACTTGTTGGCGACAGTATGACTTCTTGCATGACAGTACAAATTAACTTCATAGATCCGGAATCCAGAGATTTCAAATGTCTGCAGATATTCTAATGTCTGTTAGAGGTATGGTATTTACATTGTTTATGGAGAGGGAATCCTGTCTTCATCTTGTCTGCTTAAATTGACTTTGTCCAGTCAGAAAACAGAGCTTTTCTATTTTTTCCTTGGTATTTCATTATTTGTTGAAAAATAAGCCCAGTTCTAAGCTCAATGATCTTTTAAGATTGTTGTCTTTCTGAAATTCATCTCTTCTTAAAGGCAGTTACTGCTGGGAGGTTGCAGCTTACACCTGTTACAAAAGTTAATACCTAACTCCATGTTTGAAAACGTTGTTTTAACGCTTGATTCTGTGGAAGCTAATACAGCAATAGTCATAACTCTGTAAAATTAATTGGAAATGAAGCAACATGTTGAGTTGTTGTCGTGGTTTACGTGAAGTTGTGCTCAAGGGGTGTTGTGTTATCATTAGTTGTGTTTGACTCCTCAAGTGTACTGAAAGCATGACTACATCTGGTACAAACCTTTTGTGAATAGTTGGCATGGGGAAATAGGTTATTGCAAGAAAAATAGGTTATTGTAAGAAAAAGGATGTTCTGAACAAGCCACCTCACCTCTCTGATAGAGAAGCTCTGAGTAAGAATGGTTACTTATCAGGACAGCTCTTTTGAAGAAGGGCAAAAGCTAACTACTGACAATCTTTATTTACATACATTATATACCTACAGCATTATTTGTCTATAGTATGTACATACAGTGACATTATATTTGAGCTTTTTTCTGTGGAGTGGTGCATGTTGTGTTGTGTAACCTTTGTGTTCTGATTTTAGGAAAAATTAGCAACCTTTTTCACCCAAACCATTAAAGAGATGCTCAGTAGAATGTGGGTTAGCCTGACTTTAACAGCTACTGTGTTCATATTAATTAGGTTTTAAGGAAACCAGGTAAGACAAGTAGGGTGAGTGTTTCTGCTGGTCAGTAGGCCTTGTGCTGGACAGGCAGGATTCTAGGGAATGCGAGCATTCATTCCAAAGAGCTGGGATAGAGGGGACAGCCTGCTTTGGTGAATTAGCCTGTATGTGTAAGAGACTTTTTTTTAATTGCATTTGGTTTCACTGTACGTTTTTCTGTAGGTGCTGAAACTGCTTTGCCAGCTTGGTGCCACTGGGAGTTTTAAAAGGAAGTGACCTTATTGTTCCACAGCTTTACACATCCATCATGCTGCTTAACTGAGTGGGATCTTATGTGTTGTTATTTAGTTTTCATTACATAATTTTTGTTTAGTTCAGTTCAAAAGTTCTTTCTTCCACCTTTCCAATATCTCCTGGGAACTTGTTGAATGAGGAAGAGTATAATTTAAAAATAACCAGAAATTTTCACATTTGTTTTTTTAAGCCTTGAAATGAGTAATATTTTAGGTAGAACCTTGCAGACAAAAGGCGCTTGAAAAGGGACTTAAGCAATGCCCACATAAGAGACCAAAGGATTTTGCCTGTAGAACCCTGGTATAACTATTGCTGCTGACAATCTAAGCTTTCCTTAAAGAAAGGGTAAACTTAATGTTCATTTTATGCTAACAATTAAATCCCTCAGCAAACTGTGAGCTCAGTTACTGGTATATATTTTTTCAAGTCCTTCCTATTAGTAAGAAAAGACTGAACTTAAATGAAAACAATATTTTTGAATTTCTTTATATATTTCTATTTATTTCAGTTTGATCAACAAAGTCAAAATGTATCAAGAGAGTTATGATGGATTACTGTTCTGAGAAGCCCAGTGCCAGTTGGAGAATAGCAGCTGGAACCTAAGCTGCTACAGTTTTGGTGAAACTAATGTTCTGGTGCCTTTTCTTTAACTGCATTTATGATCTCATTATGACAGGAACTTGTTATCCATGTGTTAATCTTTTGAAGGGTAGTGTTTACATAGTTAAGATGCTTCATAGTTTAGGCAAATGATGCTAAGGAGCCTTTTGCAGCTGCAATTTGGGATATAACAACTCTTCACAGTTTGTGTTTGAAGTGGCTAAAGCTATTTAGTTTTTGTGGGCAGATCCATTAACTCACACACAGCTCTGCCCAAGTGACAACTAAAATAACTAAAATTTTCTTCTGACAATAAAATTCTTGTGTCCAGTGTGAGCAAAACAAACCCATTAATAAATAACCTGAATGTAACCAAACTTGTGAATATTCTGTACAGTTGCTCATACACTTGATCATAAACGCAAGAGAAAACTAACAAACATGCTACCAATGCTGTTGCATAGCTGCAAATAATATTCTGCTTGTAACCTATTTTGCTGATATTCAGAAAGCCAGATCTCAGTTAGACTATCAGGATAAGAGTCCATCTGGGTGATCTCATCTTCCCAAAATAAGACAGAGGAAAAACTTAAGCAATGGTGAGGGTGGGGGCATGTGTTTGTTGGTATTCTTTTGAGAAAACACTCCTTGCCTTTTGCCTTTGAATAGAATTTCAGTAACAAACACTAATCTTCAGTAATAGTGTGAGTGCCTGCATAGACTAAGCATTGGAAGATAACTGAGTTCGTGACTGAAGCAGATGGAACCCTTTATAAGACTGTCTGAGATAATGTGGGAGCTGCTTTCTCAGGCCCAGAGAGAAGGAAAGCACTCTTCTGCTTCTGCAGAAGAAGGAATATTGTATTCTCTACCATGTCCCTTTCAGTCTCCACTTGAACTCCCCAAAGGACCATTTGACTGTGCAGAAGCCTTGGTTTATTTAATACAGAAGGACCTTTCTTTTTCTTCACCAATAATGTTTTGATCTTAGCTGCGATTGAGAAGTGCTTCATTCATTATGACTGCTTGGCAGTGACATAAAGGCATCCAGTGTTTAGCAGGTCTTCTGAATGTATATTACTTGGAAAGAAAGCTGAGCTTCTTCATGTGTAAACATCTGTCTTAGTCCCGTAATGCCTGGACAGCTGGAAAACATGCAGTGCATTCTGAGTGTGCTCAAAACTTCAGCCTTTAATATATCTCTTCACAAAACTCAATTTGTTCTACTTCTTGAATTGCTTTTCTTTGACCATGACACTTGAAGGGCTCTGCCATGTGTGTTCCACAAGCCTGGATCTTGTACTAAGTTATGTTCTGTGCTTTCCATTTGTGATGGTGCCAGGTATTGCAAACAGCACTGCGAGTGGTGGGGAATATGTTTCCTGTGGTTCCTCGCTTTAGGGCTGAACTCAATGAGCAGGCTACTTTTTATGAAGTCTGTAAATCATTTAGTCTATTTGGCCCATGGTCTAAGGTAGATCAGCTTATGGTCTGAACAGAAAGACAGAAAACATGATAAAGTGTGTGTGTGTTTTGTTTTCACATGTAGAGAGATCTATTCAGTGGTACTGTTTCCTTTCGTTGGTCAAGGGAGTAGCATATTTGTGCCTCTGTTACTCTGTGCATTGTGGTGTGGTCACTTTGCAATCATTTGTAAAACCAGGAATTGAATAGACCTAATAATGCTGTCATTAGTATGACTCCATTTCTGGAAACCTTTGTCTGTCTTGTTCAGGGCTTGCTGGAGGTTAAAAGGCATCATCTCAGCAAGGGACGCTAAGTAACTGTGTCACCTCATGAGAAGTTGCAGTTATTCATTGCTGCCGAGTGGTGCATCCTGTCATCCTGTCAACACGTGTTGCCTCTTTTGTCCTGTTCTACTGATACTGGCAGTTCTCAAATGTCCTAAATGTCAGGGAGTTTCTTCAAGCCTAGTACCTTGATGGGATTACAAAAGAGAGGGTATTGCAAATGCCCTCTGCATTTACGAGCATGTATGTATCAGACTAGCTGTTTGTGATTTATAAATGAGTGTAAATACTTAATTTGTCACACTTCCTCCAAAGCTGCATTTAATGAGAATGGAATTGCAGATCTAACCCAAGAGAGCGAATATGATACAGTATCTTTTCCAAGAGAATTGAATGTAATTACCTGCAGGCTGTCCATATAAATACCTGTATGAAGTATGGCTGTCTGCTTCTTGGCAAGGGCATGCACTTCTGAGGTGTGGTGTTCCACTTTGTGGTGCCTGATCCTGTGGATGCATAGGTAAATTTTTAGCTTACCTGTTGGACTTCTTAGATGGCTATTGGGTTATTGTGATCATGTGAGGCAGAGGATACTGACAGTCTATAACTTCTAACAGCGAGGTACATGGTCAGCTTATGCAGCAGCTGAGCAGTGTTTCATGGAGCACTGCTGGATTGCGGGTGCCTAAAAAAGGACATCAGTGTCGTGGCTGTCTAAAGTTTGCTGACTTTGTTTGGATTTTTGGCTAAATCTTCTCTGCTATTTTCTAGCTTCTTAAGCCATGCTAACACCCACTTTGTAGACTACTCCAAGGTTTTTCTCTTCTTGCCTTACATCCTCGGTTTGACACTTTATTTTGGAAAAACTGGGGATTAAGTGGCATTTCCTTGAATTCACAAGTTTTAAAATAGTAGGTATTTCCTTGGAAGGAATGCTGTTAGGATGTTTGACAGAAATTGGTAAATCTAATGACCTTTGATTAAAGCCTGCTGCAGTACGATAATATAGACAAAGACAACTTTGAAGACAGATTCAGAAGACAGGAATTTAAAAACCATTTTCAACATTTCAGCCTACACAGATTACTAAGTAAAGAACTTCAACAACTGAGACAATGTTTTTGTTTGTAAAAGTGGGTGCTTAGTACAATCGGATGATGAATTAAGGACAGCAGGAATATATCAGAATATACTTTCCCACACACCCAGAACGATTCAGCATTAATACATTTTCATCCCTTTGTAATTATTTTCTCTTTGCAGCTCTTTCCAGATTGTTACCATCTGTAATTGTGACACTTTTACAAGAAAATTGATTTAGTCAATTCAGTTTCTGTGATTTTTATTATTGTTGTCATTGTTTCAATTCCAGAACCTTCTAACTTGGCTTGAATTCTTCAAACCTTTTATATTATGCAACCAATAACCAGCTGCTTTTTTTTTTTTTTTCGTCAGAAACCTGCTTTTTTTGTTTGTTTGTTTGTTTGCTCTTAAAAGTTAAGATAGAGTTAGAGGCTCCCTAACTGACAATGGTCAAGTGTTCTAGTGACATTCCAGTAAAGAGATGAGCAGTTTGCAAATTAAAGAGATTGCGGACTAAGGAAGCAGTCATTAAATAGCTGTTTTTCAAAGCTGTGTATTCAACACTGGGAGAAATAGCTTATTGTAAACATGTATGAATAAGGCAGGCTTTGGGGATGACTAAATTGAATTCTTTCAGGAAAAAGGTAGTTTGAGAAACTGTGTCCTTTGAAAACCCAGTCATTTGGTGCCAGTTAGCTCCTGTGAGATGCTGAAGTGTGTTTCTCCCATTGAAGTCAAGGGGATTGAAGTCCATTAACACATTCAGGAGCTATTGATAGAAATTATCATTGGTTTAATGAGGCCATCAGAAAGTACGTGAAAGAGGTTTTTTGTGCGTCTTTGAAACAACCCAAAACACACTATTTGAAATTAATCTGTCTCCAATCAATTTTTCTATGCTGTATTTCACTGAAAACTAAACTAAAACCAATTTTTGAATAATTTTCAAAATAACTTTTGAAAATGCCAATTCACAAAAGCCAGCAGGGGTTACATTCTTGTTTAGTGAAGGCTAAGAAAAGAACTGCTTCTGGTGAAATAAAAATGTCAGTGATTTTGAAAATTGCTTCAAAGTGATGTGAACATTTCAAATAAAATAATGGGGAAGCGTTTCTTCTGCAAGATGAAAAAAGAATTAGTGATGATTTTCCAGAAATGCTGTTTCAGTGACAAAAATGTTGTGGGGACTATTTTAATGTTAAATGTATACTCTGTTGGGGAGGCTGGGGAGGATTGGGAGAAAAACCTCTGTGGTAGAGTTGAATTGTGTGATTGCTTTGTTTGCTGATGCATGTAGCATAACATTTTTAAGCAAATATGGTTGCATATCTGAGTCACATGGATCTAGCTGCCTGTTGTTCGGTTGTTTTCCCAGTTTGTCTGAGCCACTGTCCTGAATAAGTAGCTCATGTGCAAGCTCTGGGTTGTAGCGAACCCCAGGCTTTTGTGAACTTCTGGATTTGGCACGGGCCAAGATGCTTATGGATTTGAAATTTCCTGCAAGAGCTTTCCTGTACAAGCTGGTGTCTGTTGAAGGAGGTAATGGTTGATTGATCCTTATTCCAGCACTTCAAAGTGTGAGCACCAAAAGATTTACAGCCTCCAAAATCATCAATCTGATGGGCAAAGCAAATCAAGACATTCTTTTACATAAAGATATGACATAGCAGATGTCATCTGCTATGATTACAGATAGGTGATGTATTTTATGTATTGCTTATACTTTCTGGGAGAAATGTGTGTTATTTTTACTCTGTCGCACTATTCAAAATAGTGATTTCAGTAGCACATGAACATTAAATGTGTGTATCAAGATCAGACTTTACATCTGTAGTGGCTGCAATGTGAAAGTCAAATATAAGAGCAAATAGTAAAGTAATTTACAGAGAAAACCTTGTGACGTTCTCAGCAGCTTCAGTGATGAAGCAATTGCTGTAGGTTAAAACAGTGGTTAAAAAGATGAGTGTACAGATGACATGATGAAAAAAAACAAAGAAAGAAGAGGCCTAGAGTGTAATTTATTTGGAAATAGAGCGAAGACGAGAGGGTAGCATTGGCACAAAAAATGGTTTGAATGATGAGGCTTCCTGTAAGTGATGAATGTAGAATGGCTTGCTAATGATTAATGCATATTTCATATTAATAAATCATATTAATTGTTCTCTTCCTCTTTCCCTTTACATTTTATTTCCTCCTGTGGATAAAAAGCACTCTATATGGGTCCAAACCCCAAAAGATGTCTAAGAAAAGATGCTTGGGTCTAGATAAAATTAAAAGTGATCTAGACCAAAATCTTACATTTCTTGTAAAACTACAAATCTGAGTTAGGTGTTGAGAATATTCTCATGTTTTACTAAAAGCTGGTTGCTTCCAAGTGCAGTTTTCTAATATGTAGCTTTTGTATCTTCGTACTGTTACATGACATTGCATTATTTACAGCCATTAATTGCTATGGCTGTAATGGATATGGATTATGACTCTTGTATCCCAATGGGACATAGCGCTGAGGTAAATATGAAAATACAAACTTAAAAAAAAAAAAGCAGAATACAAGCACATTTTCCAGAATTTTTCTGAAACTGTAAAAGATACAGGCTAACAGAAGAATTTAGGCCAAATGTAGAAGATGCACTTATGAGCAGATAATGTAAAACATAATGTACATAACATGATGTAAGTCATGGACTAATTTGGAGTCAGAGTAATAATAGACTTGAAAAAAGCCTGAAGATTTGTCCGTTCATCCAAGACCTAAATCAGAGAAACTTGTTCCCTAACATTTCAGGTTTGTATGGGAACAAACCCTTGATATAAGGCTGTATTTTGGAATCTAACTATCTACTGAACACTCTTCTGAAACTTGTAAAGGCACAAAGGACACCCTTGGTAAAAAGGAGGGTAAGGTAATTGCAATGCCAGCCCGCAGTGAGTTCAGATTTATTTTTCAGTTTGTCCTCACTGTCCTGAGGTAAGTTATGCAAAGTAATTGTACATAAGGATGGGTAAATAGCCCCACCATGGTCTCTCAAGTATTTTGAAGATAATTGTTGGGCACCAGGCACTTACTTGCCATTTCTGTCCTTGAAAATTATTCTCATTTATTAGCTACAGTGAAAACACCCAAAAGACAATTTGCACAAGTGGTTTTAATCAGAAAACATTCCGGAGTACTGAAAAATATGCAGTCTTGCAAGTTGTTCCTCATGTGAAGTTCTACATGAAGTTAAGATACCTGTGTTAGTAAGAACTGCTTACCTGAATAGGATGTTGGCGAATTAAGTCTTCAGTCCACTCCTGAAGTTTTCAGCTGCTTGTTTTTTGTTTCATATAGCTCCCTTTAATGGTCACCTCCATCCACTCCTGAGTTTAAGACATGAAGTTTAACAAGTTTTGTAAATTGAGATACTAAGAAAACCAGAGAGAAGTAGATTAGAATAGTCTGATCTGGATCATACATCTATCATTTTTTTACTCCTTTTACTGAGGAAGAGTGTGTTAGTGGAACTTAAAGTCCATGCTATTGTGTAGGTTTTAAAGTGGGGGTTGGTGCTGGTGAAGGTGGGCAGTTGTAATCTTCAGCAACCCTGTTGATTCCAATTCTAAAAAACTTAAGGAAGTTTTAAGGAGGTACTTAATGGTAAAAGAAGTGAAAATAAGCAAACTGTGGCCACTTTCTAGGCAGCTGGATCATTAAGAGAAGACTCAGATTTGGAAGTTCAAGGTGAAAAAAATGAAGAAAATCAGAATCACAGAATGGTTGAGGCTGTAAGGGACAACTGGGGCACATCTAGTCCAAACTTGCTGCTCAAACAGGGTCACCTCGAGCACATAGCCCAGGATTATGTCCAGACAACTCTTGAATACGTCCAGTGAAGGAGATTCTACAGCCTTTCTGGGCAACCTAGTCCAATGCTGTCACCCTCATGGTAAAGTTCTTCCTCATTTCAGGTGGAACTTCTTGTGTTTTAGTCTATGCTCATTGCCTCTCATCATATCACCTGGTACCACTGACAAGAACCTTCCCCTGGCCGCCCTTCAGATACTTTATGCATAATGATCAGATCCCCTCCCAGCCTTCTCTAGGCTGAACAGGCCCAGCTCCCTCAACCTTTTCTCATATGAGAAACTCTCCAGACCCTTAATCATTGTAGTAGCCCTTTACTGGACTTGTTCCAGGAGCTTCATGTCTCTCTGGGTTGGGGAGCCCAGAACCGGACACAGCATTCCAGGTGAGAAATCACCAGGGCTGAGTAGATAGGGAGGATTACCTCCCTTGACCTGCTGGCAATGCTCTTTCTAACACAGCCCAGGATACCATTGACCTGCTGGACCACAAGGGCACATAGCTGGCTCACAGACAACTTGATGTCCACCAGAACCCCCAGGTCCTGCTCTGAAGAGATATTTTCCAGATCAGCCGCCATCCTGTACTAGTACATGGAGTTATTCTTCCCCAAAAGCAGGACCCTGCCTCTCTGCCCAATTCTCTAGCCTATCTACACCATTCTGAATTGACAGTACAGCACTCTGGGGTATCAGCCACTCCTCCTAGTTCCATATTGTCATCAAGTAATTTTCACGGTGTCCTTTAAGCTCTTATTTCTCATGAGGAGTCTCTCATTTAAGGACTGATGACACCTAAGTCTGATTAATCTTTGGTATGTGAGGAAGTGGCAAAAATAGATCCTTGAAAGAGTAAAGCCCTATTTCATTCATAGCATTATTTGATACATTACTACCTGTCCCTGATACTGCCTCTTGATAACAAGTTAACTACTGAACTGCCTTGGTGATGGTAGGACTCAGGCTGGTCTTGTGCATGCACTAAAGAGCTTGATGATGTCTTGAAGCTGGTGGAGAGTAGTGGGCTATTTCTTTCATCAGCATTGAGAATTATGTTCTCAGCAAATTTATGAGTTTATTGACACTGTTGAATGTCACTTCTGTATCATCTAGAAAGAGAAATATAGAATCTGTGAATAGAAATTTTGTTAATCTTATTCTTTTCCTTGTTAGCTCTAAAATAAGTTTTCAGTTTGAGTTATTATAAAATACATCTAATTATTTGTGTTTAATGTTTTTCATTTTGGTACTATCAAGATAGACATCATTTTAAATGTGTTCTAGGAAAGAGATCAGCCAGCACCCTGAATTATTTGTTGCAAATACACTATACAACCACCAGCATACTTTCTATCATTTGCAGACAAAGCCTGTTATCTCTGACTGTGGTGGTTTTAAGAATTAGGTGCATTTATTTTGGTGTATGGATTATTCATGACAGGCTCATTTCAGTTAGACAATGCTTGTGAGATATACTGGATTATCCAGTTCATATGTTTGGGGTTTTTTTCTCCCTGTTTTCTCTTTGGGTGACTGAAGCTTTTTTCAAAGAAAGGAATAATGGTTAAAATTTGTGAAAACATCATGAGCCAAAAGTATTTCACAAATGGCCTGGAAATTATCTGCCTACAATGAAGAATGCAACCTGGTGACTAATATCAGAGCCAACTCATTTAATTACTTAATTCTGAATTAGTTCACTGTTTGACCAGCTCTACTTATTTTATCGAACTAGCAGGTGTTGTAGGCCAATTCTTTTTATTTCTTCACTGTAGCTATATGTTGATTTGACTCCACTGACATTGATGGAATTCTAATTCCCATGCAGAGATGTAAATGATGAGAGACATGCTCTCTGCATGCAACTGTCAAACAAACACAATCTGACTCCATACTGGGTATTGTGTTTATGCTACTCTAGTGCAGTAATGACAGCCGAGACTGGCTCAAATCTTGCCTTAATATCACAATGGCATCCCAGAGCTCAGTTATGGAGAATGGTTGCATGCAATGTTTTTTTAAAAGAACATGAACTAATATTCTAAATGGTTTTGGTCTATTAGGTACTACTTCTTATTGACTAGAGTGATGACATGGCAGAAGATGACCCACTAGATTCTATTTGATGAGTTAACACTTGAGATTTGGCAGAATTTGAAGTTGTCTACTTTCTTGGCAATTACCCACAAGACTGAGACTTGATAAAGCTTCTTGATGGAAAAATGTAAGCAATGATTATACAAGAAGTGCCTGTCATGAAAAATCTTAGAGATTTTGGCTCGGTGGTCAGAAAACAAACCCATTTCCTGTGAGTTTAGCAACTCTGTCATGAATTATCTCAGTTTGTTTAACACAGTTTTCAAAGGTGTGTTTTTTGTTAATACTGTGTATGCTAAGTGCTACAATTTTCCTGACAGCTTGGATAAGAAGTGATGAACACAGTGAATAAGCTCCATCAAATAGGGCCAGGAATTATATCTGTTCTTGTAATGTCAGCTTATCTTAATATTGCATCACTTGGCACTATACCTTTATCACATTTTAGAGCTTTCTTCCCCTCTCCCCCTTCTTTCTCCAAAATTCTCCAGCCCCCCAAAAAAGCCCTCCAAAGAATCATGTTGTCTTACACTTCTGTCACATTTCTGTATTCTTCTTGGTAGAATCCAAAGGGATAGCAGACTCCTGAATGGAATAGATTATCAACTTACAGTATTTCTCAAGTTTGTTCCTTGAGAAAGCTTCATCTTTTGGAGATTTGCAATTGATTGCCTTTTTCTTTTTCATTTTTTTTTCCTTTTCTGTTCCTTTTCTTTTTTTTTTTTTTTTTTAATTCATCATTTCTTGGCAAGTTACTTGTTTTCTAGTGAATGCTGTTGCCTTTACTGTAAATGACCATTCAGAACTTTGAGCACAGCAAGAATAATGTGTCTGTTTGGCTAGGAGACTTGAGCTTAGGGATAATCTTCTACCTCTTCTCGTACAAAGAGATCTGTTAACGAGCCAGCACATTACTCAGATGCTGGCAGCAGAGCACCTGCATTTTAGAATGAGGCCTAATTTAAAAAATATCCATCAACTTGATATGTCAGGTAACTGTACCTTACTGCAAATAAAAGTCCTATTTGCTAGGTCCTGAAGACTTAGTTCTTTTAGTATAGATTGTTCTGAAGTTTCAATGGGCATGATTTTTTAATTAAACACAAAGTATGTTTCCTGTGTTACTGGTAAAAATACTATTGGTACAAAGGAAAAAATCAGTTTTGTTCTATCTTCCATGAACTAAAATAGAATTGTTTTACCACCCAAATGGACTAAATCTGAAGGTCTGAATATTAGTGGAATTAAGTATGGTCTCAGCCTAGTTTCATTGCTTATTTTCTTATGTGTATGTGGCAGGAGCTGGGATGTGATATAAAAGTGAAGAAACTTTCAACAATTTATACAATCCCTCCAGCTCTGAGCTAATTGCACTTTCAAGTTTTCATCCATTCATGCTGAGATGTTTTGGGTCCCTGTCAGTGCAGGGAGCTATTTAGATAAATCTGTGTGTTTGTTTAGGCAAATCACAGAGCAGTAGTAGCTTGTGTAGTTTGGTATATATTTCAGAAGTAGGGTCTTCATTTGATTTATATCCACAGTTGCACATGAACATAACCTCTCTATTCAGCAGCTGTCCCTGCTGGGGAGAAGGATAGAAGAGAAGTTTTCAGGAGCTATGGTGGTTGTATTTTGGAATTTGGGAAAATTTGCACTAATTTAAGTAGACTCTAACTTTCTGCTGCTTTTAATAATGGGTATCATGTTCCACATGTGTTGCCTAGCTCGGTTGCAGGAGCATTCTATGTCTAGAAAGTAAGAAGCATTTTCCTTTTTTCAGAAAGTGCATTAGGGGCAGAGGAGTCATATCCTCATGGAAGGGAATGGTCTTTAGCCATCATTAATCTGCTTCCATTCTGCGTATGACCATGCATGGGGATGTAGCTGTGCAGGGAATTCACTTATCTGAAAATGGCTTACCTCGTTTTTCACTTTCAGATAAGGTACTGAATGCGACTGTACTCTCATTAAGGTATGAAGTGAGATGATGATCCAAGCAAGGCTGAGAGAAGCAGTCCTAGCAATCATGAAGTCACTTTATTGTTAATGGCATGTTGTGCAGTTTTTCCTTCAGTTTACCCCATCACTTTCTGTTAGGGAGATAGAGCCAGAACTGCTTCTGTAAATGAAAATAAAGTTCCTCTTCCCCTACCTCTGTGTTGTAGGTAGCATGACCATGTAGCAGAGGTTATGCCACCCGAGAAAGAGACTCAATATCTGTATTAGCTGCCAGAGACAGACCAGACTTCCACTGACAATTCAAATGGATCTTCTGCTTGGAGAACCTCCAGCTGAAACAGTCTTCTTTTGTCTGAGCTGAAGTCCTATTCTCTTTGAGTAGGGCTGTTCTCTGACTGCTACAAAGTAATTTCTGTTTTGGCATTTTCCCTGATGTTTTTATGATGCTCATTTTAATGTACTACACATTTTTCATTTTGGGACACTGCTCAAAAATTTGCCCATAAATGCCACTTCAGTTGGGTGAATGCTGCTTTTTATCACTGCATTGCTAAAGACATTTCTGTTGTTTTCCCACTGTGTTGGTTCATTGATGTTGAAACTAATTTCAGCACAGGCACAATGGGTTAATATTTCCTGCTTATTTATGTAGTGATTGCAGCTCTGAGCTGACAACAGAATACCAGCATTTTGTAAGAGGTATGCATAAAGACCTGCACGTATTTATGAGTGAAAAATTTGGGGGACAGAGGACTACAAGATGGGAAGGAGGAAAAACTATGGATATTGTTTGATGAAATACAGTCGAAAAGGAGAAACATTAATTTTCCCATTTCATGCCCTACACCATTTTTCACTGTGAAGCTTCTCGGCACATGGAAAGGCCTCTTTGTTTCAATGTGCCTTGATAAGGAGTGTGCAACCTTCTATAGACTCAGCTGGGGTACGCAGCCCAGGAACCTTGAAGAGGGGGTGAAGGCAAAGAGGCAGTGCATACCCATATTGTCCTGTGAACAGGTAGCACTGAATCATCTCATGGCACACTTCTATTTCTGCTTTTCCAAATAGAAATTAAATGACAACAGCCTCTTCTTTGCTCCCTTTAATTTCATCTTCATCCCAGATTAGCTGTACTGAACAGTGGGGGACAAGAGGCAACCTTTTCTCCTCTGACCCACCTCTGTTAGAGGCTCATGTTGGTAGCACAGGAGAATCAACCCCCTTGCTTCACTGTTGGGGCCTACCAGTGAGATTAGTCCAGTGAGATTAGGAACAGCAAGGCAGCTTTAGTCCGTGTTGAGGCTGTCTTCAACCCCAGGGCTGCCGAGATTTTCTTTACAAGCTTCTGTATAAAAGGCCTCACCACAAAAATGCCTCTTTGTCTTTTAAACTAGCTTAAGCAGATATTGTAATTAAAAATTACCAATGGCAGTACATAGCAGGGCACTAGAAACCCTTTCTCTGTGGCAGTTTCTCAGCACAAATGCTTCTGTGTGGTTGTGGTCACATGTTTGATTGACTTGGTTCCCAAGCTGATGTTCACAGTACTGTATTCATCTTGTTCAGATGACTGTGACATGCTGCCTGAATGCGCTGATGCTGACAGTGAATGTGAGAAGAACCAGACAGTTGACAGCATCTCCATTTTTCAGAGCTGATGTAGGATGATCTGTCACATGATGCTAGGCCACAGCCTGTCATTTATACAGCTATGACTGTAATGTGGGTAAAATGAGGAGAAATGAGAAAGAAGTGACAAGAGGAAAAAAAAGGGGGGGGGAGGGGAGAAAACTATTGATACCCACTTCCTCTTACAAGATTGCACAGTATTTTTTTGTTTGAATGAATGCTATATTCGTCCCATAACTCAGATCTATCTTCTATTTCTATGTGTTGGAGCAGCACTGTCAGCCTGCCCATGCCTGTTGTTCAGGGTAGTGTGTCTACCTAGAGCAGGTATGAGAGATCCTTTGATCTGATCCTGTGCCCCATCCGTTATGGCTGGTAGAGAAGCATTTCTCATTGTTGCCTGGAGTGCACAAGCAACAGCAGCCAAAAACTTTGGAGGTTAAAAAAAAAAATATTTGTGTCTAAATAGCCAAACTCTCAAGCTGGGAGCTGTAACAGCCCTCGTATGTTTTGTAGGAGGTACAGAGGAAGGAGACCCCTAATGATGTATTCAGTACTACCATTAGGCACTTAAGATGTATTACAGGACTTTTTCTGGCAGAAGATTAATAGGTGATTCAAGCCACCTTTCCAGGGTAGGCAGTCTGTGGTCTTCATACAGTTACTGGGGAGACAAGTGTGGGGAACAAGTAACTCTGTGTATACAGCTCTTTAGGTGGATTTCCCCCTGTGCATCAACTAATGCTGTTCCTTGTTCTTCTGTCCTTCCCTGTAATTTGGAAATAATAGTTCTTACAGCACTGGACTGCTCAGAGCTGCATAGGGGAAACATAGCTACATTGTAAGGGCAGTATTCAGAAACTTATCTTCCGCTTACCTTCTGTCTGTTTCCCCACCTATTTCCATATGACCCCAAACAGGAGGATGAACACAGTGGTAGAGGGCTGTGGAATGAGCTGCACTATCCTAGTCTTTTTGCCTAGGACTTGTGAGCCTGAGCGATGTCTTGGGAGTCCCAATTGTCCCACTACTTCATTTTACTCTAGGTGGTCTATATGTACAGGGAACACAATGTGCACTGGCTACTGCACTGGCAGCTTAGGAGAGAAGCAGAACAAGGCTTCTGTCCATTCCTCTCGTTCTCTGTTCACCTTCTCACAAGCAAATGGACAGTCAGTGCCACTCAGCTTACTCCTCTCTGGTTAAGAGGGTCAGCCAGTTTGCACAGGGATGCTTGTGTAAAGAAGGTGTTCTTGTGCATCCTTAAAGTCTTGCTTGAATCCATAAATAGTATTCTTCTGCCTAACTTGGGTTAAAAAGAAAGCCCCATGATGTATGTGGTAGTTTTGTGACAAATGTTACATTTTTCTTAGTATCATATTCTTCTGTTGAGATGACTGGGGCACCACCTTGACAATGATGAATTATTTACAGCAGACCAGCAGCCATTTATCCTGTGGTACCATCTGCCATAAAGAGCACATTTTGTCTTAGCAGTTTCCTCGCTTTGTTATTCTTTGAAACAATATTTGAAGATCTGGAAGCAGTGAGGAATGGATAACCACCTCTGGGCCATGGTTTCAGTGGTATGTTCAGATGCTCCTGGACAACAGTGTTAAAGGTTAAATGCTTTTGGCATTTGATGGGAAAAACTCTAACAAAAGTGAAGTGAATGATGCAAGCCTAGCATGAGCTTTAACTGTTTAGGATGTTTCCCATGTGCATCCTTGGCTGGTCTCCTTGGTATAAGGGTCATGTTGTGGGCAAGGAGGAGGTGTGACTGGAGCAGAGCTGGCAGATGGTCCCTTGAAGGTCGTTTCTTGTTGCTATCTCCTGTAGTGATGCCATATGCTGTGCAGGGGGATGTTTCCTTCCTCTTCATGGAGTGTAAACTCATCAAAACAGTAAGTGCAGTATACCATCAACTCTCAGCTCTTGAAGTTTCTGAATAGGTCTGTGGCATTAAGACATTTTTTTAGTATGTTGTCAAAGAGTATATAAAATAAATATGTTTTAAAAGAAATTTAGAAACATCTGTCCATGATGAAGGTGGAGGTTTTCTCTTTATTGATTAAACCTTTTTCTCCTGAAATTCTCTTTCTGCCTGTAAAATATTTTTTTTCTGGGGGGAGGGGGGGTGGTGTTTGTTTGCTTGTTTGTTGTTTTTCTCCCCCACTAAGATATTTCTTTGTAACTTGTGAGCATCCAGAGCATGGACAGTGTCACAGAAGAGATTTGGGGGAACTGAATGCCATCACTGCTTTTGGAATCCTGGCCACTCCTCTTAGCTCTGGGTAATGGCAAGTATTTCCAACAGAAAACACCTGAAGCAAATGCCCATACCAACTGGGATTAGGCAGTGTATAAAACAGAAGAAGTTGGCTGTCCCCTGGATACCGTTGGTGTTTCTGAGCTGCTTGTGCAAATTTTGCTCCATCTCACAGTGGATTCTTTCTAAAACTGAGAGTCCCATGGTGAAAGCATGTGAAAACCACTGTTGCTCTGTACAATACACGATCTTTAGAAAAATTCTTCTATTCCCCCCACCCCCTTTTTTTTAATTGTTAGTAATAACATCAAGAGAAGATTTTTATCCTAAAGGAATAAATGGAGGCATAAATGAGTTTAAAGGTACAAATCCTGTCATACTTTTTCAAGCAAATTGTTTTTTAGCAGAGTATAAGGGAACAATTTATCAGTAAAGCAGTAGGGCAAGATGTATTTGCTTATTCAAATGACTTGAGCCCTTTTAGAAAGGGCTTGAATGTTTTAGCTTTATACCACCTAATGTCACTGGCGTTGGCATTTAATATCACTCAGTCATCAGTGCTGGCTGTGACCTGCAGACAGTAACTATAACCCCAAACTTCACAACTTTTTAGAGGGAGGAAAAGTTTTTGTGAAGTGATCCAATCCACTTTACCAGGACTAAGATAAAGATCTGAGAGTTTCTAGTAGCCAGGCCACCAATCCTCAAGGCTTTGTTCTACTCTTCTCTTTTCCTCTTTAGCAAAGGAGGAGAGCTAATTTTAGCGCTCTTTTTGCTCTTTAGGCTTCATTGACATATTTCTGTCAGTCTGTCTACAGCTTGCTATTAAAGCTGTTCTTTGAACACAATGTTTCATGGGCTGCACAGTCAATAGGTGGGGTTAGGACTGCAAGGACTGTACGTGAAGTTAACAAATCAACTATTAAACCAGTGATATTTGGTACAACTATTTAAAGTTTTAATTTTTACCTGTGGGCCATAATTGAACACTGCAGTGTGTACAGTTATAAAACTTCTTTAATATTAAATACTTATGATTAACTTATTCTTTATGAAAATAATAATCTAGCTATGGTTATAGCCTCATTTTGCTTAATTACTAACAGACGCCTTGTTAAATATCTACAGTTTTGGGGTGGAAGATGGTGGCGGCATGTTCTACAAACTATATAGTTTGTGTTGCTGAATTACCCTCTCCCTACCAGTGTTTTCTTGTTTATATTTTAAAAATCATATCCAACGTTCATGCAGCTTCCTTGGTCACTTCTGCCTCTGTAGCAGGGCAACGTTTTTGTAACTTGATAAGATCAGACACGTGGAAACTGCAAAGATTAAAGGAAAACAGTGGTCAAATTAAATTTTGATGTTTTTCTTTGACCTTGAAAGGTTATCAAGCACATTCAGGTAGATGCGATGGGCAAAAAAATAGAAGGTGTGGAAATTTATAAATCCTAGTCTAATTTAAGTTTATTTCATTTTCCTACTCTAGAACGGCAATTTGAAAAATTGATGTGGTGGCATTCCTGACCAGTGAAACTGCTGTTTTAGCTACTACATGAGTGAAGAATAGGAGAAGTATTAGAGTCAACATGCCTCAGCATTGCCTGGTCATTGTCGTTCTGGGGCTCCAACACTGCTTCCATAGACAGAAACTCTGGAATTTTGGAAAGGATGTAGTTCTGAAAGAGAAAAAAAAAAAAAAAGCAGGGGTACTAATGTTATCATAATGGTCAGATTCAGGAAGCAAAGAAAGTATCTTACACCTGCAATAGATCCACCACTGTAGTCTGGACTCTTGTAGAGTGTGAAATGTTTCATTTAGTATCACCAAAAAGCCAAATGATGCACCTTAAAATGCCCTTTTCCAGTTTCTTCTAACCCAGGTGAGCCATACTCTTGTCTGTTGTGAATGTGGACAGTGGATGGTTTGTGTATTTAGCTGCTTATATTAGGCATGAGTGCAATTCAGTTTAATTACTGTTTTGTATTGGCTGATGCAAAGCTCCATTACTTTGTTGCACTGATTTGTTGCACTAGAAGTCAGAGGAAGAATCAGCGAGATTGTGTCTAAATAGCAGCATAATTAATCTCCTATTATATAGCAACTTCATCTCATCCCACAGGACACACAAAGAATTAAAAGAGCCTGGTATAAGAGCAATGCAAAGACTGCTCACACATGCATGATGACTACTTCTAGGATAGAGTGTGGCAACTGTGTAATATCATATGTCACTAGTGCACAGTAGTAAAAACTAATTAAACTAATTTATTCAACAGAATCGGCAGCAAGACTTTTTTTTTTCTCTTCACGTGGCAGAACCTGAGTTGGTATTTGGCTAGCATACTGGAGTTGATGTGCAAATGCTGGCACAAAAAATACTTCGGTCAGGCCTTTTATAACTCATCTAAAAAGTGAAGTCTTTAGCAGTATAGCATGTACTTTTAGCATGGCTTACTTTGTAGGGGTTTTGCTGAAGGAAAAAGTGATCTCTTTCCTGTGAAGAAGATACCGTATAGCCTGGCCTTCCTCTCTTTAGGGAATAGGGTTATAGCCAATAACCCAATATAGCCATAGTTTAAGATATGTTGCTGAGATTTCCTTAGGTTTCAGAAAATCTATTATTTGTTGACAGCAACTCCTGTGTTTAATTTGGCTGGGAATGTTGTAAGTACTAGAATTGGCATGGGTTATGTTGTTGGTGGAGAAGGATGCTAGAAAGACCTGGGGAACCCAGGTACCAACCCCCATGTGGGTGCTGAAAGCTGGACAGATGCAATTCAACCTCAGCAGAAACACTGCTCCCTGGCTGAGTGTATTGGTGGAGAATCTCAATGTGAAAAGGCCACCTGTAGCACCTGCTCCCTATGCCTGTTTTCCCAAGCAGCCAGTTTCTTCATGAAGTGATGGTCTCTGTGTTAATGGGAGTGTATGACAATGTAATGTGACTTTTGGAAGGGTTACAGCAAGTTCTGAATGATACATGAAATGAGAAATCCCTGCCTGGTGCAGAGAAAGCATGTACAGCGCTTGATGATACACTGCCAGCAGTTCTAACAAGGGGCTCCTTCACAGATTTTCCACCTCAATCAGCAATGCAGTTGACATCCCCTGAGAAAAATCTCTCCTCTACTTTTTTTTTTTTCTTTTTCTCTGTACAAGCAAAGAAAAATTCTTCAGCTTCATAGCTTACCCACTGCCTAAAATACTTACTGAAGAATCTTTCCCTGTTTCCAGTTGTGACAGCATCTACAGGTGAGCATCCTCTCATCGCAATTCATTCAGGCTCTTTCAGATACTTTCATGGTAAATTTATTCTCCATACACTGGGAGGATGGGGCAGGCAAATCTTGATCAGCGATGTAGTGAATGATGTATAACGTTTGCTGATCAAATCCAGTGCGAGGATTAGTGAGGAAGTAAGCAATAAGGCCTGATAAAGAGTGATCATCTAGTTTAATATTTCTGCTCCAGCAAAACACTGTTTTTTAATACAGTCAAGCCCTAGCTTGGAATGGAGAATGCAGTAAATCCCATTTTGAAAAGCAGTTGCTAGTGGAAGGACTTGGGTGGCATCACAGATAATTTCCTTAAGTTGAATTTTTGCTACTTTGCTATGGCAAAAAGAGCTGATGTGGTCCATGAAAATGAGAAACAGCACTGTTTCTAAGCTTCCTCCTTGAGCGATGTGTCCTGTTCTGCTCAAGCTGGGCTGTAAAATGAGCTAAAGGCTTGAAAACAAGCACTGGGATGAGGGACTTAAAGAATTCAGAGTATTCATTCAGCTAATTTAAGAGGAGGCTGAGAGGTCACTCTGCAGAAGATACCTGATAGCAGGCTTTTCCACCTGGCTGACAGAAGCGGAAGTTTAGTTAATTCAGTCTTGAAATGAGAAGCTGCTTTCTGGCTGCGAGGTCTGTTGAATGTGAGAGTGTCCCTTTGGGGAAGGGACAGATAAAGTTGTGATAATTTCAAGCCTTTTCATAAGCCTGGGGTTGATGGCTGTGTCCCTGTGCAGCTAGCCTTGCTTGTCCCTTTACATAGGGGAAAACATTGCACTCAAAAGGTTATAGCTAGCAACTCCACATTAAGACAATTAACAGACGTGTATGTCATGGCCCAGACTTCCAGTGAGCTATCTGAAGATGATCAGGGCAGATATAATCTCCTCCCTTGTGCAATGAACAAAGATTTCTGCATGCTGCTTCTTTTCATTGTTATTAATTGCTTTCCCCTGCAGCATTAGAGATTGGCCAGAGCAGAAGATCTCCTTGTAGGTAATATAGAGAGTGATTACAGATTGTCTTAGTTGGTTTGGGAGCGAATTTTCCCTGAGTCAGGTTGGCAGGTTCTGTGGATCTTTCACCTCACGTAGCATGAGGTGTGGTTCATCTGCTAGTATCATTTGTGTACATCTCAGATGATTAATTCCTTGCCACTGCAGGGCTTCCTTAAGTCTTGCCAACCCTGTGCCTATGGCATATAGTCTTCTAAGCACAGAAGTGCTTTTCCCTCACTAAAGTCTTTGGGCATCAACTAGGATGTTTTGGTTAAAGTTACTGGTCTGTGAATACACAATAGGTGCATCAGGTACCCTCCTTGGCCTGAATTTTTAGGGAATTATATCTATATGCATGGTTGAGGCTGGGGTGGTTATTTAGGAAAGCATGCTTTTCTGTTCTGGAAAATGGCCTGACTTAGAATCATAGAATCGTAGAATAGTTAGGGTTGGAAAGGACCTTAAGATCATCTAGTTCCAACCCCACTGCCATGGGCAGGGACAACTCCCACTAAACCGTGGCACCCAAGGTTTCATCCAACCTGGACTTGAACACTGCCAGGGATGGAGCATTCACAGCTTCCCTGGGTAACCCATTCCAGAGCCTCCCCACCCTAACAGGAGAGAATTTCCTCCTTATATCCAATCTAAACTTCCCCTGTTTTAAGTTTTAACCTATTACCCCTTGTCCTATCACTGCAGTCCTTAATGAATAGTCCCTCCCCAGCATCCCTATAGGCTCCCTTCAGATACTGGAAGGCTGCTATGAGGTCTCTGCGCAGCCTTCTCTTCTCCAGGCTGAACACCCCCAACTTTCTCAACCTAACTTCATATGGGAGGTGCTCCAGTCCCCTGATCATCCTCATGGTGATCCTCTGGACTTGTTCCAACAGTTTCATGCCCTTTTTATGTTGAGGACACCAGAACTGCACACAATACTCCAGGTGAGGTCTCCCAAGAGCAGAGGGGCAGGATCACCTCCTTCAGCCTGCTGGTCACACTCCTTTTGATGCAGCCCAGGATACGGTTGCCTTTCTGGGCTGCAAGCGCACACTGAAGCCGGCTCATGTTCATTTTCTCATCGACCAACACCCCCAAGTACTTCTCTGCAGGGCTGCTCTGAATCTCTTCTCTGCCCAGCCTGTAGCTGTGCCTGGGGTTGCTCCGACCCAGGTGTAGGACCTTGTACTTGGTTTAACTTCACGAGGTTGGCATGAGCCCACCTCGCAAGCGTGTCAAGGTCCCTCTGGATGGCATTCCTTCCCTCCAGTGTATCAACCGAACCACACAGCTTGGTGTCATTGGCAAACCTGCTGAGGGCGCACTTAATCCCACTGTCCATGTCAGCAACAAAGATGTTGAACAAGACCGGTCCCAACACCAATCCCTGAGGGACACCACTTGTTACTGGTCTCCAGCTGGACATTGAGCCATTGACCACAACTCTTTGTGTGCAGCCATCCACCCAGTTCTTTATCCACCGAGTGGTCCATTCATCAAATTGATGTCTCTCCAATTTAGAGACAAAGATGTCGTGTGGGACAGTGTCGAACGCTTTACACAAATCCAGGTAGATGACATCAACTGCTTTACCGCTGTCCGTCAGTTCTGTAGCCCCATCATAGAAGGCCACCAAACTGGTCAGGCAGGATTTCCCCTTAGTGAAGCCCTGCTGGCTGTCACCAAGCACCTTGTTGTTTTTCATGTGCCTTAGCATGCCTTCCAATAGAATCTGCTCCAAGATTTTGCCAGGCACAGAGGTGAGACTGACTGGTCTGTAATTCCCCGGGATCATCCGTTTTCCCCTTCTTGAAAATGAGGGTTATATTTCCCTTTTTCCAGTCGTTGGGAATTTCACCTGACTGCCATGATTTTTCAAATATGATGGCCAGTGGCTTAGCAACTTCATTGGCCAGCTCCTTCAGGACCCGCAGACGGATTTCATCAGGTCCCATGGACTTGTGTGCTTTCAGGTTTTTAAGATGGTCTCGAACCAGATCCTCTCCTGCAGTGGACCAAAGGTCTTCATTCTCACTTCTTCAGAGGGCTTGTCCTGGCAGCTTAAGAAAAGCTTATTCTCTATCAAGCAGAAGACCAGCTTCCTTTAATTTAATTGCAGAGACCAGTCAACAAATAGAGTTCAGATTTTGCATTTCTGTGTGTGAAAACATTCTATTCTGTAGATTGATCTCGAATAGGTATCTGTACTGCCTGAAAGGATATGACTTTCAGTTAGCATTCTGGTTCTGTACAGAAACATCTAGTGTGAAAAAAAAAGATTAACTCAGAACATTCTGCTTGTAGTTGAAGTAGCTAGATAGCCAATGAATTCCTGTCTTACTGTGTGCTGGTACTACAGGATGATCATTTCTGCAGTGACTTTCCAGTGTCAGTGAAGTTGAAGAGGTATTCCTGAGTTTGAATTCTTTTTCAGAAAAGAATACTATTTAGCCCTTAAGTCTGTCTACTTCAGCAAAATAACAAAGCCTACCTTCAAAATGTAGGCTTTGCAGCCTCAGGGGCCCTGTGATATACATGACACAGAACCTGATCTGCTCTATATGCAGGCAACTATTTGTAAATATTTGTGTGCATAATATTATGGTATAGTATGCATTTTATGAAAAATTCCATTTCACTGGAGCTAGAATTTCACCATACAGGCATATTCAGGTGTACAAAGACAATGGGTGCATGAAATGCTAAGTTAAATATCTGCTATTTGTAGAATGTGTAGCAGCACAACAGGAACAGACATTGTATAAGCAGCAGTGTTTGATAGTTGTTCTTTGCTTCCTGATCAAAGAGAGAGATTTGTATTTTTCATGAAATAACCTTTGCAGAAATACTCTAGGCAATCAAGATTCACCCTGTGCGTATCAGGAGAAACTGTGCTACTTGCACATGTCTGGCTTCATCCCATAAAGTAGAAAATAGCAGCAATTGTGTGACTTCATTCAAATGTTATCTGTCCTACATCTTTATTTTTTGCACCCCAAACTAAAAAGTTTTAAAGAAAAATAATTGAAAAACAGAATATTGTATTTCTAAGCCGAGTTGTCCTTAAAAATTTGAATGAGTCATTTAGATAACATTCACAATACCAGCAGCTCCAGGGCACTTTAGAGAATATGTTTCAGCACAGAGACATTTGAAACAAAAATTGTAATGTTCTAAATGGAATTAGATGAGCGAAACTGTGTCATACAGAGATGAAATATAAATAAGTGCTTTAGGCTCACTCCATGAAAAATGTATGTACTTTTTCCAAAACATTTTTCTTCTGCAATAGTTTCATTTCTGTAGAAACTAGTGGTTGGCTGTGGGTTGGTTTTGTTGTTTTGTTTTTTTCTCTGTGCATTCTCCTAGAATGTGCTTTTGCCACTCAATAAACCCTTCTTTCCACTAAATGCCTGTCTCTATATTAAGCCCTCAAGGAACTGTACAAGCCAAAGGCAGATGGAAACAAGAGGCATTCCATGTTCAAACGTACAAGCTCCAGAAAGCTTATTTGTCCAAAGTCCGAGAAATGTTTCCAAGGAGGCTGCTTCATAAACAGCATCCACATGGGGCAGATCTGACTTGTGCTACTGCTTTTCATGCACATATTCCATGAGAATTTAATAGGATGTTTACTCTTTGATTATAGTTAAAACAACATTTACAGAATCTTGCTCCAAATCCCAGCCTCAGTTCTTTTCTCCTTCCCCTCCTACCCTATTTCTTAAATCACTTCATCTTTTACATGCCCCAATTACTTTCCTTCTTTTTACAGAAGCCTTATCCTGGTCCCTAAAACTAAAGCATTCTCAGAGGTTTTTGAAGTCTGTTTTTCTCAGACTTTCTTGAACTCTATTTTTGTACCTGTTGGAGTTGTGCTTCTTCACTGGTAATTATGCAAACTCCACCATGGTACCAGTCTTTGAGATACCAATCATTGATGCCAGTATAGTAGTGTTGAAAGTTAATCTAACCTTCTGACTCATGCCTGGAAGACAAAAGTTACTCTAGTTTGTAAAGTCTAACATGCAGCACATTTGTTTTCAAAAGCTCTCGTTACTTATGGTAAATGTTTGCCTTCATTCCTTGGCTTTGTATTAATGAAATATTTTTGATGTGATTAAGATGCTGATTCTGTTAAGTTGTAAAATCACTTTGGCTCTCATGGACTTCAGCACCTTCCTTGATCAGATTAGTGGCAAGGAAAACAGAGAAGACTTTGTCAATACCAGAAAGCTGCTTGCGTAATTCTGAGCTTGTACTGGTGTAATCGAGAGCTGAGACCAGGACAGATGCAGAGCCATTAGCCAGCTACTCATAGGTCATACATATGTGTGTAGGACACATATTTTTAAACCAGGTGACATCTGTGCACATTCTACCCAAGCACCTTCTGAATATATGGACTGTCAAAATAGGCAGCTGATTTAGAGCCAATTATAATTTACCTAGGACACCCAAATTCAATATCTCATGCTTAAAAACCCAGGTAGTAGTTTCTGGTGCCCAAGGGGGATTGTTCTCATTATATATATGGTATTATATATATGGTGTCATTAGTAAACTGGTCACCTGCAAATGCAAGATTCAGGTTTGATCTGTAGTTAATCAATGCCCACGTATTGCTCTTCAAATTTATAAAATGCTGGAATGTGACTTGAATCTGAGGTATATTACATATATCTCTACGCATAATCTCGTAGCACTAAAAAAAATGTATAATCTATTCTTAGTCACTGACTGGATTTCAAAAGCAGCAATTGCCAATAGGCACAGAAGAGGGAAAAGCACCCCAGAAGAGTGAAAACTCCTCAATGACAGTTTATCATGTGCCAGAGAACATTATAATTTCCTCCCAAGTGACATCAAATTCATCTGAACGAGCCACTTTCCAGCTAGTGGGGCTCAGGCAGAGCTTGGATCTCTCCCTTGCTTGAGCTGCATGAATGTGCAGTGGTGTCAATGAGTGTGAAGCTGAAGGCTTGTTGGCAGTTTTGGGTGAAAAGTTACAGTGGAAGTACTTGTCTTGGACTCCAAGGTCCTAGTTATGACTATGGAAGCTGCTAGCTCTGCAAGGTTTGATCAGTACAGGACGAGCAGTTGCTGCCCGCTCCTCTTCTTATAATGTCAGACAGAAGCACAGACTGGCTTTGGTCTTAAAACACGTGGCAGCTGCAAGTGTGTTTATGGCTAACACAGGAGCATTTCACATGCCAGACTTGGGGCCAAAAAGCTTCATCTGTAAGATGCTGACACGGTCCACGTGTTTCATTGCCCTCTGGTGGCGTGTCCTTATAGCCTTATAAGGCTATTGCTGTTACCAGTTGCAAGGGTAAGTGCTGCTTGTGTAGGAGAAGCAGGTACTACAGGAAGCAGAGAAAAAAAAAAAAGGGCAAATATTGGCCAGAGCCTTATTTTGTAAGAACTGTTGTCTGCTGTTGCTTTCACTTATCATGAAAATTGTAAAACGAAAACAATGAACCAAGGTCTGCTGTCAGTTATCCCTGTGCAAATCCAGAGATTTCTGCTGGAGCCAAACTCATCGCTTTGGATTTATACCTGTGCAAAGAGGGTTAGAAAGTGGCTTGGAGAGACAGGGCAACCTTTAAAACACTTGACCATTAATCTGTGCTAAAGTTATGAGTTTGCCCTTGCAGCATATGGGCAGGTTTTAGAGCACAAAGAAGAAAAAAGATAAATTCACAGTGAAAATCCAAGTGTGATCAGTATCATATAGTCACTGAAGCGAAAATTCAGGTGGGCTTGAAGTTAGAACCTTCTTCTGTAATAGTCAGCATCTGCTTTCTGAGGTTGGGCACCTCACCTTCCAAGTACTGCAGCTTTAAATCACTTACAACCCTTGATATGTTATATTGGATTTCGACAGATGAGGTCCGCTGCTTCTTTCAGTTGTGCTGGTACTATTAGAGTAAACTTGTATTTACACACATTGGTCTACCTCCTGAGATGTGGAAGAATATGTTTCAGCATGAGTGGTCTACTGTAAACCATTATTTCATTCTTGCTAGAAATGGTTTCCAGGAGAAAGTTATCGTGAAGACAAGTGACAACCTTGGAATAGAATTATTTAATTTTGTTTGTTAGTTTGTTGGCCTCGGTGGCTTTCTACATATATGTTAGTGATCATTTGCATGTCTGTGGCATTTTGAGGGGAAGGAGTCAAATCTATTTAACAGTTTGCTTCCAGGAACAGGACTTTACAAGCCATGGCAAAAGCATGGTAGGAAGTGAGCAAGAGAAGCAATGCTTTTTCCATTTAAGCTGTAAGACTTATGGCTCCACAAGGTTATCTGTTATCACAAAGAAGTCTGAATCAGGACAGCAAATAGAGAATTTCCTTTGTGGATTGTTTGCATCCCAGCTACTTTTGCTTCCATTTGTCATGGAATATATTAAAGTAGTCATATTCCACAGTCCACACAGCATGTCAGCTTTGAGACAAGTACTCTGAAATGTGCTCACAGATGATAAATTGCACACTATGTCAACTACATCTTTGTCACAAGATCCTATTTTCTATTTATAGTTGAAATGAAACACTTGAGAAAAATTCTAAACCAAAGCAATTTCACAGAAATCTCGTAAATTTTTCCTTATGTGTGTATCAGTGAAAAGACCCTCCTGCGCTATCTTTTTGCTCTGTGGGGCTCCAACAATCAAATTCTGAGATCAAAGTAGAATGCTCTCAAGATTGTGAAACTTATAATGTGTCCATGTAATCTAGCTAGTGTGCCTTTGGAGTATGTTCTCTTTCAAACGTTAAGGGGAAAGAGCACTTAACTGTAACACAGTGCAAATACATACAAAATTTGATACAGTTTTTGGAAATCAAAACCTATTATCTCCATAACAGAAGAGATTATTTAGTTACTTCTTTGGCTTGTCGTACCAGTTTTGTTTGAAGCTGTCAGTGATGTCTGTGATGTGCTTTGCAGTACTTTGCCTTTTTCTTTTTTCTCTCTTTCTAAGATGACTTCTTTTTCACTTATGCATCTTAAATAGGTAATCTGCTGCAATGGAGTTGTGGGTAGCAAAAATTGGAACAAGATACATGTTTAGAGATAGCACTAGGTATGCTTTGAAGCTAGAAATGCAGCTATGTTTTTTTTTTTTTTCTCCTATTACAGCAGCCTACTTTAGAAAAAGCGTATCTGAATAACAGTAGTAATGCACTCTGACAGGAGATCTCCCAGCTCACCCTCCTCTTGACATGGCAGGATGTTCACCTGTGTGCTGAATGATTAAGATAAGTAGGCCATGTGTTGTCTTCTTTCTGTTTTGGGCATCCCAGTCTTCATGGGATGTGCAAGAAAAGTCTCTTGCCTCAGGAAAAATTATCAAAGCAAGGATCTAAGATTAATGAAGTACATGCAGGAGAGAGGCAGAGGCCTCTGGTCAGCATTCTCTCTGTGGGATTCAAACAAGAGCTTGCTTGAGAAAGGACTTGTAGCTGTCCATGTGGTGAGCAGTGCCTTTGTTCAGGCGGGTTCAGATATCTGGACCCTACATCCTGAGGAAGACTGGAGCAAGAGCAAGCTACAGCTTTCTTGCAGTTACGGATGTGTCTTTTTATGTGAAACCAATAGAAATGTTATACTTACTGCAGCTTTTGTGGTTTTCCTCTACTAGTTCTGGGCTTCTCAAAGTATACTTTTCACACAGCTCTGTTTTCTTGAATCTAAAAGGAGTTTTGGTGGTTTATTTCAGTTTTGCATACATATGACTGATTTTAAAGATTGTCTTCACAGGCGAACTATTCTAGTGTTGAAGCTAATCAAAAGGTATAGATACTTCAGAAAGACATCTTCCTGCATCTGAGACAGCTCTAAAGCTGTAGTGAAAGTAGGGAAGTCCTGGATTTCATTCTCTTTAATGCTATAACCATAGCCATCTATTGATCTGAATGCCATTATCTAGCTTAGATGTATATATGCAGGACATTAACTGCAGAAGAAACCATTGCAACATCAGTGTTAAACTATTAGCTATTTAGTTAAAATTAACTATTTAACTAAATACTTAGCAGCATTTCTACAAACTTGTGCCCGGTCTTGCAAAATACCTGCATCCACTGGCTTTCTTTGAAAACTGTTTTATGGAAGAAGGGATCTTCAAAAGCTACATTAAAAAAAAACCTTAATGTTCTTTAAGTTAAGATGACCACCAAAGAGAACACAAAATCTACTTTCCTTGCTTGGGCACAGCAACATAAAACCAGTTCTGTTGGGTTTTTTCCTTTGTTTTCTCTCTCTTCCTTCTCTCAGTCATCTCTGGCCCTTTCCTTATGATCCTATTCAATGCACTTAATCTATGCACTATTCTGCCAAATTTTGGATGACACTAGGAAGTGAACCTCCTTCTGCTGCAAGTTTGGTCTGCTTGTACTGTCAGCTTTCTGCCAGTACCATGTTTAATCAGGCAGCTTCCTCCTCTACAACTTGCCTGTCCTGTTTAACTAAACCTTTTCACCCAGAGCAGCAATAGAGTTTTGCTTAACTGCATGCTGGCAGAGATTATGAAAGATATCTGGATGCTGCTATGATATGCACTTGGGTCAATATCTTTAACTTTTACTGCACTTCTTTGTTGTTTGTTTAAAATATTTGTAATTGCCACAAATGTAACAGTCAAGTAAATTAAGTAGCAACCAGCTACAAAACTGTCATTGGGGGGAGGGCTGCCCACTTAAGCAAGAAGTCTTACAAATATTTGGACTGATTAATTCACCAGCTTTTCTTTACAGAGCTCTTTTGTGGTATAAAGCCATTCATTGACCAAGAGAGTACATTGTCCGTTTAGTTACTGTTTTGTATCTCTTGTCAAACAAAAGCCATTGCCTCTTACATCAGTAACAGCTGAATATTTTCTCTGCTTATACAGCTTCCTCTTCTAGCTGCTGGATCATCAAAAATTTTAATCAACTCTGATCTAATGCTAAGTACTGTGTGGCATTCATCATCTGTTTTAGCCCTTAATGCACCATGCAGGTTTTAATCAGAGGTATGCAACCATTAGCAAAAAAGAAATACAAGAATTATGATGGTGTCCTAAGCAGAGCTCTTAAGCCAACATCACAGGCAGCAGATAAGTTCACCTCCCCCTGCCGAGTACAAATGCAGGAGAATAAGATGGGTCTTGTTTGAAGTAATTGCAGCAGAACACCACTGAGGTTTCTGTTGTTTTGTTTTAGTACTAAATGCTACTACTTAGCTGCTTGGCTTTCTCAAATATTGAAAACAAATGTTGGCACTGTTGCTTTGGTGTTTGTTGCTGCTGGATCATCTACTTGATTTGGTGTACGCCTGTATCTGCCGCAGTTGCCAGAGGGAGACAGGGGGTTTGGAAATGACTGGCAAAACACAGCCCAGTACCTTGCTTGCAGAAGCCAGGCCTTTTGGTCTCTTACCTCCTCCCAAGCAAACTCCGTTAGACACTTCCGCTCTTCTTGTTAAGTGCAGAACTAGCTAGATCACTGCTGGCTTGTGAGTACAATTAGATCCGTGTGCCCTGCTTGCATGCAAGCAGAAAACTTAGCCTGTTTCTCCTGCATTTGGCCTCTATTCCAGCATCTCTTGCTTCCTTGTTTATTTAATCAGAGACTTCTATTCCTAACAGGATGGCAAAAGCCTCTTGCTTTTCCCTGACTCACTACTCACAAAGCACCACTTTCATTTGACTGAAAGAAGGCCCATTCAATACCAGGTCAAGAAGTTCCTTCTCCTGCTCCTACAGCCACCACAGCCCAATGGATTGAAGTCAGACAGCGGCAAGCCACTAGTAGGGTATCAGCCTTCGAATCCAGCTGACATGAGGAAGAGGCAGTGTCCATGCTGCAGAATTGTTTCATTTCTGCTACCTAATGGAAAAGGATAAAAGTAGTCTTTTTAGGGACAGCAGCAGGCTATGGATGCTGCAGTGTGACTTTTCTTCTGTCACTTGCACTCATGAGTGTACCTTGCTGGAAACGGCTCATGGGAGGGTGTAGGACCTCACACTCTTTCACGTATCCTGAGCAAAGCTACCTTTCATTGAGTTTCAGGTTTGGCTACTTCGAAGAAAACTGCAGTTGCTTGCTCAGCCCTCTCCTTTTCCCTCTTCCTTCTCCTTAGTTCTGGTACTGGCAGAGCTGTTTCAGGTCCTGACTTAAGAATAAGTGGTTGTGACCTGTGCCAGCCTGTAACATTTGCTTGAAACCATGACAGCAATAGGGAATGAAGCCATGTATCGCTCTTTGGTTGTGCCCCATACATTTGTCATGGGCAGGGTGAGCTGCTGACAGACCTTTGGGCTTGTGAAGCCATGCAAATGGTGCATGGTGGAATTCCTTCTCAAGCCTGCTCACATGGAGTATCAACTTAGTTAATTATGTTGATTTTGGGGTATGCAGCAGAATTTCCCTGTGTTACAGCAAATGGAGAGGACAGTGCCGTGGGATCAATTATCCTTTATAAATCGTTACCACTAGTGGGAGCTGGCCCTGGGCAGACGTTAAAAATTGGTTATTTTAATGTGTTGTCTGGGGTCTGATTTTGTTCATGTGCTTTGCTCAGTGCATAGCCACCAGTGGGAGGTGGGGTTCAATAGCACTGCATGTGTACTGTCCCACATTGGCTCCTGTGTTCAGCCTCCTGCTAGACTGATGTCCCAGACATGACTGGGCTTTCACACCACACTCCAGTGCCCTTGTAGCAGAAACCCTATGTAAATTAGTGTCTTTTATTTTGACATAGCCTTTAATGTGCAACATGTGGGTCTTTTAATGACCACCTCTGGCAAAAGCTTAATTTGGTTAGGAAGTGGGGGGGAATCAATGCTTTAAATCTACCTGCGCTTCCTGTGCCTGCCCTGTGACCAGCTATGCATGGAAGCCAGAGATTTTCCACAGCACCTAGGACCCAAACAGTGGGTTTATATTTTCCATTTCCTATTTAATGAAGCTCAAAACCAAACTGATTCCTGTTCCTTTAACCCAGGTAGGTCATTTGCTTTACCCCATTTGTGGGTATTGGTTAATCACTGCAGCATATTGTTGTGGGTTCCAGAGGTGGATGGATAATCAGCAGTACAGTCTCACAAAGATCTAGTTCCAGGTCACAGACAAGTAATGAAAAAACAGCAGTCACTGAGAATTTGATTTACACACTGCAATGGCTATGTGTGATAGCCCCTTTTGTAAGAAGGAAAAATCTCCCTTTGGAGACCACATTCTAGCCAGTAGCAAACATTCAAGCTCCCTGGTGCTTCAGATGTCAATTATACCAAAGCCTCTTATTGTATAATGCAGGCCTGTTATAATAATACTGTCTGGAACAGCACTAATAATGTGAATGAATTTCCAAACAGTGGAGATGGGAGGGGGAGATTGATCAATATAGCAGTAATGATGGCCTTGTCTTTCACTGAAATAATTGTGATATGGTTTATAGCACTTCCTATATCATGCTGTGCAGCAGTGTTGGTTTACTACCTGCTGTTACTGCTTTTGTATGAAAAGGTGTTAAAAAGAAACGTCTGTCAAGTTTTAAGTCTGAGTCTTTTTTATTGCAGTGAGGTTGTTCTAGTCAAGATGGTCTGAGGATAGGAAAGATGCAAGGTTTTCAGGGAGAAGTGAAATCTTTTATTAGACACACTGACACAGTTCGGGGAAAAAGAAGCTTTTGGATTCAGAAACCAAAATTCTCCATTTTTATAGGGAATTACTCTTCGTTTATCATACAGATGCTATTGGAAGGCCAGATTTTTTTCCAACTGGACTCATTCTGCTTGCTTGGACACAAAAAAGGCTCTTCTTTGAGAGAGAGTGTGTGAGCATTTGAACACATAAAGGTTCAAAAGAAAAGCTCTCTGGAACACTAAACATGTTTCCTATTTATGTGACCCCGCTTCTTGCCTGATCGTTGTGTGAGGTTTTCTCTGTTATACAACCACATACATAGCACGCACACTGAAACCCGTTGGTAGAAATATCCACTAAATCTTCTGATTAAGAAAGAACTTATGACTTTTAAAAGAGTCAAATTTTTTCATCAGCATTTGTATTCATGCAATAGGAAGCCGTATCCTCATAATGTGCTCCTGAATGCTAGTGGAGAAAGCAGCGAAAACTCCGTTAAGGAGGAAGATAACAGCATCCTGTTTGTTATATAGTAAGTTCTAACATTTTCTGCAGTATCTCAGAGTTACTTTGTTTCTCAATATGCTGGAATGATGGATTCCATATATTTTGTTTTGTGAAGTGAAAGAAATTAGAAAAGAATATAGCCTGAGCCTAATGATAAAAATCCTCTCTGTGGAAGCTCTTCATTACAGTACTTTTCAGAACAGAAAAGACGAACTGCTTTTGCAGTGGCACAGGTCCAATCTCAAACTAGAATCAATTGCTTTGCCAGCGCTGAACACAAAGGATGTTCATTGTTTGCAAACTGAATTTTTCTTAGCGTGTGCAAAACCAATGATCAGATTTTTTTTCCTTTTTTTTTTCCTTTTTTTTTTTTTTCTTTAGAGAAACCCCTGCAGTGTAAAAACTGCAGCTGATTCTGTGCTTCCCATCCCGGGTTGCAGGAAGGCTTCTTGCTTCACAGTGTGATTTCTTCATAACAGCTGCATGACAACAGCATGCCAGTATTTTGAAAAAGCAGTGGTCAGTGCTCTAAGGCAGTTGCTTGTGTTAGCTACTCACTGCTGCTCCGAGATTTTTCCTTGAGAAAATAAATTTACCTTTGGGATCATACTATTCTGAGGCTCACCTTGCTATATATAACAAAGCCATCTGTCTATCTACATATATAAGTTTGGCAGGAGTTTAGGGACCTTCCCAGGCCTGTCCCCTCCTGGCACAAATAACTGCATTGTATCGTGATTGGTATCAACTGATGAAATTCGATGTTAAAAAAGAAAGGTGGGGTTTTTTTTTCTCTTGTTATTTTTATTAAAAATTTGCCTCAGAGTCACTTTTTTCCCTAAAGCTTATGACCCTTTTTTCATAATAAGTAAACATACTTCTGCCTGACTTCTCACTATTGCTGTGCCAACCTTGCACATACTTCTTTCCTCCCCTTTTATACTTCCTCTTAGGTATATTTGCAGAGAGTAGTTGCATCCCTTTCCATGGCTTTTGCTGCTGAGCCAGTATCTGACAATTTGAGGTCTTTATGGAGTGGCAAAAACTCACCCAGGTATTCATAATTAACCCCGGGACACGGTGGATATGGCATCTACCTGACGTCATCCTGACTGTGATGGCAGTATTTTTTGTACCTTGAGAACTGGATTCCAAGTGGAGGCAGGCGATGCTAATTTTGGAAAGTTGTATTTATTTACTGGCCATAACCCTTCTGCAGAGCATTGAATAAGATTCCCTGATACTGAAAGTCACTCCATGCCAGAGCATGGGCTGTACATGTTCCATGGAAAACAGTCCCACTTGCTAACAGGAGAAAGAAATCTAGATGCTGCATTAGCTCTGTATGTATTAAAGCTGAATCAATTGCTTATTTGAATCCTGCCTACATGTCTGTTTACGCAACATCTCCCAGTTGGCTGCAGTTTCCTCAAAAGTCTGTGCAGCTGAATGACGTGTTGTAAATTACTCTGCGGTTTGTGGAGGTGTTCAATATTGGTATTTCAAGCTGTGCTGCCTGTTTGTTATTGATCATGTGGCAGTTTTTCTTCCCTGACTGAATAAGCTTAGCGGGTCAAAATTTTCTGTTGAATCCTCACAGGAAGTTATTTGAAAACTTTCTGCAGAATATGCAGAGTTAAAGATTTGCTTGCTTTTGCACGTTTGCACTGGTTTAACGTGACCACAGAAATGCTGGTAGGGAACTTACCAGGGGGTTGTGTATATAGTAGCACTAATTTGGTTTAGGGTGGTCCTGCAGAAACTTGTTTGCAGTATTCCTGAGCAATCATGCCAACATATCAGCATAAAAACCTCCCTCAATTGCCATTTGCTGATACGTATCTCAAGCTGACACAGGCTGAGATACAGAACCTGTGAGATTCTGAGAACCTTTGCTAAATATTTAACAAAGTGCTGAAATGAGAATTTCTTTCCTATATATTATATATTCTTATATATTTTCCAATATTTGGTATTATGGGATGTTCACTGCTTCTCTTGCTAAGATGCTATACAGTGTCAGTGATGACATTTATCAAAAATAAAAAAAGAAATGGCATACATTTTGTGAGGCATTCTGCTTTACATCTATTTGCAGATCTTTTTTTCCTGCTTGTTCACTAATTGGCAGCACTGGGTGATTTGTAATCTGTCTTCCCACTGAACCAGTGAGCGTTCTGTGTGCATATGCATATGTTTAGAAAGTCTTAGGATTAGTCTATGTGGTAACTAGAACCGAAGGAAATAACTGCATTCTAATTAATAATATTTTGATTAAGGTCTATTTGTAGACCGTGGTTTTGATGTAATTTAAGCTGATAAAAGAACTCACATTAAGCTATACTGAAATGGCTCTGAATCTGTGTCTCATGCTAACTATCGCTGAAATGCTAAGGGTGTGATTTACAACTGATTTAATTGGATTGGTTCCATTTACCATCTAAACAAGCCCTTAAATGTTGGAGTGTTTACCACCTGTTGTGACTCTTACCTTACAGAGATCTTTGTTCACAGGCAGGAGGGTGTGCACTATAATGAGAGAGGAAAAGGAGGGCTATAAATGTGCATCTCAGCTTGTGCATGTTATTAAGCTTGCCCCTGGGAAAAAAAAAAAAAAGAAAAGAAAAAGGTGAATTTTTTTTTCTAAAATTTATAATAAATTTTTCAGTGTGTTGATGGCAATTTCTGCCTAGCTTCTGACAAGTACTGCATTACATTCTCATCAGCTGGGATAGTTAACATGGAAAAGGTTTCTTTGTTTTAGCTGTAGTATATCATGTCTCTTCTCTTATGCTGCTGCTGCTGTACAAATCTAGGTCTTGTAACAGTTCATGAGCAACTCTGATAATCCTGAAAATATGAAGGTTTGCTTTTTTTATTTTTTAATTTAGCTAGGGTGTTGATTTTAGAGCTAAGTGTTTGCTATAGTCAGTGAGAAAGATATATTTAAGACAGAATTGTCTATACTGGAGAAACTCTGTGAGGTATTTTGACGTAATCAAGTTGGATTGTTGACATAACATAGTCATCCTGTTCCCCTCACAGTCTTCTCTGCAACTGTAATAGGCTGAGGCTTTCTTTGCTGATCTTTTGCAATAGTTCTGTCTTATCTGCTCTCCTGGTGGAGGAACGGTAATTGGATCTTGTAAAGAAAACTCAGTGGGACCCTCTCTGATGATCAAGGACTCTCAGGATTTATCTAAGTGGAGCAAAAACATCATTGCCAAAAGGCTGGACAATCTGGTGAGGAGAGCTTTAAGCTAGAAAGGACAGGGGAAAGACAGAATGACTCACAATCAAGTGAGGAAACCTGGACTGAACCAACCATCCAGGCTGGTATGGAAAGGGTGCAGGGTGATGTGGACAATACAGACCTGTTGAACTCAACAAAACAGAATCGAAGGAGTGTCGCCCTAAGTTTACGCACACTAGTAAGGAAGGGGAAGCATTGAGGGGAGGAAACACTTGTACTCTATCTTGAAAACCAGCACAGCAGGGTGCCTGTCCTAAATGCCTCTACAATAACACACAGACAGGGGAATGAACAAGAAGTCTGCATGCAGTTATAGGTCAGTGATCTCCTTTGGGATCACAGAGGTGTGGCAGGATAACTCTCACAACTGGGGCACTGCCATGACTGCACACAGGCTCTTTTGTAAGCACAGGTCTGGACAGCAAATGATACAAATCTGGGAGGAGTGGTTGATAGTCCAGACGGCGTGCTGCCATTCAGAGGGACCTGAACAGGCTGGGGAAATGGGCTAAAAAGGAACTTGTAAAGTTCAGAAAAGGGAAATGTTAATTCCTGCCCCTGGGGAGGAACAGCCCCATGCACCAGGACAAGCTGAGAGTCAATCAAATTGGAAAGCAGCTTTGAAGAGAGCTTGTTGACTAGGACAAGTTGACCAAAAGCCAGCAGTGCACCCTTGCAGCAAGGAAGGTCAACAGCCTCCTGGGCTGCACTAGGTAGAGCATCACCAGTAGGACAAATGAAGGGATCCTTCCCTTCCTCCCAGTCCTGGTGACAGCCACCTGGAGTTCTGGATCCAGTTCTGGGCTCCCCAGTACAAGAGATACATGAATGTATTGGAGTGGGTCCAGCAAAGGGCCATGAAGACTAAAGTACTCTAGCATCTGAAATGAGGCTGAGCGAGCTGGGGAAATATATTTAAAGAAACCCAACAACCCAACAGCAGGAAGTCACCCTCCTTTCCTCCAAGGTATGCTTACACTTACTTCTACCAGCAGCTTCCTTCCTCTTTGACCCCAGGTAACTCATTACTTTATCACTTCTTTTCCTCTTTGGTGTTCCATACTGCTCTGAATGTTGTCTCTCTTCGATGACTTAACTTAAATATTACCAGCACACTGGGCTCACCATTTCCTGCTGGCTCAGCAATCAGAATTAAAATATCTCACATTAGAGTCTGATTCAAGCAGAAAGTCCTACTGGGACATGAGCTCAGTGGCAAAAGCAATAATCAAGGTTTTAGGATTTGCTCGCAACCTTATTGCTTTCCTGAGACACTGAGGAATCGGGTGCCTTTAGGCACCAAATTCTGTCATCTTATTTGTACAGACTTTCACTTCCTCCTTTGCTCCTTCAATTTTCCTCACTGTCTAGCCCGAAATTCCCTTAATCTTTAGTATGCCATAATCTAATAGCCACTTGCTTTATAATTTCCCAGAGTTTATCAGAATTATGGATCTTCCTGCATACAGATTACTGGTATAGAATCATGAAATTATAGAACAGTTTGAGTTGGAAAGGATTTTAAGATTATCTAGTTCCAATCTCCCTGCCATGGGCAGGGACACCTCACACGAGACCCTGTCACCCAAGGCTCTGTCCAGCCTGGCCTTGAACACTGCCAGGGATGGAGAATTTACCATTCCTTTGGGCAACCTGTTCCACCACCACACTCGCAGTAAAGATCTATCTTATATCTAACCTGAACTTTCCCTGTTTAAGTTTTAACTAATTCCACCTTGTCCTATCACTACAGTCCCTGATGAAAAGTCCCTCTCCAGCACCTTTCTAGGCTCCCTTCAGATACTGGAAGGCTGCTATGAGGTCTCCACGCAGCCTTCTCTTCTCCAGGCTGAACAGCCCCAACTTTCTCAACCTAACTTCATATGGGAGGTGCTCCAGTCCCCTGATCATCCTCGTGGCCCTCCTCTGGACTTGTTCCAACAGATCCATGTCCTTTTTATGTTGAGGACACCAGAACTACACACAGTACTCCAGGTGAGGTCTCACAAGAGCAGAGTAGAGGGGCAGGATCACCTCCTTCGACCTGCTGGTCACACTCCTTTTGATGCAGCCCAGGATACGGTTGGCTTTCTGGGCTGCAAGCGCACACTGAAGCCGGCTCATGTTCATTTTTTCATTGACCAACACCCCCAGGTCCTTCTCCACTGGGCTGCTCTGAATCTAATCTTTGCCCAACCTGTAGCTGTGCCTGGGATTGTCATGACCCAGGTGAAGGACCTTGCACTTTGCATGGTTGAACTTCATAAGGTTGGCATTGGCCCACCTCTCAAAATCATTATCATTAGTGTTCAGCTCTTAACCACCTCCTCTTTCCATACAGCCAGATGACGTAAAAATGGAACATATTATTTGGGTGCAGGTCTCTGTTGCTCATATGCTGTCATCAGTGAACAGCTCAAGTTGCTTCATACATTGGTTTTCACAGCATGCTTCCTTAATGGCTTCCAGCATCTCTGTTTACAAGCTTTAGCAAATTCAAAATGCTGGTTTATATCAGTAAATGAGTCTCTAAGACGCATGTGGTTTTTGACCTTCATGTGCTCCCTCTCACTAAGGCTGTTTTTTCTAATCTTTCTCTACTCAGAAATGTTCTGATTCATCTATCAAGTGGAGAATAACTTAGATCATATCTACCCATCTTGGACACTTTCATTGTTCTCCCAATTGTTCTCCCTTCTCTCCTTTTCCATTCTTTCTAGCCTTGGATTCATATATTTTCATTTACAATTTATATATTTGTTTTATTTTAATTTGTATTTTATATTTAAAATGTCTTGTAATATTTTTCCTCCAGAATTGACCATCAGAATTTCATAAAGCCAGAAATTGCTTTTAGGATGCCAAATGGAGTCTTTAACTGAATGCCTAGCTTATGCTTGCAAGTAAGCAGGCTGATTTTCTGTACAAGCAGGTATCCGTTTTATACATGGAGCCTGCCAAATCATTAGTAGTGTCACATAGCTGTTTCACTGCTTCTTGCTGGCCCAGGAATCATAAACAACAAACCAATTCAACTTAGATAATTAATTCTACTGAAAAAATAACCTGTCCATGTCTTCTCAGAACACTCAAATTTTATGTTGGTATTAAAAAACATAATAGAAAAATTTGCTCAAACATTTGGGGAACAAAACTACATTATGTTTGTAAAGGTGTGTGTATATGTGTGTATACTGCTGCGTTTAAGTACTGTCTGGTGTGCCCAGCGCAGTGTAAGATAATGTGTTCATATTTTCATGCTTTTAAAGGTTTTAGTAATATTATCTAGTATATTGTCCCTCGTAGAGTTGTCTCTATTTTGTGAACCCAGCAAATTCCAGAATTCCTGGAATGTTCTCGAAATCAATGAGTAGTTTTCCTTTACAGCAAAAGCCCATCATCACAGACTCCCTTTGCCATGAATTTGCTAGAGCCATCTAGAAATAAGCATATAATTTTTCCAAGGATTTTACTTTAATAGCTAAATCTCTTACTCAGAGCCTAAAAGCACCTTGTCCTGTCAAGGTAATAATGTGTTAGCATTTGACATATTTTTCATTTCTTGTACTCTTTTGCAAAGAGGAGGCAGGAAAATCTTTTTTTTTTCTGTTATTTCTAAAAAACAACAAGGTGTTTAATTTCATCTGGTAGCAGCTAGGATTTCTGCTTCTGAATGTTATACTCTAGGGACCATGTCTGCTGACTGAATTGATGATAAATCTGTATCTCTTCTTTGAATTAGGTTTTGCTACAGTAAGTCATGCAGTTAAAAGTCATGGGGAAACTCATGTCATCTCAGAGACACAGGTGGGAGCACATAGGTACAACCCCAAGAGCAAACAAATCATAGTGATAAAGTTCTCTGAAACAAAGGATAAAATTTTCTTAGACTTTCATAGGGTTTTGCATCAGGCTGCAGGTAGCAATTAGATTTTGAACACCTACATCTTTATAGCAGATTAATTCACTTTTTTCTTTTGAATGGAATGTGCTGTGTATAGAATTGAATTCAAACACTATAAATCTCAGTAGAACTTCTCACTAGAACTGAAGGCCCTGGAAACAGAAGAGCACAATCATGGTGTAACGTGGCATGGCATATGTAGTTAGGTAAACTTGTCACTCCACAGGCTTCTTTCAGACAGCCCTCTTGGCTTTCAGTTCTCCTGTACGGGCAGCTTTTAAACATTTCAGCTGTTTACAGAGATTATATTGCAGTGGCTCTCTTGCAAATTAAGTCTGATTTTTCTATGTTGAATTCAGTTTCCAGTACTGTTTTAGATTTAGGACAATTAATTACAGTACTGATAAAATCAGGGGAAGTTGCATGCAGAATGGGAATACTAGCGCAAAGAAATTAATACTGGATGTTGCGAATATTGGAAGAAATAATTGCTTGATGTATGTAGTCAGAACTCTCCTGGACTCGGATCTATTCTAGGCAATGTACTTAAGTTCCCTAAACCTTTGTTAAATCAACATATTTTGAAATTGTAGGAGGATTTGAATGTTCCCGTCATCTTTGTAGCAGATTGATGGTAATGAACTTTACTCTGAAAAAACATATTTTATCTGTCCAAAAGCTTCTCTCTTGCCTTGGACACTTGTAATCTTATTCTTGTTAAAGCTATTTAATCACTTCTGCAAAATCAACGTGGAAAACTGAATGAGGCCTGTGAATACAAAGATGACTTTGTGAGAACTGATCTATAAAGATTGCTTTTGTAAGAAGTATTATTTGCCTCATGCCTCTTGTCCTCTGCTTTCTTATTTCAAAACCTGAATAGAAATAAGGAAACAAAACCACCAGTATTGCTGGCATGTTTCTGTTTTCCTGTCTTATAATTATAGCATCATTATCTGAATTTTAGTAAATGTCTGCCTAGTGCTGAAATTATCTCCAATGCACAGACAACACACAAATGCGTGTACAGGGAAAATAGCATTATACATGGTACATCTATACCTTGTGAGCTTAAATATCAGGTTAAAGGGAATAGGCAAAATACTGCCTGTGAGCATATGCCTTTTCAGATGTCAGTATGGTTGCTGATGAGTCTTCTGTTGGTATCTTCTATAAAAACTGTTGCTGCACTGCCAAGTCACACAGAAACAAATGTACACGAAGTCCTACACATGAGAGGCAAAGCGAAGTATCTGACATTTTTTTGCTGCAGAGTATCTTCTGCTGAATCAATATGGTTGTTGCTCTGGGTTGATGGTGTCGAGAACCTCTGAAAAATCATTCCCATGGCTCCACTTTTTCCCTTTGTTCCTTTTGCCTTTAAATCCAACAAACTCTCTGGTAAGAGGATTTATGATTTAAACAGACTTTCAGGCTGGTTTGGCAAGTTAGACTCCCATTCACTTGCATACAGACAAGAGCAATGAACTGCCCTTAATACAAGGTGGTCTTTTTAAAGGTCTACAAAACAAACCCAAATTGCTTGTTAATTTGAGTGAAACTGGGGATAGTAAGGCTCTGTGTAGTTTCACTGTTGCTCTTGGTGGGGTGATTGTGGCCAGATAAAGAAATACTACTTCTTCAAGAACACATTTTAAATGATCTGCTCTTCTCTGGAAGCTGCCAATTGTATACTCAGCCTTGCTCTCCATGTATATCTAAATGTTTCATTGGTTTGTGCCAAGAGATGGAAACAGGCCTGCTTGTTTTAATACATTCCTGATGATTTTTATGGAAAATCTAAATGTGTAAAGAACACAAGATCCTGTGTACCAGCAACCAAAAGGATATAATTTCACATTTGTTTCTCTGGGAAATCAGGGGAAAAAAAAAAAAAAAGGCAGTAAGAGCAAGCTCTTGATTTTAGAAAGACACCAAAGAAGAAAAGCTGAGAGCCATCAGAGCAGACCTTCCCATCTTGGAGAATCACAGAACAGACCAGGTTGGAAGGGATCTTGAAAGGCCATCTGGTCCAAACTTTCATGGGAGAGGGAGCCTACATGAGATTATCTAGCACCCAGTCCAGCCTTCTCACACAGCAAAGCAATCTGATTCCCCATACACTATCTGAGGAGAGCTGAGTAGTGTTTCCTAGCCTGCCTCCTCAGATTGCCGTGTTGGTGGCTTTCTATCTGATTGTTAATTGTTCTTTTTTATTGCATGTTTTTGTATTAGACACTTAGCTCTTCTTTGTAATTAGACATAGTGATTATAGTATCTTTTTATATTACACTGGAGTTTTCCTTTAATGCAGAAACCAAATAAAACAAAACACATAAAATACAAAAAAGGAAAGAATTGTAACAGTAACATTTGGGTCCGAAGGAGCAAAGAAGCGGGAAAGAGCAAGTTGCAGTTACTGCTTTTGGCTCCAGCTACAGTGTTCATTTTTTTTGTTGTTGTTCTCCAAATTATGTTTAGTCATTTATTACAATTCACTGAATGAATTAAATATAAAACCAATCCAGATTTTTAAAGGCAGACATGTGTTGTATCTAAACGCAACTTTTTTGTTGTTCAATTGCTGGGAAACATTTTTCTTCTTAGTGTAAATGTTTCCTGAGGAAAGGGTTGCATGGGGTGAGGAGAGAACACTCAGGATAGAAGGAGTATTTAATAGCACAGAGCAGATTCCTGCTGTTTCTTCATGGCAGCATCTGCACAGTGATCCGCAGTCTAATGGTTCCCCTTTATCTAAGATACTGGACATGTATTCCAGGAGTACTCTTCCACATGGCCCTGTTTGGGAGTTTGTTTCAGAACAAATTACCTTCCCCATAATAAGAATCTTTGCTTGAGGAATTATTTTGGAAAAAAGCCATCTGCTAGGAAAAACAAAAACAAACAAAATAAAATTCATGATTCAGAGAATAAAGCTTTGATTACTGCTCTCTTAGGAGGATGGATGAAGAAACAAGCATCCAAGGAGCTGTCCTGGAACATGTTTTAGAACAAGCTGTTGGGATTGACAATAATGTCATGCAGTGGCTTGTGTAAGATAGGCCAGTCAGTTGGTTACCAGTGTCCTTCACCGGCCATGGCTCTAAATGATTCCTGAATGGCACACAAGTACTGAGAAAGGTGATTCTTTTCTGGTACAAGCCTCATCAGTGCTTGGTGGCATTTAGTTGGACTGGCATGGTAAAGTGGGATAGAACTGCCCTGAGGAGGCAGCTGGTGAGGTGTCGTTAGGTGTTTGCTGAACCCACTACAGTTAAAACTAAGATGGTTCTGCAGTAGCTCAGTAGCTAATTCATGAGTGCTTCAACAGAGACAATAGTGAAGAGATGACATCTTATCAGTCAGATATTAGTCATACCTTCCACAAAGTATCTGATCCCATTCAACATAGAGTTCCATTAAATATAAGATTTCAGTCCAAGAAACACTAAAGTTTGAGTGAACTCTCTTATTTTTACATGATTTTTAAAACTGCTTTGATTCCCCCAGTTGCTTATACAAGTATAAATCAGGAGTAACTTTTGGAGCGACTGCATTCCAGAGCAAGGTCTGCAAATGAAATAAATCCTCTGTTTTGTTGGAGACCTGGGTGGAGGAGGACAGCCATCCTTTGTAAGAGCTGTGTTTTAAAGTGCACAGAAGATGCACCAGCTGTGTTAAAACAAGCCATTTTCATCTCATGCATACACCCTGCAATTCTACTTTTTAATTTCTAGGCAATCTCACTGCTGGAATCTTATTCAGCCATTGAGTAAAATATATGTTTGTCTTGCAATTATGTAAATAAGGTAAGTGGTTAAGATTTAGACCTAGAAGAATAATGTTAACATCATTGTCCCTTCAATAAACAGCAAGCTTTGGATGTAATGTTTTTTTGCTATATATGTTCCATGCCACAGAAAAACACAGGCTGACACAGAGATGATGTGGTATTCTTATTGTATTTAAAACAATATTTAGTCAGGGTAACTCCTACTGCCATTTACATGTGCTTGAAAGAAAGCCGTGTTCCATCAATGGGAATGTGTCAGAATTTTGTAATAAAGCATGCTGTGTAATATATTTAAACACAGCCCAAATTAATTAAAGTGTAGTGGACGTGAAAGATACATACTCAATGTGACATTTCAAATAGGGAGAAAATATGATAATGAGCTATTTCCATGTGTTGCCATCCTTCTGGTTAAATAATACTTCTGTTTTCAATGAAGCCACTGAGCAATAACATTCATTTTTGGAGTTCCACAGTGGTTAAAGCTGATTGTATACAGGCTGTAATCATTATCCTAATTCTGCCCAGGAAACCCTCTCTCCCCACCATGGAGAAATTTGGAATAAAAAGTCTCGTTCCAGGAAAAAGAATTTCCAAATAATCCCGGGCACCAAATCAAAATATGAGCTCCAAATCCGTTCCTTTTTCTTAATAAGAATCAGCACTTTGAAAAATGCTGCTTCGCAAGGAAATAATTGCATTAGTCAGCCTCTTGGCACTAGTCTGTGTTGGAGCCTTCCCTTAAAATGAGGCCCAGCCTTGCCCTGCAGTGCATCCAAATCCTCCAAAGATGCAAATAGCCCCAAGACCCTTCATTAGCAGGGGCATTTATTCACTGATGGAATTCCCATAGCTCTGGTGTTGCAAACAGCTGTGTTCTCACAGGCAGCAAACTAAAACATGGGACAACAGGACAGAAGGAGATCTGGAGGCAGCCTGTCTGTACCAATGCTCGAGAGAGCCTCAGGTGAGATGGACATTGTCTTGTGTGCTGAAGAACAGAAACCAAAAAAGGAGCTAGAAACAGAGGTGACTATTTTCATGCTGTCCTTTGCTCACAGATCACCCAGATGTCAAATTTAGCTCTGCCTTAGATGCACGGCTTGTGACTAACTGTATAGTCCAAAGGATTTACCACCTCTGCCAAATCAGAGCTTGCCAAAATCCTCCCCACCTGGTAAAATGATGGATGGAGCCAGACTCCATGTGGTAGGTACAGCTTTATGCCTGTGTTGCAGAAAGAGTGCTGGGGCACAGGAGAGGGGGAGACTTCCAAAGGTGCTCATGCAAATTAGCTGCAACATTTTATAGGTTTTTGTGCATCTGTGGGTGGGGGGAACTGCTACTGGGTAATTTACTTTGTGCTCTTCCTAAAGTACTACAGAAATACCATGTGAAAGGCAACAGAGGAATCCAGACCATGTATTCTGTGCTTTAACTACTGGGCCATGCTGGTTCTCCTGCATTTAGATTCAGCTCTTCTCTCTCAGCAGTATGCTAGCAATATGGTCTCAGGGTACAGCAAGGTGTCTGAACAAAGAGAAAGATTCTTCTGCTGCCTTGGAGGAGATGGTGGTCTGAAAATAGAAACACAATGGACAAAGTTCAGACCTATAGGATCTAAGCTAAACATTGCTCTGTTGTGCGCTGCTTGGCAGACTTGGCAGTGCCCAACAACCCCACCAAGAGGCAGGGGCAAGGGGCTGTCATGTCCCATCCTGAGGAAGACAGGGTTAGTCTCAGATAAAATACACATGCATCTGTGTTTGGGAGGCAAGAGTGTGAGAATGAACCAATAACAAAGTTCATGTCTTCTATCACCAAAGAAAGGGAAGTCAGGAAGAATGTGGAAGAGGGAGGTGGCATTAGAGCTGCCAGTGTGGGATGTTTGTGGCATTGATCGAGCTGAGATTAGTAATGGACAGAAACTTTCTGCCAAAATGTTTTTTCTTAGGGGAAGATTCCCCATTAGTTTTTAAAGGGATGGGGTTTCGTGTCAGAGACTCTCATCCTCATATTAAGAGTGCGTTGAGTGTGAGGACCATGTGTGTATTTGTCTATCCAAGTCTTCTCCTGCTTCCCAGTACCTAGACTGTAAATCTGACATTTAAGTGCTGCATGCTCTTGCATGCCCAAGTGTTCCTCTTTGCCTGCTGCAGATCAGACATTGGTAATTCACTTCAGCATCTTGTGGATGATCGGCCTATTGAATGACAGCTATTCTGTCTCAGGCTGAATAAGGTCAATTGTCCATCTAGCTTTGATAGTTCAGAGATCCCTCTTCTTTACCAAATAGAGAAGTTGTGAAACTGCAAAATCTGTTATGGAGCATAGGGAAAACCAGCCTTGCTTGTGACCAGTGTAGTTATCACTGGCAGAGGGATGGTGGGAGTTGATTGTCTGAACAGCAAGAGAAGATAGTGGGCTGGAAGGCAGAAACAAGAAAGCTGTTTGATACAGTGAAGGAAGGAGGGAACAGTGCGCAAGAGTAGAAATAACACATTGGGCAGCAACATTGATTTGAGGGAAGCACAGAAGTTCCAGCTCTACAGATTGACAACTTGGATAAATTGGAGAAACTAGTCCAGAATAGGTTTAGACAAAAGCAAACAAGTTCCCTTGTGTTATGCTGCCAGGCTGTGCGAGAATGGCACTGAATTCAGTACGGTCTGTGAGAGCCCAGAGGGCAGCTGTTGATAAAAACTTGTGCAAGAGAGACGAGGACCAGGGTGGGCTGGCTGGGTTTGGAAAAGGGAGAGTTGAAGAGGTGCAAGGGCATCAGTTAATCTGAAGCGTTGTCCATGTGGGTTAAGACATAAAGACTGCTGTAAGGGTATAAAATGGGTGAGACTGTAAGGAAATAAATCTGGATGAGAAGGGAATGGGAATGAAATAGCACATGACCTCTGGTAAGTAAGGGAGTGAATCTAGAGAGCAGGCAGAAAGGAGGGAGAAGGAAGGGGATTGCCTTTCTAATTACGGGTATCTCTAACTTTTCTAAGATATAATGGGCAGAGTATGACTAACAAATGGCTGAGTCACAGAAGCCGTGTGACTGAGAGTCTAAATTCAGCAGCTGAGGGGCTTGAATATTCGCATTAAACTTGGAAATAATCTTCCAGTACTATTCTGGTGCAGGTGATCCTGAATCTTCTGCAGCAAACCGCCCACAACTTTCTAATTGCTGTTTGGAAACATCTAGCTCAGTAAATAGGTCAATATTCATGCTGGCAGGCAAGTTTATTACCTGATTCACCCATTTGTAGTGGAGAAAGCCACTTTCGGCCAACTAAAGAATTGTGTATCCATTTTCTACCCATAGAACCATTTGCAAGGAACTTTAATTGAATGTTTGAGCCTTCACTTTAGCAATTCAGTGAATGATGTTGCTTAGAGTCAGAACAATGCTCTGCCGGTCTCTGTAACCCAATTTATTGCCATTAACCATCTACTACTTGTAGAACTTTCAAATACTTGATGCTTCAGGAAATAAGGAGAACAAGTGTCCTCTGTTTCAAGGTGCTGACTACTGAAAGTCTTTGTTTCATGCATCATTAATGCTGGCATAAATTGGTAGTGCCACCAAAAGAAGTGACCCATGCATTCCACTCGCCCTCCTCCTCCCATGTGACCTAGAATGCAGAACTGATGTAGGTTAAAATTATCTGTTGTCCTGGTCACCAGCTGATTAATCAGGGACAGTCATGGTTGTCTGAACTGTTTCAGATAGCATGTTTAGGGAAAAGATATAAATGTGAAATACCTCCCACCCCTCAAGAAAGGCATAGTTTATTTTCCTGATAGCAATTACTGAAGAAATGCAGGCTGATGGAAACCAGGATTAATGTCCATCTCCAGCTGAGCTGGAGTTTCTGAGTGCACAGTAGGGAGATTTGGGCAGCAGTGGACTTTTGTGGGTAGTGTAAATTAATGAAGTTTACCTTCTTCTGACTTGGCAATCTGTCGTTTACATGAGACAAGTGAGTTGACCCACTTCTCCCTTACTTTTTATCACAGGTAAAGGGCAATAAAACAAGCAAGCTGGCTACTGAGGACAAATCCAGAGTAAGCAGACTTTTAGCCTCAGGCCACTTGGCTCATTGAAGCTCCCTAGGAAGCCACCAAATGAATACATGATTTTAAAAAGTGCACAATTAATCCTTCCTTCCATAAAGAAACAGTCCTGACCTCCCTCTTCCGCAGCATTTTTCACAACAGGAGCTGAACTTTTTCCCTGGGAGCTCCACATGGGCAGAAAGGAATCAAGGAGTTACCTGACTCCTAACCCTTCCTTAGTGCTCTTCCATCCCTTCTTCATAATAGCCAGAGGGTCTCAGCAGCTGATGCTTTCATGGAACAGCAGGGAGGAGGTAGTTCCGATTTTTTTTTTTCTTTGTGAAAAGTTTCCCTGTCACAATTCCCTGGATGGTACGCAGTGTTCTGAGCTTCTTCCTGCACAATAGCTTGTTTTAAACATTTCTGTTTAATCAAGAGTGAAGTAAATGTCAGAGATTCAATGTTCTAGATCAGCAGTTTCCAACACTGATATATCTTAATCAAGCAATTAGGTGCCTTTTTTTGTTATTGTTTGGTGTTTTCCACATTGGAGAAGGGAACAGATTTGCTGCTTTGCTCTGATGACTGCTAGCAGCAGTGTTTGTTGTTAACAGAGACATGTACACCTAACCACCAGTTGGCAGGTGTTAACACTTTGTTACTTGCTATTCCCACATGCTGAGGATTGTGGGAAAGCTGTCAAGCTCTCTGTCTTGTGTAAACGCTTAGCTTTTACAACAACAACAACAACAAGAAGCTCTGAACAAATGCAGAAGCTCTGCAGGAATGCAGCACTAGCAAGAGGAACAATAGGATGGATTCTCAAGGCCTCTGGCTTCAATGGGAGGAAGTATGAGGCTTCGTGGAAAGTTTGAGGTATTTCCTTATCTTGGTTTGGAAGGGGGAAGATGGAGTTCAAGTGCCTTTATATATATATATATATAATTTTAATTGGTGATATGGTCTGATCTTCAGAAGAAAGAAGATGTACTGTGTGTGCCCCAACATTTCTAGTTTGCTTCTGACATTCATACTCATTTGTATTCAGGGAAAAAGGTATGAATACAGCATACAATCTGAGAAAATAGCACAGAAAGAGGTTAGGAATGCTTTGATTTGTTTGGGGGTAATTGACAAGCAAGAAGTGTGATTTTCTATTCATACAGCCCTTTTGGAGAACTCAGACATGGCCAGAAAAAAAAAAAAGATCCTCTTTGAACTATGGCGAATACATACACAAAAACACATCTTTCTCTCTTTTGCTTGTTGTCTTCCACGCGCTCACACATACTCTGGCTTTGCAGGCACAAGGTCATTGCTTTATAGTTGAGTGATCCAAGTGATTGGTTTGTTGCTGATGAAGTGAGGGTTGATTGATTTTTTTATTTATATGAAGACAGTAAAGAAGGAGGAGTGGGAGGTGCAAGGCAGCTTGTAGAGGCAAGTGCAAAGCAGAAACTCTCTAGAGCAAGTGGGTCAAACACTGTGGTGACTTAAATCAGTGATCGATTTATATGGCTGATTATAATAGGACTGTACTACATAACTGCTCCCCTTACGCTGAAACAGTGTTATGTTCATCACTTCTTTAACCTGCCTGCTTATGCCCCCAGCAAGGAGGGATTTCATGCATTTTCTTTTTGATGGGAGTGCTTCAGATGAAAGGAACATGATAAAAGCGGTGACGGTAGATTTTCTTGCATGTGGGCTATGGATGGGTAGCATTTAGAACATGGTTTCAAGTTTGGAATCATTTTCTGGTTGATGTCACATCCAAACTGAGCATTAGCTTTGGATCAGCGTTATGATGGGGTAGGAAAGAAACTTCTGCTTGTACAGTAAACTGCGTTCAGGATAGGGTATTTCTGCAGATACAACCATTATGGCTTGGATCCACCAATGCCCGTCTGTCAAATCTGAGGAGATGTCCCCTGACAGGTGGGTTGGCCAAGTTATTTCCTGGAAAGGTTCCTACTGCATGACAATAAGCTCTGTGGGATTCAGTGGTGGCTGAGCAGCAGCTTGTTAACAGTATGGTTGCACAGTCATGCTTTAGTGGCCTGCCCCCAGGTCTGTGTTACACAAGGCAGTGTCAACATAGCCTTGAAGTCTCTAAATTAAAGTTGATTTTAATTCTGGAAGACAGGTTTGAGACTACTCAAAAGTTAGGGGCTTAATGAAGAAATCACTGAATAAAATTGCCTGGGCTGTGTTTTTTTATTGGGTGGGATCCCAATGGATTCTTCTGACTTCACAGGTGTGTGAACCACTGTGATGAACAGGATTGTTTTAATGGAGTTAGCATTATTTTCTGGACATGAAAATCATTGCTGGTCCTGGGCATCACTTTAAAAAACCTTCATCTCTGTAGAGCCACATCCTGTGAGCCGGCTCTGGAAGATCTGCCTGCCAAACTTGGGTGTGTGGAGGAGGTACTGGCTTGCATACATCTGCATGATGTAGTTCCTAACTTCAAACTTCTCTTAAAATACTATTTGCTCTTGCTTGGACACAAGAAGCAAATCAGGGGAGTCACTAATATTGGTAAAATCAATATATGGAACAAATATAACACTTAATGTGCATAGGCATGGTAATGAATTTGTTTCTGTACATATTAAGTGATACTTGTGTCTTTTGAAAACCCTACATAGAAAAATCTTGTAGCACATGGTAGCCATGTTGAAAGTGAGAGGAGGGAAGACTGGTCATTTCATGAATGGGACTTGAAAAGCATGTGCTGGTTGTTTTTGGAGTGCCCAGGTGAAAATTAGGTATTTAATGTAATGAAATTGTTGATTTGATATAAGTGTATGGCTTCAGGCTGGCAGAAAACCAAGTTAACAGGCAATAAGGTCCTTTTCTGAGACTGGAATTCTGTCTTCTCACCTGTTCATAGCCAGGCATAGCTGTGAACACAGCCTCATGCACTGCAGCACTGAGCAAAGTGGGTCATCCTGTTTGCATGATGGTTAATGCTATTTCACTTTGCAGTGCATAGGTTGTGAATGATGGTAGCAATCCTCTGTATGCTTCTTTGTTGGGGAGTGAGATCTCCCTGAAATGTGGCAGTGGCTTTGCTGTGACCATATGAGCTCATCATATTACTATTTTCTACTTGTACTGTGGAGGTGCCTAGATGTCTACAGTGAAGACTTGGATATAGCTTTTGGGGCTGTAGTCATACACAAGAGTCAGTTCCTCCTTAAGGGGTTGTCTGTCTGGAGTGCTGATCCTGCAGGCACAAGACCTAACACTGAAGCTACTTGCTTGTACAGATATCTGAAGGACTGGAGCTGAGTTTCACGGCATCTCAGCGCCGTAGTTCTCCTAATCTGAGTAAAGTCATCAGCATTTTGCAAGGGTATTATTTGTGTATAATTTGTATTGGTTGATCTCCATAAGTGAAACAAGGAAAGGTTTCCTGAATTCCTGGTGGGATTTCTGTTCCTTTTTTCTCTTCTTTATGAACTTAATTTGGGTTTGGTTGGTGGGTTTGGGGTTTTTCTTATTTCTTTCTTTTTCCCACCCCACCCATGCTTAAACAGTTCCTGGAAATTCTGTACTTACCCAGCTGTACTGTCTAAGGAAAGCCAAGGGTTTTTTTTCCATGCATCAAAGTCATAATAGTTTGAAACGACTTATTAACTCACTGAGTTTCCCAGAGAGAAGACATCAGATACTTAACTGATACGCCCCTTGTACTTAGCCAAAAGGCCAAACAAAGGTTAGGGCAAGTGGATACACGTGACTTCTTTATCCAAGTCCTTGAGTATTTCCCATTAGCTAACCCAGAGTTTTTTTTTCTTTTGCAAGCAAAAATAATTAACATGGATCAAGTAAACTGGGTTAATTTATTTTCATTGCAGCCCTCCTTCTGGTGAGACTGCATTCTGTGGACAGAGAAGACATTGCTGGTTGCTCAAATGGCTGTCTTGCCTGAAAAAATTCAGCAATCACCTCAAACAGCTCACCTCGGGTTGTTGTTTAAAAATGCATAGAATGAAATAGTTGTAGATCAAGTTGATTTGTGTGCTAGCAAATGGATCAAGTAAACATTTCCTTGTATACAACCACTTATTTGGTGCTGATGACAAAATTGTGTTCACATGTTTCTGTGACATTTCATAGCAGTATGACTTTTTCTTGCTACTATTAAATGAAGTTCTAAAATGCTGCAGTTCCATAGGTTAGTACTGTCTTGCTGTGCTAGCAATGAAAAAATATTTGTTTGGACTGGCAAGAAACACTGTTATTTTATTTATTGTGCTTTTTGTTGGGCACATTATATATTCTGTGCCATAGCAGGTGATTACACAATATATAACCCTGACTGTTCACAAGCATCTGCACCCAAATCAGGATGGTGAAACCTGTATCAGTAGAAACACTGTGACCTATGACTAAGTGTTGTCTGTGTCTGGAGTTCCCAAAATGCCATGGATATGCTCACGCAACAAGAAATGGTGCACCAAAATAGAACAGTGCATGAGAAAGACTCCCGGCTGCAATAATATTTCCTCAGCCGCACTCACTGTTAGGCCCTTCCTGGTGGAGCTGGACCAAATCCACAGGTCATGTTGACTTTATCTGGATTGATGGGGTTTCAGCAGCTGTCCCCTGCTGCTTTCAGGAAGTCAGGTTGGGAGCTGTTAGGTGAAACAGCTCTCTAAGTTTAGAAACGATTGCCAGTGCCTAGCTATGAGTGACGGTACAATTTGTGTCTGAAAGATTAGCATCCAGCAATACATACTGTGTCCATACCCATGTCTGGTGTGTCAGAGGATTCTGTAGGAAGAAATGGCAAATATGGGGCAAATATGGGGCTAGCTCCCTTGCTCTTCTGGACTACAGAGAACTCCAGCTGATGTGGTATGCAAGTTCTGTGCCATTTTGCTGTGTTGTAGGTTTCAGGAAGGTATCAGAGAAGGGCTGAACCTACTGAACCTAAAATAATGCCAAAGGAATCTCTCCCTTTTCCCTGGGTTTGTTTGTATCTTGCCTGCAACTTGCTGCCAGACCAGTGGGGCCTGGAGCTGATAAGAGGCTTCTCATGGGAAATAGTTTTTTCAAGCTGCAACTCTGAGCTGTAGGACTTGGGGAGTCAAGGAATCATCTTCTCTCATCAAAACACACAGATGTTTTGCAGACCTTTGTTTTGATGCTAATCAATTATATGGATTTTTGAATAGTTGGATTGTAGGTGGCAAATTCTTGGATCCAGTTGGTAACTGGTACAAATAGCAGAAAGTGAACAGCAACTTTGCTGCCTTTTTTTTTTTGGGGAGGGGGGGAGGAAGGGGTGGTGGTTTGTTCTTTTGGTTTTTGGTTGCTTTATTTTTTCCTTGGAAACTTAAAAATTCCAATCTTGCTGTATTAAACTAAGTCATGCAGAAATGCTCCAGATGTTCTTTGCATTGTGGAAACCAAATTCAGCATTTTGATGAGGTTTTTTCCTTTGTTTTTGAGAGACCAGACATTAAACTATTAGATACGTTAGGTAACAAAATCTTACCTCTGCTCTCCTTCCAGTTATTTGTATTTTTCCTAGCTATCTTATTAAAGGTGGACTCCTTCCAACTTATCATGTAAAATACCAGGTTCACTAGCAGGTAAACTGATGAGTCTTCTTTGCGAGCTGGGATGTCTAATGGCACTGGTGGACTACTAGCCTTTAGGCTTCATCTTCTCCTTCACTGAATGCTCTGATGGCAGCTGAACTGACAAGAAATTTTGGTCAAAAGTTGTAGAACGTATGAGCAAATAATTTCTATGGTATTTTTTTCTGTTTTTAAAAACAGCTGTATTTGCTGTGATGTCTGGTGAGCCCTTCTCAGCTCCCTCCATTTGCAGGAAGAGGCAATCTTTCTATACACCTAAGGGAGAATCCATTGGTTTTTTTTTCTTTTTTTTTTCTTATCAATAAGATTTGTGCCCTGATTTTCCTAGCAATTTTCAGTTCTGACCTCTCTTTGAAATGTAAACGGTCTTCATCATAGTATTTTAATGGAAGACTATGTCTCTGCTTAACAATGAGTTGCCTGCCCTCACTTCACCGTCTGTGTGTGAAGAAACAGAAATGCTGAGTTTGGGAATGCTCACTCCCCCCCTTCCCCCCCGCCGCATTAATCCCTAGAACAATGGGATCCATGCCCATTTTGGGATGCTGGCAACATATTTCAGAGTCCTGCTGTGACCTCCTGCTTATGCTGTGGTTTCTGGGTGCCTGATTAGGAGAACATCCAGAAGCATGGAGCAGCTTGTGCCTGAGCATTTCCAAGGATTGGTCTGGACACTGTGTAACTTCATGGGATAGTCCTTCATCCCCAAAGTGAGCATGGACTTTCAGTGCTCAGTTCCTTCTGGTTTAATGGAGAAGAAAATAAACCATGTCCATTATCAAATCATGCAGATTCTTTCCACAGGATTTGTAATTTCAAAGTTGTTCCTCTTATTGTTTTCAGTGAAGCTGTTTGAGGATTTCCAGGGGTACTGATATTTTTAATCAAAGCCTTTTTAACTTGAAAGGTAGTCAGCTGTCAGCTCTCATGAGGCTGGAGCCAGGTGACTGGTGAAGGTCACAGCAAAGTGACAGATGCAGTGTTATCTAGCCTATTATCAGTGATCCCACCAGGTACAGTTCCGTATCTGACCATATGACAGCACAGTAGCCTGTTTTGATCTTCATTTTCTCCCTTTAATTGGGTGGCCTTTCTTGTTTCTCTCCCTGCCTATAGTCTTGTTAACTCATGAGCATGGAATGGACTGGCCAGGTATCAAAAGACTGGGTACTTAAAGTGAACAAAACCACAGAGCAGTTTCTAGCAATTCAAAGAATATGGAATCATTTGCACTTCTGATACCACCTGCTTTGTGTGCCAGTGATTGTAATGGGAACAAAAAACTTACAAGGGTCAGGGATAAAAAAAAGCATTTTTGTGGAAAAAAATAAATTAAAGCAAGCCCAACAGAAGTTGTCTTGAAGTGAAACAGAAATGTTTGTCATGAACTGAGTGAAGGAGGTGGATATAATTACTGCGAAACAAAACAAATGAAGATGGCTTAACAGTCATTTAAATTTCGGATACTTAGCATTTCTGCAGTGCTACAGATTGCCAGCTCTAGGTAAACATGGAAAATGTCAGTCCAGTCCTTTTTCTGGGGTTTGCCAGGATCACAGAGGTACTAATATAGAAATCCATCAAATACTATTACCTCCATATATGTGTTAATAATATTCTTAATCTTCATTATATTTTCTCTTGGGCCTATATGCTGCACAAGTATTTCTTGGCATGCCTACAGATCTCTAATTGTTTGTATATTTGGCTTGCCCGAGGCCAACTTTAAATGAATGTGTACAGGAATCTTTGTGGTGTATGGGATTATTTAAGTACCATTGCTATACCTGTGTGGTATTGTTTATCACGTGTCATCCCATTCAAAAAGACTCAAAGAAAATGCAGGAGAATCCTGTTGAGGTTTTGACCAAAGTGATATATTGGGGAATCCAGTCAGTGATATTCAAAGGTGTCAGGGCTACTGCTGCACATTTCAGACTTCTGTTGATAGAAGAAATTGTTTATACCTTTTTCCAGGGTAGCCTTAAGGGGATAAGGCTGTGCTTGCAACTAATCTAGAAGTGCCTGAATTAGCTCTAACCTCCCTTGTCTGATAGCAAAGTTCAGTGTGTGCAGAAGTCTTGCCTCTGACACTTGATAAATACACAGGGGACATTTCCTCTCAGGTGAGCTTGCTTCTTAGCCTGAACCAGAACTGGGCTATCTTTTTTGCTTGCTTGTTTGATCTCCCTCAGCTGCCCTTCCTTTGGAGCCCAGCATTAAACACACTGCATGCAGCCCTCTGTTTTATGTGCACTGGAGTGACCAAGGGGCCACTGGAGATGGGCAGCCAGTAACTGGAATACACCTGCGGCAGTGGAGACTATGAGTTTCTGAGAAAATGCCAGTGGATGGGGGGGCAGAGGCAGGCATAGATCAGGAAGTTGGGCCCACAAGAAATATGGTGCTATAAAAATTCTTCTGGGAGGTCCTCAAACCATTGGCACGTCTCTGTTGTGGTTTATGACATTTCTGGCATGACAGAGAATGACAGCCCTGTCTTTCAGTGATCAGGATTATTTATTGTGTGCCATTGCCTTTGAGCCAGCTGTTCCAGACAGGTACTTTCACGTCCTTTCCTGATTCCTGCACTGTTACTCTGCTTTGCTGTTTCTGTGTGGTGTTATCTACCACTTGAGGAAAACAAAAAAGAGGGTGAGAAAAACGTGCTGGTGTATTTGCTTGATTGGCACACTGCAGGGGCCAGAATTCTCAAAGAGTTTCTGTTCCTGTGTGACACTGACAGTCTAAGCAGGGCAGTCAGGTGTGCAGAACAGAGCAGGCAAATGCCTGCAGAAATCTGGCTCATCATGGCCAGCACGCTCTGATGTAAGCACAAATGCAGATTATGAGGCTTAGTGCTATACCACGGACACACTCAGAAGTGTTTGGCAATGGTCCAAACAGTGTCAGGATTGAAGCTATGGCAAAAGAAAGGTACTGAGCTGCATGGATTTGCCCCATAGACCATATGTGGCCCTTTGGCCAACAGCTGATCTGCCTGAATTAAATCATTCCACAGTTAGTATCCCTGACTCAGTTCCTATTGTGTATTCTCTCTGGTGGTTCAACCTGGACAGATTTCCAAACTGCTCCAAGTGGTTTGAGTGCCATAATGTGGTGAGTGGCCTGGCCTCTGTCATGCTGAAGTGCTTTCATAGTTAAGTCCTTCTGCAAATAAGTGTTTCCAGCCCTAACGTGATGAGCAGACTTCCCCAAAGGCAGTAAGGCAAGCTAGAAGAGTAGCTGCTCACAGTTTCTCTTTGGTTCATTCAGGTTAAAAAATCAGCTTGATGTGGAGAAAGAGCAGAGGCCTCTGTTGGCTGCTTTTCAAGACACTTGTACCTTCCTTTTCCTCACTTCTGCAGTGGGGAATTGTGATTTCTTTTCCCTTTCACATACCCTTACCCCATCACACACCTACCCTGTCTCTAAAGCTACCACATGGAACTTGTCACACCTCAGTGCCCTGAACCCAGCATCTTAACCTGCTTCCCCTGTGCTCCCTTGCTTTTTGTTTTCTTTGTCTCTCTTCATTTCACCTCCTGTTAAAAGAAGTATCCCCCACAGAGCTGTGCTGGAATAGAGGCTGTATGTGGGCCAAGAGAGGAGAATGGATTTAGACACCCCTAAGCATAGTGAGTCTTCTTGACAAACCGCCTGGTTATTCTGGGTGAACAAAGAGAAACAGATCTAACTCTTAGCCATCACCACCAAAGCCTGTGCTGCTGCTACACTCCAGCCAATGCTCAGTTCCCGTAAGAGGAGCAGGTCACTGGGAAGGTTTCTGCGGCTGAGCTCCAAAACTCTCCCAAAGAGTCTCTGGGAGTGTCAGCAGATTTCTAACTGAGCCAAGAGAAGGGCCTTAGCGCATCGCCTGGCTAGCTGACAGCACCTCTGAGCCATGCATAGGGTTAGCTGTTGTCACACGCGCAGCCTTCCCGTAAACTCAGGGTGTTCGGCTCTGCCCATTCCCTCAGAGATTGGAAAGGACAAGGGCTACGGAGGCATTTGATCTGCAGAGGCTGGTTCAGCACAGTGGTTAGTGCAGTATCTCTGGGTGGTGAAAGAGTGGGGAAAAGTTATGAAAGAGGCTTTTTGATTTTATTACTTTCTCCCCTCTCCCTGCATCCTGTCTGCAGAGAGCTCTCACCAGATTCATGGACCTGGCCTGCCATGTGGGTTGAAAAAAAGTGGAAGAGAGCAAGAGAAAAGCAAGGGAATCCATTAAAAATTGCCTTTGCTACCTCATTAATCTTTTGCAGCAAATAATACATGCAAAACTTGGGCTAGCAAAGTCTCCAAAGAATAACATTTTTTTTTGTGAGGTTTTAACAAATTAAAGAAATAAATTAAGTCACTAGCACAGCGGGGAAGTGCTGGAGGCCCTCAGGAGTTGTACATTTTACCATTGTTCTAAAAATAAACGTGGGGGGGAAGTTTAAAAGTCTTTCAGTTAAAAAATAATATTTGCTTTAAGTGGCCGTGTTTGGGTTTTTCTCCCGCATGGCACTTCACCAGCTTCCCTGGCCCAGCAGCTAACTGATGGAGACAGAAGGCGAAAATGGTAGGAGTGGAGGTAGCAAAGCCATGTGGTGAAGAGACAGGCATGCTGGGCAGGGGCATAAAGGATGTAAAGCAGAAATGAAAACCCCCAAACCTCACTTCACTGCAACCCCTCAGACAATGCATATGTTAGAGATTAGCAATTGGCTCTCTGATACCCTAGGACCAAACCAGTGGGAAAAGTTCTGGCAGCTTTGGTGTGTTTTGTAGAGCGGTGGCTGGTGCCCCAGATAAATGGCCATTCTGGTCCCCTTCTCTCTTGCTATACTGTAGACTTGTCATCATTTTAACGAGCAGAGCAAGACTTCCCAAGTTGCCAGAAATCAGAATAACAAGGGCTGCCTTCTGATTTTTCCTTTCCATGCTCCCTTTTGTAATTTACAGTAAAATGCCTAGAGAGAACAGCATTACCTCTCTATTTTCTTTTCTCCCCTAAAACTGAGTGCTTCCCCTCTCATCCCAGCTGCTGCCCCACTACTTGCTTCCACTCCCTCTGCTCTCTGGGCTACCTCCACTTGTCATTCACTGCCTGCTGTTATTTCTTCCAACTACACCCTGGCCTCGCCTTGGGGAAGAATAACTATACTCACTCTGTAGCCTGTCCTGGAAATATGAATAACTGGGTTTCATCAAAGCTGGCTAGTCTGTGTGATCTGCAGGCAAACAACATTCTGGAGGAGGCTTTTTAAAGGTGTGAATGATGGGTGTGTGTATAGTTCCCAATCAAGAATATGACCAGAAGTCAGGTATCATGAATTTCTCCTACTCTAGCCCTTGTTCATGCTGAAGATGAGTGCATGCACATTAGAAAAGAAACTAGCTAAAGGATGCCTTCAGAGTTGCAAAAGTGGTCTTGGCAATCGTGGATAATGGTTGGGCTTGATCTTAAAGGTCTTTTCCAACCTTGTTGGTTCTATGATTCTGTGACAGGCAGGGCTGCTGTTTTCTGGCAGATAACCTACAACTTCTCTGTAATTGGGGGGGGCCCCCCCCCCATATCACCTATATTCTGCAGTAGTGGGAATTAAATATGTGCATGAACAGTATAAGGAAACATTTACTCTGACATTCTGTATAGTTTTTTGCTGCTGGAGCTCTGCATTTGTTCCTCCAAATTCAGCTTCCTTCCTTGCAGAAGCCCTTCAAGGAACTTGGCCACTGATTTCATGTGGATTACCTGTGAGTGGAGTCATTGAATGTGCACAGTATCCATACACACATGCACTCATACACACATGTGCATGGTACTTCCAACTCAGCAAATGCCAGAGCTCCAGTTACCCTTGGTATCTTCAGTTACTCCCTTTGTGAATGTTTTTTTGCTGTAGCTTTTGATTGCACATGCTTCTGCTATTTTCCCTTTCTGTCATCCCTGCTTTATTTTGTGCATAGAATGGGCTGTGCTCAATTACTGAACAGCAACTTAATATTTAGTTTTCTCCTTACTGCACAGTGTGCAGCCCCTATACTTTTTTACTGCACAATATTCAAGCCCCACTTTGATGACAAAATGGTTGATTTCTTCACGGGCTTTTCTCTGTCCTCATCATTGTACATGTATCTGTGGCTACACAAGTGATTTATAGTGGATCTTGTTCTGGTACTTGTCCTCAGCCTCCTGATGGTGCCCACTTACTGCTTTCATTCTTGGGATGGTTTAACAGTGAAAAAAAATGCCATGGAAAGACGTGTAATTTGCTGTGAAGGGAAGTAGCTACTTTATGTTGTTCATGTTTGCAGCTAATGCATGTTCTAATGATGGGTAAGCAGCAAAGATGAAGGTTGTTTTATGCAGCCTGCTTCTGTTCTGAAAAAAGGGGAAAACTGCTTCTTCTCAGAAGGCTATGGGAAGGGCAGAATAGCTTTCACAGAGGGCAGTGTCTGGCATCCCATTCTCCCTGACACCCCCTCTCCAGACACAGATTTTCCCTCATGGGAAAATCCTGAGCATGGCATTGGGCCACAAAATCCCCATGTTCTCCCTGTAGGGGGTCTCCTGGGAGCCAGAGGGATTGGTGCAGGGCTTGGGGCTGAGCTGACCACACTGAAAACTGTGGGACTGAGAGAAGGATTGGAAGCTCCCTAGCATGTGAACACACAGCAGCCAGGAAGATGAAGTGAGCAAGGAGTGGGGGTGACCTGGTTTTTTTCTGTTCTAAGATCTGTGATCTCTTGTGTTTGAGTAGCCTGGATTCACATCTGTGTAGATCTTCACTTCTTTGGCATGCTTGGATTGCTCACATTAAGGAAAAGGTGTGAGATCACCTCAAAACCCTGGCCACCTTGACATCCAATTGCACCCTAAATGAAACCAGCTTAGCAGCAGCTGTACTTCTTTGGCCACATCTGCCTGTGTTGTACACTGTTAAATCCCAATGACAATCCTGGATCTGGAGCTCTGTAGAAAGCTTCTGGCTCTTTCTGATTGTTGTGTTAACTCCCAACTGGTAGGCTTTCTGTGGTGCTGGCATTTTCCTGAGGACAGAGGGAATACACCTGGCTCCTGCAGGGATGCAATAGCAGCCATTACGTATAAGGAACACATGAGACATTGTATGGTGTTGGACTCATGTGACTAACGAGAATGGTTTTTGCTGGGCTGAGGATGACAAGGAATAATCTCTCTTTCCCTGCATTTAGCAAGTCAGCAAGATGTTTGAAGGTATTGATGGTTGGATGGGACTTTGGCTAGATCGGTGTTTAGCATAAGCCTCTAGCAGGCTGAGAAGAATGTCTCTGAGACACTGATGGACTGTTATAAATATGGGGTTTATGTGTGAGGATGGATAAAACTAGTGAGGAGGCTGCCAAGTGCTAATTGAAGAAAAAGAAATGTTTTTCCATCTGTAATGTTTTATTGAGGATCTCCTTTACATAATCTTAGCAGAACTTTATTTTGTGTTTTAAAGGCTAGAAGGAGTATCCAAACCAAGAGATTGAAAAGGTACACAACCTGATCAGTTTTCCAGGGTAGGTGACTAGAAAAGAGGTGCTCTCAGCTTCCTGAAATGTGGAGGACATGCTTTAGCAGCCATCATTTAAACCACAGGGAAACATATCTATATGAATGATGTCTCCATTCAACCACTGCGGGAAAAATAAATCCTTACTCACCAGTCACTGTGGTGTGAAACCCTTGGCAAGGACCATGATTCGGTCTCTTCTGAATTGCCAGCTCTCTAAGCAAACTGTATGTTACTGAAATAGAAGAAACTGTTTTCCACTGGGACTTAAAGTAATTTGTATTGAGCGCTGGGAGTTTCCAAGCTACTGTATTTTTAAACCGTCTTTGTTAAACCAGGAAAAGGATCCTAGAGCATAGAGATTTTGAGTCAGTGGTCTGGATCTGCCCATCGTGGTCTGGATCTGCAACTGGTTTGAATTTTTGTACAACGTTTACCAAGGTAGGGACAGAGATGCCAGTAGCTTCTGCTTTAACACTCACCATGTAAGCAGAGAGCAGCTGAGTCGTGTGTCCCCCCATCACTGATGGCTGACTCCAGCCTTAAGTACCAAAAAACTGTAGCGACAGGTTTCTGGTCTTACAGGGAGAAAGGAGAGGAGGTGGACTTGCAAGAGACTTACAAAGTCATGTCATGCTAGAAAACAGGGTTTGGTTTTGTTTCTTCAACAGCACGTACCAACTCCAAGAGGCAGAAAATATGGGAGCGATAGGACAGGTTCTCCTAGAGTGACTGTGGGATGTCTGTGGGGAGCCAGGCTAAGTTGGAGTTGAAGAATGCATTATGGGCAGCAAGTTTAGAAAGAGATATAAGTATTTTTTTATTTTTTTAAAGAGGGCAGCTTGGAAGCTGTGGCTGGTCCTGAACCAGGGCATAAGCACTGTGATGGGCAGGTGTGGGAATGAAAGGGGCTGACCCAGGTGGATAATAATTCCACATCTAGCCTTGTGTTTGAGTCCGATTTCTGTGATAAGAACCATCTTTAATGTAAAGCTGAAAAGACAGTATAAAGATGAAACAATTGGAAATAAAAGAAGTCTGGCCAAAATTTTCATTTGCATGGGCTATGTAAACCTCTCCCTCAAGGTGCTACTGATCTGTTTTTACTTTCTTTGCTTCCCAGAGGCAGAAGTAACAACTCCATGCTAAAATGGCCAGTTTTCTCAGCATTTACCAAAACCAGCATGGCTGGACTCAATGGCCAACATCACAGAAGTTACTTGTCCAAAAATTTAGTTTTCTAAGCGTGAATGTTGTGAACAGGAAGGCAACAACTAAACCCCAGGCCCTTGATATCTCATTATTGTGATCCAGGTTTCTCTCTGCTTGATGTCTTTCCAAGATTCCTCTGTATTTGTTTTATCCTTGACAGGCTAGTGAACATCTAAGAGCACTTGTATCAGAAGGTTTGGAAAGGGAACAGCTGAATATAATCTTCAGATAAATGCAGCATACCATGACCATAGATAAATGTTCTCTCCCATGAAAAGAAACATGAGGCCTATAGCTCTGAAAAGCTTTTGATTTAGATTTCTCCCTATAGAATAGTGAAGATCATGTTATCACATTCGTGATCTTGGGCTGTGGTAAGCTGGGCTGTGGAAACTCTCAGGTGTATACCTTCAGCTGGGCTACCCAGAGGATTCTGTGGTGCCTGGGTCAGGAATGCCCTTTTGGATGGTAAGCTGCTAAGGTGCAGTGGTTTGAGCTTTCCCCAGATTAGCCAAAAGAGTGAAAAGTAACTGAATATTCCACCCTGAAGCAATAGAAGTATACAGACAAATGTATCCGTCTCTGCTGGGCCACATTCACATGCACATGTTAGTTCCTCGGTGCCAGATCCTGCTATGAACTCTAGCTCTGCATGCTGTTAGAAATGGCAGAAAGAGATAGATTTCTGTATCTCTACACAAGCACATACTGGGTTGTTTTTTTCTTTGACCTGCAGCATATGGTGATGTTTGCTTAATCCATGAAAAAACTTGCATACTCATACATGATGTGACTTGTATTTTCTCCACAGAAAGCAAACTGGGCTGCATTTGTTACTGGACCCTCAAATCCGTTTCTGCTGCATAGTTAAGCAGGTATGTTTGGTATTTCTGGTTTGGGTTTTTTGCCCTTTTTTTTTCAGTAAAAAAAAAAAAAGCGCCAAATAATAAAAAGAAACACAAACCAAACAAACCAACCCCACAAACCACCAGAAAGCACATAAATGATTTAAAACACATGCTTTGTGTCAACTGCTTCACTGTTACTATTTTATCTCTATAAACAGGGCAGAGGCAAATCCCATCCAAACAAGGAACGGAAGATGCACTGCAAAATTGTGGCTGGGTCACGTGAAACAAGAACACATGCACATATACATTTCTGAACTGGGAAGACCCAGCTCAGAAATGTGATGCCTGCATTTTAGTGGTTATGCATTGTGAGTTCATGAGTGCATGTACAGTAAGTCATGCGCATTCTGGCTGCGTCTGACTTGTACATGTGCAGTCACTATTTGTCCAGGACTTTGGGTGCCCAGGCTTCCAGATGTTCAGAAACCCCATGCATATGTGCTGTAACAAGCACCTCCATTGGAGGGTGCTAAACTTCTTGGCATTCTTCTCAAATTCAGCCCCATATAAAATAGGAAGTTTGGGTCACTTTTTTGTAAGGGGGAAGTCAAGTCCAAGCTCCTGAAGTCAGGTGGAAGTACTCTGTTGAATTAAAAAAGGATTTGGGCTGGACCCATAACAGGTCTCATCTTCCATGCAGATATGGCAGTTTCATTTGCCTTTCCATCTTGTGGGTTCTTGACTGATCAGCTGCTGAAAGAGTTCCTGAAAGTTGCTTTAATTTTCAGCACACCTTACATACGCCTTATAGTCCGAGCCAAAGCCCTAGTCTCTTTATATGGAGATGTTCCCTCACACTCCTCTTACTGTGGTTCAACTATATAGGTTCAACTATTCTGACATTGCTGAGAGAGTCTGTCCCTGGTCCTTTGTAGCTTCTTGATTTGTTTTAATAACTCAGTGAAGTATATTATTTTGTATATCTTCTGACACACTAGCATTAGACCCATCCCTATTTTACTGTGTTGATAATAAATGTCACCATTAGTCATCTACCACTCAAGTTCTGATATGCACTGCAAAGCTAAAGATAGTGCAACAAACAAATATCCTAGGCTGTGATGTCTGCAGTGTAGAACACAGCAGGCCACTTCAGTCTTTCAAAAGACCCATTCCTGGGAATTATTTGTCAGCTCCTTTTTTAAAACCTATATGAAGGACATGCAGTGCAGTGAATATCCTGTCCCACTACCTCATTTGTCTGCAGTTAGAAGATTTTCCTGATGTCCAGTGTAGTTGTCTTTGATGAACATCTTGTTCCCACCTCAGTGGCCACAAAAGCAATCCGTAACAGTCTTTTATGTACCAGGTAGGTAGGGACCCTGTGAAGAGATGCTTCTATAGTTTGAGGAACTAGAATTTTGGGGGCCTTTCTCTGCCATGTATTTCCCATCTGACCTCAGACAAGTCTGTTAATCTCTGTATTTTGCTACCTCCAAGGGATGCTTTGAGGGTAAATTCACTGGTGTTTCCAGGGGTGTTCAGATACTGTACTGACAGGGGCTATGTAGGTGAATAGAGAGAGAGAGCAGACGTGTTTATTAACCTGGTAAAGGACTGATATTTAACTCAGCAGTGCTCCCAAACAAATGTCAAAGACTATATTATCAGAATGTCTCTTATCTCTGGAATTTTGTTTTCTGCTGTGCTACTTTACTTGTTGGTTTGTGGTTTGTTTTGCAGCTTCCTGGAAAAGAGAACTTTAAAAACATGATCAGAAAATGCCTGGTAAAAGTTGTAACCAGCTCTGACTGTCCGTGCTGTGACAGCCAACAAATATCACCTGCTGATGATTTACAGATTCTTGGGAGATGTGGTGTTGAGTCTCAAAAAGCTGGAACAACTCACCCAATATGCTTCTCAGGGAACAGTGTAATGTATCCACCCGCTTCGTGCTCTCTTAATTTAGGACATGTGTAGTGTGTAATGATGAACTGGCCAACTGGTTATGTTGCTGTAAATCTCATTCCCCACCTTACAAAACACCCTTGATTGACCTCTTCTTTTATGAAAGCTCAGTCCAGGCTTTCCATTCCATCTCTTGGGAGGGAGGTAGATCACACTGACTGTTTGCGAACACACTTTTCCAGAAAGAAAAATACAGTGTTTTGTTGGTTTTGTTTCATTGAGCAGCCTTTTCAAGTTCTGCGACCCAATTTTGCTTCCCCTTAATCTGTGACCAGTATTTATTTATCCCTTTTTAAACACAATAATGTAATTAAGAAACTAATCAGCAATGTTGAAATGATCTTTGAACTACACCTCTAACGCTGAAGGAAATTTATGAATGTATTATACAAGAAAGATCCTATTATCTAAAAAGCTTTCTGCTGCAAGCATTTGGCATCTGAAAAGACTTGAAATTCTGCACTAAATTTATAACGTAAAGATCTGGGCATTATTTATAGAGTCTGAACTGTATTCTGAGTCTGACAAGTTTGGATTATTTATTAAAAATAAAACTTTCAGAAGTGAGTTGGACATTTAAGGGTTTGAAGGACAGATTGTAAAGGTACCTGTGTATCAGGCTTTTAACGGGTTAGACTGCCTTTTCAGTCAGTGGAGAGAGATTGGCATGTTCCAGTTATGTTCCATTTTCTTAGGCACTTCAGATGGGAACTTACTGGCTGATCGTCTCAGCATGGCATTAACAGGGCATCTGTAGTTAATCATTATCAACACCTGCCAGTTCCACTTCCCGCAGCTTCAGATAATGTTTCTGAAAGCTACCTAGGATGTAGGCACCTTGGGCAGAAAGTGACCAGACACAATAAAGAGAGTCCCACATGTGCAGCGTTGATCAACCCTGGGAACTGAGCTGTTGCTGGTTGCATAGCAGGACAAACTCAATGAGACTATGTCCTCTTCACCAGCCACTTGCTGATGTTTCTAAGTGCACATCAGCAGTAGAGGGCCTAGTTCATGAATCCCAAATTGCTTCTCGGGTATGAAGGCTTCAAGACTTTGTCCCAGTATAGTTAAGACAGTTATATTTCTGGACATGGTCAGCAGATGAATTAATGATGTCTCAGCAAATGCTCTGGAGGAAGACATAGTGGTTAGTCAAGGGACAGAAGATCACATACTTGCTGTCAGGCCTCTCCATCCAAGTGGCACTGTGGGCATCTAACTGCAGGCTTAGGTTCAGTTGTTTGTCCTCCAGGGACTGACAGATGGAAATAACCAATTGGTTCTATCCAAATGCAGGTCTGGAATCAGCGTCTGATGGCTGGAATTAATGAGCAGCACATTTGAAGCCTGGTTTTCTCTCACCTTGGATCTTGTGACTGAGTTATCCTGTGTCTAAGAAGGTATGAATTCTATTCCAAGATTTGGCTGTGGCTGGGAAATTCTTCAAAGCGCTTTCCTTTGGGGATTTTCTGGTGAGTAATAAGTATGAGAAAAGAATTCTTCCTCGAGGTCTCTTTTGTTAAGAGCACTACAGTTATTTTCTGTACTGCCTTCTTACTTTCACAATATTTGTGGAATTTCATGTTTTAACTCTTAGTCCTGTAGTAAGTTGACTTGAAATGTGCCAACAAGTTCAAAAGGCAGAGAGAACTGTGGGGAGAGAATAGAAATAGGTACTGATATGCTGGTAGGCTTGTATGCAGTGCTTTCCTGAGAGAAGTAAAATAAAAAGGACATAGCGTCTGTCGCATGAAGCCTACTGTATCTCTAAAGGATGGGCAAAACACAAATCAAAAAAAGTATGGACTTTCATGGTACATTAGGGACTCATGTCAGAAAGACTGGGGAATTATTTTGGCAACTTAATGAGACCCTCAGTTAAGTTTGCCACTACCTACAATGCTGGGGTCTATTGACATGAGCTTGCTCAGACTTAGGATGCAGGAATTAATAACTTCACACTTTCCATTGACTCATTTACTTAGTTTTGTGTTATGTACTCCACATGGGTGTTCTGTAGGGCAAAGAGAAATAAAGATGAGAATTAAGATGAAAAGAGAGGACTGCCATTTTTTCCATGAAGAGCAGATTGCAAGAGTGTGGCATTTTTCCCACACATCTTGAATAGTTTTGGGCTTGGGCTTTCTGAAGAATTTTTAATTAATTTATTGTTTAAATAACTGTAATGAGAAGAGCCCCTGCCACACTGATTCTAATGAGGATTGCATGTGCTCTGTGTCTTTCTCATTGTGGCCTGTACCATTTAAATATCTTAACCAACATGTGCTGTGGCAGATTTCACTTATATCTGCTTAAATTAAAACTTGTCAATTTACGAGCTAGAAAGTAGGCAAATATTTGAGAGAGATTTGACATTCACTGCTGAAATCATTGCACTAAATATCTAGCATCAATGACATTACTTAAGAAGGGTTGGAAATTCTTGCTGTGCTGTACAGGCTGGGCATTCTGGACTTGAAGAAAAATGTATGTTACCTTCTGTATTCATAATTAAAATCTCCACCAAGATTTCAGCTGGTTTTTCTTCTATATTTTATCTGAGCTATATGTGACTATTCAGGTTCCTCAAAGTTGCTGCTAGGAGAACAAACAGTACCAATATCTCAGAAGTAGCTGGAGTAATAGCACGATTCAGTTGTAAAAAGAATGGCATTTCCTTATGTTCTCATCCCCCAGAAATGTAAGGGAAGATGGCACTGAGCTGGAAAATTCTGATGGAACCTTGGATATTTGAACAGCTCCAGCCACAGAAGATGAAGCTTTATTTCCCATGTGCATGTATTTGTAATTCCTACAAGTCACTGTAGCAAAACACAGTACTGTGTGCAGCATGTATGCCAGTGAAAAGGATGAAAACTTTTCTGTGCTGGAAATTGCTTGTTGACACACTGAAGTACAGCTTGGGTATTAACACAGAGTATTACACTTCTACGTTTAATTTCAATTGTAATGTAATCATAGTGGTACTTAACTGGTTATTACAAAAGGGACCAGAACCCAAATATTCCAATACAAAGTGAGAGTCCTTACTACCAATTGTGGAGTTGATTTCTTTTCTCATACAGGATCAGTGAATAGGCAGTAGGCAAACAATTTCAGTGCCAGTAGAAGTATAGGATAATTCAGGTTGGAAAGCAGCACAGGAGGTCTCTATTCAAACATCCTGCTCTAAGAAGCTATAGGATGAGACGAGGCTGCTCAGGGCTTTATCCAGGTGGTCGTTGAAAACCTTCAGGGAGGCTGCACAACCTCCCTGGTTGTCCTTGGGGGAAAATAATACATGTCCTTATAGCCAGCCTGAACTTCTCTTGTTGCAATTTATGCCTTATCTTCCCACCACACTCCACTGTGAAAAGCTTGGCTCTGTCTTCTTTGTGACCTCCTCACTGAGCAATGGAGTGCTCTGCTGACCGCCAGCTTATGGTGACCAAGATGCATACAGGAGGCCAAAACATCTCCTGACATCTTAGATGGTATAAAGGCAAGTAATGACATTAAATATGGTGTTTCCTCTTTCAAAATCTGTGTATTGGCCTACTACCCGAGTTGCATCACTCCTTTCAAAGCATTTTTTTGTTCAACTTCAGACTGGTGAATTTCCTACTGTTCAAAGATTCTGAGAGCTGGGGAGGGAGCATTTTATTTGATCTGTATTGGCTTATTGCAGTTAGACACAGGAAAAAAAACACCACTTTCCACAGAGGTTTTCAGTGTTCATTTCCCAGAGTTTATCCCTCATTTCCTTTAGGCTCTGACTTCTAGCAATAATAATCTGTAGTTGTAACTTGGCTGTTTCAGGTTGCATGCCTTTAATATTTCTTGTTGTCAAACTCTGTGTAAGCAGTGGTACAAGCCCTGAGTCTATCTTGCTCTGCATAGTCTCGTCAGAGCCATGGGGAAAGAGTCATGAACACAGGTCCTGGCCCAGCTACCTGTTCACTCTCAGTCATGTTGGCTCCAATTATTGTCCCTTGCAACTAACATATAGCCCACTGTCATGTTCAGGTCACTAGCTCTGAAGGAGCAGTAACCTGCCTTTCCACCAGCTAAGCTCAGTCTAGGTGAAGGTCAGATCTGTCATGAAGAGCTATTTATAACTTGAGTGAAACTGCAAAGGAGGTGGTGGGCAGAAGACTTGGAGAAGGCGGAGTTGCCAGAGATGAGCCATCTTTTGTAGCACCTGAGCTTTCTTGTGTTCAAACTCAGGACAGGTCCCAGTGGAGGTGTTCTTCAATCCAGCAGAAACCATATGGAGAGTGTGTTTCTTCATTCTGAAACACTGTGCAACTCTACCTCTTAGAGAACACTCTTCTATGCTGTTGATTCACTTCTGTGATCACAGAATCATAGAATAGTTAGGGTTGGAAAGGACCTTAAAAACATCAAGTTCCAACCGCCCCTGCCATGGGCAGGGACACCTCCCACTAAACCATGACACCCAAGGCTCTGTCCAACCTGGCGTTGAACACCGCCAGCATTCACAACTTCCTTGGGCAACACATTCCAGTGCCTCACCACCCTCACAGTAAAGGACTCCCTTCTTATATCCAGTCTAAACTTCCCCTGTTTAAGTTTACCCTTTTAAGTTTGAAGCCATGTCCCTTTCCTCCAGCTCACCCAGTTTCAGGCCTGCAGTAATGCCAGTTGCCAGCCTCCTGTAGCACCAGAGTGCTGAGTGTTTCAGGCCAGCTGGTGAATCTTCACTTTTTTAATAAGAAAACTAACATATAAAAGGATGAAATTACTGCTCCCTGTGCTTTGCAGAACTGCTTTTTACTGCTTTCTGGGCCCCTGTTAATTGGAAAGCTTAGGAGGGGCTCAGGAACTTCATACACTCAGGGTTGCTCTGCATTTTGTTATCATTGATTGTATTCAATTAATTTGTTTCCTATGAAGAGATGGACAGGCTTTCTCCAGCTTTGGTGATGCAAGTTAATACTTATGCATAATATAGCTTAAAGAAAAGATGAATTGGTGAGTAGTCTGGAAACCTGAGGCATATTGCCTTTTAGACTAATGATTCTGCATGTGGAACAGGGAAGAAAATATTGCCATAGGGATTCTATGACCTGTTCATGGGTAAATAATTATACAGAAAACATCGGTATGGAATGAATAGTCAGCTCAGAGGCCTGACGGCTGTACAGCAGTCCACAGGGTTAATCTGGGAATGTTGTGAAGTCAGTCAAAAATCAAATTCATCCCTGAGCAAAAATGCCCTGGTTAAGCTTTTATTTTGGGAAATAGAGAGAAAACAAAGCAGCTTTGATTGCTGTACATGAAGAAAAGCATCCTCCAGGCTTCTGACATTTTCAAGACACAAAACCTCGTACACCAGATGGACCAAGCCCAGTGCTTTATATACACACATGAACAATACTCTTTTGAATGTTTAAGCTCCATGAGAGCACATGAAAGGCTTTAAAATGGACTCGTCTAAGTCTCTGTGGCATGCTGTCTAAGCCAGCAAAGAGTCACGCATGGCACCTGGGAAGGCAGAGGTCTCCCAGTAATCTTTATTATCTTGGATGTCTCACTTTCTCAGTTCCTGTCTCTCAATTGGAAAATGAGGATAATGGCAAGATCCGATGGACAGTGTCTGCTTCATTTGTTCTCAGTTTATGTGAGATTTCTTTTTAAAATGACATATTTAGCTCAATCACAGCCCTTGTGAGAGGAAGATTGGTCCTCCTACCCTTTCTATACATGTCAAGGAGGAGGTGATTTCCCAGAAGAGACAGGTATGGCATACAGGGAGGAGCAACCACTCAGTAAGAGAGGTTTCCAGTCCAATGGGCAGGTTGGGAGATAGCAGAGGTAAGCAAGAAGCAGACTCACAATCAAGTGTCTCTGGGATGGGAAGAAGCTTCAGAGGGACCAGAACAGACTGTGCATGGCTCACTGTGGTTCAAATATTGACTGAATTGAATGAAACCGAGTGGAAGCTATCTTTGTAAGGATGCAGTGTGCAGGGAGAAATTTATTTATGTTAACCATTTTATGGCAATTGCTTGATCTCGTCAGTCCAGTTTACACAACTTTGAGAAGTTAAGGATTCTAAATTATATTCTAGTAAAATCAGTTGTTTATGTTCAAAAGCCTTTCTTATCTGTTTTGCCTGCCAAAGATGTTCTTTCTTTGGGGTTCTTGGAGTGAAAAGTATCATAGAACAGTTAAATCGTAGTCATTGAACTGTTGAATACTCACTCAGGTCTAGAAGCCCATTACCTGCACTCATGTCCAGCTTCTCCCTTGACTGATGAGAGCCTTGCTGAATTTTGCAGACATATAGGAAGTTAGTCCTTGAGGGTATGGTGTTCTCCTTTGCTGACACTGAATACAAGCAAAAGCAACAAAGATTCTGCTTGTCTTGGCTGAAGTGAAAAGATCTTCAGTCAATTAAACCATTAAAATTATCATTTGCTCTTTGATCCCTTTTTGTTTCCATCTGTCCCTTTGTTATATCCATTCTGATGCTGAAGCGAAGGCTCTTTGGAGACAGGGCCACCTCTGCTTTTGTGTCTCTGGAGGTAGGTGGATCACTGCATGGTGCTGCTACAGAATGGTTTCCATCAACTCTTCTCCCCAGTGAGGTATATAATTCTCCATAAATGGAGAAGCAACTTTCCAGGCTTTATCCAAAATAAACACACACAAGAAAATGTATGATGTACAGTTTTCTTTCTTTTGATCCCCTTTTCTGTAGATCGTTCATGTTGAATTTAAAGACATAAACCTCCCTTTTGCCCATTCCTGCAGAAGTCATATACTAAATTCCCACTATATAGTCCAAACCCACACAGCATCAAGATCCCAGTAACAGAATATGTTAAGTCAGTGGGAATTCTGGAAGTATCTTAACACCAAAAATCGGCTACTAATCGTAAACAATAATATTCAATCTTATTAATTACAGCTATAGAATTGTGTTGGACCCTCTCTATTTTTTACTGTTTTAGGCGATGCTTCACACTTTGACCAACATGTAGAAAAATGGCCTGTATATCTTTTTCTCGGAGCAAAGACATTAATTTTTATGGAATGGATGTGGAAGGTAGAACTGAATAAGCTAGTTACAATGGAAATGGTCTTTGAAAACATTGGAAAAGTTAGACACTTGCAATAGCATGTAGTCTAATTTCCTGAACCTGTGAGAAAGGACATGAATTATTGTACAGCTTACTGTGGAACATATGCTTGCTTCCTCATGTATGTAGAAGGCAAGGGTGGAATATGTGCATGAGTCAGGTCCAGCATTTCTCATTCTGTCTCTTAAAAGTTCAAAACCAAAGCAGATGCTGTAAATGACAAAAAGACATGCCAAGAAGTGAGCTAGAGCAGCTTAGTCTAGATACTTCTAAACTGGACAAGAAGAAAAGTAACTTTTGCTAGCAGGTACCTTTTCTAATTTGTCAACAGCTTTTATTTTGTTTCATAAAATCTTGTCAGATATCTGGAGTTATATTTTTTCAGTTTGTACCAAAGTTATCCATGTTGTAATATTATGTAAAAATCATAATAATCTGCTGCTCCTCTGGCACGGCACTCTTCCTCCAATATTCCTGCACTCTTTTCACATTTCCAAATAAGTTTACTGAAGCTTGAAGTAGGAGTGGGGACATAGAGGGTGCAGTGTGAGGTTTTGGGGTGGGTTCTGTATTTTGTTTGTTTGTTTTAAAGAAAGAAACATATTCCTGAGTTTAAAACTCAGAAAGAATCTTATCTCCTTTGAGACAGCATCAAGGTGGGATCCTGCAAACACAGGTTCGGTTGCCATCTAGGAAATGTAATGCATTCACAGTTCATATTCAATTTACTCCCTTTACAAGAACGGATTCTGGATTTCAGAGCCTGATGGTGGGGTGACATTGAATACAGGATTGTGTAGCACTTTATAGAACTTTTCTTTTATTAGCAGCTCTATAACACATTAAGTTAGACTGAAAATTTGAACTAATTCTTTCCCTTGAGGCCCAGGCTGTAATAATGGTAAAAATCTGTGAAACAGGGTAAATACAATTCAATACTTATATTGATAAATAAAATGAAAATCAACTAATTGTGTCATTCAGTCAGTTCCCTGCCTCTGTTGTTGCTGCCTTTCTGCATCAGCGACTGCTAAACTTTTTCTGTCACACTTCAATAAATTTAATTGTGCAGAATAAATGAGCTAATTTTTGAAGTCACAGGCTCTGTTTGCAAGATAAGGATGGTGATTTATTGACCTCTTCCAACTCTGTAAGAGTGTCACCCTTCCTTTCACTGACAACTATAAGAAGGGGTTTTGTCCCTCTCTACCCAGCACCTTGCTAAATCCCACTTTGTATATTTACCTTCCCATCTCATTTTCCTGAAGTCACATAATACACCACAATAGACCCCAAATCCCTCTTTCAGTTGGGATGCAGAACTGCTCCAAGTGATTAGCAGAGCTGTGGGGTTTTTTATCTTTCTTTTTATTCTATTTTCTTCTGATGATCATTTCATTCTCTGGATATTGGAGGGATGGCTGCTAAGAGGAAGTATAAGAAAGGCCCAGATTAATGCCATTTTTTTTTCTGGAAGCTCTGGTCTAATCTCATTCATGAATCATGTACTCATCCACCGTACCAGGATGCGTACTCATTTCAGTGCTCATTCACATTGATAGTTTGACCATGAACACAGGAAAAAAACAGATATTAAGCATTGGATGTGCCTCATGGAAAAAAAAAATAAAAATCCCTGCTTTTAAAACTTTTGTTTCTGTTTCTTGGGTTTTGTGCCTAGATGCTGAGAAGAGAAGGAGAAGATACAGGCTATCTTCTCTGTTATATTGTTGCTACAATTTTTACAATTACAATTTGGCTTTTTAAACTGACATAGAATGGTAGAAGTGAATAGGCTGCACCTTTTCTTTCCCACCACTTCAGTTGTCAGTCAGGTTATTTTAGGAAAACATCTGCATGACAGCCACAACTACCCTTTTTCATAAAGCTGGATCTTTTGCTCTATTCTTTAAAATAATGCCATAAAATGAACTATATTCATATGAAAAGGGATGATTAGATACCGTGGTGCAACTCAAATCAGTTGTCATGGTGTAGCAATATGATCTCAGAATCAAAAATCTAGTTATTCTGTTGAGTCAATAAAACTCTTCAGAGAAAAACAAAATCAGCACCAACACATCAACTATGTCAAGAAATAGTCTCAAAGTTTGGCCTCCTCGACTCTGGCAAATAAATCCAATAAATGGGTTGGGGGATCCCCCAATCCAACAAAAGGATGGGGACACTTTCTTTGTAAAACTAAATGGCTGTCTGATGGGGTACATAGGGCTATGCAAAACAGTTTTCCATCTTGGTGGAAAACTGTATTTGCTCTTCACAGTGAGATCGAATCTATACTTCTTTGACTATGATGCTAGGTAACATAGCTAGTCAAATATATATGAAAGCTAGCTAGACTTTGACAAACTTGGTCTCCTAGAAGTGCACAGCAAAAGACTTTATGGAGCCAGGATTTCAGCTGGGCACCTAGAACACAAACTGTGAGAAACCTTTTTCTTATGTTTTAGTTGTTATATTGGACCACTTTCTGCTGTAATTTTCTTCTAAAGACTTACAACCTCCTAAATATTTCCTGTCAGGTGTTGGCTAGGTGAAATGCATCCTAGGGAATTGCAGCTCAAGGAATCACAGCATCCCACATACGGAGCAGTCCAAATTTCTGCCAAACTCCTCACTGCGTTTTTAACTCAAACCGTTTGCATTCTTTGTGATTGATGCTTGTAGCAAAAGGCACACCTAAATCAGGAAAGCCTTCTGCATCATGGTTCTGCCTTTCCTCAAACAAAACCTTATGTCCAATTTAACAGCCTGCTCTGGGAGCTCCACACAAACCTAACACAGACAACCTTCACATGAAATGATAATTGCTGTTCCTTCCTGGTTTCAGTGTGTAGTTGCTGTGCATGCCTTGGTTGCTGTGGGTCGCTTGATTTGGACTATTTTAGGAGCCTGTCATCCTGCACCTGAGCAATTACACTGATTTTTGGGGGAGTATGAAAGTAAATTTAACCTGAGCAAAACTTACTCTTTGGTGAAGAAATCTTTGCCAACTTTAACAGGATAAAATTCCGCCAGCATGTAACGTTTTATTGAGCTGTAGTGAAATACTTTGGAGAAAGATTTCTAGTTCATAAACCAACTCCAAAATGTCAATTGACATATATAAGCCATTATAATTTTTCTCTTTGCGAGTTCCAATTGTTCTGCAGATTCCTCGCAACAAGAACAAGAAGGTAAAGTTCGCAGTGAAGAGCTGGACCTTGTGAGGAGATATCTGAAAATGCTAAATCTCATTCAGATCAACATTTCTAAAACCATGAATTCCACTGAAGGAGAACTATGTATTTCTGAGAGAGGAAGTTGGCAAACTCTTACGAGTAAATTAATGTTCACTTTCCAGTTCAGATTTTTTTTTCTGCTGTGACCTTTGCTAGATCTTAATTTGTTAGAAGTAGAACATATTTTCTAATTAATCTGAACTGAAAACATTTATCATGCTCTGTACATCATAATGCAATTTTGCTCTTCTCTATCCTTTTTCATTGGTGCTCTGGTTATGTGGGTATGACTGAAAGTTGCTAGTCTGATCTGGAAGTGACTTGGAAAAATGACATCCACTTGTTACTGCAAATCTGACTTACAGACCAACTGGAGGGTACAAGATTGGTGAAATATGTCATCTGTAGGTGAAACCAAAGTTGGGCAACTAAGGGCTCTTCGCAAAAGAAAGCCTACCTATCTTCCCTGTTGCTGAACATAGAAGCTGAACTGCACAGGCACGGATATAAACCAGAACTGATTGCAGAGATGAGAATTCATACTGCCTGATGGAATTTAGGTATCTTCTTAAAATACCAGGCTTTTGGTTCATTCTGCTGAAGAAATGGAATCCAACCCAATATTGGAGCAATGCGTTGCCAAGGCCAGGATTGAGATCTGAGATCTTTCTGTGTTCTTTGATGTTTGAAAACCAAGGTGGCGATAACAAAACCAGCCAACAATGTAAAAATGGGGAGATTGAGGGTGTGCTGAAGTCCAAATGAAAACACATGGAAAACAATGTCTGTAGGCAGAAGCCATTCTCTGTCTACAGCTCACCTGCATCCCTGTATTGCCATACCTCTTCCTGTCAGCAGGGCAGGCCTAACATGATTAGATCAGAGCATCCCCCACTTCACAAAATATGCTTACTGAAAGACACTTGTTTCCAGTTGGGATTTTTTCTCTAATGTTGTGGTTTTGAGACTGCCTTGGAATATTTTATATAACATCAGCTACTGTGCAGATTTGTGTATTGTACTGTAATTACTTAAATAGGGGATTTTGTATGCTATAGCCAGTGATTCATGAACTGCAGGGTATCTGCAAAAACAGGCTTTCATTGGGATTATGGGATGTAAAATGCCTGAAGGTTTTTGCCTTTGATAGCGGACCTGCCATTGCATCCACACAGGATTTGTCTAATAAATTGTATTAGTGCTTTCCAGCACCCTGATAACTTCCCTCCCCCAACTCCTTGTTATTCTAAAGTGTTTCGAAGGAAAACTGGTTCTCTGTGAATTATTGCTGTGGCAATCATTAAAGTGTGTGTTCAGCATGCTTGTGTTGGCTGTTCAGTATTAACAAAGTTGAAAAGGTTCTTCAAGGAGATGTAGTCAATTATCCTCCATCACTTTAGGGTTGTGTAGCTAAATCCCCTACCTGATTTTGGAAACAATCTCAGCCACGGAAGAAACTGGAGCTACTGTTTCATTTAAGGCATTGTTTAACTTGGCACGCCAAATTACTTCAAGCCCATGAAAAGGAGGAGGATATGCTGAAGAAAGTGTGTTCACGCCTGTGTATCCACACAATGTGTTAGACTAGGAATCCTTGCAGACACAATTAAGTCTAAAGCTTTTTTTCCTCCTGTAAGATCCAGTATGAACTGGGCAAAGGGAATCAAATATATGATAATGTCTTGCTGCCTGATAGAAAACCCTAAGTCGTCCAGGGGATAGCAAGTTTCTGGTGAAACTTCCTTGCTGACTTTTCTGTCAGGCCATTTCTAAAAGCAGGTTTCATGCTGTAAAGAAAGAAGCAGAGTTGTTTTGTAGTTGCTTGTGTTTTAATTATAGCAGGCACAGCATTTCAGACATGCCAATGCTTGTTTTTATGTTGGGATCCACATGGCTGCATTTTCTTTCCAGGGGTTGGGAAAGATCATTTTCTTAGTCATATTTCTCTCAGATGCAGAGCTATGCAGATAAAAAAACCAAAACAAAATTTACTGCTACTAACTCCCTCCCTTCTGAACTCACCACAGCACAGGGAAGAAAGTTCAGTAGATATCAGATACAAGTCAGGGTAAGTAAAATTCCAGTGCATGTTTGATGCCCATGAGATTCTTCAATTACTTTTATTCCCATGCATAAGGGTCATATCAGCCATTAGCAGCAAGAAAATCCAAGGCCTTCCAACCTCCACGCTTTTGTCTGTGCCTGTTTCTAGCTACCTAGTGTGCATCAGGTTTTTTGCTCTTTTAAAAACTCACTGAAAATATGAGGGCAGCAAGCCTTGTGTAGCTGTGTATATACTGTGCATATACAGACAGAGCTGTGTGTTCTTGGCTGAAATCCTCTGTTTAGCAGAGGTTCTTTGGGGTTAGGGGTTTGTAAAGGTTTGCGTTTGGTTTTTAAAGCCCTGTGTGTGTCCATTTGCTATTCTCAGCTCTGTTTTACAGCACTTGGCCATGCAAGGTGATGCTCCCAAACAGGGCATGAGAGGTGGCTCAGCCCAGCAAAGCTTCAGATAGAGCAGAACTCACTGCCACTGTTTTCCATATGTTCCTCTCCATGGGGGCCTGACTGGACCTCGACCTGAGGAGGAAGGAGAATGGAAATTTAATGGAGAAGTGAATCCTGCCCCCAGGTATATGAAGCAGCCAAACTCTTTTGTTCTCATTCTCTCTGGTTTTAGCATGTTTCTGTCCAGCGGTGGTGGTGTGTGTGTGTGTACTTGAGGCAGCACATTCATCCCTTGCTCTGCCTATGTCCAGAAAAACATCTCTTAGTGATCAACCTTAATTTGCAGCCCTTCAGAAGAGCCTTCCCCTCTCTGTATATTTTTTTCTTGTCTTTTTTCCTTCTTTTTTTTCCCTTTCTTTTCAAGTCAGCTCACATTGATTAATCATTTTAGAAATGTTTAGGGCTGGAATTGTGAAACCTTTGTTGGCAATAATTTTTCCCCTGGAGTCGAAGAGACTACTCATTAGCATGACTACTTGCCAGCGTGAGGGAGGGATTCACAATCTGGACGTTTGTAGTTTTAAAAATACATCTCTATTTAGCTGATTTGAGCAGCTGAGCAGGGCTGCTTACGGAAATGAGACTAACAGGCTGTCACACTCGGGTGTTTTACTTCAGAATGCATCTATGGTGAAATCATGTATTTTTACGTAATGCACATTTAAACAGTATTTCAGTTGTCTGGTGTCTCCAGTCTTACTTACAAGCATTATGTGATACCTTTTCAGTGTAAAGCAAACCCTTTGTTGTTAAATCCCCTCTCTATACCCCTCTTAGCTTCCACACATTGTAAAACTGTACAGGGGTCAGTATTGACAGGAAAGCCATTATAGGCCAATTACACAAATCCCTCAGAAGCAGCTAGTGCCTGCAGGACACCTGGTTTTGAGCCCAGTGGGTGGAAGGGGTGAAGGTGAGGAGCTGGGTAACCTTATGTCTGCAGGGCATGAAGTTGGCATGGCTGTACCTCTTCTTCCTGCTTTCCAGAAAGAAAACTCCAAGGAAAGAAGGCTGGCTCGCTGACAGAAAACCCTGTGTTTTATATTTCACTGCTTCCCTACTGTGAGTCAGTCACTCCCCCTTTTTTCTGAGGACAAGTGAAACAATCGTGCCTCTGCTCTGCATGGCTAACAGCAGCAGTGACCTTCAGGCTTGCCATTTAAAACTGGTGTGGGATCATCCCAGTGAAAATCCAAAACAATGTTATCTTTCCTATTTCCCCCACACTCCTTCACCCTACTCTGTTGTGTTTGCTCCTCTGCATGCAGCATGGCCAGCCAGCCTGGGTGCTGGGCTGCTGAAGCACAGGCGTTTCCTCTTCTATCTGCATCTCCCTCCACCTTGCACAAAGCTGACAGGGGGATTTTTCACCTCCTCACTTTTCTTTTTCCTCTTTGATTAACTTTGGACCAGATGGCCAGTCCCCAATCTCTCAGCATGCATTTGACTGACAGGAGCCTTTGATAAACCTCCTAAGAATGAAGTCATCTTCAGGTCACCTCCTCTGCCTGGCCTTTAACATCCCGCACATACCACCATTATCTGCTGAATAGGAGACAAAGGAAATTAGCTCCAATTCCCTATCATCCCCATTATTTCCACACTGATTTAAACAATGAGGCAATGAGATGCCCTTCACTTTCCTTGGAAAGGTACAAATGTCAGCTGTTAAGAAATGCAAACAAGAGGGTTCCCATGTTAATGGATGGGCTTCTTTGTAAAGCCATGAAGTGGTAAAATGGATTTATTCACAGCCTGCCTGGAAAATGCTTAACACACTTCTAAACAAATTCTCTAACCACCTTTTACTTTACACACAGTGAAGAGTGCTTGAGAAGCCTCATTGTTTTGGTCTGGAGATATATATGTATAATGAGGTGATATGCCACTCTGTTGCTTCTTCCATATGCAGTTATCAGAGCTTCATTTGAGACAGTCCTGAACTGAAATCATGAAATCTGAATTCCTTGATATACAAAAAAGTTTTAGCTGTGTATGAACCTGAATACTGAGATACAGGGAGCTACCTTCAGTTTCAACTGAGGAAAGAAATTTGGACATTCTGGACAGGGGCCACAGGAGCTGGAATCAGAATAGAATCTCAACAGAGGTTAGTAAGTAGTTGCCGCACATGTACTTGGCTATTAACCTTTCATCTGAGAAATAACAATGCACCATAAGAAGTGTTGGCCCAGCAGTATTTTGAGCCAGGCATGCTGGAAAATATTTTTAAATATATTTAATTTTATGAGATTTCTTTCCCAAGATTGTGGACTTCCACTTGAATTGATTTGACTGGCAGTTAATTCTGTTTTCTTGGCAACTGAAAGAATCTGAATGTTTGGGCTTCTTGCATGAAGCCATTCTCCTGATCACTTGCACACCCACATACATTGCAGGAGATTAAAACAGCAGTGATCTCCAAATTAACTCTGGGGAAAATGGGTCCACAAGCTGTGCTTTACAATAAAATATGACTTAGCTTTTCTCCTTTGTTTACTAGTCTCTCTCCCCAGTGAAGCACTCAGGTTCTTGCCTTCAAATTAGGGCTCACTACAGAGTCATCTCTGGATGTACGGTTGGAAAGCACCACTCGATTTATCTATTTATTCCAGAGTGCAAGGATCGCACTGAGAGCTAGAAACTGTGAGCTGTATTCCCATTGCCTGCTATGGAACATGGGAGCAATGACAGCATGTCAGGTCAAGAGACTGGTGAGCAATTCTGACCGCCTGTTATGCCAAGTTGCTAGACCTTGGCTCCCTTTGCAGTCAGTGGAAAAAAAGTCATCTTGGTACGCAAGTTAGGCAAGGTAGAGAAAGTCTTACCAGCCTGATGCATTGTGACTGCTGCTCACAAAAGGTAGGAGCCTGAATCACTCCTTGCTTATTGACCTTAGATGCCATTGAAGCAAGTTCTTCCATTGGGCAGCCTGAACTTGGCACTGAAAGTGATGGTCTCTGAAGGCCTTTCTGTTGTTTTAGGGTCCTAGGTAGTGTTTGTCACATACCTTTAGCCACTAATGAAGGCTGGTCTTTTTATTTACACTCTTATCACAGGTACCCACACCTCAACAGTGCCTGAGAGAATTCTGATTATGACATAGGCTGATTTATGCTTCTGAACACACCTGGCTAGCCTCAACCGTGAATTCTGTGTCTACAGAGAAGCGGCATAATTGGAGTGTAAGAGGACATCTCAGTTTTAAATAAAAAGCCTCTCCATATAAATTCAGACACACTCCTGCTGCTGCAGAAGGACATTAATATGGAAGTCAGGTAGCACCTTTCTTTTCTTGCTTTGGGAGAGTCTTTTTTATGGCTTCCCTTACTAATATAAGAGCCATACTGTGGCACTGCCATAAAGGATTCCCATTCAAAGCTGGGCACATAAACTCAATGGAAGTCCACTAGTTGAGAGAAGGCTTGAGAAAAATAAGTTAAGCCTAATTAATGATAGCATTCATTCTTCAACTATTCCTGCAAAAATCAAAAGAAATGTTTTGCTTCTTTCGTCTTTCCAGCTGAAAAGCTTCCAGTGTGGCCTGCACCATTAAAGGACTCCAGCTGTTCTGTTATTATACCTTGTTCCTTTTCCCTCTATATTCCATCTTAAAGTGGTGAATCTTCAATCACCACAATTTTGTTGGTGCTGACTATAAAGGATGGTCTTCTCACAGTAATTCATGTAATTCATGTAATTCATGTTACTTCTTGAAGTATTTGACCAGCTAACATGAAAGGCCAGATGCTTTCTTCGATTTCTTCCATTTATCAAGACTCCTCTTTTTCATGCTGGTGTTGCTATCCTGATAATGACTGACAGTCACCAAGCTGCCTTTTTTTCTGACCCCTTGACATTAAACTAGTCAACTGACTGAAGACAGGCCCTAGGCTTAGCTAGCTAGAACATGGCCTAGTCTTGGGATTTACAGGAACAGATGGTTTCTGTCCCTGTGATCACCAGCCTTGGTAGTATTTTTAAGACATCTGAAGGAACCTTTGCACTGGTAAGGGTGGGAAGCTCAACACATTTCCATGCATCCTGCTACATGCTTTCTGATCAAAATCTGGAGGAGGAATTGAGCTTCTGGCAGTGGTTATGAATTTGGCAGCCACAGATTATTTTAAAGACCCTGCTGCGTTAGGGTGCAGACCAAGGTGCAAAAACACTCCTCTGAAGAGCTTATTTTCCTTAGATAGGGAAGACTGTGTTGTATGGAGCTAGCCTGTGGCAGAGATTGAAAAATGCTGCAGTACTAAGTATTTTTTTAAGCACAGTTCTTTCTTGCAATTTGTTTTTCACATACAGCCTGTCACCACGTGAAGTGTTTGCCTGTCCATGTCTGCAGATAAAGAGCCACACCAAAAAGATATACTAGCACCAACACAGTTTGACTTGTTACTTTACAGTAGGTACCCAAGCTAGTCTGAAGAAGCAAGAACACCACAAAAACTCTTATCTCAAGGTTTTGCTTTTGTTTATTAATTTTCATTTTATTTATTTTTTTCTTTTGTAAGCAGACGTATCAGCTATCTGCAATTCAAAGCAAGAGGTTGGGGGGGGTGCTGATGATTCCCATTTTGCTTTTAAGAAGGTCATAGCGAAAGCTTGTGATTGAATATTTTGCATGGAACTGCCTATGACAAAGACAAAGACAAGAGGTTTGTCAGAGTGCTATGAAAAGAGAGCAAGAGAAAGATCTATGTTAGATTTTTAAGGTATATTTGAAAGAGTGAAATAAAAAAAAAAATGCTTTCAAATCCTCAGGGACTTTCCAATTTATCAAGAAAGACACATTCTTCCTAATGAAAGGTTACTGACCTTCATGAATGTGACAGTTCAATTACAGCCCATTCATATGCAGAGCAGCCGTTGATAAAGGATTTAGGAAATGTGACTAGCATAGCAAAAAAAAGGGGGGGGGAATGTCTAGAAAATTATTTTTTATTGTGGAGCAAGAAATACAAATAAGATTCAGTCAGGTAGTAGAACCTTTTCTTCTGTGGCCCAGCAACCCATTAGATGTGCTTCAGTGAATACATTGACTTTTTCCTCTTCTTTTTCTACTAATATTTCTGTCTTTTTAATCCTCTGAACTACTAAACCTAACAAATCATAAAGCCCTTGGGGTGCTGAGATGCAGGGTTTCAAACATTTTTTTCCTTCTGACTGGCAGAGAAAGCTGGAATGTGTCCTAATGTTATTTTAAGTGCTTGACTAGTATTTAAACTCTTAAATGGATGGAAAGTTAAAGCAGGAGCAAATGCACATGCACATACATGTACCCCCCCCCCTTCCTTTTCCTTCCACCTCTCCTCCCCCTGTTTCTCCCCACACACTGAGCTTGGCCTCTCCAAGGCTGTTAATAGCCAAAGCAGATATTGGCTAGACTCTCTGGAGCCAGCCTTCAGCCAATGGAGGGTGACACCTGTGAGCTGATGTTTGCTGAACTCCTCCAGGTGTAGGAAAGATGCTTGAATTGACATAAGGCAGGAGCTGTAAAAACAGGCAAGTATGTCACTCATACACGCAGCTCCCTGGAAGATCCCAAGGCCAAGTTGTTGTGAAACAACTAGAAAGAAAGAACGAAAGAGAAAAAATGTTTCACTTACTTTGAAATGATTCCAGATTATCTGTTTATCTATCCACATGCACACACACTCATGGATCTAGGCCTACGCATGCTGTGTGTACATGAAGCCTGCATAGAAAATAACATGAGGCATATGTCCCTACATAACACATGTACAAATCTTGTAATTTAAGGTGGTAGCAGGCTGAGCAGTTGTGAAGTTGGATGAGGACAATCCTTTGCCTAGTGTAAGCTCTCACAGGTGGTCCCACATGGAGTAGCTGTGGTGGAAGCTTAGTGCTCACCTACATTTATGTTAGGTTGTGATTATATGGAAGGGATTGCCTTCCACAGAGCAGCAAACAGACTCGACTTAAAGCAAGTGCTCACATCCAAGTGCAATCACATGGGTGTGAAGAAATGCTAAAACCGTCTGTGGAAGTCAGAGCCAAAAGACATTTCCTTGACCTCCACTCAGTATCTGTGAAATGGCATGCATGTTTCTGAGAAATGAGCTCGGTTAATTGGCGCTACCTCCGCCTGGATACAGGGCTGAAACTTTCTGCACTGTTCAGGCTGGGAAGAACTGCAGGGGCTGAGGCTGTGAGATCTCTGTTCTTCCCGGAGGAGCAACTGTAGAGAGAAGAGGCCAGTGCAGAATATTTCCTACTTGTGTTATGGCTGATTATGGTTTCTGGGGAACCAGAACCACTCTCAGTGTTTCAAGCTGCTGCACTGGGTGTCTTTCTTTCCTGCCTAATTGCCTTCTCTGAGTAAATTTCAAGTCTCATCCCTAGTGGGTATTATGAGCACCTTGCTTACTGGGTGCTGAAATTTGTGTATGTTCTCAGGGAAGTCCTGAGGGGCCTGTTTGTTTGTCATGAGGTTTTTCATCAGTAATCACCCATTGGTACTGACAGCTTTTCAGACTCTCAACCTCTCTTGGCTCATTCGGGTTTAGGTGATCATTGTAGAGGAAAGAACACTTCCTTGTCCTTAGTCTAATTTTAGATCAAGGGCTGGCATGGAATTGGCTTTGGCAGCATTGAGTGATAATGTCTCATAGTGATGTATATAAATAATCAATCTGACTTTATTGGTTCTTTCAGGTGACTTTGAAATGCGTAATTATAAGGCATTGAGTTATGGAAATCATGGTAGAAATTACCAGGATCTCTTTGGAATGGTCACATTCTAGCTTTTCTTTTAGGCAAAAGTTCATCTGATCAAAGGGCTTTCTAGGGCAGAATGCTTTGTTCTCCCTTTTGTTCAGTGCATACCTGAGATTTTCAGGAGGGTGTTAAGAGGCCTCAAGAGAAATTAATCCAATGCATTCCCACAAGATCTGTTTCCAAGAAATCCGTTGGTGCAGTGTAGGAGGTAACCCAGCATCTGTTTTGGACACCCTAATTTTTTTTCTTGGTAGTGTACTGCCCAGACTGCACTAGAAGCTCTGGGCAGGCTCTGATAAATATATGACCATCTCCCTGTCATAGCTTTTAGCTGTCCCGTGGCATGACAAGTTTAGAATCAAGGCCCTTTGAGCACTGGAGAGAAGCTTCCTAATAGTCTGCGTGCCACTTGCTTTTAATGCTGGAAAGAAAAACAAGATAAAGGAATTGAAATTGTTGACATTTTTAAATCCAGAAAACCTCTTTGGAATCTGTCTGTGCAGTTAGATTCATTGTAAGTAGGGTCCCAATCCAGCAGAACAGTTAAACTGTGAAGCTGGAACATTCTTTTATCTGAACTGAGGACTGAAACAATTATATTTAAAATGGAGAGAGTACAAGAATTAATCTAAGTACATTCTATACAGATTTCTATGTCATTCCTCAAATATGTTTTCTGCAACCTGCTGTAGTCTATTTGGACTATGATATGATAAAAAATGTTTACTGGAACTCATCTGGGATGACCTTTCTGCAATGTTTTGTCTTTGCCTTTGGTAGATAATCCACACCGTTTAGGCGTTTTGTTTTTTTGGTTTTGTTTTTTTTTTCTTCCCCTTGTAAGATCGACAAAACAAGACTATAAAACATTTGGCACAGAAAATCTTTATTGTCTTTTGAAATGAGGCTTACTTTTTGCCACTAGTAAAATGTATTTAATTTACTTGCAATGGCCAGTGGACAATTTGATCAGTTCTAATTTTCAGATAGCTTCATTTTCATGACATATTTTAATATTCAAATTCGATTAAAATCCATCTTTACTGAGTGCAACATAATAAAAATAATTATTGGTACCAGCATCAAAAGAACGTTTCTGATCACATTTGCTTTGGTTAAAAATACAGTCTTTGTTTCCTGCTTACATTTAGTTGGCAGGGTTCCTTTAAAGTTTACTCTTGGCCTGGAGACTTGAGAGTGCAGTCAGGCATGTGGCTGAGAGCAGTCCTAATAGGCAGGCTGCATAACCTCACCAGCTAAAGCTCGTGGGCTACAAGGGGGTTGTTCACCAGGGGAAAAACACAGTCCGCTGCCGCTCAAGCTAGCGTGAACTTTACATACTGCATGCCTTGCTCATTGATTAAAAATGTAGTCATCCTTAAAGGCAAATTACCTAAGGACTTACAATAAGTCACAAATATGAAGATGGTTTTGTGTAATGTACTTTCATGTAACACTCTTGCAGGATGAGGATTTTGTTTGTAGTCAGCGTAAGTTGGTTGGTGACTTCTGTTAGCTTGCTGGTTGAGGCAGGTTCTCCAGAATCAGTTCATGTGGAAACCAAACTGCACCTGAGCAAACATTGAAAGGTGGGGAAGGAATTGCTTTCAATTCATACCCAGAAAAGTTAGTGACTTATGTATGTTCCAGTAGGGAAAACTTTCTCTCATGGCTGATTGTTTGATAAGATATACCAGGACTTAATTTTAGGGGGCCCAGTAAACATGAATTATTGTATGGCTGGACCTCTTCTAGCTGGATTTAGAGGTATATCTGGAGGAAAATAGTAATCAGACTCAGATGATCTGATGCTCTCAGTCAAATAATATGAAATAGCATATAGTGAACTATTTGCATGCATATTCTATAGATAGCAAAAAGAGTAAGCAAAGAGATGTACACAACAACCCATGTGCTTAGTAGGCTTAATGGTTTGTAATCACAGTTTCAGCTCAGCCTGGAGAGCACCAACAACAGAAGAGCAGGTCAGTGTGTGAAAGCACATTATGGCCAGCCCAGCAAAATGGCCTTTGAAAGTGTAGTCATCCCATTGATAATCTCTGGATCACACTGTTGACAGATTTCTTTGTGTGAAGTAAGCAAAAACAAAGTTCCTTTTCCAAGCAGATGTGATGCTCTACCAGTGCATGCTAGCAGTGCTTTTTTCACTTAGGCAGAACATCTGAACATGGTCATACATTCTTTCAGGTGCTGCTCATTAAAACTGTGGTGAAGAAGATGAAGGCACAGCAAGTCTTAGTATTATCCATCTGGCCTAGCATCTACTCTACATGTCAGGGTAGAGACTACTCTGTCTAGAGACCACTCTCACAACATATTGGTAGTAAGAACTGGATTCAGACAGGCAAAGCTGGCTTATATCCAGGAAGTGTTACAACTATATGTGTATATATCAAACTTGAAGCATTTCAACAGACCCCAACTTTTTTGTATCAAAGTGTCTAGAAAACACGTTTCTTCAAAAGAGCCTTTTCTACTTTGGAAGAAGCAAGAAAAATAGTAACAGGCAAGATATATTACGAAATCTGGGCCTTAATCCAGGAAAAGCACAAGTTTCCAAGATCCTCACATTTTTACATTATGGCCTATATTGAGGTCAAACCTTTTTAAGGTGCAGATTTTTCTTCTGGGTACTTGAAGAGGAAACAATGTGGGTTTGTTTCCATTTCATTTCTTTATGGTGCGTAAAGGAATCCTGTGATATTTGTTTTTTAAAAGGTTGCGGCTTCTTTTTTATTGCTAGGTTCTATTCTTGTCTTGTCCTCTGGTTTGCAGTAAGTCTTGCTGGAGCTCTTAGATCTGAGGATTGTGGATCCCTCCTTGAAGAGAAAAGATACTGAAACTTTAACAGACTTCCTCCAAGAAGCTTTTTAACAATCAAAGAAAGCCTAGGAAAGCTTGAAACTTCTGAGCCTTTGTTCATTTAAAGTAGGTTTTGCTTTCATTGTATCTAGTAACCCTACCAGTTTTCCAGTCCTCCAGGGTCTCACTATAGCAATGAGATAAATAAAGAATGAATTGCTATTGTCAGAAAAGAAGGCACTGGGAAAAATATTTCAAAAATAATATTAATACAGGGAAAAAACCTGAAAGAATATCCTATCATTTTTGTATACAATAGGGATGGACCTTAAAGGTAGCTTAGGATAAAGAAAAATCCCCTCAGTGGTTTCATCTGTGATGAGAGGTTGTAGCCGGGGGATCACTCTGCTCTAGGTACCATCCCCTTAGAGAGCAAGCCAGCGTTGGCAGAGGTCAGTATCCAAGGCTGCTTTCCAATCTGTCTCCTGGGTTCCCTTGAGGGCAGTGTGGGGGTGACTCCTGATCAGGACTGTGTTCAGCCTGCCAAGGCAGTTGGTCCTGCCCTACTGGTTTCTGCCAGGTAATGGTTATAGCAGGTACATTCTGTATTAGTCTGCCCTTGTCCTTGTTGGGTTAACACGATGAAAATCCTTTCCACCCATCCCCTGCCTGCCACAGTTAATCCTATGCACCCATTCTTTCTAATGCTGCATGTGGATACATGCAAATGTCATTGCTAAGATGGCTTATTTGGGTTTATTTTACTTTTTATTTGCCTTTGAATGTAAAGGAACCTAGGACATTTTTATACTGGGGCATGTACTGACCATTCAGTAGTGCCATTAAGAAAAGAGATGTAGATATAATAGAGATGCATCTCTTTCTAGCCAGTCAGTTACGTAGTATAACACTAGTTCTACTTTCATGTGTTTCCTGAATCACTGGCAAAGTCAGCATCAATCTTACAAAAGAAGGCAGCAGTTTCAAGCAGCTGCTCTAGTATACATTAGCAATGTGCATGTCCCTTGCACAAGGCTTTGTCCACACACAGATAGTGGTCAAACACTTGCAAGTATTGACACTCTTAACAGATGGGCAACACAGTAGACCTACCATGTATGTGCTGTGAAGGTGCCCATACGTCCATCCTAATGTCATCCAGCCTGCTGACCATGTGGGTTTGCTGTTGGCTTAGTGCAGTTGCATTGGCCTGACTTGGAATGGGGAGTGCTGAGATGTGTTCCTTGGTGCGTTCAGCATAGCTGGATCTGCAGCCTAGTGAGAAGCATGTCACTGCTTTTGCTCGGGCCTGTCTGTGAGGCAGGTAGCAAGCCCAGGCAAATGTCTCACTGCTTCTTTCCAGTCAGATTTCTGGACACATAAAAGAGGACATATCAGGTGTAACTGGTCCTTGGAGAAGCCTTAGTAATCTGTCAGTTCTTGGCCTCCAGTCTGCTGGTTTAAGTCACTACTTAAGTAGTCTTCTATGCAGTTCTGGAGTGCCACAGAGCTGGTCTGCCTTTGCTCCATGCATCTACTCTCCTGCAAAGAAGATCAAGAGAATGGGCAAATCGAATAGAAAATAGGTTGTCTCATAATCCCTGGTGACTGGAGTAGCCCTGCAACCTTGCTAGAGACACTATAATTTATAACGAAAGCTGAAGTGGTGCAAAAGAATCAGTCCTTAGGTTTCAGACTTGGACATATTCCCACACAGACCTTTTTATTTCCGTGTTGTTTTCTGTCATGTTCTTGGATTAAATGGCAGCCACTAGTCTCCGTGTGTCATAATGAGAAACATGGGAAGTCCATGCCTTCTACTTCTGCCTCCATATAAGTGCTTGTTTCATATACAATGTCTATATGTATATTTTTTTTTATGCTAAAGAAAAAATGTGTGGGTAGGAAAACATCCAATCTGTCAAACTCTTCATGACTAATAAATATTAACTGCTTCAAGTCTTCTAATTATCTCAATTTTAAAAAATCTGTGGCCAACTACTTAAATATTTAACCATCTGCCAAAAAAGCATTCTTGGAGGTTTATTCTACAACATACAGGCTATGCTGTTGAAAATGGAAACTTTGTAGACAGTGTCTAGATGAATATGACATTTTTTTTTTTTCTTAACTTGATAAAGATACCATATTAAATTTTGTCAGGGTCTTCACATAATGACATCCCCAGTCTCATCTAAAGATTCCTTCATTTAAACATGGCTGAAGATCAAATCGGCACAGAAAGATTGAAAAACTCCCTGTGTTAGAATATCGAATAGTCAATTAACCCATGTTGAGCACAATGTAGCTAGTCACAGGATATGTCCATTGCATCTTCTATGTGATGCAATAACTAAACACAGTAGGATGCATGGAGAACCAGAATAATGATCCTCATTTTCACTTCCATCTTAGCAAAGCAGCTGTATACCAGCTGGGCTCCCAACTCCTGGTCTTCTCACTTTCACTTTCTTCTGCATTCTTTGCTTCTCTTCATCTGGCAGTGTCTGTAAGACTGATGCCTTGGGGAGAAAAAAGGGGAGAGAGACTTTGAAATCTCAGGCAGCAAGCAGGAACAATCCAGACAGCAGGTGATATTTAAAAGTTTCAGGTCAAGATGAGTCATGAAGCCCTGAGGCCTTATATCCCCTCAGATCTGCAGAAGTCGTCTGAATTCCAGAAGCTGACTGACCTCTTTAAAGGTAATAAGGAATAATCAATACTGTATTTGATCCCTTGCATAAAGGTATTACAACCAATGGCACTAGACCTTTTGAAAGGAAGAATAACATTTTGATCTCTACATTGTAAAATTGCCATGCTCAAGACTACCTCCTGGCTCATATGCTTAATTATGTAATGACATCCAGCTGGACTACAAAGGGCTTTTGCAGAAAGCCAGGCTCCTCTAAGAATAAAGTGTCTGATAGGAAATGTTTAGACTATGAGATCCTCTGACACAAAACGATGTTTCTGAGGAGGATCCTATGTCGTATCATTTTTATCATGTTCTGCTTAAGACAGAGTGACCAAAACAAGATTTTCTCATTATAAAGACTGATTTTTTTTTTTGGGAGGCAGAGCAGATTTCAGGTCCAGTTTCACCAACACATGAAGAAAATGCCATTCAGGGACCTATGTAAGCTCAGACTTACTTCCCTCTTTTCCCCTTCTACCTCCTTTCCCACCAGCTATACTTTCCCTCCACTGTTATATTAAAACCTTCTTGTGAGGCAAAGAGTGAGTAACATCAGTGTGAGCTGTCCCCTCACTAGTCAGGGAAAGTAAAAATGTATTTTGGTTATGGAAAAAACTGTGTTGTGTTACAGACAAGCACGCATGGACTTATGAAACTGCATTTACTATCCAACCAAGGCAAGGAGCCCTGCTGAATTCAGGAAGAAGTCCTGGAGAGGTGCTGCCTTCTTCCAAGATGTCAGGGTAGTATTTAATTTCCTTTTCATCTCAGGGTAGTATTTAATTTCCTTTTCATCTCTTTTTTAGTTTTCTGTCTTGTTTTGTGAAGTACTTGTTTTATAAGTTAGGATCCTGGGATGCCTGCCATATTGGCTGATGTTTCAATCTGAATTACACGTGGGACTTGTATGACTGTCTTGTCTTCTGGGTTGGGATATGTACGTCTTTATTGGTTTTTATAACAGTTGTCTCTTGTACATAATGAAGTGATAAGAGAAACAGTATGTACAGCCTTGAGTCTGGAGCTTGACACTATATTTCCACTAACAGAGCACCAATGGCATACTATAATACAAAATCCCTAGTACTGATACTGACATGATACTGACCATCCCTCCCAGTAGCAAAATCCATCAGTGGAGCTGTGACTCTGGTTGTGTGTTGTATTAAAGGCTGAAAGCTCTTTATTCAGTGAAGAGGTGGAGCAGCTTCATTTCCCATCATATTTAGCTGAGGACAAGGATTGAATGATGCTTCACAAGCAGCAATTTCACAGGTTCTCTAGATGAAGAGTCTTGCTTTTGTTATCTTTAATTGTGACTAACAATTCTGTGCTCTGTTTGTGAGGTACAGCAATTACTTGCCGGTGATTTTGTTTATTTTCTATTCATTGTGCTTGGCACTGACTAGGTGAAAATGAGAATGTATTGTTATGATGCTTGTAGACATTCCTAAATTAAAATCAAGAGAGAAGAATCTATTGAAGATGATCAGAGACCTATCATTTTTTCAAGTCCTATGGATGGAAGGGTTGACACCAACTCTGATGGAGTCCTGTTAAATCAGGTTTCAAGCATGCTCTGCCTCTCCCAGTCCTACCCCTCCCCTGAGTGAAATTTGCATCCATACTGCTATTACAAGAAAATACATATGGAGGGAGGAATTACATGATAAGAATGGGAAGTGTACAACGACTTCACAGAGTTGCCATTCTGGCACTGTTAGCTTGAACCCATTCATGCTTTTCAGCTCCTGTTCAAAGACAAACGACTTCACAGCTATTACCACTCTTCACTGACTGTGCTGTAATATAAGCTTTATTTTAGCCTTTCTTTCTATTCACTTGATTCCAAAGTTACTTTTTCCCTCTATACAAACTAGTCAGATTATTTTCTGTATTCCAGTTCAGTGGCATATTCCAAAAGGCTATCTTCCTGAAGGATAGGTATGCAAGAAGAAAACATCATAATCATAGAAACAGAGCTATGACAGAAGAAGAAAATGTGAAAGATGTCTGGTATATAAGCAGCAATACTTCATAATCAAGTATTATTTTCTTCTGATTCTGAATATGCTATTTTCTCTTATTTCAGTAAATTCACCTATTCACTGCTGGGCTTTTTGTGTTTATATGTATATAGATGTATATAGATGTATATATGTACGTATTGTGTGTGTATCTATATACATATGGGGGAAAAGAGAGATATATGCTACAGTTTGCTTTAAGGTAAATTTATAGTAGTTGTTGATAGATGAGGCACTAAAAATAGGGAAATTATTATATAAAGGAACAGAATTTCTAGCTGTTCTGTAAGGTAATAATAAAGAAACATGTATTGTCTTTCTGTTTCATAGAAAAGTCCATGACTGTGCATCTAATAAACTCATGAAAGCTGGGACACCAAAGTGGTGGAATGCATTGACAATGAATGCATCTTTCTTTCAACTGGTGATGGATTTTCTGTAGATGGTATCAGCAGGCGCAGCAGAAATGAGATGCAGCATATTCCTTCCCTGGAAGAAACTGCATCTTCTGATTTCTGTGCCTGAAATTTTTAACTGTTTTTTGTGTGTTTGCTAGTCTGGTGATGCTATTGACTTCAGAAGAACTTTTGTTTAGGGCTGCTTTTTCTCCCCTGCTCTCCATTTTCACTCCACCCCCCACTCCAAGCCCCATCCATGCTTTGGCTGAATGTAAATCAAATTTTCTGATTGCCAAGAGCAAACCTATACATAAGCATAGCCAAAGCAAAACTTCATTTAAATGTTAAACAAAACCTCTGGTCTAACCCAGAGTTATGCTCAGTCATTCCCTCTGGGGTTGTCCAGTTAGTAGCAGTGTGCTAGTTTTCCTTCATGTGGCAACCACAGTGGCAGCACTGTGGTACACAAACATCCAGGAAGGTTTGAATTAATTGAAATGCTGGTAGCAGTCAAGTTATGGCAACGCTGTACTCAGCACATGTCAGTTAGCCATACCTTTTTGTGTAGTTCTGCTGAGCTCTTTGTTGACATGACTACTGTTGATTCACAGATAGCTTTTAAGTCTAGTTTGGGTATGAAACAGCAGCCACCATATGACTGCACTTTAGACATAACTTCAAATACTGTCAGCAGGCTTGAACTGAAAGGGTCTTGCTGCTCTCCCATCTCCCAGGGGAGATCAGTGAAAAGGAGGCAAGGTCACAGAGGGGGAACATCTTGCCTTATGACCAGGGAGGATGTATACTTCAGTCCTTTACAAGAAAGCTTCCTCGTAAAACCTGTTTAAACCCTCTGTAAGTCCAGATTCAAAGACTTGGTTACGATTGAGGCCCTCATCTAATGTCTATTAGACATCCACTTACTAAGTGGGCACCTGGAAGAATCTGAAAAGCCAGAATCTGAAAGTAAATAGTACTTTTCCATGGATGATACCTTTGATTTGAGTATTTACATCCTAATTCACTATTCGATCATTTGCAGGCTCTGACCCAGATGGGCTTGGAGGACTCTTCTCAAGAGATAGCCTTTCCCTTCTCTGTGATTAACTGTCAAAAAATATATCAGGCTTTCCATCTAGATACCTAGTCATCTCTCTAAAATACTATTTAGACTAAAAGTTAGAAAACAATGTACTAAAGACAAGATTTCTGGTAAAATAAAAATGTATTTTATCAGAAAAAGGCTGAAAGAGTTAAAAAAGTAAACCAGAGTCCATTCCAGACCTTTACATTTTGAAAATATTGATGAAATACTTTTTCACTGTTTTACCAGCACTACTTTCAAGCTTCCTTCCCACGCTGTTGTGCAAGTTACTTGCAGAGTACACAGAGATACAAATCTTTACCAAGCCTGACTCCTAGTATCTCTGACAAATGTTCATGCTGTGAAAGAAGAGGCATTCGGCTGCCCTGGATTAAGCAGGCTGTCAGACATGCCCAGAGAAGTTACGATGAAAAGAAGCTTCTTCAAAACTTTGTTTAAAGTGAGGGCTGTTAATCAAGGCCTTGGTGCTCTCATTAGAGAGGGGAGGAACCATTTAAAGTCAGGAAGCTGCAGTATATGAAAGTCATGAAATTGAAATGAATGCATCTTTTGCCAGCTGGTTTCACACCCCCAGTTGGCAATCCACAAAGGTTTAGAGGGAGAATTAAATCCATTTTTCAGCAGAAATAACTATTTTTGTGATTATCATATAGATTCCATGAGCTACACTTTGGTCCTATCAAGACAGGCAGGCAGCTGCATGAGAGGTGGAAAGAGAGAAAATGAGATAAAATCACCACCAACAGATACTGCAGGCAGGAAGGCAGCGTTGGATCCCAGCCACAATACTTCTGCAACCTGGTTTGAATAGGCCTGATGGGATGCCATAATCTAACCTACACTAAACAAGGTATGTGGAAAGCCGTCTGACATGGGGCTCTATTTCAAAGAAAAAATACAGATTCCTTCCAGGCTTTTATTGCTTTTATTTTACTTGTTTTGCTCTTGGGGCTAAGATTGCCTTCAATAAAATGAGATTAAAAAGTAGAGTGAAATAACACCCTAAACCAGAGTCAAGCAGGAAGAGCTTGGAGAAGTATGTTCTTGTTTTGGTTTGGGGGTTTGGGGTTTGGGTTCTTTTTGGGGTTTTTTGTTTTTTTTTTTTGTTGGTTGGTTGTTAATTTGTTGGGGTTTTTTGTTTTGTTTTGTTGTGTTTTTTTTTTTTTTTTTCCCAAATTACTGGCCTTCTAATTCCATTAAGCATTATTAATGTGGAAGTGATTTTGGTCAGGAGATTGCTGCCTTACTTCAGATATGACAACTCAGCTCCCACCTTTGTCGGCTCTGGGCACTGTCCTGCCCTCCAAGCTCAAATGCTGCAACTGAGTTTCCAGCTGCAAAGCAAATCTGTTTTGTGTATCAAAGGTCAGGATCAAGTCCTCAGCTGTGAACTGCTGGAGTATAAACGGTTTCTGGCAATTAGACTTTTGTTGTCTGGCGTATCTTCCTAGCCAACAATTGTGATGCCTGCTGTGTCTCCTAGCAGTTTCCCCATCCCCTTTTGGATTACTGGAAATTCATCTCTGTGCAAAGAACACATGTATCTCTTGAAGTCCCAATTTATGCCCCGTTGTGATTATTTAAGAAGTGCCTGGGAGCCTTGTAGGGACTCAGCCCTGGGATGAACTAAAGATTAGTTTCTATTTACTGCAAAGTACCAGAAAGTACTCATAGCCAAACATCCCTGGCAGGAAAGCAGAGGACAGCTAACTGTAGCACTCCAGCTGCCTCGCCACTGGTGTGACTTGAGTGCTCAGAAGGGTTCTGGCAGCACACACAGGTAGAAGATCAGTGTGTTTCCTTGTTAAAACAGCGAAAAGGCTAAGAAGGAGTGAATAAGCTAAGTGACCTTTTTGAGCTCTCTTAGAAACTGCACTAACTTTAACATCAAAAAGGAGGAGGACTAGGCATAAGCTCTAGGCACTGGTTTAGTGGTTACTAAATATCAGGGATAAAAATTGCTTTTCTGTCTAGAAATGGCATGTCAGTTCTTCAAGGCTTACCAGCAAGACTCTCTTGTACCACCACCTTCCTCAAATGATCCCACCTGTGAATAATTGTTCTGCCGTGAAACAGAAATAAAAATGAGCAGGTCATGGTCTTAGAGACTGAGTTTAGAGAATATTTCTTTTAACTGTCAAGAAGACTCCACTGATTTATCTAGGAAAAGTGAAGAGAAATTATCCACAGTCTCTTGTCGTTGGGTTGCTGGTTATTGAACGCTATACAAAAGCTGCAGATCAGTAAAGCAGTACACAACCTTTTCAGAACCCATGTGTCATTCTGACAACTTTCCAGGACCAAGGGGGGCAGACTTAATCTGCATACGTATTAACATAAATTTACATAGGAATTGAATCAGAGATGAATGTGCGCAGTTGTTATTATTGTGTATTTACAATAAACTTCACTGTAAGTGTTGACAGCACTTCACAAAACAGAGAGGAAGACAAAACATTCTTTGAGAGTCAAAGAGTAAATGAAGCACCATTTTCCTGAAAATGGTTCCTCATGTCTTCCCAAAAATTTGATATGGCCATAGGCATCACGGAATGCAGCTTTGAGTCTGTCAGATGGCTGCTGTATTTGCGTGCATGGCAAAATACATCTGACCTTCCAAAGAGAGCAACATGCTGTGGTTGGAAGGAGTCTGATTTTTTCAAGGATGGAGATAAGGATTCTGGAATTTCTGCAACCTTCTCCAACACTGTACCTTAACAGCTGCTTTTGTACTGATCCAGATGAGTTCCACCTCTCAGATCTGTAGAACAAGAGGAAAAGTTTCACTTATGTTTCTGTCTACTATCTGATTAACTGTTTGCCTACTGCAGCTGGCGTTTATGACTCAGAGCTGAGTTCTAAGCCCACACTTGAAGAGGGATTGCAACACTGCTGCGGATTTGAGGGCAAGACAAGGAAAATTTGCCATCTTCTGGTATGTGAAAGTCAGGGGTACACAGCTGGGTTACAAGTACAACTCCTTCATGCTATTTCATTCTAAAACACAGGACCCACTCCGAAAAGACCTTTAAATATATGTGCTTTTGATGTAGAGCAGAAGGAAAAAAATATTCTAAGGTTGATTTTTTTTTTTTTTAATTAAATTAATCAGCAATGGGCATTGACATTTAGCAAAATGGCCTGTAGCATCCCTGGCCATAGAATATCCTGGGAAAAACTCCAAAATGCCAACACAATTGCTGGATAAGCCAGCCTGAGGGACCTGGAGGGCACTGCCAGAAGAAATATCCCCTTTAACTTTCAGCCACAGTGATGCTGTGCATTCATTAACAGAGAGGTGGAAGAACAACATGATGTGCTCGAATAAAACATTCGATATACTTGTTTAGATCTTGGAGTTAACTCTTATTTAGACTATTATACTCAAAGTCCTTTCACTTGGAAGTACAGAATAATAAGGAAAAGGGTTGCACATGTCCAACACAGGTCTCTCTGACCTGTTTTTGAGGGTCATGTTGTTCAGGATAGGGAGAGAAATGACTTAAACCTTAAAATCATACACCTGTCAGTTTAGATAAATCTGATTTAGACCCAGAGTTGAATGTGGCAGCTCAGGAAGCATCTTGTTTACAACTAAGTGTGTCCCAGCAGTGGTCTGCAGGTCAGATGTGGTACAGGTGTAAATCACAGTAAGCCCCTGTAATCTTTATGGGAAATGTACCACTGTGGGAGCCCAGTGATGCATCTGTCTTCCCTTGGGACCTTGGGAATGAGAGAAAAGTGGCTGTGAGCTGGGGCTCACAGTCCCAAGCAGTTTGCCATGGCAGCTTAACTAGTCACCCTGCATCAGCTACTGCTCATGTGTGAGATCTTAGCCTGTGGCAAGTATGAAGTAATGCAATTTATCCTAATCTTTTTTGACTCTGAGTTATCTTTGTGAGCCTAGGTCTGAAGAGGAGAGAGGAACGATGGCCTTTATAGCTACTTCTCCAGTGGGCCCAAGCTCAACCTGTAACTGCACCTACAGGAGTAAGAGATTGATACAGTAGCATATGTCTCCTTATCAAATTTTTCTGGGCTGTTTGGTTCAAAATCTTGTCTTTTATACTGCATGAGTCATTTTGCTTTTGGCACTCAAAAACAGGAGAATGAAAAAATCCTGCAAATTTTGGGGCAATTATTGGCCATCCTAAAACATGCTCACGCCTTATGTCTGAACAAGAAATCATAAATAACATTATCCCTGTGAATCAGAGTAATCCAAATCAGGGCTTTTGCTTACAAATCATCTCTTAAATTATTCAGCCAATTCCAATTTTGGGTGACTTGCTGAAGAGAATCTGGGTCATAAATTGATATATCCTAAATTAGGCCAGTGACAGGGTGGAGTATATAAGGACTTTCACTGCAGAGCCCTAGGTCCTATCCCCCGCTGCAATAAATATGTGATTTTTTATGGAATATGGGATAAATCCAAGAGACTGGAAAAGCTTTGGCTTAAAATACACTATAGCCTAGTGGTTAGAGACATTTCCTTGGAGAGACAGGCCCAGTTCTCTGGTCTAACTCAGGCAGAAGAAGGAGCTGAAATCTCATCTGCAGCCACCCAAAGGACAGATTCAGCTGCAAATAGATGGGAAGGTAGTCATATTACCTCTAGGTGCTTTCTATGAGGCACCTACCTAGGAGACAAGTTTGGGGAGCATGAAAGTTAGGCAGAGGAATGCTTAGTCTGTAGAAGTGCAGATAGATACAAGCATCAGACTCCTTACAGGCAGTGCAACATGTGTCTCCAGCAATTGAAATTTAAGGTAATTCTGTTGTGTAACATTAAACATCTGTAAAATTAGTTGACCAAATGGAAGGGATCTTGAAGATCTAAACTTGAATACAGGTGCCTAACATGATAGCCTGTTACTTTGTTTACTTAAGAGTTTAGGATCACGTGCTTTTATGTTTACTATAATCTTTTCAGCTCTTTCCCCAGATTGCTATTTTGAGCTAGCCTCAGTACCCACAGGGGGCTCCATGACCCATCCTCTGACTGCTGAGTTTGCTATGAGACTAACTGCAACTCTGAGCCTGGTTTTCCCTCCCATCTGGCAGCAAAAATTAGCTGCTGCTGACTGAATGACCATTGATTCTCTTGGAAGCAGAGCTGTGCGAGCAGCAACAGCCAACTCTGTCACCATTTGTGAGGATTTGTAGCTTGGGCCCTGAGACATCTGGCTGAGATATTTACACAGTCCTGTATTGCACTCACTGAGGCTCTGCGTTCACATCTGGAGTCTAGACTGAGTGACTCTATGGGCTGGCCTTCAAGCGTCCGAACAGCTCATGTCCTCCTTGTTCTCTCACATTGTCTTTTTATTGCTTTATTGGCTTATTTATTTGCTGTAGGTGCTTCTGTCTCATCTTCTCAGACATTCTTGTCATGGCCACTTCTGTCAGAGGGCGTGAGGAACGTCAGTGACTGAAAGAGACTGGCTGAAAGCAGCTGGGATGGGTAAGGGAAAAAAGGCTGTGTTGTGGCAAGGCTTCGATCACACAGTTACAGTAATGGGGAATGCCTGGTTCCTGATTATGCTGTTTCTTATGAGTTCTACAGCTGTGATTGTGGGTAATGACAGTGCTCAGCTGTTTGCATTCAACACACATGACAGCAAGAAGGGTGTTTGTAAGCTGTTAGAGGTGGCCACATCATTTTGCCTCGCAGAGAGCTGAGCTGCCCATGACCCTGGGTTAGATCCACCAGTGAGCTGCAGATACAACCTGGATCATCACAGAGGTGTTCTACCTCAAGGTTATTTGAGTTAGTCCCCAATCATTGTCCTGCTTTGAGTATGAGGAGCAGGGGGTCAAAGCCTAAAACAAAACAAAGTGTTTAGTATTCAAGTCCCTAAACATAGAGATCTGAGGTATCTGAGATGTTGGCACAGGGCTGGTAGGTGCATCACAGGTCTTGTGGGAGAGAACTTGGGCATCTAAAAGAGACATCCAGGTTTAGGAAATTAATCCCTCCATTCATATGCTCTCTTTGTGCTTAGTTGTGTATTGTTTTGAACATGGGATTCTAAGAGCTTTAGCCCCGTGCTGGTCCTGTACTGTCACAACAGGTGAACTCCTGCTTGATCTGACGCTGTCTGTAGCAGTATTGGCAGCTGCTGCCTGCACTAGGAGCAAATCTTCCCAAATGTTGCTTTCCTTATTCCCCACCTCGCTTTATTTGTTTCCCTTGGGCTGTTCATCTGTTAGTACCACTCACTCCTCTGCCTGTCCCATATTCTCTTTGTAAGACTTTTCCTTTGTTTTAGATTTCCTGGTTGCCTAACAGCCCTGTCTGCCACTGCCGAAGAAAAACTACTAGGAAGTCAAGGGCTAAGTATTGCTGACAACACTGGGGTTATGACCTGGAAATGTAGTGGAGAAACTGAATGGGCTAATAGTGAAAATGTATGTAGTGCTTGAAAAGATGAGTACTATGGATGTACCTGTTTGTGTAAGAAGATCTGTACGTATTTGGATGTAGATAAACCAGAATCTACATTAAAAGAATGTCACAAACTCTAGAAATTCAGGCACTGCAATGCAGTTTGATTCACCCTTTAAAGAAAGGTAAAAAGGGATTTCAGATACTCTCTGTGCAAAGTAGCCAGCAACGGCATGATGGCATTTCTAGGTAAAGGCCTTAATCAGAGTATATAAAAAGACTGGAATAATGTTTGAACAACATGTCCAGCTCCCAAGCATTGTCTCTTTCCTGCTATCAATGACACCCATTGTGCAATAACAACATTTGCAAAGAGATATGTCCTGTTTTGTGCACAAAGAATATATTGAAGCAGCCATAGGGCTGCATTAGCCTTAGCTAGAAAAGTCCCCAAGGGTCTGTCTGCCAGCTGCTGACTGATGTAGAGCTGCTGCTGCTGATAATAGGGTACATGTGCTGGCTTTGAGCTGAACTAGGCAATCTGGGCCACAGTCAGATGTGCTCAACAAAGATCAAGTTCAAACCTGTTTAAGAAGTTAGTTCCCGTCAGTGGTGATTTAAGCTAAGTAGTTCTGCTGTATGCTGGAAAGGACGAGGAGTGCTCACACAGTCAGCTACTTCATCTTGGCTGTCACAGTGGTGATTTCAACACAGCCAGGGGCGTCAGAAAGACAACAAACAGCTGAGATCTGTGACATCCTAAATCACACAGACACAAGCTTCATGAAGGTATATTTCCATTATAGATGGTTGCATGCTTGTATGTAGCAGAATTGTGCTACATACTCTGCCCTTCTTTCCAAGTAGTTAAAATCACTAGGTGCCTAGACTTCATTGTTCCACACTGGAAATGCCTGTTGTTGGTTGAACATTGCTGATCCATTCAGGAGCAAAACTGCAGCAGGCAAAATGCCAGTGTGGGTGAAGCTCAAAGCGCAGTTTATTGCTATCGAGGTTGACGTACCACTTGAGAGAAAATGTAAATTCCCACACTCTAGTGTTATGTGCTCTCACCAGAAAGGAAATTAAAAAATTATCACTGCAAGATTCAAGAAACATGCGCTAATATTTAGGCAAAAGAGCATTGTACATTAAATCTGTGTTAATGGTACCCGAATTGATTATCAGCCATGTTCCTTCTAGGAATATCCCACATATGCTAAGCAGGATATACTATTGTGCGAACAGCGTTTCACACCACCCGATATCACAGAGATCGGCTATATTGTTTTTTAGGCTTTGGAGCAGAGATGTCCTTGTATCAGAGCAGTCACAGTGTGAAGTTGCTGAGCATAGCTCCTCTATGTTTCCCAAAATTATTCAGTTCCCTCAGAAGAATGTGCGTTGCACAGCAGGAAACACAACTAAATATCTTCCTAGTGATTATCACCTCCTGGAAGTATTAACAGCATATTCACTTGCATGGAGAAACTGAGTTCTAGAACAGCAGTTCAGCTGTAAATAGTCAGCTTTTTCCTGAGAGATGCCCAGTGAGGGGCACCTTCAGGCAGATCCACAAAAGTATGTAAGATCTAGGTAGGTCCCTGAGCAACAAGTAAAACACAATGTTAAGATGGATGTGTCAAACCAGAAGTTCAGCTATCAAAAAAGAAAAAAAGGCACAATAAGCAACTACCTTTCTGGCATGGACAAACTGTGGTTGAAACAAAGATGACTTCTTCCTAGTATACATTTTTCTGTCTGCTAAGTGATCTCTTTATAGTGAAATGACACATGAAGAAATAAGAGGAAAATGGTTTAAACCTTGTTACGTCCTAAGGATCCCACTGACCGACAATAGCATTTCACCTTTGTGTGGATTCAGAGAACAGCAGGATCTGAACAGCAGATCACCTAGTTGGGTTGTTGGTACTTCTAAACCTATAATAAGGAAGTGCTGAATGCAAATATCTCATAATCTGAATAGGGAGATCTTACAGCATCTCTCAAGGCCTCTTGAAGGCAATGCATACAACATACAAATGGAACCTGTAATGTACAATGTCATAAATCTTTAATGAGGATTATCTGTTATCTTATCTGACATCAGAGAATCACATGTAATCTTAACACATAATTGCCTTAGTTGTAGAAAGATCTTTTAGAAAAAGGTATCAGAGAGGAAGTCTTGTTTGCTTTTAAGTCCAGAAGAAGAAAGGAAACTCTACAAATAAGTGGATCAAGCTGAAGTCCTGTTTGGGTTCACTCCAGATCTCACTCACTAGGAAGAATTAGCTGGGGGAACTGAGTCCCCACTGTGTTGATTTGCATGTAGTAAGATATAGACATGCAAAAGGTGGATGCCATATATTCTTGTGCCTCTGTTTCCTTTTTGGTAGGTTCAGCCAGTCTGCATGAGCACCACGGTCTATGGAAAGCGGAAGGCAATCAATGATTAAACCCCATTGGTCCACATTGGCAACAAAAGCCTTAGATTTGAATAACTCAAGCTCAGGATATGATTGCTTGACTTATGAGCCTCAGATGCATATCTATGCGGAAGATTTACTCCTTGCAGAGCCCGCCTAGATTCATCTTTGGTAGTTCTCTCCTACTGCCTTCCTGTATTTTTCTTTATAGGACCCTGCTGTTTTCTTCAAAGAGAAAACTGATAAAGTATGATGCAGTTTCCCTGCTGTCTATGGCTTTCCTTATGCCTCCTACCTACCTTGTCTCTTTTTTTGTCCAGATGACTGAGATTCTAACCTAGCCTTGTACACTTGCTCTAGCTATATTATTCCCCTCTCCTTTACCCCTGTGTATGACCCTATTTTTCTTCTTAAAATTTTGCTGTGGCTCTTTTTTAACAATAAAGCAGTTTTGGTCTTTCCCTTCTTAGAAATACTTCTCTATCAGCATCCCTTCCCTCTCCAGTTACCAGCCAATTACCAACTCTTTCCTTCCTTTCATCTCTAATTGCATCTCTAACAGCACTGAATGCGTTGTTTATTACCTATAAGGTGGTGTCAGAGGTGCTGTCTTAGACCCTCTCTAGTCCAGCCCCTACCCTTCTCATTCATCTCAAACCACTCTCACCAAGCTTTCTAATGGTGGTAGGACAAAAAGAAAAGAAGGGAAAGGACATGTTGGCATACCTTGTAATTTTAAATACCTATTTTTTATTCTCCTGTTTCGGAACTGATTAAAACCCTACTAAAATTAATGAAGCCTTTCCACTGATGTAATGATCCTTAGACCAGGATCAGAAAAATCATACATTGTGTGAGTCAGGGTTCAAGAAGGAATTCCAGTATTTTCATTCATAGATGGCTCATTTCCTGTAGCTTTCACACTGTCCTTTCCACTCCAATGACCTCTGTCTGATCGCATACAATCTCCTTTATATTCCCTCTTACAGGATAAGTAGTTGGATGTGCACAGAAGAATGTTCCATTTTCTGAAAGAATTTCTTGGATTCCCTGAAGAGATTAGTACAAAATTTTAATTAGGGGCATTGGCAGAGTTCCCAAATGCTGGTATATTAGGCTGTGGTTTTCATTTTCATCACCCATTTTGGTTTCTATACAATGCATAGGATTTCTGATGAGTAGTTTACTTTAAATGATGCACGTTTTGTTCCTCCTGTTTTTATCCACCCCATTGATGCATGATTAGCAGCAAAGTCTGTCTTTCCCTTCCAAAGACTAGGGAGGTTGCCCAATACTGTGAGGACAATTGGTCCAAAAGATGTCAGAGATTGAAGTGACCAGTAAAATTTCCACTAAAACTCTGGAAGGCACACAGGATGCAAGTGTCATTAATTAAGCTCTAAGAACCTACAGTGCTGTGGGAACCTGGCATAAAATACACAAGCTGAACTTTGTTTGCAACTTCCTTCTATTTAGGAATTCATTAAGGGGCTGAAGCATTTGCAGAGATTTCAGGACTCAGTGCTAGAACGGCTAATTGCTGGCTTGGTCTTTTGTATACAGTGTAACACATAAAAGGACTGTGATCAAAGAATGCAGGTGCTGCTGAGGGCAGTGAGAATGCAAGTATGGTGATTGCTTACCGGATACAATATATAAAGTTTCATTTAGCTGTGCTTTGCTTTGGTCCTCAATAGGATTTTGTAGGAACTCCTGAATGACCTTGACTGAAGTGATTTAATAAATGCATTGTTTAAGCAGAGCTGAAAGTTTATACTTTCATCTTCTTCTTGTTTTTTCCCCTTTTCTAGCACTGGAGGAAAACATAACCATTACTTCAGATCTAACTTAAATGAAGGTTTTAAGTTCGTTTCACCTTCTTCAGTACATTAGAGGTGGCTGTCAGTTAATTTTTGCTGGATTCATGGTCTTGTAATCAAGGAGAGTGAAGTTACACATTACAGACTAGCTCACCTATCTTCACAATGAAAGCTAAAGAAATCACAAATAATATTATAGCTATATTTACCATACCTAGATTTTCTTCAGTTCCTGCACAAACTGATCTCATCTTCACAATATTTTCATATATTGCTTTTATGAAATAACAATGAGAAGTCTATGGTGAAGCTTTCTCCTTTTTCAACAACTATTTGATCACCCCACAAAAATAGCACAAGCCGTATGAAACAAGTGGAGCTGTGGACCCTGTCTTGTATAGCATGGATGAGTAATTAAATAATATGCCCTTCTGTCACCGTTTTTGCAGGGAGGGGGCTCTAAAATCTGTGTTCACAGGCTGAGAGCAGGTGTCTGTGATGAGATCCCATGCTGTGACATGCATGCAGCACATTCTTACATGAAAAGCCCTGGCTGATGAAATGACCACAAGAAGACAACATGGAACCCTTATGGCATGATCAGAAGCTTAATTAAGCTCTGTGGTTAATTTTAAGGGGAGTGTGTGCCTGTTTTAGATGAGTATTAAGAAAAATGAAAACATTGCTATTTTTTAATTATGTTCTAGTCTTCCTGACATTCTTCAAGTAAACTGTCTTGCTTCTTGCATGGTCAAATGATACAGTGACTCAGAAACGAACACACACATCTTTACGTAGATAGGATTTAGTAACTTGTCCAATGTGGTTTTAGAGTTTGCTTCTTAATTGTGGACATTTTTCCCTTTGGCAGAAGGCAGCACTGAACCTGTAATTTTTGTTCCTCTAGTTGTCCTCAACACAGTTGTTTTAGTTGTAATTATATGACTGAAAGTATACAGAGACTAGAAATTCCCTATAATCTTGTTAGGGTTTTCATCACAGAAAAGATGAATGTTTGTGTTAGAAATAAAAAAAAAAAAAATTAAAAAAAATAAAAACAGAGTACTGATGGCAGTGGTCCTTTGCCTTTGCCTTATGTTACTGTGCTTTTCCACTGCAGAACTTAAAATGCTTTCCTGATTTCTGTGAAGCAGCTTGAGAAATTCTTTACATGTGCTATGTGACTATGGCTATTGTGATAGTGGCGAAACAGATGTTTGAAAAGTGAAGCCACTTGCTCTAACAATGCTTTAAAAATCGAAGTCAGTGGTGAAACTGGAATGTCAATACCAAAGCACCCATGTCAATTTTAATGCAGAATATGTAGTGAAAAACTGTGGCCTAGCTATATATGGATTGGTGTAGTGATAAAAAACTTAAAGCTTCATGTACAACTTTGCTTTTTTCAGTAGAAGAATTTGTTCTCTCTTCCTGATCTTGTTTTGTTTTGTGGGTTTTGTTTTTTCTTTTAACCGCAGTACAGGGTAGGTCCTTCTCAAACATGAAAGGCTGCTCTGTCTTGAGAAATTCATTAGCCAAATTAGACATAAAATAATGAGAGGGTGAGAAGAAGGCAACAAGGGATGGGGGGAGGGGAAATGTGGAAAAGGATAGCTAGAGACAGTACTCTGCAAAGGGAGCTGACTGAAAGAATGGTACAGTACCTTGACTAATGTAGAACTAATTTAAACTGTATAGGAAAAAGCACTTCTAAATATACTACAGGGAACAATCTTTCTATGGTAAATCCATCCCCAGTGAAATTCCATTGACTTCAATGGGGTTTCTTCTGGGACAAATTTTGCTTGATAACCTAATAATTCTTTTCTGTCTCTAATTTCTTAAGGACCTTTTGTCAGAAGCATAGCGAGGAACTTCAGTCTGGCTTTCAAAAGTGCAGAACATCCAAAACTCCTACTGAACTCTTCAGGAGTTACAGGTACTCAATACCCCTGCAAATTAAAACTGAATTAACTGTTTCATGTCTGCTGTGAGTTTGCTTTCTGTACAGTGCCATCACATTTGCAAAACAACCTTAAGTTAACCTCCTAAGCCTTTTGAGGCAGAAACTTCCTACGCATAGAATAGGTACAACCCTTCACACAATGCAATATGGAGCTTAGCAAAGGCCTCCAAAGACTAATACAATGCCATACATTAGTAAAAACAACAGTAAATTATAAATTCAGAGTGTCTGTATTTGCAGGGCAATGGGGAATACATATTTGGGCTGGTTATGTATAGACAGGACTACTTTTGTTTCCAACTGACTGTCTGTGGTCTGATTTGTCAGATAAATTATGTCCAATGTCTTCAGAGTTTCATCGTTTTCATGAACTTAGAAAATTTGTCTTTTTGCGACTCTGTAAAAGCCACATTGAGAAATGGTAAAAAATAAATGAATACATCTCATTATTGCCTTCAGCAAAGAACAAGTGACTCTTCAAGTGCTGGAGATTCATGTACTTCTAATAAAATCTTTATGTACCTATTAAATTTACAGTGGGATTTACAGTTGGCAACTTTGAGGTGACCACGACTATCATGTAAAAACCACATCAGACTTGTTTTGAAAGTTTCAGGTCAAATACAGAACATGCTTTTTGGGACATTTTTCCTTTCACTGAATTACTATTGTAAAGTCTGCTCTGCTTGGCTTCCACCATGGAAGATGTACATTGTACAGATAATGATAGTGTTTTAATAATGCATTTCTTTCTCTCATTTTAGCTGAGGAAAAAACCCAAGCAAACAGATTTCCAAGAACAGAAAAACTCACTGTTTAATGAGCCATGATCTGGTTTTATTTTGGGAGGAGAATTACTAGTTTATCTATCTCCGTTACTTTAAAAACCAGATCTGTTTGATTACTCAATATTTGTTTTTAAAAGGGCAACTCCTGGGTATCTTAAAAAGAAATCCGTAATGTAACAGGGTAGGAGTATAATAGATTGGTTTGGAGAAGAAAAAAAAAAAAGCCAGTGAGGGGAAAACATAACATACAATACATTTGGTGTGAACTTTTCCCAGAAGATTGCTTTAGCCTCATAGTTCACTTACAACCAGAGTACAGTGATGCTGGGCAGCCTGCCAGTGCTTGTTATTATAGTACTGTGTGAGCCAGTTCCCTGGTGAAGAAAGAAAAAGAGAGAGAAATACTTTTCTTTGCGTTTCATAGGTGTCCTACACTTTCCTCTCTGCTCTCTCTGAACACCCTCTGTTCTTTACATCGAGGTGCTTTGGTGCATGCAACACTGTGCAGATGTCATGATACTAGTATCGCATGTGGTACTTTCACAGTTCAAGAGGACTGACACAGGGCTGTATCGCCTCACTGCACTGGAGGTTTCAGATGACAGCTCTGCCTGACAGTCTAACAGTAAGGCACCCTGTGATATGCATAGTGAGGATGAGTAACACCTTGTCCTCACAACAGAAGTATCTCAGATGGGAACCGTTCCTAGGAGCGAATGCCAGGCTAAGTTGCATGTCTACACTGAATTTTGCAGTCAGATGTGAGCCAGGATAGCTTGGGCTTAATACCATGCTACAGATGCCAGTGAGACATCTCTTGAGTTGTTCAGAGCACTGGCAGACCTCCTTCATGTTAACCCACAAAACAGTGCACAGACACGGAGTTAAAGGCTCACGGTCTGGCCCTGAACATACAGCAGAACTGACTATGGATGAAGGAGGCCTCCCACATACTTGTATCTATATTCTACCTGGAAATTCATCCAAGAACATTTCAAAATCAGCAAACATAGCATGGAGTTGTTTTTATTCCCCCCCCCCTCCATATCCACACACCTCCTCTTCATGCTGATATGTTGCCTTGAACCTTTAAACTACAGCACTCTCTGGGAAGCACTTACACAGCCTCCATCAGAAGCATGCTGGGCTCCCAAATGTGATAAGAAGCTGATAAAAATGATCTGGGCGTTAAAACAGCCTTAGTGGAAGAATATTTAGCTAAATAGATACCATCTGTCCCTTAAAGTGAGCACATCCTTGTTCTGCCCTGGGCTGACCACTATGATCTGTTGCTTTTGTGATGTAGTCCATGTGTGGACTGGCTGTTGTTCCCAGGACCTTGGGCAACTGTTTATGCAATGTGGACTTTATGAGAAACAGTTTCAGTTGCAGGGATAAATTTTTTTATTATTTATTTTTTAAAGGATTAAAGATTTGTAATGAAAACATTTTTGTCTAATACAGAAAAATACTGGACTGGAGCTCAGCTGAACATTCGTACAGCACATTTCTTTAGGGAAACCAAAGAGGGAAGGAATCCTAAAATGCTGAAAGAATTCTTCCTAATCACTATTCTAAATTTCCCCTCTTTCAGTTTAAAGCCATTTCCCCTTGTCCTGTAATTACATGCCCTTGTAAAAAGTCCCTCTCAAGATTTCTTGTAGGCCCCTTTTAAGTAGTGGAATCTGCTCTAAGGTCTCCCCAGAACATTCTCTTCTCCACGCTGAACAAACCCAACTCTGTCATCCTGTCTTCACAGAAGAGGTGCTCCATCTATCTTGGTGGCCCTCCTCTGGATTTGCTCCAACAGATCCATATTATTCTTAGACTAAAACCAAAACACAGCACTGTACCAGCCTCTAGGAAAACTAACTATTCCAGCTGAAAACAGGTCAGTAGACAACATCCATAGCCTTTCCCTCATCCACTAAGCACATAGCCTTGTCAGAGAAGTAGATCAGGTTAGTCAAGCAGGGCCTGCATTTCATAAACCTATGCTGACTAGTTCTGGTCACCTGGTTGTCCTATATGTGCCATATGATGGCACTCAAGATGATCTGCTCCATGACCTTCTCTGGCACTGAGTCAGACTGACAGGTCTATAGTTATTTATGAACTAGAGGTTCTCCGCCTTGGGTCAGCAGTGGTACTTCTCAGAGCAAGAGTTTTGCTCCAGAGGGGAGGTAGGCACAAAGGAACTGGTTGTTTCAGTTCATCTGCAATGGGGTTTTGTCTTCAGTTGCCTGAACATGCCAAGAAGCAAGATGGCTGGAATAAGAAACTGAGATTTGAGGAAAAAGGTCGAGGTTTCTTTTGTTGCATGCTTCAATATCTGCAGAGGCAAGGAGATACAGTAGACTTCAAGAAGAGGTTGTTCATAGTGCAGGTGATTATGAAGGCTTTTGGTGCTTCACTTGAGCTGTAATGCATGTGTAGTTTGAGTGTGAGGTTGCTGTACAAATCTGTTCCTTTTTCTCTTATTTATTTTTGACTCTAAAATGAATCTAACACCCTCAAGGTGTGTAATTTTGAGTAGGTTGTTCGGGCATGAATAGTCTCAGCAGTGCTTGTAAGGCCTGAAGCAGAATTGCCAAGGCCTGCACTCAGGGAGCAGCCAGAAAGGAGAGTTTCACATACAAGCCGTCCTGTAGCCCAAGAGTTAGAAACACTTCCTAGATCAGACCCAGACCCAGATGGCTTAGGAATATGTGAGATCCCTGTTCACCCCCATTACACTGACAAGAGAAACTAACCAATATATATGAAAGTTGTGGAGGTTATAAATGTGTACAATTCATGTGTTTCGAAATGTGTTACAGGATGGAAAGAATATTCTGTAGTTCTGAATCAGCAGGTGTTTCTGGTGTAAACAACACAAGAACAAAGTTCAGAATTGGGATATTTTGTTTAGTTTGCATTTCCATCACCACATGTTTGCACGAGCAAATAGCCTTCAAACAGCATGTTGCAAAAGAGCCTGCAAAAACACTGCAAACAGTAGCCACTGCAAAAAAGTGGCCACTGATTTACACACAAAGGGGTGCAACAGCAGTGATGTTATTCAGAGTACTACTTCGGTTAAAGTATTCTTTCCATTAAAGCTCAAAACCCCAGGTCTTGTGATGGGGTGCAGAAGCTGAAACCTGCTAGCCAGTTGACTGTTCATACAAGAAACGCTTCAAATGTTAATAACTATAGTCAGAGGACAACCAGATAACAGTATAACTCAGTTCTGTTACTTGAAATTTTCAGGATCAGACCATAGTGAGCACATTTCAACCTGTCATTTCTTTTCATATGAAACTTCTCTTTGATGGGTGTTTCAGCTAAGCCTTTACAAGCTGGTTAGAATGGCTGATCTTAGGACCTGGTCTATTTTCATTGCGTGTGTTACACAGATTTCCTTAAAAAGTAATCTTGTGCCTTAGCTAGGAAGATAAATAATGAGAAAAGATCTGCTATTTAAGCTCTGGACTGACCTATAAATCTTAATGACATATGCAATCCCAGAAGCAGAAATCATCTACAGACTGTAAAATTCTCTCACTCTTTATTTTTGGTTTTCCTATTATTCTGTTTATTGGTTTGGGGGGAAAGTTTAAACAATTTTGTTGTTGTCCCTTTAGTTCCCAGTATTTTGTGAGCCCAAATGTTCCATTATAACTTACAGGAGCTGTTGAGAAGAGGGCATGGCAAATGCAATAACACAAGAAGGATGGAACTGACACCCCCTACAAGGATCTGACAGTCAGAGAATAATGATAGAGTAAAGGATGGATAACTAACAGTTTGGATGATTTATTCTTCAGAAGCTCTGGAAGGTGGGATGCTTCTTTGACTGTTTATTTCAACCTTACATGCTGAAGAAATGAGTTTTCTTATTTTAATCCTTTGCTGCATTTTCTCCTACCAGGGTACAGAGACCTTCTCCTCTCTTCAGTGTTTCGCTGTGGCCTGCCTCCCAAAGACAAGATTGCTGCTAAGAAAAACAAGGGGTTTCTCTCTCTCTCCTTTTGCCTCTACAGCGGCAAAGGAAGAGGGTTAGAAAACATTTAGAACAACGGTATCTGTGATGACCATAAATTAAAGAGGCTAGAATTGAAAATGCTGTGGAGAAGGTCAGGTTCAGTATTCGGAGCAGGATGTTAGTGCGAGGCAGGGATCACCTGCAGTGCGAACAAAGATAAGGAAACTCTCATGGTGAATACTACATAGAAGTGGAGGGTCTCTGACACAGCAAGTCATTATTCTATCTGTTGTTTATTGCAAGGTCAGGCTAATTTTATTTTCCATTCCACATTGCTTTAATCTAAACATTGGGAGAGGTGATGTTGGGGTAGAAGTCTCAGGAGATTGTGAGCAGCATATGGACTCTTGATAAATCATAGAACCATCTGCCTGCAAGTGGGCAGGGATGAAGTAATTCTTCTCCCAAAGCTGTTAAAAGATTCTTGCATCTCATGAGCCAGTATCCTTGGTCTGTGATTTTACAGACCAGTCTGTGGGTAAGATGCCTATGGAAAACATTCACTTAGCTGTTGCAGACTGGGACAGGATGGACAAGTAAGCTGAGATGGAAACTCAACCATCTTCTGGGAATGGTGCTCCCAGGACAGAAATTACCCCATTCTGACTTACAATACAGAGGCATGACTGCAATTCTGGAGTGGCAAGGCTGACACTCTTCAGGCATACAAGAAGACTAAAAATAAGATAGTATTTTTATGGTTGAAACAGCAATTCAGGGAGTGAAAGCTAAAATTAAACACATGGTGATACTCTGTTTTGTTGTTTCCTGTGCCTTGAACACCATCTGCTTGAAAATCAGGTGAATCCAAGTGTTATTCTGAAGGCTGTCCGTATTAGACTGAGATTTTCTTAAAGTGGAGAAAAAAATTTGTCTAAAAGAGGAAATAAATAGGAGTAATAAATAAATGCAGAAGAGTGCAAATGCATCAGTAATGAGAAGAGGGTGAATGGGTTTGACTGACATCTGGATTAAAGCAGTGCTGTGCTCTTTCAATTACAGGTATAAGACTGCTACAATTGACTGATTAAAGGTGTTCACCCTAATCCAAAATTATACTTACCCCAGTCAAATTGACCATTGTGTCAGCTTCAATTTGTTCAGATACGTCACCCACAGTGACTGATTGGGCTGATTCACTTGCACACTCTTTGACATGGTCCCCATTTTGTGTTCACTACTTACTCTTGCTATTTCCCTTGTCAGACATACTCTAGAGGCATTTCCATTATCTCTCATGTAGCTGTACCTCAGAAATGTACTGGACTGGAAAGAAAAATCCTCAGGCCAATTATTCTGACATAAACTCTACTTACCAGAAAGCACTAGAATATGAAGCAGAAGTTGAAATAGCTCAAAACTAGGGCACATACACACCCCAGGTGAACACCTAAGTAATGCTGAGCTCAGAGTCTCTGCCATGACTGGGAATGGATGAGCACTTTTAAAGAAGAAACAAACCAAACATTGCCTCAACATCCAGACTGAAAGTTTCTCTGAGAATGGAAGTGCTTTAATTTAAAGCAAAACCAGCAAACTGTTCACGCAATCTGTATTTTTTCTGTTAGAAGCAGAAGTACTGTACTGCTTGGAGAACAGCTACTCTGTCATCTTCCTGGCTTTTTGAAAAAGGAACAAAAAATTCCAGCATTTACAGCTGTCTGAGAACCATGCTGGTGCTGGTGTTCTTTGTGTGAATAAACAGGGAAGAGGAGATGAGCTGCATTTGTTTTCCACAGGCTGAGGAGGTACTTGTCTCATAAGCGTAAAGACATGAAGTGGCATTCAGATTAGGGAGATTTAACTTTAGCCATATTGATCAGGTGGGCTCTGCCTTGTGAGCCAGAGTCCAAGCATGTCACATCCCACTGCTGAAGGCTCCCGTGGAAAGATTTTAGAGAGCTCTTAGTGGTGTACCTTAGTTTTCTGCTAGCGGATGGGCAGTTCTGCAGACAGCAGCAACATGCTATGGTGGAGAGGGTGGCAGGTACAGCCTCACAGGGTGCCACCACAGTAGTCAAACTCAAGGCAATGCAAAAGAGAGTAATTTAATTGATCTTATCTCCCTTGAACTTCATGTAAAGAAAGAAAAATTACTTCTCAGCTCTACATGCTAACAGTGCATTGTAGTGTGACTGGCACTCAAGTCCCAAGCAGGATTCTTCTGGAAATTTCACTTGAATCTTATTTCAAGGTGATGTAGATGCATGTATAATTAATTTCATTGTCCTCTCAGATTCTTTTGCATCTCTGTTAGTGTTTTGGGGTGTTTGTTTGGGATTTTTTTCTGTTGTTTTACTTTTTGAAGTTATCCATGGACATAAAAATGAAATATTTCTGATTAGGTTACAAGTACATAAAAATGTCCAGTGTTATCTATCTCTGTAATCCATCTGTCACAGTTTCGTGCACAGCCATTAGTGGAGTTTCCAGGCACTGCAATATATAACATTTAAAAGAGATACTACAGCCAGAACAAACATTACTTGCCTATCCACAAAAAAAAAGGCTTGCACTAAAGCTTAAGGAAGCTATTTTCCCTCTGCTTGCAATAGGAATGCTGAATGGGATGAATGCACAGGTTCTGTGTAGCCTGCAGGACAGTGGCATGCTACATAGGGTTATGAAGCAGGATATAAAGCGATGACTTTGATACCACTTGTTATCAGAGATAGAAAATCCTTTGCTTTACATTCCGGAGACTCCCATAGTTAAAATACTTTTATTCTACAGGGCATTTGCAGAATGTTTATCATTCTGTCAACATTTGCCTGAAATGTTACATATCCCTTGAAGGACCCAGAGTGAGTTACCGTATTTTTGGTTTGTAATAAAGTTTTGAGTTATAGAGAATGGGGAGGGAGGGAATGCACTCTTCCTGTTATATTTTTTAGGCAATTATAACACCTTAGGGAATTGGTGTAGATATTTGAACTTTGGCACACACATTATCCCCAACCACAGCCGTGCCTTTGGGTTTTCTGAGTAGTTAGGGCTATCAAAAAAGATATGAAATGTGAAACATAAGAGCACAGCAGTGCCTAGTACTGTCTATTTATCTTACAGTTTCATTTGCCTCTATGAGGTCCTAAGCGCATGCCTCATACACACTGCTCAGTATTTGTGTACAGCAGCAGAATTTGCTTTTAATTACTGATTTTGCATCTTTCTATACTCATGGCTCACATTACATGGAGGTAAGTAAGGCAGAAACCATCCCTTCTATCTTCTTGGGTATGCTTGCAATGCTCATGCATAATCAGGCTGAGCGTACGCTTTTTGTTACGATATATGGTCACATAGGATGCAACCTGTGAGGGGAAGTCTTGGAGCAGCTAGAGTCCTTGCATTTTTGTTGACTGCAAAATCAAAAGGTAGCACTGGAACCATTTATGTGACTCGAGGTTCAGTTTTCATGGAGATGAGCTGTAGCTGTCACTCCCACTTTAATCAGGAGGTGAGAGTTTTTTTATAAGCAATTTAGCCATGCAAGGGAAGAAGGCAGAAACAAAGAGGGACCACAGAGGTGAGCTTGTTGAGTCAGTATCAGTTAGTAACAGTTTGAAACAGAGAAGTAAAATCATTGGAGATTCAGCAGGGAAAAAAAAAAAAAAGCAGAAAAGCATCATTGGCTTGTCAAGATGTAAAACCTTATGAGAAGCAACAGAGAGGAGGAAGGCAGAGCATCAACAGGACTGAGGATCAGCTTGTTCTAAGGAGAAACAGAGGTTGACACATCTCTGCTTGCTTGACAGCACCTTGGCCAGCAGAGATTCGCAAGGTGACTGCCCCATGGGTATTGAGCATATGAATGCTTAGCCTAATAATGTTAGTCCTGGCCCACTGCTGTGTGTGTTAGCAATAAATAATATGTTTATATATGTATAATCCTGGGTTTAGGCCTCTATGCCAGTAAAAGATGTTCAGACCATTAAGGGTTACATTTAATGTGATCTCCTATATTGTGCAGACTGCAGTACTGGCCTAAATTAATTCCTCCTTGAATTAAGCATATCTATTTGGAGGGAAGAAAACCCAAAACAACAAGCCAAACCCACATTCTCTTTTGATTGAAAATTTTTCCACTGATGTATACTCTGCTGTAGCCCTTGGGAAATAATTTCACTGTTTCATTATCCTCAATGTTAAAAATCTGCATGTCAGTTTTATTCTGAATTTGACTGGTTTCAACTTCCAGACACAGAATGTTGTTATATATCTGATAAACTGAAAATCCCACACATTACCAGGTTTCTGCTTCCTGTCTTAATGGTGATTAAATAAGTCTTTTGCCTTTTCCTTGACATGATAACCACACTCTCACCTTCATGTCTGTACCTTAGTCATGTACACCATGCCCATCATTCCCGAGTGGGTATTTTCTGAATGCTCATCAGTGCTTCAGCACCCAGAAACAGACCTGCTTCTGGGTGTAATGCAGAGATCATGCCACTACCAAATACACAGAAGATCACTGAGTTGCAGGAGATACAGTATTCCCTGCTAATATAACTGAGCACTCAACACCTGATGCATCACCCTGAGATGCCGTTTACCATGTCATCTATTGCATCTCTGGGCTCTGACTGTTGGGGTAGCCGGTGCACCCCTTCAGTGTGAGGAATTCTCTGTTGGCAGATATAGACCTGTACCATCAGGTATGTAATTTGCTTGTGCCTGATTTAGAAAGTGCTCCAGACTGGTAATCTGCGGTCTTTATCACTCCCACTGACTCTTCTCTTTCTGTCAGGGTATACTTAGTCCATAATGGAGTTATGTTTCCATCCATGTCTTTCATAGAAGTATTTGATAGCAAAAAATTAAGTTGCAGGGGAGCTCAACCAAGTCTGATCTCCTTGACTGATGTTACTCTGCTTTCATTCTTCTGAACTGACTGTCATAGTAGGCAGTGCTCTGCTTACTCAGATTTTTATACAGCACGGACAGGTATGACTCTTGAAGCACATATGGAACCATGACAGGGTAGTCCGGGCAATGCAATGCATCACATTGGAAGCCAGATGAAGTCCTGCCCATCTCTCACACCAGACCAACATGATGTCATTGGATCTGTTTCTTCTCACTTCTTTGATGCTGCTGCTCTAATCCTTACATTGAAATAAGGCCATGAGCTGATCCTTGAAGACTTGCACTCATAACTCATCACATAAGTGAGTCTAGCTGCTCTCAGGTTCACTGGTGTCAATAGGCTTGTTTCAAGGTTGCCAGCTTGTGCTCATGGGGCAAATGGTGACTTAAAGTCCTGACTTCCCACTGCTTGTTTTTGCAATATCTACGTTGTTATGACATCTGTTGTAAAACCAGAATGATACACAAATATGGAAGTCATTCCTATAAATCAGAAAGCAAGATAGCAGACAATGAAGTGCAGAGGATTATGTGTATATCATATAGGGAATACATTGTATTAACTACAGACAAACATACATTTCTTGGGTTTTGTCTTTTGGAATGAGAACGAAGGGGACAAATCAGCAGAAGAGGGATGCCCCACTGAAACTTCACTGAAGTCAATAGAGTTACACCAGGGATACATTTGGCTGATTCTTTTGCTAACGGCTGTATGAAAGCCTTATTATAGACTTTCTGCATGTGTGAAGTGTATGCCAAGACAAATGCAATGTACTAAATGAAACCTCTTGATGTATTTAAATAAAAAATATGTTGCAAAAAAACAGTGGATAATTGGAGTGGAATAGATCCAGACTGGAATCGTCTGCCTCATGTCTCCAGAGTGTCTGAGGGAGGAGCAGTAAGGAATATTTTACTTGTATACCTTAAGCAATGTAGGATATGCAGATAGCAGATAATTTCTTGAAACTGCTAAGATCCACCAAGGGATTTAGAGCTCTTTAGAAGACAAAAGTGGTAATCAGATGTAAACCAGCACTTTTGGCTGCAGCTGATATGGACTAAGAGATTACCAATCACATCGTGTTCTCAGCTGTTCATTAGTTATCTTCCTCATAGGAATTTGCCTACATCTCCCTTTCCAGTTCAGATCTGCCAGTATCATTGTCACTCCCCACCTGGCCAAAACGGTCTAAGTACAAAAAGTAGTAAAAGTATCCTGTAAAAAATGTTAAGGCTAAACAGGCTTGTTTTGCCTTAACTGGGTTGGAGTATATCCCTAGAGATGTGCTATGGATATGGCAGCCAAACAGTCATGCCTGGGGCTGGGCTAGGAGAGGCGATATCTTGGTGTGGATCAGCAACAGCCTAAATAGAATCTCTGAGCATAATCTAACTTCAGTGTTTTAACATCATGGACTTTCTCCTTAGAACCCCTAATTGCCTGGTAACTGAGGAGATACCTAGAGCTCTCCAATGGCAAGCCTTCTGCTGTGCTAACCTGCAAAACTATTTAAGCCATGTAACTGTTGCCTGCTCAGAGACCTACCTCACGTCAAAAGTCTTGTGGGTTTCTCAAGCTCTAGGTTTCTCTTTCCTCTAATACCTGGTAATCCACATCAAGCAGGTGCTCCCAGAGCATACCTAACTTGCACTTGAGGACTAGTGCTGGGAAAAGAGAAAGGGAGAAATGAACACCTGTCCAATAACTTCAGATATGAGAGACCCAGTTTGGAAGGAACACTAGAAGGAGACTTCATGCTCCCATGTGCACTCTTGGAAATGATGCAAAGAAGCTTCCTCAAGATGTGTTCCACTTAGCATGAAATAATTATGCAAATGTCTCTGGGAAGAGGTCACAGTTATCATAAAAGGTAATGCCCATATTAGCAGTGCATCAGGTATTTTGAGTGCCTACAGTTCCTATGAAGGAGCAAAATGGAATAAAAATGAGCTGAGATGGGTCACTATTAGGAATAATAAGGCAGCTTTGTGTCTACGTATGCATTCACAGCCCATGACGAACTATTTCAATTTTAAAGGATAAGAAACAACCAGGAAAAGGAGAGTGAGAAACTGGAAAGAAGCTAAAGCACTCCAGGAAATTCCATCAATCCCTGGATAGACATTGTCTCACATGTTGAGAAGTGTGATGCTGCATCACTGAAGGAGTTATCTTGGTTACATGAGCACTGCGGTATTACCGAGTTTGGTGAAAGTACCTGTTACAAAAGCATAGAAAAATACAAAAATATGGACCATAGAAATAATTAAAGGTGAGATTTTCAAAACTAGTTTTAGAAAGTTGACACTCAATTCTCCCTTGTTTCTAGTGAGAAAAGGATATCCCAATTGGACACCTTTGAAAATGCCTTCTCTTTTCAAAGGGATATACATACATTTTAATTGGTTTATATCCTTCAGCTGTTTAAACACTTCGGAAAATAACACTGAGTCAACAAAGATGTGCTAATCGATTACATCAGTGAGTTTAACATTAGCATCCCAGTATTAAATTAATCCCTCAATTAATTTCTCAAGGTTTATTATATAGCTTCTAAAAGAAGCTGTCTTCCATTAGACTGGGTTATATGAAAAACAGTGGTAACCTTAGTGCTATCAAATCCGAATGCCTTGGAGCAGTGTAAATAGCCTAACTGACATCCTATACAGTTTGAATACTGACGTGAAATCAAAATGTTCTTTCACAGCCTGATCCAGAGTCCACGGAATTCAGACAGAAAATTTCTGATGACTCCAACAGGTCTTGACTCATGCTTTTGATATGGTTTTTTCCACCCCATTTAATGTGTGACCTCATGCATCTTTGTTCCTGTAACAAAACTCCTAGGGAATCTCATTCAGTCCAGTACCTTATCTTCTGCCTAGTTTCTTAGAAATAGCATGGTCATTTGCTAGCACTGTTGAACTGAGATCAAAGCCTAAAGGCTGCTGAATATGTAGTTTCTTTAAACACATACATATCTGTGCAATAAGGTTTTATAGAGTATAGGATTCATCGGGTTTTGGCTAATACTAGGCAACTCTGGTGAGAGTTCTCAGTTCCAGTTTGTGAGATACAATAACCCTTGCACATCTTAAAACACTAAATAAGTTTGATGCAAAATGAGGCCAATAGTAACTTCTGATGTTGAGAGCCTGTCTTGCAACCAAGCTCATCCTCTGGAGGGAAGAACATTGCAGTCCAGCAATTAATATAGTAGACTGGGTCCTTGGATCTGTGTACTTTACTCCTGGCTTACAAACCATGTTGTATGAATTACTACAACTCTGCCAGCCTGAATTTTCCTCTGTTTAAAGGAAGAGAATGATGGGTTGTTTTACAAAACACTTTGGTAGGTGCTTGCTTTGTTTGATTAGGACCAGCTTGCCTATTATTACAGACAGCAAGAAAAATTAAAAGAAGGCACGAGTTTTCTAGAATATGCCATTAATATTTTTCTGGCATGTTTTGCATTTAGTAGTGTAACAAACTGGAAAAAACACAGCTCTCTTTGAACCTCACTTTCTTCCTGCGCATAGAGTTTTTAAATTTCACAGTGCACCGCTGATTCTGGAGGGGGGGCAGAGGGGAGAAGAGAAGTGATTATTTTGGCAGCAACACCATTATGATTTGCTAAAATAGCAGCTTGGCAAATCTGGTCTCTCGAATATCTCATGTTTTGTTAATTACTGACAGCTTTGTTTTTAACTGAACATGAAACAATGTGGAGAAATGGGCAAGTGTGGCCCTTGACTCACCACTGCCCGGCTGAGCCCAGCAGGTGGGAGAAAGCTGTCTCCAAGAAGGGGCCCAAGCGGCAATTGCTGCCCCAGTTCATGATGCTCAGCAGATAGATGCAAGGGGAGAGAGGCCATAGGACCCAGCTATGAGATGACCCAAAGTGATGTTTTCCACGCTGGGCTGGCTGGGCCAGGAGGATGTTGGAAATCTTGCAAAAAGGAATTGGAATCAGGGTGCTCAGCCCTCAAGGTTTCCTGGTTAAGTACCCCTTTCCCTAGCCATGGTTTGATATAGGAAACAATGAGACGTGGGTTGGCCTCCGGGAACTGTTGGCTTCAGTTCTGTCCCATGTGGAGAACTGGAAGGCCCTGGCTGTTCTAGACCACCAGTGACTGCACGCATCCTTTTAGGGTCCAGTGTGTTTTCATGAGAACACACATCTGTAGGGTTAGGGGAAGCCAGGTCACCTTAACTATGTTTATTCCGGACTAAGGACCACATCTCATGAAAAGTAGCAAAGTGTGAGACAGATGTCTGCAGGAAGTATGGGCAAAGTGGGCCACAGTGGACACTCCTCTTGCGTTTCATCTCTCAGCATTTCCTGGCCACTTGGAAGTTCACATGGGACAGTATCTCCACATACTTTGAATGATGTTCAGTCTCCCTGGATCAGCCAACATAGGGCATGCCCAAAGCATGGATATTGTGGACATGCTCAAGAGCTGCACTTTTGCCTGGGATCTCCTAGGCAGAAAGACAGGAGCTTTGTTTGAGCAGGTACCTGTTCTGCAGCTCCTGCTTTCCCTGCTCCTCTCCCAGTGAGCATGATGGGATTCTGGTACCAGGACATGTGGAAATTCAAAGACGTAAGAGAGTGGAAATTTCAAAGCTAATGAAATACAGATGATTTCTTACGCCTGCACGTATGTAACTAATCTGTTCACTTCTCCAGGCCAAGAACCTGATACCTAATGAGATAACAAAAATTTCCAGCCAGATTAATAAATCTGACAAAAGCAAAAGAAACTCTTCAACTCCAAGGTCTATACCCATTTCTAATGAGTGGAGACTAGGATTAAAATATTCCTGGGACCCAGAGTTCTTAAGGATGCTTGTGTGGTGAGAAGATACTGGATTAGCAAGACTGCTGGCCACATAAAGCTATTTGTGCATAACTGTGCTCCTAATGATCCCTTGGCAACTCATTTTTTGACCTCTGTTTATTGTATTGGGTAAATGTCACGTTCACTTTTTGTCTGTATATTAGCATAGCTCATCAGGCACTGTGTATTTGTATATGCACAACATAGACATAATTACACATAAGTCCTTTGGTGTCACTTTTCCCAGAGCAGTGTAACACTTTGCATATGAAATGAATTGTTACAGAAATAATGCTATAGAGATAATTTTTTCCAACCTTTTTTTTTTTTTCCTTTTTACTAATACAAAAGAGAAATGGAAATGGTGAGTCAGAATATGTTTATAATCACATGGCATGAAGAGAAATTAAGTTTCAGAAATGCTGAGCTTTGTGTGCAGGAGAAAGTCTGCAAACTTGGGCTGTACAACACACCACAGAGCTGGCATTTATGACTGATAAACTGTTTTGAGAAGCAGCAGCTCCTCAGCTCTGATTAGTCAAAGATATTTTGCAACCATCCTCTCACTGAAGTGAGCTGGAACTAAGGAAGTGTTCTGGGAAATCGAGCCTGTACAGTGAAAGTAGAGTGCTGGGAACACAGGCTGCTAACTTTGGCTCTTCCACAAATTCCTTGCTTGACCTTCAGCACACCAGAAGAAGGACAGGAGTCCAAGGGCGATCTGGGGCTGCTTTGCCATCAGCAGACTGTCTCTTTCTACCTACCACTTGTTTGTCTTGCTGTCCATCAGGATCTCATTTCCTGAGCCCAAAACAACAAGGCACAAGGAAAAAAAAAATTCTCTATAAAGGGATCCTGAGTTATGAAGACCAAGTCCCATTCCCAGATAACCTTGCCGACAAGTTTATCCCTTTTGCACAATGCAGAGGAGGAAATATTATTCCATGAACTAAGATTTTGCTGGATGAAGCACCAAATAGTATTTCTGCTTGCAGCCAGCCTTCCCATCTTGCACACTCCCTCCTGCCCCCCTGCTGCTGTGTAGGGAAGAAAGACAGTGCTCCTGCCCCACAGGCAGAGAAGCCCCTTGGTCCCACTAGCTGCTGCTTCTCCAGGCCAGCTCCACATGATCCCCACTGCACCCCAACTGCTCCCCCAGAACCCTGAGCACGAGCGCTTGCCACGTTCCCCCCTGGGAGGTCCTTGCCTTGACCTCTTAACAATGGAACTCTGTTTAGAGAATGAAGGGATAAAAAATAGAAAAGAAAAGAAAAAAAAAGGAAACCAAGTGATGGATGGGATTAAAGCAAAGAAAATATTGCAGGAGTGCAAAGTACAAAGGGGGTTAAAAATGGAAAGAGAGAAAAAGAGACAGGAGACTTGAATAGCATTGAATATTTGAATTTCTTTTGTTTGAGAGGGTGCTTTTTTTAAAGCTGCTTGGAAATGTGGAGGGCTTTTTTTTCACACAGGTGTTGTGTATACATTTTTCCAATTAGAAGAATCTCTTTTATATATTTAGCACTATTTAGAGGGGACTGGGAAGATAAGGCTGCTGAGGACTGCTTCAGGCTAAAGCTAGGTTCTCCAAACTGGCTTTTGTTGCACCAATGTGAATCACTTAATAATTCATATTTCAGAATACATTAATGCAAATGATAATTTTAGCTTGCTATTGAATTTTTAAATATGCACTACGAGCAATTTATGTTTCTGTTCATTTTCCCAGGTAAAACTGTTTAGACGTTTTTAACATATGCTTGGTTTCACTCATCATATATCATCCCATTGTTTTAATTTGAGGTAATTAAAAATTAGGAGCATCACAAATAATACATGGAGCCCTATGTTCATGGAAAAATAACACGGAATTGATACTCAGTCTGGCAATTTGAATGAAAGAGATTTTTCAGTGATGCTGCAGTAACAAAATAGCAGTGTCCTGTGTTTATGCAGATAATGTACATCTAAACAGTAATTACTGTGATTAATCTGTAGCTATCTCGTTCTTTAAATCATTAGGGGGTTTTGTGAATTTTTGATTTGGTTTGTTGTTTGGTGGGGTTTTTTTTTTAGCATTACAAGGAATATTTGGTGTAGGAAGGACAAACATGTTGTTCCTCCCCTACTGGGCTGGCTAGATAATTAGAAGACTGAAAATCAGAGGTTATTGAGGATTCGCTTTCTTTTTTTGTTTCTGGAAACTAATTGTCAGCTTTGACCCCACTTTTCAGAGACATGGTGGGAGCTCAAGTGGCAGGCAAGCTGTGAGAGCCAGAGAGCCCAAGCTGGGTTTTGCCCAGGGAAGGACAAGAAGCTCCGTCTGTGACTCTTGCATTGCACCTCACCCCTCCAAGCTCCCCATGGGGCAGGAGTCAGTCCTGTCTGCCCAAGTGACAACTGTCCAGCAATGTGCCACTTTAAAGGGATAGATTTAAAGCAGCAATCGGGGACAAGGGCACAGCATCCCTCACTATCTTGTTCTTCCATGAACTGTGTATGCATCCTCTGTGACTTGTCGCGAAGAAATAAAATGTCCACAGAGAGGGCCAAAGGGTGAGGAGGACATCCTGAGGCCCAGCTGCCCCTTCTCCCTTCCTCACATTTTTGACAGTGGCCCTCCAGTTCCAGCATGCCTGTGGGGATGTTAGTTTAGCCCTTGCCATGGTCAAGGGGTCATATAACTTCTCTCCCATTTAGCCGTTACTGTGATGAAGGACAAGAAAGAGACTTCCACACCCTCTTCTCCACCCCTGGGGGAGACACACACACACACACTCACCTTCCCACTTATCCCTTCTGGGCAAAAGAAATAAAAATGTTTCCTTCCATCCCTATTCAGGACAGCAAAGCCATCCTTTACCACTGACAGTGTTAGACTGCGTCCAACGAACACCTTCTAGCCCCTGGCTTCCACTCGACTGTGACTGCTCAACTGTGATAAAGTGGTAGCATTTCCTAGATATGAGATCTACAGACAGATATGACCCACCTAACTGCTGGACATATCCCTAAGCTCCCATATGCAAATCTCATCCTGTACTTAATCAAATATCATCCATCCAGGGGGGAGGAAAAGAAAAAATGAAGGCGCTATTAGAAAGGAAATGGTAATGAGAAGAAAAGAGATATCAAGGAATCAAAATAATTTGTTATAAATTAATATTACAACCTGGGGATATAAATATGTCTGGTTATTGGAACACACACTCTCCCCCTTAAACCATTGCTAGAAGCATAAAACTTCCCACGACATGCTGTATTGGTCAATGTATCTCTGTAAGAAGGTGCTTTGTATCTCAGAGGTAGCATAAGAGCCATTAGATGTGGGTGTTGCTATGGTAACTGCTCTTTTTTTTAATTGAATAGCATAGTAAGTAGTCTTGTAAAACCCACCAACCCGTAACTTGCTGGTGCCCTGAGGCAGCATTAATGCAAGCACCTTTTCTTTGTCTTATTTCCTTCCTAGATAGATGCAGGTATCTCAGCATAAGCTGTGTCCTTACCAGGGTAGTAACTGTGTCAGGAGAGCATGTCCAGCTGCCTCTTATTAAAGGGATGATAAACAGAAGGCCAGCTAAAATATACCACCTTTTTTACAGGCCACTTTATATGCCATGGGGTCAGGTAGAGAAGACTCTGCCCTTCTTTTGCAGCTGAGATGGGTAGCCAAAATCTTTTGCTGATGTGCCATCTTTTGCACACAAACCACAGTGCTGTATGTATTACAGCCAGTTAGTAAACCATCCAAATGAAGCCTTCCAGGACACCAGCCAGTTGACTGACATGACTTTTGTGAAAGATTTACTGGTTTTCTCTTTCTCTTGACATGTGTCAAGTGGACCTATGTGAAGTGTGGCTCTTTCTAAATCTCCAAGACCACATGCTTTGATAGTCCTCTTCTTTCCAGAAGCATAGTAGTCTATTTGACTGCTGAGCTGGATCACCTGCCTGGATCTTGGATCCTGCCTGTTCTTGCTGTTGTTCATGTTTTAAGTCAGTAGCAGAACATTTTTATAAGCACAGGAGTACTAGCCCTCCTCTGAGCAGAGAGACTGTCTCCCTGGTTGAAATAAGGCTTGTTTAATTGGATCAAACATATCAACTTTTCAGCCCCAGCTTTATCTCCTGAATTCCCCTTCCCACTGCTGATAGGCATGCCCTGTCATAGTTTTCCTGTGGGTTGCTTTCCACCGGGCTGCATCTCCAATTTCATTGTCCTTGACATTTGCAGCTCCCTCCTGGAGCCATCAGCAGACTGTACTTGACCTGATCAAGGTGAGCTCACACACCTATTCAGGGAGTTGCCAGCAGCTGAAGAGGAATAGCTAACACTTCCCTCCCAACCCAGCCCCTCAGCCTTGATGTTTTAGGTGGTGCTTGTGCAGTTCCTGCCCATTGCTGACCAGAAGAGCTCCCACATGAACCTGGGACTGCTGACTTTTCTCTCTCCATACGCTGCAGTGTTGTGTCACTTTGTGTGTGCTTGCAAAGCCCCATGATCTATCATTCCTGTGCTATTCCATGCAAGCCTACTAAACAGGGCACTTCATCCTGATGAAGTGGAGATAACTGGCTTTGATGCTGAAAGAATAACTAACTGTAAGACTTCTTTGAGATTTTCACCTATATGTTGTCTGGGGAAAGTCCACTGCTGAGATCTCGGGAGTCCCCATTCAGGTGGTGCCAATCAAGGGTGGTGTTAATCCAGATTTTTGAGATAAGCATGTCTGGGGTTTTTTGCCTTAAAGGTTTCCTGGTTATCTAAATGTTCTGCTTCAAATATTGCATGGTTTCATTTTTGGCAGGGCTCAAACTGATCAGGTCCAGAACTGTGGGCTCTCCTCCCTAAGTCTCCCAAGAAGCTCACAGAGCACCTGACACATGGCAGCAGGATTGAGCTGCCCACATAATCCTGCTTTCTTCTAAAGCACTGTTGAGGGAGTGGGCACTGTTCCACCTCTAGGCTGTATACCAGGCTGGGCAGAGCAACCCTCCAGTTCTCTTAGAACAGTTGTTCCAGTGTGGAAAAATGCAACCCAGTATTTATTAGGTTAGACTTTGCTCCAATACCACTGCCTTTGTATTTTTTCAATGGCATTTTCATGTCAAATAGAAAAAGGATAGATCGAAACGATGCTAAATACAAATCTCAGCTTCAGACAGCAATAAACTTCGGGTACATTAGAGATAGAAGCTGGGTAGTATGGCTGGAGACATGACGTATTTATTAACCAAAAGTGAGAAAATTCATCCCGCTTCAGAGAGCTGAGGTGAACTTTGGGTGGCACATAAGCTTGGTGTTGCTCTGGCACTTGGGAATTTAAATTTCCCCCTAGCAGGAAGTTACGGTCTTTAATCAAAGACTTGTGAAAAGCGACTCATTGTGCTGGGGTGGCAAAGGCTTCTAATTTGTTTTGATATTTTTCATCCTATCTAGGGATTGTCCCTTATTGAAAAAGTCAGATTAAAAAGACAGATAAAAAAGAGGAGGAAATGCTTGATGTGCACTTTGAGGAGCCTCGATTTGTTCAAATTCGAGCGTGGAAAGTCTGAGTGATCTTCACATTCAGATCACAACTTCACTGTAAAGGAAAGGTCACTTGTGCTTGTGTTCTGGGGCAGCTTTTTCTCTTTTGTCCCCTTGGTAAGATCTCCTTTTGTATTATTATGGATGTATCTAGGTTTTGAACTTTTTTCTTTTTTCTTTTTCTTTTTTTTTTTTTAACAGAGAACTGATATTTCATCTTTTAAAAGATTTATTAAAAAAAAAAAAAAGAAATAATATATGCACCACTGTGGAAAAGCATGTCTCTGTTCATACCTTTGCATTTTACAGGAAAATATGTCATTCCTTTCAGATCCATGAATTAAGATGCACTATTTTTTGCTGAAGGCTATTTTAAATTAGGCTAATAAATTGCTGCTCTCTGCCTTGCGTGATAATGCATTACATTATCTACTGATGTACACGTATTGTTTGACTCTAATGGTGTGGAAATTAAATGTTAGACATGGGCCAGATGTTCCTATAGATGAATATGAAGTATGACTCTGTTGTAGCTGAGTCTCAACGGGACAGAAGGTGGATGGTGAGGTTTTCTGAACAACGGCAACTAAAAATCTTAAGTGGGTCACCAGCATCCACACCCAAGAACCAGTCTCTACCGAGCTGTTGAGAAGCATTATCAACCTCAGCTTTGTTATTATTCCACAGCCAGAGCTAGTCTCTTTCTTATTTCAAATGCTTCAGTGCCTATAAAGCTACAAAGAATGGCTTGTAGAAACAGTAGATGCTTGCTGTTCCTGTCAGATTGACAGAAACAGCTCGGGGTGCACCCCTGGCTCCTGCCTTAGCTACAAACATTCTGAAGCTCTCCCTGTGCCCTTCCCCCTTTGCCTGTGTATTTTCATGCAGTGGCTGAGGGGGCAAACAGATGTACATTACAGTGAATATTAATGAAGGTACCCCACTGGCATCTCCGCTCTGGAAAAGACAGGAGGAGAACAGTTTACAATCTCCCTCACAGGGCTAAATTACCCAGTGACTCATAATCTAAGTACCAGCAGAATGCTGCTGAACACTGGTATTTAGGATATTTGATAATGATGGACAGGGGTGTTTTCAAAATTGGTAATAAAGCAGCTTTGCTTGGGGAATGTCCTGACTTGCGACAGCCCACTAATACCTAAAATAATAAATTCCTAACCATGAGATTAACAGCATGCTTGTATTTGTGTGTGTATGTGCATATAACTTCATATCGTGTGTGAGGTGGGAAGGAAGGGCAATTTCTGCATTATCAGTAGAGGTCTGGGAGCGAACCAGAAGGACTTTCAGGAATAGCAACTCAGTAATGCATGGATGTTTTGTCACCAAAAGGGAGAGATGGACTTTCTTTTCTTTTTGCCATCCCTGCTTGCGAATCGGCTCACTTTGAGCACTGATCTCAGGGCAACTCTGCATGGAGGATTTTTTAACATGGACCCAGCATACAGATGGCCCCAGACTGTCATGAGAGGGAGAGTGGTGAACTATAGGATGGGTGTAGGAATGAGCAGAAAACAGCTTTGCAGACATGGAAAGGGCTGGTAAAACTGCTCATGGAGAAAGGCGCTGTGAGATGCCCTGAAGGAGAGCTGGCTGTGGCCATAGCACCACATTGCTGCTGAATGGGCAGTGATGCTCAGCTGTGTCCCACAAGAGGATGCAATGGTCAGTCATTTCTGAGGCAGAGACACAATCTGGTTTGAGAGCTCTGAGCTGCTTCCATGCCCTGACCCAGACTCATGTCAGGGAAATATTTCTGCAAAGGTTTGGGGTATAAGCTTGGTTTTGTGTGCCCAAGCACACCAAAGGCCAACGATTGTAAAGAGTTGTGTTATTCCCCTGCTGAATGAGTCAGTCACCCCAAGAGCATCAGGCCCTGAAGGCAAGCTCTGTGCCATCCACATCCATGTCTTTCACAGCTCTGTGAGAGGTGCAGTGTATCCCAGCACAGCCCACAGGTATCACTGCCTGTGTTGTAGCTGTAGGAATCACCAAAGGGACCTCACCATGGACAAGCCAGAGTCCCTGCCAGGAAAGATGCTGCAGCACTGACCCTAGGCGAAAGACAGCATCAGGTCTTCAGCCTATGATCTGTAGAAAGCAAGGTTCATTTCCCATTTAGTTGCAGTGTTTCTCGGGCCTCTTCAGTGGCAGGCACCATCGGTTATACTAGAGAATGTTTTCATCACAGCTAACAGAGGGCTATCCAGATTGCTCGTAACTGTTTTTAGCACAGTAAACATGTAAACCAAGTGCCTAGAGAAAGGAGAAAAAAAAAAAAAGGAAAGAGGAAAAAAGCCTGTCCTTGCAGTAGCTGATCATTTTTAATTCAATCTCAATCTATCAATCTAGTTACTGTGTGAGAGGGAGAGAACCAACCCTGAATGATTGAGGATGTGGGTGATCTGAGGTGGCTGCTGGCTCTGTGGCCCTGTGCAGTGGCCAAAACAGCTAAGGCACTCCTGCTGCCAGCATAAGGACAAGTCACAGGGGCAGGATGGTCCCACCAGCCTGGCCTTCATCAGGACTCACAGACTTCTTCTTGACTCAGGTCGTGAGTCAAGAGAGTCTGTCAGAGTCAGCAGTGGATTTCTGTCAGGAGGCAATGTGGTCCCTCACCTTACTGAGCTTCCAAGGAAAGCAGGGTTTGTAGCAGCTGGGTGTCTTTGACAGTGCCATGAGAAGCAAGAGCTTCTGCCTGTGCTGCTGCAGTGCTGGCTTCCTCCCCATCAGACAGTGACAGGAGTAAGGGATGCCATGGCACTTTGGGATGGGCATCAGAGCACGGGGAGCTCCTCCTGGGCACCCTGCACCCTTGACATCTGCTGTCCCACTCCTTCATGGATGGGGAGAGGTGAGGGGGAATGAGTTATCTTTTGATCTGTGGGCTCAGGGATTTACCTTTCCTAATAAAACTGGTCCTATGTACTTGAAAATGTGAAGGTGGAGAAGGTTCATTAGACAAAATGTGGTATTACTGCCTTCACATCTTTTTCTCTCCCATAGTCAATGTTAACTATGCTGTTCATGAATGAAGAACAAAAAAAAAAGACAGTTGCCAGTTTTGATACCACTTTTGGGTCTGAGTGGAGGCGGGAGGGGGAGAGAATGGCATGCATTCATCTGCGTTTCAGGAACAATGAACCTCAAACCTGAAATTATTTCCAAATTGAAATGATGCTTAGATAGATTTTTATTGACAGAGCCAATTTAGCTCACTGTATAGTCCCCAGCATATGAGCTCTTGTAAATCACCTGCAAGCTTCTCCTCAAGCGCTTGCATAGCAGTGAAAACTGTATTTCAGATTTAACTGAAGCTGATTGCCAGGTAGCTGGAGAAACATCTGAGAGAAAGTGAGAGGAAGAGAGAGAGACGCAAAAACATGCACACAAAAATGGGAGAAGAGTTTTTAAACCTAAAATCTTACAAATCTTTCTTTTTATCTATCTAGCATTCAGATAGCAAAGGCTACCTAGATCAGTATATTCGTACACACCTGCTCATATGTACAATCACATGTCACCAGAGGCAACCTGAACCAGCCATTTATCCTCCTCACCATGAATGGTATGAGGTGAGAATTACTTCAGATGTGATTTGATATTCTGGTTGGTTTATAAATTATTCCTGTCACTGAAAAGGATCATGACAGTACTAGGATTTGTACTGGGTCTGTATCCTCCTTCCATAAGAGCAAATATTTGTAGGTCTGGCTATGAATTACATTTATCTTCTGTGGGTAAAATATATGGCCTTAGCAATCTGATCACTGTGGTCTACTCACAGTGTGCATTACCTCTTTTACTATCTATTCTGATGAGTAAGTCAGCCTCAGTTTCAACTCTTGGTTCTCTGGCCTGGGTGTACCACTAATGAAGAATATGAATGAGAAAAGAAAATTCTTCTTCAGAAGTCAGTAGAGTGGCTCTCAGCTCCATGACATTTTTTCCCCTTCAGGATCTGTCCATGCAATCAGACACACACAAGCCTGCCGGAACATACTTGCCTTGAAAATAAACAACTTGGTAGCCTTGATTTAGTTCACAACTGCTAGCTTTATTTGAGGAGTCCAGGGTGAATAATGCATGATACTTCAGAGAGCGAACTTAAGAGCTACCTGATGTTGTTGAGTTAGTAATGACAACATGGGGAGTTCTTCCTGAAGCCCTGAGCACTTGTTGCAGTCAGTGCCATGGGGAGTTCTCACGGTTGCTTCCTGCACAAAAGCCTCTCATCAAGGAAGGAGGGCAGATGTTCCCACTTTTTCAGCTGTAGAATCCCTGGCACTTTTGTGACGATCTCATTACAGTTGATATTGTGAATATGGTAGATGCAGTGACTAGTGCCCACTGGCACTTCAGTATGGCCTTTGACACTGTCTCCCATAAGTTCCTTATAGACAAGCTGTTGATGTGTGGGCTGGATGAAGACACATCGTCTGGACTGAAAGCTGGCTGAGTGGTGATCGATGGCATGCAGTCTATTTGGAGGCCAGTAACTAGTGGTATACCCCAGGGGACAGTACTGGGTTCAGTCCTGTTTAACACAGAATCACAGAATGGCTGGGATTGGAAAGGACCTTAAGATCACCTAGTTCCAGACCCCCCAACATCTTCATTAATGGTCTGGATGATGGGACAGAGTGTACCCTCAGCAAGTCTGCAGATGACACAAAACTGGGAGGAGTGGCTGATACGCCAGAGGGTCATGCTGCCATTCAGAAGGGACTAAACAGGCTGGAGAAATGGGCTGACAGGAAGATGATGAAGTTCAGCAAGAAGAAGGGCTAAGTCCTGTACCTGGAATGGAACAACTTCCTGCATGAGGGTAGCTCTATCTCACCTCTGTCTCACCTATTAGAGGGCCTGAAGTGTCTTTGTTTACCTACTGAGGCATCTTAGTCCAAGAGAACATATTTTTTATCCATCTCATAACACTTCTCTTGGTTTTAACATAGCATGTGCCTTATTAATTAGTTTTCCTGCAACTCACATTTCAAAGGACTGTAGCTTTTCAGTGGGGAGGAAACTACAACAAGCCAATGGGAGCTATTCAGATAATATATCTTAAGAAACCATCAGGTTTTCCATGCTTACACAGTAGCAGGAACTTTGGCAACAATACGCTCCATTTACTGTGGTGAAAAAAATGTCACCAGTTCTTAATTCAGTGGAAACTGCTAAATTAAAAATCTCTGAAGTATCTGGTTCCAGGGAAATTCAGAACTTGATTCTGTGTCTATCAACTGAAGGGGCATATTCCTCTTGTACTCTGTGGGACCAAGATAGTCCCTGGCTAAAGGAGTTTCAGGCTAAACACAAGCAGCATTTAGTGATGAGGGGGTGGGAGGTCAGAAGCCAACCCTAAATCCTTTTCTTACAAAGGTGAGTTGTTGTCATTCTGGAAATCCTCACTTTGCCATAGGTCTCTATATGCAGCCTTCCCAGATGGAGATGGGTGGGGGTTTTCTACATATTTGCTTTAAAATTCTGCATCTTTGCTGGTTGCATAAATTAAAGTGATATGATAACTGTTCTTTGTTACAATGATTTCTTACAGCACAAAGGTACTCTCATGGCAGCCAGGCAGTTAATAGAAAGTGAATGTCAGGCATTCTCTACACCTTCACCAGAAGGTGCCCAAGGATCCTGCACAGGAGGTTTGCCCCTATCTATGACAGGTCTAAGATGGGCTTGCTGCCTTCTGAATGGCAAGTTGTCTGCTTTGTGGGATTTTCTTCTTTATGCCTGTGTTTTCACGGTCTCTGCAGAGACTTCCATGGAAACTCTTAAAAGACAGCTTGTCATGCTTTTTTATGACATGGACCTGTGTCCAAAGAAAACTGGGCCAAGATCTCCAAACTCTCACAGGCCACCACTGCAAGCAACATCCGATTGGAACTGCTACCATACAAAGCTGAGCACGTTTCAACTTGTGACCCAGCTGAATGATCATTGCTCACATAAGCTAGCCAGCTCTCTTATGACTAACAGCTTTAGCTGGAACCATTACTTAATTAAAAATGCCTTGACCAGTCCCATCATTGTGGGAAGCCAAGACCGAGAAGTCTTCATAAAAAAAGCCTCTGTGACTCCAAATGAAAACCTACCCTGCCTTTTTCCTTTGCTCTTTATTCCCACTGCAGATTCACATCCTGGTGAGTCATGACATATGCACAGCACATATGTATGAAATAAATTGTGTCTTCTGTCCTTCCCCTGCTAGAGCTGCTTCCTCACCTCCACACCTCATTCTTGTTTCTAGACCTTATTCACCAAAACTTTCTAAGAAAGAAAGGAAGAAGAATTTTGCCATAGCCACCAGTGTTTTTATGACAGTACAAGCGTTTCGTGTGGATTTAACCTACACCTTCAGCCCAGGACTGTGAGCCTGAGCTCTGACTGATGATGTGAGCAATCTCTCTGCCACACTAAGCTAATTACAACAAGGCAGGTTGAAGTGTCAGTGCAAGATGGACAAATGCTGAGTGGCAAAACAGATGGGAGATAGTAAGTCTTTATTTTACACTGTGAGCTTATGAAGATTTGTTTGCTAGTGATGAAAACTCTGCAAACACATCCCTGCAGATAGCTTGAATACGGCCTCATTTCAGAGCTGCTAAGTGAAATACTGAAGAGTGGTTTCCTCTCTGCAAACACATTTTTGTTAAAAGTTGAGATTAAACTGCTCAAGAATACCAAGTGCTTCAGGTTGGACTCCTGGTCCCAGACACTGGAATTTTGTCCCACTGAAAGTGACTTTGACAAAATGGTCCCAAGCATCCTCCTCCTGCACCATAGGGAGGGCAACCATGGATACACAAATAAAGAATGGCTACATCTGAAGGAGAAAAATCCGTGAGCTGGCATACGAGACGTCACCAGAGCTTTGTTTGTTGTATGAAGTATGAGGGCCTGCTTCTGGCTGAGGAAGTAAACAGAATTTGTCTGCAAGCTTATCCTCCTACAGTGCTAAAATATTTCCTTCCTGCACTTTTTCATTTCTTTATTTTTGATTAAATGCCATGCCTTTGCTGTCTGCTGCTTCCTCCTCCCTCTCCAATGGTTCTCGTTTCTTCTAGCTTCTCTTTTCACTAGTGCCTTCTCTCATTTGTTTTCCTTTAGGACGTTATGTACAACATACCCATCACCTACCATCACGTTTTACCCTCTCTACTCTGTAGACTTCAGCTAGTACTTTTAAGCTCCTCTGGCAGTTGTGCTGAAGCAGCATTTCCATACTAGCACTTCCTTCATCCTTTGCCCCTAACCAACTATGGACATTTGTTCACATTTGCAGGAGGCACAGGCACATTCTTTTTTAAAGATCTTATCCCACAGCTATGTCAAGTTCCTAACACCATTTGCCTCATCTAAAATGCTGCATTCTTCGTAGATGAAATGAGAGCCTGCTGGCTGCTTACAGTGACTGATAAAATGGCAACCACAATAAGCCCGAAGTATAAAATTAATCTGTGTAGGCTGGTTCATGACCCTGACAAAGCATCCCTCTATGGAATAATCTTTGTCTTTGGTCTACCACTGAACTAAGCATAATGAAATTGGCAGATTTTTGTTACCTAACAGCACGCCTTTCTGGGAGATATATAAGGAAACTTAAATAACAGTCCTCTCTGGGAAGCATACAGTAGTGCAGCAGAAAATTGTGACTCCAGTGGTGGGACCCTACCATGGTAACCTCACTTAACATGGGGAATACGGTATCTTCTCCTAGCTGTTCTGTGCTTTCAACCTCTTTTAAGGAGGTTTAAAAGCAATAATTTATGTAGGAATGGTTTCAGCTGAGAAAGCCTAATGCCCACATGAAATTCCTACTCACTGCAAAGACAGGTCACTTTCCCAGGGCAGGTTAGACCTCAGGATGCCGACTGAGGCTCTTCTGAGGCTCTACTCTTACAGGGGTTCTCTAGCTCATTTCAGGGCTCAGAGAAAACCTGTATTCACTTTTTGCCAGATCCTGGTACTTACACATACTCAGACATCTGGCTGGTTTTGCTCATGCAGCAGTATCCAGCACCTTCTCCTTCAGCTTATGACGTCTCTGTGACTGGCACTCCAATACTCTGGATGGGGAGAACTGGCAGCAGGAGGCTCAAGGAGGGTATAGAGAAGAAGAAAGAGGAATTCCTGACAGACACTACAGGGATGTCGAATTGCCTCTTTGGGTCTTGGTCTGCTTACTGGACACATGTCAATCTGTGGGGCTTTGAGCAAATTCTTTAATTTCAGAAAAAGCCACACTTGAGTAAGCAATGAAAGATGCAGCAGCCAACCCATGTAACACACAGCGAACCACATACATGGGAGTGACAGGCAGACCTGTTTAGTATGGGATGTTACTGGTAACAGGAGAGAGATGTATGCAAACATTTCTAGTAGTGTCTCACAACCTCTACTATGACATTAATGGTGATGACTGGGGAGACAAAGTGTTGCTATTAGGCCTGCTCAAAAGCCATGTGGATAAGAGAACCCATCTCCAGTGTCTTTTCCATCCTTGATGGATGTCTCAGCAGTCTAGGTGTCTTTCCACACACACTGGTGACATTCAGGTGTAGGGGGTCTTACTGGCCTGCAGCGGACCAAGTCTGCAGGCTAGACTGAACTGGCCCACCTGATGGATTGCTCTTCTTTAGAGGACGCACAGATCACAGTTTCTACCATGAAGATCTTTCCATTGCAACACACTGCTTTCATATTCTCAGAACTTTACCAAATGTAATTGTTTGAACTAAATTATTGAACTGAACATTTTTCTTTTCCTATGATCCATCCAAAGGTAAGGATATGGGAGAAATTCAACCAAAATACTTCACCTTTCTTTTTTTTTTAAAGTTGTGATTGAAATCAGGGAGAATTATTTGTTTAGGAAGAAAAGAAAGCATACAGCCCTCATTAAGATATTCTAACACTGTGCTACTTGAAACTTTGGATCAGGAAACATCCTGATACTTTCAGGATGTTCTGTGCATATGCTTGTTTGCCATTTTTGTGGACATTTTTCGCAAATGTGGCAAATTATATATATATATAAAATGAAAATCACCATATGTTCATGTCTGGAGAAGACTTTTTGAATCTTAGCAACTGAAGCATCTGAAAAGTCCCACTTTCAGACCCTCCCAGTGAGGACACTTCATCCCCTGATGCCTAGAGAACAAATTATTATGGTCTCCCTATCAAGTGACTTGCCATGTTCCAGCCAGCAGTACGACCTAGTCCTTCCTTGCAGTGGCTGAAGGATAGTGTGCTATTGTCGCTGCAGCACAAAGCCAGGGAATTAGCTCTTTCAATTCCCGGTTCTCCATCTGCTCATGTCCAGAAAAAGAAGTGAATGGGATGAGGTATTGTTCTGGGAAAAGGTTGAGCAAGGGAGAGAATTCCAGCATGTTCTCATTTTTTAACCTGTTTGGTTCTGGCACCTTATTCTTTCCTTATGATTCAATTATATGCCGTACATTTAAAATACCCTTTTTATTTACAGGCAAGCATAAAATAAATGCATCATTTTCTTTGCACTGTAGCTGCATAAAAGGTTTATGAAATTGTCCGTGACAGTTCCCTGACAAGGAAAAACAGAGATATTACTATAGTAACATTCAAAGGTGGATGCAAGGAAAATAAAATCATTCAAACTAAGGCAATATTTGCTCACATAACATGAGTCATTTCGATTGTGAATTCCTGACAACAGTGAAGAAGGAGAGAGTTGTCAAGGAAGAGTGACAACATGTCCCCACTTCATACTACAGAATCCAAAGGTGCTCACTGACAACCAAGGAAAAGACAATAACACAAAAGTGGAACGTATATTACTCTTTAGCAAACTTAAGATATGCACTAACAGTAGGCTGAGTTCTGCTTTCACATATGCTTTGAATTGCCTCTTGATTTCTGTACAAGCACCTGTTCATAGCAGTGATATATCTGTGCAGAGAAGGACTCAGTGCCCTTTGGATCAGGCTGTGAGTATGAAAGTCTTCATGACTGATCGGAGAGAATCTGAGAGCACATTTTGTCCTGCACAGGGGCCTGGGATCAAATGTAGTCACCCCTACTCTGCCCCCACAAAGTATATATATAAATATATATTTATTATTGTATAAAGTACATATACTGATAAAAATCAGTGTAAAGCCTCTGTGCTCCTTAAGACCACTGTGCATTCCATTGATGTGCCAGCGATACAGAACCTGACATTAGGAGATTAGTGCAGGTGGGATGCAGAGCACCACAAAAATACGAGGTTATGATTTTTCAACCTAGAAAGACTTTAGATGACAGGCAAAAAAAAACCAAATGAAATAGAAGACTGCGTATCTCTCTAATGTGCTGTAGCAGTTTGGTTTGATACAATGGCAGGTGGGAGTTTGGGGAGGTACTTCTTGGCAGTGTTCAAGGCCAGGTTGGATGGGGCTTTGAGCAACCTGGTCTAGTGGACGGTGTTCCTGCCCAGGGCAGGGGGGCTGGAACTAGATGGCCTTTAAGGTCCCTTCCAACTCAAACCATTCTGTGATTCTTTGATTCTATGATACGTAAAGGCATAGGGAAAATGCAGTCATACCAGACACCAAGCCCTCTATCTCCCAGCACTGGAGCTATTTGCCCCTAATACAAACTACATTTACTCAGGAGTGGGCAAAACACACTTCAGATTCCATAAACGCAGTAAAATAAATTGCACCTTGGAAAACTGGCCCATACCTTGCCCCGTAAAAGAAGGAATGGCACTGTTACAAAGCTGATTTGCCTGACTGCCTTTCTTAGACTACCAGAAAGCCTGACTTCACAGATGAGGTAGCTGCTTTGTTGGAGGGGAATGGCATGCCTTTGGGTGAGATGGGGTTGTGGGGAAGGACAGGACAGAAGCAAATGAAGTACTTCAGCTTCACCCTCTAAACCCAACCCTCTCCTTTAAGAACAATTTTTTTTTGCAAAATCACCTTGACAGCCAGTGTAGCCAGCTCTGAAGTAGGGAAGTTCAAAGATATTGTACTTCTATTGCCTAAATTTTAATTAGCCTGTGGGTAAATGGGGAACTTTGAAGTTGTCTACACAGCAATTTTCATGTGCCCTGTTGACCAAAGACTCCAGCAACTCTCAAAGCTGCCCTCTGCATATGTGTAAATGATTCCACAAAGTGCAAATGTGGTGATTTAGATCTTAGCCTGAAAAGATCTTTTTAAGGACATACATGTTAATTCTGAAAAAAAGGCCTTCCATGCAGACCTGTAGGTCTCCAAAGAATAGCTGTAAAGCCAGGTTCCCAAAAGTGCTGAGACTTGCAGACCTGGTACAGACCACCGTGTATTAGTTTAGCCCAAGATATTCTGAGCAACAAAGCAGCGTAAGCGATAAAATCACCCAGTTTGTAGAAAAATCAGGTTGTGCTCATTTCCATGAAAATCCCTGCTTTGGTTGAGCTACTTCTGACATACAGTGAAAGATGGATTTGACCTGCTCTCTTTTTCTCATCTGCTGGGCTGCAGCTGTGCTCTCTAGCACTGTATATGTATTCCAAGCTCATCTAGATGTCAAAACAAAAGCACAAATTAGATGACAATCTTCCATTCTTTCTGTGTGCTGCCAATACCTGTTTGTCACTATAATGGTATTAATCATCTTTTATTTATAGCGGAACATTAAGAGCTTCCATTTTCCCCTTTTGATTTATTTGTAGGACAACAGGTGCACAACTTAAGCAGGTGTATGGATGTGTGGATATGTGGTGAGTTTGCTGATAGCCACAAAACATCTTTAGTAAATTATTGCTTGTATCAAAGCTGCCATTATTTTTATTTCATGCCTAAACTTAATTCCACAGCTGTTACCTCCCACAGTCCATTATCTGCTTTGTATGGCAAGTATGGTAATGCAACTCATAGGTACAAGACCTCTTCTCTCACCCTCCAAAAACCCCCACAAACAAAACATCCTTAAACCATACTCTGCTCCCAGTTCTGAAACTTGGGAAAGCTAGTCAGAATGTATCAACAGTTTCCATTGGCAACTGCTGCAGAATAGCATGATACTGGTTCAACAGCTGACATGAAATGCCTTTCCATATGTAAAGCTGTGCCTTAAACACACAAGGGACACTAAGAATAAACTTTGTACTTTCTTTTTCTTTTGTCTAACAGCAAATGGGTTGTGAAGAAGTGCTGGATGTTTAAAAAAAATGCAGTTATAATTTTGGATCCAAGCTGTGAGAACACTCATTGGAGACAACTGTTCTCTCATGGGTTAGCCTTGAATAAACAATCCCAGCTCTGTGTGATATTAGCTCTTAACCAGATTCTAGCATTGAGCTGTTGCCTTGCCATGGTTACTTGCCTTTTAAACCAATGTTTCTTTTCCTTCCTTTTTGCCAAGTTTCTTGCTTGCTTGGCAGTGGTTCGTTCTCATTTGAACTTTTGCCCTATTTTAATCTCCACCAAATTTTTACTCTAAAAGAACCTTTTCACTGATATCTTTCTGTTGTCCTGAATTTCTTTTCTGTGTGTGAGAACTTACTTCGGGACATGGCTTACGGGAAAGAGCCCAAGTGGCCATCTTCTTCTGAGTATCTAGCATCTGGCAGGCACCCATGACATTAAAAAGGAAAGTCACAATAGTACAAGACGGTAGCCACTCCTGGAATAAAATTAAGTAGGGAAGAAGGACACACACACATACACACACGAACTACCAGGTCATTCACTTAGAGATTTATTTGTGCTTGCCAGCTCCCGAGCTTGCCTCACTTGAATTCATCTCAGGATAACACTCCTAAAACCCATGTAAGAGCATCAGTCCACCACGAAGGGGTCTGAGGCAGAATCCCTCATTTGTATTGCAACCCGGGAGTTGGCAGAGCAGTGGGGTCCCATGCATCATATTAGAGTCCTAGGGAAGGGTAACATGCCTTTGGTTGCTTTGAGGTAATTCTCCAGGCAACCTGGAAGAAACAAACCAGCAGTTTCTATAAGCAACTCAAATTCCTCTTACACAAAAGCAAATAGGTAATCTTGAAATACCTTGAATTTTTTTTTTTTTTTTTTTTTTTTTTTAATGTATGTGTTTTGTGCAGATTCTGGAAGGAGAAAATAAGTGGGAACTTGCTGAGGGCTCTCTCTAAAATATTTCTAGCCACAGAATTGGCTAATACTGTTCCCACTGCTGAGAAAGAATAAAACTCACAGCATTCTCTTATTTGCTCATTCAGTTTCTTATTCATCAGAAGGCATCACTTTGTGGTTGCCTAATAGAAAGACAAGTACATGTCCATATAACATACATGTGTAGATGTGTATACATACATACATATATATAAAAGCACAGTGAAAATATTTCTCACTAATATTTGTTATTGGTTAAATCAATTTTCTTGCCAGGAGCATAATTGCCAAATTTCTGGTGTTAGTGAAAGCACAGTTACTACTATTTAGAAGTCTCTCAGTCTTAGGCTGTATAATTTTTGGCTGAGTTTTTAATGCAAAGTAAAACTTAGTACAAGTCTCTAGGACTACAGCCCCCTTCGGTGTGCTGCATGTAAAATGAACCAGAGTAACATCCTTCAATATGTGCATCAGATATCTTGATAGACAAACTAGAGACCAATGATTTAGTCAGCTGTATTCACAGTTTAATAAGGACCTCTGTTCACAGACTAACATATACCTAAGACCAACTTTTCACTATTTAAAATCCTCTATCTGACATATAAACGTAGGAAAACTGGCAAGTTACCTCTTCCTTTTAAATCATAATCTTACCAATATTTAATATGTTGGATGATTTTAAATTAAATCAGACAATTAAAAGTCTATCCTTGCTCACTCTTATTAACTTTTAGAGAGCAGTTTTCTTCACAGTAGCAAAATCAATACCCTGAGATAAAGTTTCTAACAAGAATTTCTTTTCTCATAAAATTTTATTGGCAATTTAGTTTTGGATCTGTATTGAAAAGGTAAAATGTAAAGAACAATGCTCTGGTTTTGCTAGTAAAAAGGTCTTATCTACTCTGGAACACAAGCAGGAGGTACATTTTCAGCTGAGTTCAATCATTTTCTGCATCTTTGATATCTCTTCATTTGCACAGAAACCTGGGTGACAGAAAACTCACTACCTAATTGACTGGAGCATGTTTATATTCAGGTATTGGTTACACTCTGCTCTCAACCCCCTTATGTCTGAGTTGAAAGTGAGCAAAAGTGCCCGTCCAAACACAGCACTGTACTGTATAGAATCAAGCTGTTACCTTGGGGCAATGTACTCCTTAATGCCTACTATTCAAACTTCTAGTTGAATCTAGCTGAATTACTGTGTTTTGCTGTAGCATATGTACAGCAGCAAATCATTGCAGTACTTTGGGCACGGATGGGAAGTAAAAGGGCCCAATGTGTTGCTCAGTCCAGGATGGGAACACAGACACTTTTATGAGAAAGACAAGGGTCCTGTTCCATAACAAAGAAGGAGACAGAGAAAGAAGGCTAATCAAAGTCTTACATAGGGTTTGGCCACACAGTAGTAACGTTTCACTCCATTCTACGCCCTCCCATCTGATGATTTAAAAACTATTTATATAGTTCAAGTCATCAGAAGATGCCACTGGTGACACAGATATTATGCCCACGCTATGTCAGGGAAGCGAGACGTGGACAATTTAGGTAGCTACAGTCCAAGACTCACCCAGAGACCCACACCTAGTACAGCTCCTGCTACATGCTTGTTTCTTCTGGTAGAACTGATCTTTCTGGTGAGTAGAAGCCTTCTTTTACAGCTGGCTGCTGTGGTGAGCACAAAATAGTACCTCGCGAAAGTGTGGATGAGAGCACACATAGCCATGCTCTGTTATGGCTGTGTGGCTCTCACCAGGTAGCAAATAGCACAGAATTTGTGCCAATATGTAGACACAAAAATCCTAAACTGCTGGCATGCCCCTTATTTGGCATCATAGTTATCCTGCTATTAACTCAGGCTTGCACAGCCAGCATAGCTCAGCCTTTGGGAAGGAGACTTCTCACCTTACAGTGCTGACTTGAGTCCCAGTGCACACTGTCACTTTCCCACACTGAGTAGTCCCTTGATCTGTGAGTAGTGCCTATGACTTCTACAGGGACTGCTTGCAAAGGACAGTGCAGCTCAGCAAGCTCTTTGTAAATGTGTGGCTGTGACACATTCGCCATTAACAATGACCCCTGTAATCATTTACGATGCCTTTATCCCTCTGTATGTAAAAAAGTACCATTACACTAAGCCAATGGGAGAAAAACTTGTGTGGTGGTAGTGGCTTTAAAACTGAAATTGTGAAGCACTATTTGTATGGAGAAATGAAATAACAAGAAGTGGGAAGGGTGAGAAACATGAAAGGAAATAGGCTTAGGGAAACAGAAGCTAGAAGTAATCAATAAATCATACAATAAAGTAAAGAAAAAGAACCTTTAAAGTGCCCGAGCTTAAATGTCAAGAGTATTAGAACAAAAGAGCTCCAAGCAGGAGGACGTGTGACAGACTATGCTGAAACTCTGGCAGAAAGCATGCTCTCTCCTGAGTGTGGAAAAAAGTACAGACAACAAAGGGCAGCAGAGGACAACAGAACAAGAAACTAGGAAACTGTGTAGGCTCCTCTTCCTCAAACAGTTTTAACACACAGGATTGATATTGTTTTTAGAAGATTCTGAGGATTAAAACTGGGAAAAAGCATCATCACAGTAGTGGAAAAGATTAGTTTTAAACTATGTGATATGCTGGGAATCTGCTATCATGTATGCATGAAGGTATGCCATCAATATTGCAGAGTAATAGGATCTTGCTTACATTGCACTGCACTAAAAAGAAACAGCTAGCAAAGGCAAAGCTGTTGTTATATTTATCCCTAGACAAATTCATACAGCTAAAATTTAGGCAGTTTTCTAGTGATACTCTTTCAGCAATGCACTTAATCACACATAGCTCTAGTCACACTTAGCTCTAGAACATGTGTCTGCCCCACTGAAATCTATGTATATAAACATACACTTAAAGTTAAGCTGGTACTCAAAATGTTTTTCCAAGCTGAATCCTGTGTGCTGATGGATTACCTAGTTAGCTATAAATTGCATGGTTACATCTGGTTTTGGCTACTGGCTCAGAAACAGATACCTATTCTGTTTGGAGCAGGCTTATAATGACTGTTATTCATGTAATACAATAGATCCTTCTGGCACCACATGTGTGTACATTGTGTAAACAAAATTTTCTCTTCAAATGGGGTTTGCAGTCAACTAAGCAAAGGCTGCGTGTGCTTGTCTCAGCAGAAGCCTGTATGGAAATAAACTACTATGCTTGGATGTACCTTGAAGAGCAAACTCTGGGAAGCCCTCACAGAGGCTGCGCTGACACGCCTGTACCAGTAAATGCAGAAAAACCTCTGGTCCTGTTCTTTGGGTGATGGACTTTGTCAAGCATGGCAGACATAAGGGCTTCTGCAGCTACTGACAGACAGCAGCAGAGCTCGGGCACAACTGTTCCTAAGAGCCTTGGCGGCACTGCCTGCTGCACAGGCCTCCTGTTTGAGCCAAGAGCCAAATGGATCCCCTTCACAAAACGTGTGAGGTCAGGATATGGCTATAGGAAAAAGTAACCAAAAAACACACAGTGTATTTGTTGTTGGACTAAAGAATCACCTAAAGTCCCTGTGGACCACTCGATCAGGGGCAGGGAAGAAAAAGTACACTGAATTGGTTGCGAAATACTGTAAGTTTGAATCAGGTGGTGAAACTGACAGGGAAACAGAGAAGCTTAGTCCATTTTAAAGAGTCTTCATTAAACTATTTTGCCCTTTTGCTGTGTGCACATAAATGGCTGATGTGCAACAGTAATGTCCACAGGTAAATTGCGTGTTAATACCTGTGTTAATGCTGCTGCAAATGCTCACTACAAAAGAGAAGTTTCAAAAAAACTGATGGGTCTGATGTGAGCAGACTGCTGAGTCAGGCAAAAAAAAACACCCCAAAGTTACTGCTAGGGCTCGTTTGACAGCAAAGGGTTTTGTGGTTTACCTCAAAAAGACATCTGAAAGTTCACTCATAATTTTATGAAATGTCTCTCATTCAAGCTGTCAAAGCCTGACAGGATTGTTAAAAACATCAAGGGGTGAGTGGTCCTTCATCTTATTGCTCTTGCTCAACTGAATGATCGATGAACAAACTAAAACTGACAGCTGTTGTGAAGAAATCAAGAATTAAAGGAGATACAGAAGATGTTTCTACTCTCCCCTGTGTAATTCAGCCTAAACAACTTGAAACTCCATTCAAGAAAAAGTTGGAAAAGCAAGAACAGCAGTAGCCTAGATCGTGGTTTTACGTTTGGCTGTTCTGCCCACTCCAAGCAAGGCCACTAGAGGGTTATGAGGCAGGGCAGCTCACAAGACTGGGGTTCATCAGTTGTCAGAATTTGAAAATTGCACAAATTGAAATACAGAAAATAATTCTTCTAAAGAACCCCATTTTTACTGTGATTGAACACTGGAATAAGTTGCCCAGGGAGGATGTGGAGTTTCCCTCCTTGGACATGTTCAAAACCTTGATGACATAGCCCTGAGGACTGAGCTTGAGTTTCCCCTGCTTTGACGAGGCAGGTTGGAGTAGATAATCTGCAGAGGTTCCTTCTCACCTCAGCCACCCTGTACAGAATGTAGAAGAGTAATTTCTTACTCCCTACTGTGTTGGTTTACTACAGGCAGATGTTATTCCTAAAAGTAGTAGCAGGCCTCAAATAAAATTTTACCTGTTTCCCATGCAGTTTTAGGATCTGGGACAATCCACAGGCTTCACTCTGATTCAGATGCCCCCCTGAATCAATGCATGTCCTCCAGGAGGGATCACAGCTGTGTAAAACTGCAACACTGCTGCAACTGTGAAACCTCATGTCAAGTCTGAAAAAGTTCATGACTGCTACACAGAGATGCCAGCCACTTGAGGAACTCAACCTACAAATTATTGCATTGTTGCAAGAATGAGAGAAAAAAAATCACTCATTATTACAGAAGAATCATAAGGACATTCAAGCACACTGAAAGCTTTTCTGAAAACATGACTTCTCTGGAGCTATCAAGCCATAGCAATTTTTCTCTAACTTTGTGCCTTTACAGATCAGTTTTCCCTGCTATGTTACCTGTTATTTATTTAATGTCACTATACGTATATATATATAAATGTAAATGTAAATATATATATGTGTGTGTGTATGCAGGAATATGACCAGATGAGTGTATGTTTGTTTATTTCTGTTCTGTGTGTGTACAGCTGCTATAGGAAAATCCTTTAGATGCAGAAGTGTTTTGCAATCCATTAATTTACGCTTTCTTCCTGCATTTGTAATGCCAGCACCAATTAATTTACAGGGATTATTTCTAGTGCTTGTCAGTGGCAGCAGTCCCCAGCTGAAGTAGCAGTGAGCTCAAAAACAATTTTAGGCCAGTATCTGGCCAGACCTGTGTGCTAAAATAAATACAAGGCATGTGTAATTTGTGTACAAGGTTCATCCTGCTCTTCACTGCTGCCCAGATGCTAAGTAAACAGTCTCCAACCCTTCTCCCAGCATGAAGAAGGATGTTTGGGAGAAGGGAGGTGGGGAGCTCTTCATCACTTCCTGTGATTCATCTAGCAACAAGCAACACGTGCTCTCTGCCAGTGCTGGGTTCCCAACACAGGTGATGATCCACCTGGCCCCAAATCTATCTCCATCCAAAGCTTCATGGTGGCATATGGCTGAAACACGTCTGGGAGCATCACCAGTGGGCAGGGAATCAACCAGGTCACCAAGTCTTCCTCAACCTACTCGGTGCATGTGCTGAAGTTAGGCCACTACCAGCAGCTGCTATATTTATAGAGATATGTCGTAAGTTTGACGTAAGACAAAATTTGTTTTTCTTGTGCAGCAGGGCAAAGGTGCCTTTCTCCTCCCCTTCTTCAGTTTTTGGACAGACCCTTACTTGTTTTCACAGGAACATTAGCTCAAATCTGCTGCTACTGTGCACAGCCGATAAAACTATTGCTTGGAAAGACCATATGTCACATGAACTGCTCAAGAGGCATGAAGCCCCGCTTTTTTCCGATCCTTTAAAGATACAATTCTATGCACAGTTAAAATGGAAAAGAGCATTATGTTTAAAGATAAACCCACTTACTGTGCAACTGCTTTGCTAAATTCTGTCACCAAATTACTTGTTAGCAAGACATTTGGCCTGCCTGTTTGGAAAAAAAAAAAAAAGAAAGAAAGTTGTTACACATCTCTTTCTCCTTGTTTATCAGTTGCTATGACAATGCTAATGACACTATCACTACAGAGGAATAAAATCTTTTACTAGAGGCAAGAAAAGACAAAATTCATTCTGAGGAGAAAGTTCCCTTTATTTATGTATTTCTTTGACCCGGGTGGTTAGCCAATATTTAGGGTCCCTACAGGTTGTTTCTGTCTGGAGGACAAATGGATGAGGGAGTGAACTGGGCTTTTTAATGTGCTTCTATTTGTTTAGAAAGACTGTACCCAACGTCCTGTTACTCTGGGCACAGCGGGAGTCAAAACAATAAGCAGTGTTTTCTCTCTTCACACTTTCAAGCTTCTTTTGAGCCACAACACAAGCTCTCTCTCTCTTAACTTTCTCTCAAGGTCAGGCTACAAGGGTTTTTCTTGCTGGCTCTGGTGTATCCTTTCTACTTCCCTCTGTCTGTTTCCTTGATGTTTCTGCTGTCACTTTCTGAACTGCTCCATTTCATCATATGCCACCTTGTCCCCAGCACTGCAGTTAGATCCTGGAGAAATGCCTCAGCCCCCACAGTTCAGCACTGCCAGGCATGTGTGGTGCAGTATGTATGGTGCAGTATGTATAGTGTGGCTCTCAGGCTCTCAGTGAGCGTATGCCACAAAGAAAGTAGTTCTTAGGCTTTTCCTCAGGGGAGGGAAGCTTTCTCACCCACCATCTTCAGTGAGGTTTCATGGCTGATTTTCAGCATAACACAAAATTTATTTCCAATACCATATTTTTGCTCCCTGTCAGATCAGTTTCTGTACAGTAGTGCTATGAAGTGGGGGAGCAGAAAATATGTTACTATTTCCTAACAAAACAGCCTCTGATGCAACTATAATAAAGTTGTGAAAAAGTCCTAGAGGAGTTAAACAGATTTGACAGCATATAATTTCCATAAATTTAGGGCCTGATCCTGCTTTTGTTTTGCTAATGAGTACTAAAGGGAGATAATGCATGAGCTTCAGACAAACTCATCATCATCATGGCTTGACTTCGCAAACGAAGATTTGGGAAGGGCTTTACCCACGCTTACTACAAGCGCGCTGATGACTAAGAAGGCCAATGTGGGATAGGCAAATTCGGCTACAAAAAGCACAGCAGAAGGTCTCCTTGGGTGGTACAGGTGGGGCGCGATTCTTTCTGCGTTGTCTTTTCTCCTTGAGACTAGTTCTTCATGAACTCTCAAAGGAGTCAACGGCATTATGTATGGTGTGCCTCCAAGTCTCCCGATTGGAGGCCAAGGTGGACCAGTGATGGTAGTCAATATGGCCAAGGCTAAGGTATTGTTTCAGGGAGTCCTTATATCTCTTCTTTGGGGCACCTCTCTTGCGGCTACCGGTGGCAAGTTCACCATAAAACACGATCTTGGGGAGGCGGTGATCCTTCATTCTAGAGACGTGCCCTGCCCAGCGCAGCTGCAATTTCAGCAATATGGCCTCGATGCTGGTGACCCCTGCCTGTTCAAGGACAGTGACATTAGACACATAGTCAGTCCAATGGATGTTTAGAATTGTACGGAGGCAGCGCTGATGAAAGCGTTCGAGGAGTCACAGGTGATGACGGTAGATGACCCATGATTCAGACCCATATAAAAGGGTAGACAATACAATGGCTCTATAGACACTGATCTTTGTACTTTTCTTCAGGTGTTTATTACACCAGGCTCTATATGCCTTTGCTATCCTGTTGTCTATCTCTTTGTCAATCGTGGCATCTGAGGAAATGATGCTTCCCAGATAACTGAACTGCTGAACTGTCTTAAGCTCTGACTCGCCAATGGCAATGTGGGGATGACGATAATCTTCTTGCGGTGCAGGTCGGTAGAGGACTACTGTCTTCTTCAAGCTGACTTCCAGCCCAAAAACCTCAGCCACCTCCGAAAAGCAAGATGTTAAACGCTGCAGAGCTGCTTCGGTGTGGGCAACAAGGGCGGCATCATCAGCAAAGAACAGTTTACAGACGAGATGGTTTAGGGGCTTAGTGTGGGCCTTCAGTCACCTTAGATTGAATAGGCTACCATCGGTACGATATCGAATATAAATGCCATCTTGTTTGTCAAGGTCTGCCATAGTCCTTTGCAGCATCATGCTGAAGAAGATTGTGAATAAGGTCAGTGCGAGAACGCAACCTTGTTTCACATCATTGGTTATTGGGAAAGGCTCAGAGAGTGCATCGCCATACCTGACTTGGCCTTGCTGGTCCTCATGTAACAGCATGATCATTTTGAGGAACTTGGGGGGACAACCTAATCGTTCCAAGATCAGCCACAGGCCTTTTCTGCTCACAGTGTCAAAAGCTTTGGTGAGGCCAACGAAAGTTACATATAACCCCTTATTCTGTTCTCTACACTTTTCTTGCAGTTGTCTGAGAACAAATACCATGTCTGGGGTACTTCTATTAGCTCTGAAACCACACTGACTTTCAGGTAGAAGTGCTTCTGCGATTGCAGGTACCAGTCTGTTCAATAGTATTCTTGCAATAATTTTACCAGCAATGGAGAGCAGAGTTATACCACGGTAGCTTGAGCAGTCTGACTTGACATCTTTTTTCTTATACAGAATGATGATGATTGTATCAGGAAAGTCTGATGGTGTTTTGCCTTATTCCCAACAGCACACAACTAGCTCATGAAATCTAGCATGAAGTGCTTGGCCTCCATGCTTCCATATTTCAGGTGGGACTCCGTCAACCCCAGCTGCCTTGCCAGTTTTCACCTGCTATATGGCCTTAAGAGTCTCTCCCATGGTAGGGGCTAAATCCAATTCGTTTTTCACCAGATTTTGCAGAATGTGCTGGATTCCTTCACCTTGGACTACACGATTAGCACTAAAGAGGGTTTGAAAATGTTCAGACCAACGATTCAGGATGGAGATTTTATCTGTAAGAAGCATTTGGCCATCTGCACTAAGTAAGGGGCTTTGAACCTGAAATGTGGGTCCATACACTGCCTTCAGAGCCTCATAGAATCCTCTGTGGTCACCCAAATCTGCACATAGTTGAGTCTTTTCTGCTAGGTTGAGCCACCACTTGTTCTGGATGTCTCTAAGTTTCTGTTGGAGTTTGCTACATGCAAGATGAAAGGCTGCTTTTCTTACATGGCAGAGTGGCTGAGCGAGGTGTGCTTGATGAGCAGATCTCTTTTTTGTCAGCAATTCCTGGACCTCCTGGTTGCTATCGTCAAACCAGTCTTTGTTTTTCTTTGAGGAGAACCCAATGGATTCTACGGAGGACTGCAGGATGCTGTTTTTGATATGTTGCCAAAGCGCTTCAGGAGAAGAATCTATAAGTTGGTCTTCAAGCCTAGTTTGAAGGTTAGCCTGAAAGCTGTCCCTCACTGCAGCTATTTGGAGATTATTAACATTGAGCCTCCTCCTTGGAATGCCGCCCCTCTTAGGTTTGGGCTTGAAGTGGAAATTAAGTTTGCAACGCACAAGGCGGTGGTCTGTTTGGCATTCTGCACTGGGCATCACTCTGGTCTGGCAGACATCACGAATATTTCTCTGGCGCACTAAAACATAATCAATAAGGTGCCAATGTTTAGATCGAGGATGCATCCAGGTTGTGTTCCAGCTGTCTTTCTGCTGGAAGATAGTGTTGGTGATGGTAAGCTGTTGCTCTGCACAGAACTCTAGTAAGAGGTGACCGTTATCATTGCAGCTGCCAACACCGTGCTTGCCTAGTACTCCTTTCCAGGCTTCAAAGTTCTTTCCTACTCGGGCGTTGAAGTCACCAAGGATTATGAACTTATCTTCTATAGGAACCTTTTGACTGAGGTGACACAGTAGGAGTAGAATTTTTCTGCAGGGTCAGCTTGCAGAGTTGGAGCATATATGCTGGAAAGAACAACATGCTGCTTATTGTGTAGTGGAAGACGTAAGGAGATAATACGATCAGAGTGACCTGTCGGCAAATTTTCAAGTTTAGAGGCTATAGAGTTTTTAATCATGAAGCCGACTCCAGAAAGATGACTTTCAGTTTTGGGTTTGCCTGACCAGTAGAGTGTATAGCCAGCACCATGTTCTTTGAGGCTACCTTCCTCATGAAGGCGAACTTCACTAACAGCAGCGATACCGATGGTAAGTCGTGACAATTCATGGGCAATTAGCGCAGAACGGCGCTCAGGACGCCCACTGTTCGCTGTATCAAGCATAGTTCTGATGTTCCAACATGCGAGTGTCAGTCTGGACACACCTTTGGAGGCAGGTGTATGCCTTTGTCTCTTTGTCTTTAATTGACCGCAATAGAAGATGCCTGCTGGCCGCAGGTAGCCAACCAGGTGGAGGGGGAGATGAGCTTTGGTTAGGCCACCTTTTCTAGGCCTCTCTCCATATGGAGCAAGCAGTGCTGTCCTTGAAAAAGGCTGCTTGGTCATTCAGGATGCTGCCAAACAAGACTGTCATCTCCTGGGTCAGTCTCGAGCGACCAATGTCCTGAACCGCCTGCATGCAGGGTTGGGTCTGCGACTTCCAGTGTACCTTATCACCTGCCGTTTCGTACCTCGCCTGTCACTACAGGGCTTCGCAGGTGTGGGTAAACCCTTCGGGCCTGCGCAGTGGATTTATTTTAGGTGAGGCACAGAATGCACAGAACTGGCCTCACCCTTTACACCTGAGGTTTATCTGCCAGGGCCTAGCGAGCTTGGACGGTGACAGCAAAGTCCTCAGGTCGTAGGTTTGATTAGAGTATCCTTCTCTTAGATGGATGGCCTTACAGGCCTATACAAGCTCCATCTGCCCGGGTTTGAAGTTGGAGTTGTCCTTCTCCTAGGATGATTGCCCGAAGGCTAGTGAGCCCATCCTGCCCATGGACACACTTTGTCTGACCCTTCATTTGAGACCTGACTGGCATGGGAGACCCTACCGGAAGCATAAGCCACCACCAGCATAGCTCCCAACTTCACAAGGGCATGCAAGCTCTTTCCCCATGACAAGGGGGTGTCCGTGAAAGAGACAAACTAAAGACAGAAGTAATGGCCCAGCCCAGCAAAAAAAAAAAGGCGGGCATGTGACGGAGCTGTTGGGACATTTTCATGCCAAAGAGAGGTAACTAGTGTTTCTGCTCTGGGTTCAGTCCATCTCTGCTGTGACCAACAAATCTTCTGTCCAGGCCTGCCTGAGCTACACAGATACCACTTTTGGCAGCAGTTCTGCTGCTGGCTCTTGGAGCTTTATCCTTGATTGGAACAAAGGTTGTATATAGCATAATCTCTGCTCAGGAAGGGCAAAGTTCTTTGATTTTCAACAGCAAAAACTTGTAACAGTTGCATATTCTTTTGCTTTCAAGGAAACAACCTCAAGGAGCTTTAATTTATCTTGGGTTTATGCCACAGCTACCAACAGGGCCCACCTGACACATAACAAAGCTTCTAGTTGTTCTCAGGCAAGATCCATCTCTGGTTTTCATATACTTTCTTTTTATCATTCCTCCCATCTCCTACCACCCTCTACTTCTGCCATTAATCTCTACATAGGTGATGGGCCATCATGGTTTTCAGTGTACATTCTGAATGGAAAAGATCCTCTGGTATGACTTCACACACCTACAGCTTTGAAACCAATTCCTTCACTACTGCAGATGAACCAGTCAAAATCTTCTGAAGGCCCCAGCAGAGCAAATGGGTTTCTTTGGCCACATCATAGCAGTAATACTTAGGCACCGATGAGACACTGCCACCCATTAAACTGGGAGGCGTGGATCTGTCAGGACCAGTGAACTTCACGCCATGAAAAACCTCTGAATTCAATAGAATCTAATTTAAATGGAATTCCACATCCCAGAACAGATGAAGCTTGCACATTTAATTAAAAATCTCAAGCCATCCGCTCACCCAGCCAGTCATTAATCGCCAGGAAATGCCCTTTGCTGAGACCATTATTTCTTAACTGATATACAGGGAACAGTATATATTTGGTTCAGCCTTTGAGAAAGGAGGCAAGTTTCCTCCAAGCACTGGAGAGGGTACTGCATCCAGCATCCAGTTACAGGCACATGGTATGTAAACTAAAGTGCTTGACTCCGCTGAGTACTCAGCAGATGATGGAATCTGGGATTGACCATTTTCTTCTATTTCTGCTGAAAACCACAACCATCCTGAACAAGAGGAAAATAGATTGGGATGGGTGTCCATTTTCCTTTTTAAACTTTGAATGAAATAGTTCAAAAAAACTCTAGTAAGATTGCCACTGAAGAGACAACAGATATTCTTAAGTTTATTTGTGATTAATTCCTTCCATTTTCAATAAACTGACAGTCACTTGATCAGAGTCTGGACAAAAGATCTTCCCCCTTGAGAAAGTATCTTCAGTGGTCTGCTCCACAATAATTGTTCTCTGTCCCAATCACTCTCAGAGCAAGGATTTGAGAGCACGTCTCTCGCCTCTGAATCTATGGACAAAGGTACAAGTTGGTACATATACCAGCAGTACCGATCTGATCCAGACCAGAGGGAGCACTCCATTTTATTTCTCTTGAACATGCCATATGACTGATCGTTATGCTGTCTTTATCCTTACACTGACCTTTTGCTAGCTGCAAGACAACAGCCAGTCTCAGTCAGTATAAAACTGGGTGTTGAAGATAACCCAAAAACATTTTTGGAACCAGTGCGAACCCAGTGTCAGCACGTGCAACACAAATCTAGCTGGGATGTATTTAGCCACATAAGAGAAGCACTGGAACTGGACTTACTGCATCATTGAACCGCAGCCTCAGAAGCATGCCCTAAATGCAAGGAGATTGCCTTATGAGGCCATTTTGCCTCAATCTCTCCTTTTGGATCTGTTCCACTTTGCTTGCAATGCTTGCATATTCAGTGACTCAGAAAGCATGCGAATAACTTTAGTGAAGGGCTTAGGGCACTTGCTGGAGAGGGGAAACACATAGGTTCTAGCATAGCCTGAAGCACTTCAGCGAAGTGGAACAGTGTCCGCAGGAGTGACAAGCTGCCTCTGGCCCGATAGTACTAACTGGCCTGCTTAGCCACACATCATCTGAGGAAGACAGACATGGCATTTAGGGTAATCAGTATCCCCATCCCCCTCATCTGTGACCACTGCCCATATGGGAGACAGGTACTGTCTCATCCACTGCTTTCCCACCCAGCCACCGTGCATGCATTCAGCTCTTTCCCAGTGCAAGCTGTAAGAGCCCTGTGACCCCAGGCTTGTACAGAAACCTCACTGCATCCTCACCCTCCTGCCTGCTGGCTGCCTCCTGCCTATGTTCTTCCTCTGTTTATGGCATTTGGGTTAAGCCTGCCATGTACCCTGGCAGGCAGTTTCCCCCAGTCCTAACCTAACTGGTAGCATTTGATGGACAAAATTAATGCATCAGGTCAGGATGTCATTTGTGCCAACAGCAAACAAGCTGTCAGGATTAGTTTAAAGCTCCACCACGTTTAAAAGGACAGATAGGTACCTTCTTTTCCTTCCCTTCCTTCCTTCCTTCCTTTCCTTCCTTCCTTCCTTCCTTCCTTCCTTCCTTCCTTCCTTCCTTCCCCTATCCCTCCCTCCTTCCTTCCTTCCTTCCTTCCATCCTTCCTTCCTTCACCTTTACACCCTTCTCCCTTTCTGTCAGGTACACTACTTGCTGCTGAACTAATGTTTGCAGTGGTTAAACATGTTTTTTCTCAACAAACTGTCCTAGGACTTGCCTCAGGGCTTCGATCATCCAATGCAAGAAATCCTATCCTCAGCATTGTTAGGAGTGATCTAGTCCCAGGTTTTTATTCAGTGATCTATCCTCTGTTTTGCTTTTGCTAATCGGGTAATTCAGACATCATAAGCAGGTTTCTGCTGAGAATCAGTATTCTTGACACTCAGCTAAAGCTACAACTTGTTTAACCCACAGACCAAAAGCCTTCTGAATCAATGGCTGTGACTCCTTAACATTAGGTTTGTCTGCATAGCCTGTCGTCACCAGATGTAGTCATGCCTATCCTTGGAAGTAAAATATTAACACATCCCTTTGGGAAAGGAAAATTCCAATTTGACTATGGCATTTTAAACTCTCTAAACGAAAGGCAAGGTGTAGACCAGAAATAGCTCCTTGTTCTTTTGCTTAGCTATTATTCCTGACTAAAAAGTTTCCTCAGAAACTCACTGCAAAAGTTGTTCTGGTTCCATATCATAAAATCCATTAGGTTTGAAAAACTGATATTGACTGCTTGCTATCTGCTTTGTTGTCTACATCCTTCTGAAGATCATCAACGAAAGTCCTAGAAACCCCCGTCCTGTGGTGCATGTTTTCTCTCCTTTTTCAGAATAGTCCCATTATGCCACTCTTGAAAGTTTTGATATTTTGTTCCTAATCCTGATTTAGAAGCATTTGCTAATAAACTGACAGGTTGTGACACATCCCAGTAATTTAGAGCTTTTTTACCTTATATTCAGAGTGCTGCTTTTATGGTTTCAGGCTTTTTATTCACACAGCTCCCATCTTCAGTAGCTCTTTGAATGCAGTTGTCAAGATAGCTATGTTTCGTGTACATTCTTCCTGGAACTGAATTCAGTGTTACCTAGAAAATTACAATTCTTCTGTCCACAGCAGGTTTCATTCTGCAATGGCTAACTTCTAAGGCAGGTGATGTTCTCATCTTGCCAGTATCAAATATATTCAAAATACTTAGATAAGCTTATTTTTATTGGTCACACTTGAAATTCATTCACTTCAGTGTGTTACTCTGTTTCATTCCACACCTAACAAATCCAGGCTCATCATTTGCTCTGTATTATGTCCAATGTGTCCTCTGGGAACATAAGGTCTGAGTATCTGCATCTAGCAAATGGGAAACCAGTTGTAGTTACAGCCTTATTATGAGTGCTTAACATTTGCATCAAGGTATTACTTGGAGGCCCTAGTGACTGGAACTCTATTTAGCTTGGACCTGCGCATATCTTATACTGAAAAGGCAATGTGTACTCTAAATAATGAATGGAAGAATAAATTCTTTGCTGGATGTAGCCTGCCAGCGATGTAATTTTGCTTGGTCTATGATGGGAACCCCTGCATATCTTCAGTCTCCAGTAATGTCTCAGTACACTGAAGCGTTTTTTTTCTACCTTCACTTTGCAGATTCCTGCTCTACAGCTTACTTCTAAGGGAGGTCCGTGAAAGGCAACCACAAGAAGCAAGCCTACTGTCAGCCTGTGGGTGTAAACTGACTACAGAAAGATTTATACTTACTTCACCCACAATTTTTTTCTTTTTTTTTAAAGAAGGTGAAAAACAGTGTTTTAAAGACTCGACACACTGTCTTTATGGAAATCAGCATTTTAAACTTTATTTTTTATGTTCCATTGGTGAAATAACCAAAGACAGGAAGTGGCGGAGAGCACACAACAACAATAGTCCAGAGCACAGAGAGGTCTGAAAGCAGATTCCATGGTTCGCTGGTCTTTGAAGTCAAGCAGAAATCATGGGCTGAGTTTTGGTTCTGCATAACAGTGCTTGAATTTGGAACAGAGGAATGGTAACCCTAGCACTTACCTGATGCCCAGGAGAAGCCTAAAATCTGTGCTAGGCATGTGTCTTCTCCTCAGCCTTCTTTCATAAGTACATTTTCAAGTATGGAAATGGAAGCCTGTCTATCAGGACATCCAGACCATCCCACATAGTCTGCAAACCAGTAACCAGACACAGCAACCTTTCAGCCACAGTTCACCTGAGGGCTGCTTGAGGAGGGAATCTGCAAATTCAGACAGATCACCCATTCCTTTTAAAACCCACGTATAGCAAGAACTAGTGGGATCTCTTATTGTCAAAGATTCCTGGTGACAGTGCTCTGGGGGGAAGAAAAATCCATTTTCCACAAATGTTACACATATTTGTAAAATCTGATTGCTATTCTAAAGGCTAATTTAAAACGTCTTTGTAATGTCTAAGTTTTATAGAGACCCGTCCACAATGCCCTCACATGTTCATATATAGCTCATGGCATATGTGCTATTATTTTACCTATGTGATAACAGAACAGTTGAAAAATGGTTTCATTTTACTGTCACATCAATAAGGGCTCCTGCTATGTAGTACCAAAACAGCTGTAATTCTCATATATCTTCTATTTGAGTTGTAATGAAATAACATTGACAGTCTGAGCATTACAACATAAATGGGAGATACTCTGTGCTAGCAAAAAAGACAGTTATCCTAAATGGATATCATTATCTTTATCTGTCACTACTAGCAATCCTTAAATAGAAATTACCCTTAATATTTTTAAAAGAACACTGAAATAAAAAAAAAGGAATCCTTCTCATCTCTGAATTATACTTTCAAAATTCTTATTTTATTTTGCCTAAATTAAAAATATATATATTTTTTCCTTAACTATTTCCAGTGAAATATAAACTTTCCCCAGCTACAAAGATAACAAAGACTTTCAGTAGTATATTGCTGATCTTGCTACCAACCATGTTTTCTGTTTAGGGTGGGGTATTTTTGTACTACATGGAGTATTAGCTTATAGTCTTAACACTTTCTTTTGGAATAACTTTCCAGGCCAAATTGTGCACTTACTATACATTATGCACTTACACTAATTCACAGGTATTTTTAAGATACTATGTATCATAAAATTGGGACAGATTTTGCAGTCTCCTATCTGTGTTTCATCTTACCTTCCCTTTTTTTAATGAGGTACATTAGAAGCATCACCTAAAACCACCACAACATGGTGAACTCTCACTTGTTTTTTCACTTCTCTCACACTTCACCTACTGGGCAAAGACTTCATCAATAAAATGTGTTGTTGCAAACCTCCAGTGAACTCCCTCACAAGGCACTAAGATTAATCAGTTCCACCACACTCTATGTTAGAGAATTTGGATAAGCTTTAGAAGAAGCTGAAAAGAAGTTTCTTGTTTTGTTTTTTATTACACTTTCATGTGGTGTATAGGTTATTTATGTTATTTGTTCTGACACAGTATTATTGTGCTTTCCCATGTCTTTCCTATAGCTCTGTAGAGAGCTGTTTGACCTTGTACAATGCTCACCACCCAAGAGTGGTGTGTGAGAGAGGACAGCTGTATCTTATTCTGCATACAGAGGGGGGAATTGTCTCTTGGTGACTGTTGTAACTGCTGACAAACACTGACAAGGGCAGGCCTAACCAGCTAGCTTTTTGCAAAGTTATGCCAAAAAAAATCACAGAAGTTCTGTATGAAGAATTCATCTTCAGCCTCGCAGATGCCAAATACACTGGATTTTTTTTTCCACAGGGATTTTCCTAACAAGCACACTATTCAGGTACAAGATAATTCATTTGTGTATCCTGATATTCCATACACCTTTTCTGCTAACATTTCCTCCTCTCACCAACTACAAGTACAATGCCAACACATTTTAGATTGGATGTGTGGATGACAGCTTAAGACAAACCCCCCCACAACCTCCAATTGCTATTTATGGTATGATTAGACAGGTCAAGTTTAATTTCAGCATTGTACATGAATTTGTTATCCAATCATTCTAATGATACACTACTTGAACCAGCAGTGGGGCTGAGTATGGAAAAAAATCTTGATTGTAACTTGTCTGCTGGTGATTAGAGTTTGTTATGAAAGAATACTAACGCAATCGTCATCCCTGCAAAGGTAGGGAACATTTGGTCTTACCATTGTCACCATACCTGTAGCTGTGTGACAGATGAGTAGAGGCATGTCAAAAAGGATAAAGTGTTGCAGGAAGGATCGCTTTTCCTCAGGGTTAAGATAAGGGTATACTTAACTTAGCATCTGAGGCCGCACCTCAAATACTTTGTTCAGTTCTGGGCCCCTCACTATAATAAAGACATTGAGATGCAGGCGCAGGTCGAGAGAAGGCCAACAAGGCTGGTCTGGAGCACCAGTCTTATGAGGAACAGCTGAGGGAACTGGGATTGTTTAGTCTGGAGAAAAGAAGGCTCATGGGGGACTTTATCTCTCTCTACAACTATCTGAAAGGAGGTTGTAGTGAGGTGAAGGTTGGTCTCTTCTTCCAACTAACAAGCGCTTTCTTCTCCCAACTAACTAACAGACAAAAGGTAACAGCCTCAAACTGCACCATGTGAGGTTTAGACTGGATATTAGGAACAATTTCTTCACAGAGAGGGTGCTCAGGCACTGGAACAGGCTGCCCAGGGAAGTGGTGGAATCACCGTCCCTCGAAGTGTTCACAAACCATGTAGATGAGACCCTCAGCGACATGGTTTAGTGGTGGAATTGGCACTCCTGGGGTAATGGTTGGACTTGCTGACTTTAAAGGTTGTTTCCAACCCAGCTGATTCTATGACTCTAAGATAGAACTCACCAGCTGAATATTGCTCTCCATGTTACATAATCCAGCCCCAGTCAACAAACCACCACTGGCTGTCTCTGTTTTGCTTTGCTGTTTCATCAGTAGTTGCATGTGTTTGAACAGCTCCTGTGTCTACTGGAAAGAGCCTCCTTACTGGAGCATAGCTTCCTGGATGTCACACATGCCCTGCCACACACCCTGCCAGGGCCTGAGCACCTCCCTGCAAACAGCTCTTCAGTCAGTGAGATGTACTCTTGATAAGGGAGGCTGCACTGCCAGGTCATGACAGCAACAGGCTGAATCAGTGCAGTCAGATCAAAATGTCAACACAGCCATCGCATGAATTCATCACATCTGCATGCTAAAGTTTCTTGCAGGGAAGTGAAATATGCCAGTCCAGGGCTGCTCTGTACATCTGCTTTGCCACTTGGAGGCCCTTTGGTATGTCTGTCTATCATCTATGGGAAAAAATCCCTTTCCCAACATTGACTGTGAGCAGTCAACAGTGTCACGCAGCAGGATTGAAACACTTGTGCCACAGCAAAACAGAGCCTCTATGTGTAGCCGTCCCATGTCTGCACCTATTCACCCCCGTTTCCAGAATACCTCATGCTCCTGAATGTTCCAAACACAAGATTTGGCTCTAAGAGCTGACAGTCCCTACGGAACTTCTGGAAAAACATAAACTGACTGATCACTTTTTTTTTTTTAATAATCCCCACTTACTCTGTTCTCCACAGAGCCAGGCACTGGTGTGAAGTCACCTTAGAATAAAATAAACTTTGTCTTTTAAATCACTTGTTTTCTGTGCTGGCTATAGAACTTCTGAGCTGCTGGCTACCTTTGTCCATCCCAGCCCTACCCACAGCAGACCCCACACACACACTGTTAACAAGTAAAGCTGAGTCCTGAGACTGAGGAGGTAGGATCAGACTAGGGCCGGCTCCAGGCATGCCTCTGCTGGGGCTCCCACCATAACCTAGGGACAATCCCCCCCATCCCCATTTCCCCAGTGGCTGAACATGTCCCAGCACCCTAACTCAACTACCTGAGCAAACCTGTCTCGTAACACTTGTTAATTACTTGCATATTTCAGCTACTAAACAGTTTACTCTCCATACAGTATTTAGCTATCTGACCCACAACGGTGTGGCAAGAACTGTCTGAAGACCTGAAGTGATACGAGTCTGCAACCTCTTTTGGGGGAGGAGGGAAACACGGACACTCAACCCACACACCACATTCAGAAAACTGAGGAGCAATGCTCTGCTGCTTCCCTAGTGTCACCCCTCCTCCCTCAAACAATATCCAGCTCCTCAACACGGAGAAGCCAAGCAAGAACTGTTACGCTGTGTACTTGAAACCGCTGGCAAGGAGGGGCGTTTGCTGCAAGGAGGCTGAAGCAGAGCTTTCTCCGCAGACCTCCCGCCTTCATGAGAGCGGGGGGTGAGGGTGAGCCACCGGACCGCCCTCCTCCGCAATCCGCCAGCGAGCCCCGCTGCTACCCGAGCCGCGTTAATGGCGCTGGGCGACACACACCACCTCCTGCCCCGCAGGCGGCGGTTGAGCGGCCAACGGCCACCGGGCTCCCCCTAGGGGCGGCGGGGAGCGGGCGGCGGCGGCGTTGCCGGGAGACCGGCCTCAGGGGGGCTGCCTCGGCGCGGCCCGGCAGCTCCTGCGGTGTGGTGCGGGGAGCGCGGCCACCGCTGCACTCCCGGAGTAGCTAGTGGTCGTTCCAGGTGCGGGTCCTTAGGGAGGGGATCCGTGCCTCCCGCAGGAGGGTTAGTGCCCACCAGGAAAGTAAGGTGGCAGCTGGGGGCTGGCACTGAGCTCCATCGGAACTGGGGTTCGGGAGTCTCATGGCTGCTCTTTCAGCATGTGTTATAGCAGTCATAATAATAATACTAAATTCAGCAGTGATCATTGCATGGCCATCCCCTTTTGAAAGCCAGAAGGCTCTGGAATAACGTTAGCTACCTCAAACCATAGCTACCAACACATGGGGCCCATTAGCTCAAATATGATTTCCCCTGAAAAGCTGGTTAATCCAGTCTTCCTGCAGGCAAATTTAGATCGTCGTGCACTTTGCACGCCTGTGAAGTGCAGGATCGGGGCTCTGCGGCCGTGCTGCCATTGAAGATAATGGACAGAAAAGGCAGACCTTCTGGTGTGTGTGCCGTGGTGACTCGTCAAGCGCTGGAAGCATGCCGCAGCTCTCAATCTTCGCCTCAGCCAGTGCAGTGCAAAGGAGAAACAAGCCTCTGCAGAAAACAGGGTATCTGCGACCCGTTGTTCGTGTGTTTGAGAGCATCAGGAAGCTGCTTACCACAGGAATTGGTCGCAGTTATAAGCATTGGTGGGTGGCAAAAAGCTTGAAGGATAGCTTTCATCTTAGAATATATCTACATTGTAAATGCATAAAGAAGAAAAGGTTTGTTGTCTGGCAGGCTGCTCATGAGGTTTTAGGCTGTCATAAGCTTCTGCAGTTTGCTCCTGTCCCATGAAAGTGGCACTTCAAAGCATGTCTCAGAGATTTCTGATAGGTGAATTTCTAGTGACCAGTGAAGCCCTGTCTATTCAGGCCTCAAAGATTGAGCACTAGGTCTGGAATTAGCAGGGTTGGGGGAGAGGAAGGGCCCTAAGAGCCAGCAAAAATTACACTGCTTGCTTTTATTCATGCTGTAGAGAGTACTACCACGTCTGCTCTGAATAACGTCTGTGTTGCCTCGGACTTCAAGTCCCATTACAGGTGATTACAATAATCAAGAGATAACAAATTCATGAATTATCCTACCCAAGTCCTTGTATGAAAGAAAGGGCATCATTTCCGACAGACTGGATGTGGAAAAATTAATTTCCTGGCATCCAAACACAGGAACAGCCATGCTGGTTGAGACAAGTCCATCCAGTCCAATAGCCTGCTTCAAACAACAGCTGATGCCTGGGGAACAGCATAAGAGAGGGGTAAGCACGCAGTGATAGTTCCCTGGCATGCTGTCCCAAACTCCAGCAAGCTGTGGCTCAGGGACTTCCCTGAGACAGATGTGGTATCTTTAAATTTAATAGCCCTTGATGGATTTTTGCTTCCATGAATTTGTGTAATTGCTTTTTGAACTCATATCAATTTTTGACATTGCAGCATCCTGTGACAATTAGTGGCACGCTCCAAAAAAAGCAGGGTGTAAAAGAAGAGCCCTTATTTTGTTTGTTTTGAACAGGCCACCTAATAATTTTATCTGATGCTCCTAGCTCTCTTGTTATGAGAGTCAATTACAATCATTCCCTATTTGCCTTCTTGGTGCCATTCATTATTTCGTAGACTTCTCTCGTATCCCAATCACATTTTCAGTTTTCAGACAGATACTTCTAACCTATTTTGAAATCCTAATACAATAGCCATCCCACATCCTGGACCTTCCTCTGGCTGCAGCATTACTGTTTTTGAGCTAGTGGGCTTGAACATCAGGATGTAGGCATATCAGATGCATTTATACAAGGACGTAGCAGTGTTTTCAGTTCTGTTCCTTCCATACTAAATCCTAAAATTTTATTTGCCTTTTTGAATGCAGCTGGATATGGATCTGGCATTTTCATAAATATATCTAGATTTCATAGCACTTCAAGGATTTAATCTCTGAGATCTAACTAGCTAGTCCAGTACCCTTGGCTCTGTATGTGAAGTTGTCTGTTTTGCTCATTATAGTACACATATCCACACTGAAATTCCTCCTTCATTTTATCACCCGATTACTCAGTATCATGAGATGGTGTTTTTGTCATGTGTCATGTTTTTACTACCATAAATAATATCATGTCACCCACAAGTTTGCTACCTTGCTGTTCATGCCCTTTCTAGAGTATGAGTCCAGCAGATGGATTTGATACCTACTTAGAATTCTGGCAAAACCAGTGGGGTGCTTGCTGAGGGGAGGAAGTAGTGGGTACTTTGACTACTTTTTCTCTTTCCATCAGCACAGTTTACATTTCACCTAGATTTGGATTGAGCCAGCTGCTCCTCAGGGAGGTCCTGAGAGGCTCTCTTTGACCCTGCAGCATATTTGGAGTGATGCTGGTGAAGGCTGGCTGGCATGAAGGCCAGCTGTTAAGCTGACATAACCAATTTATGCTATCTGAGGATCTGGCCAAAGTCATGGACTCCCAAGTGCTAGTCAGCCCATCACAGCAATGGGGACATCTGACACAGTAGTGCGGTAGCCTCAGCTGGACACTGTGGTGGAGGCAGATGGGATGGACTGAGTGGAGCCTTCAGGGCAATCCTGGGTTGAGGGCAAACCTGTGGAGGCAGTGTCCATCCTTTTGCCCACCTGATGGTGGTATCATAATACCTCCCACCACACAAGACCTGACAGGTATGCTTATTATTAATAATGAGCGAGGCTTTTGGAGGCAGGCCTCATGCTTTCTCGCTGCTTGCTGGTGCTGAGTGAGGCTGGTCAGAGCATGCTGCGAGCGGTACTCATGCAGTCAGAGCTGTCCCCGGTGCATCCCCATTCCAGCGTGTCAGCCAAGCGTTTAAGACACCTGCTTCTTTTCGTTCCTGTGCTGGCCATGGACTAATAGGGACAAACAGGAAGAGGACCTAGCAGAATGCAGAAAATAATCATCCTGTGCCAAAAGGGAATGTATGATCAAAACTACAATGGGCAGGCAAGCAGTGAGGCAGTGACCCGAGGCAGCGCAATGTGTCAGGAAGAGAGAGCAGCAGCCCAGGGACAGCAACAGCCCAGAGCCTCAATTTGTAATGACTGTGTGGACCACATGCCAAAAAGTCTCTCCCCACCTCCTTGCTCCAGGGAGCTCTCCTAATGTTCTTAGCCGCTTGGACATCATGAGAAAAAGAGCCTGCATGTTTCTAACACACAGCCTAGGGCATCTGCTCAAGCAGAGAGGCACTGCCGAACCTGCCTCTAACTCAGAGTGCGCTAAACACCTGTGAGTCAGATGATGGGAAATTCTCCCTGTCCTCACAAGTGCAGATGACTTTGAACCTTCTGGGCATTTTAGCAGTTTACCATCTGCACATATAACCTTTTTTCTGAGCACATGGAAGTCTTGTAGGAGGATGTTAAATCCAGGAACCAAAATAAGGAATCATGTTTACACCTGCTACATCTGTTCAAGAATTTCCAGCCTCTATTACGCTTTTGACTTTCCCATTCCCCCTCCTCCTCCCTCCTGTTTGGTCAAATGCCACCATGTTAAAAACAATCCTGTATTTTTCCCCTAAGTTTCTCAGACTTTCTGGTAAATCTTGTGAAAACTTAGCAAATGAAATAAGCTGTGAAATGGTCTAGCTATAGAAACAAGTGCTGCCTGCCGTATCTCTTGCTTATCCAGAATTGTCTGGATACTGGGATTCAATGTGAAGAAAAATGGCACTAACTACCAGAAACATGGGGATTTTAGTTTTTTTAAACTAGAATAAAAATGAACAGTCAAGCCATTTCTGATACAGATGAAATCTTCCTGCAGGCCAGGTGCAATAAAACAATTTAATGAAAAATAGAATTATAGCACACAAAAAAAATCAACACAAAGAACATCGTCTCTGTTAGCAGTTGCCCCAGTCAATAGTAACTGGTTTGTTACAGAAAACACACTAGTATCTGCTGTCAGAGGTGATCTCTTTTGCTGAAAGATTTACCTATATGATTACACCTACCACAAAATCAGAGCCATAGATATGAAACACTTATGAAAAGGAGAAAAGCTGCTTGACTTGTTGGGGGGGATAGCAAAATAGTTTCTGCTGAGCAGAATTCAAAGGAGATTCCTTTTCCTTATTTTTACCAAATTTTATGTTAATATTGTTATTGGAAATATTATACAATATTTCTCAGTGAATCAAGTGCTTTTATTAAAATTATTTCCAGATCAAATTTTTATAAATTTTATAAACGTTCAAATTAGTATGTTGATAAGATGATGCAAAATAGAGCAAGAGATGCAAACAAATATTGGATAAATTCAGACATTTTTCTCTGAGTAATCTATTTTTGATAATGGCTTTTCTCTTGGAAGATTTACACTGGCTTTGTGACTACATGAGCTGGATTATTAATAATATGGGCAAGTTGGCAGTACTGGGAAAAATCCTTTGCTCCCCATCATTTCCTAATAAAGCCCAGTTAATGGAAGAAAAATGCTTTCATGGGTCAGCAGGTAACTAAAGGAAGTGCCATGCAGTGATTGTGGCATTTGGTGTTATGATAGGGCCTCTGTTCCTTTGAATTGCAGCGTGATGCCGATGTGATGCATACTTTCTAAACGGCAAGAGAAATTAACATTATTAAGGTCAATATAGGACATATTTGGAAAGGGCTGAGGCAAGTCCTGTGGTCTTAACTCAGGCAAATTCTCACTGACAGGTCTTGGCCAATACAATCTGCAGGTGTCCACTTTCTTTCAGCATTTAGCCCAGTATTCAACAAGAAGAAAACAGTTCAGTAATTCATTAGGATATGATCATGCCGGGCTGGTTGCTAATTGTTCAAAATACCATTGGAGGCACTCCAGGATGCTGCACAGCACTCCACAGCTGGCAGCCATGGTACACAGGCGGGTATGCCACCCAAATAGAGCTGAATAGCATGGGAGCCGCAGGAGGAAAGCAAAAATCCCTTGCTTCCAAGCCCATGGGAACCTTTCTGTGCTGTGAGCAGGGAGCTGCAGGTGCAGAGGGCTGCAGGCAGGATGAGTGCAATGTGCAACCCCACTGTCTCATGCCGAAGAGAAATGTTAGTGGCAAAATAATTTTACTCCTGGCTGTCAAGTGGGAACTGCGGGGTTCCTCTCCTAACAATGAAAGGCAGACTACTGTGCATTAACAGCCCTGCCGGTGCACAAAGTGGCCTAGCCTGTTATTAAACTGTACAGCTAAAGCTGTTGTTCTCCACTTAGCTGAAAGTGAGTTACCATATTGCAGGTCCCCCAAGACGTTCCCTACCCTTGACATATCCTCTCCCTCACATGAGTGGTAATGACTGGGATCAGATCCTTTAAGCTTCTGTCTGGGTGCTTTACCTTGCTTTAGAGCAGCTTCTTTGAATAGAGAGAGCTGGTCTTTTGTCCTGTCCCCCCCCTTCTCTCTGCTTCCCCCCAACACACACCCCAGCCTTTATTCCTGAAATACTTTTGTGGTCGTAAGGATCTTTCTCTGCAACAAATACAGCCAAGATAACTCAGCTGTCCTCTAAAGCAGGTTGCAGGTGGGGTTCCCATGCACAGCATAGGTTGAATTTTAAATGTATGCAAATAAACATGAGTGTGCTTGATCCCGTAACACAGAAGCATGAGGATTTACTCACTGACAGTTTTTTCATGCACTTTTAAGTTCACATTTTCAAATTTGGCTCTGGAACTAACAGAATTGCAGTAATAACAAGATTTCGGCATCCGGGGAAATTTCACAGCCATACTGAGTAAAGACTTGTGCCTAAAAAGCTGTACAAAGAAGATGTAGATGTATTTTGTTACACACACATTCCTGGTTTGTTTTTTTCTAAGGAAAAGATCTGCTTAGTATTAGTCTCACTTCCTCAGCATAGACTGGATGGCCTTCACACATAGTGCCGTAACAGATAAAATCAGTTCTTTCCCTCGCAGCCTTTCTCTGTCACTGCTTGGCTTTGCTTGCATTGTGCGTATCTAGTCTTGATCTGTCGCTTTCTCCAAGGCCAGAAAAGTAAACTCATCCTCCTGACTCATAGCTCCAGATGGATTCAAGCTCAAACACGCTGTCCCCCTGGAATTTGGCATATGTAGGTTTATATGCCCTAATCAATCAGGCTGATTTCAGTTAATCCTAATCGTCCTATTAGGGTTCCCAGATAGCAACAACAGCAGCTAGAAATCCCCAAGCAGCCTAATTGACTTCATCTAATTACATTCCTTCTTGAGATTTCCATTAAACTACCCCCTGAATTCATTACAGTGGTTGGCTGTAGGTTTTTAGGACTTCTTAAAAAAACGTATGGAATGGCTCGGCTTTAGACAGCCAAAGTAGTTACTATATATATAAGATCTTGCCACCTCCACATAGTAGCTATTTGTCAGTCGCCCTGCTTTAGCATATATCAAATGTGCCATCTAATCACTGTGGGAGATACCAGTTTTGACTTCTGGCACTTAGGCTCATTTCTGCCTATGTGCTGCCTGTGGTTCTTTCCTTATAGCACTGAATGAACTGCACAAGTCAGAGACTGCCAGCTCCTATTAACCTTTCACATAAAGGATTTATAGATATATCTCATTATAAGGTAAGGAGCTGGCATTCATCTCAAAAGCAGTTTGCCTGGAAAAGAATGCTCTTTTGTCAGTATTTACCTTCCTCTGTGCTCTTTCTGTGGTAGTAAATTGTAAACTGCTCAGCCAGGATGGCATCTGTCATAGTGAGGTTTCTTTAGCTAATTTGATCATTTCTTCCATTAAAGTAATGCTCTGGCTTCCCAAATGTTACTAAGCTTTCAGTTCCTGCCATTTGCAAAATGCAGTAATGTAGCCCTGAAACAAGGCATGGCTATCTTCCACCCTTGGAACTTAAAAGAGAGAACTTCCGAGGCAAGGATAAAATTATTGAGCCCAGGCTGGTTTCTTCTGTACATGGAAATGAGACCAGCTTCCATGAAACCTGAGAAGGCTGGAAGCACAGGATTCTTTTCATAGGTGATTCCACACACAGTATGCATGCATATCAATGCTTTGACTGGAGTTCACTTAAGAATGAAAACAAAATACGCACTAGACACTGGAAGACAGGCACTTTGACAACTGTCAGGCTGGAAAGTGCTTTATATGTAAGTCAAGTCGTTGTGTTCAGTCTGTTTGGAAACTGATGCCACTGCTTGCTTTTATGGACAGCTCCTCTACGTGGGAATGACACTGAAATCATTCACACAGAAACTGCCAGATTGATGTCAGTAAGACAGCTGAGTGTTCAGGTTCATTGGAAGGAATACAATACCTTCGCTAAAATAAAATCTTTGACCATGCACAAAGGGAGCAGGTCAGAAAGGAACATACCCTTGCCAAATATTTACTCTTGCATCTCTGCTTCACAGAGGGTGTGTTCCCTTTCAAGGCAGAGTCAAGGACAGTCAAGAACTTCTGTGTGAACAGCACCTGATTGCTGCAGGAAACAACTGTACTTAAGAGAAACAGTGCATGTGGTGAGTTTAACTAAGTTTAAGACTTTGTACATCACAAAGTGATAAAGTGATGCTGGGGGAAGATTATATTTTGCAAAAATATTGATGTTTATACTAGATTAATGGCTGCTTGCCTGTAGAGACAAACGGTGAACAGAGCATTTATCCAAGGTCAGGCTGTGTCTGCATTGCAGACACAATAAGTAACTAGAAAGTTTTGTGCACAAGGATTTGGCCTAAACTGGTATTTCTAAGAGCTGGCTAAGGTTGCTAATTACTTCTCTGAATAACTTTGAACTGACACTTCCTGAATCATTTTCATTCCAGGGGGATTAGTAAATCTTTTTAGTAAAAGGAACACACAACACAACTTATAAAATGCACTTACAAAAACTTCCTATAATAACTGAATGTCAGTTTGGGGCTACTTTTCTTGCTTTTCTTGTTCTCCTTAGGAACTAACATATAAAAGGAAGCTGGGGATGGGAGGAGGGGAAGAAGTAGGAAGGAGGAGGGAGAAAAAGCCAAAAGCAAAGAGAATACAAACTAGGACTGAAGAAACCTTAAGTGCCTTCTCAGAGTTGGAGACAACAGTGACTTTATCAGAGATGCAGACAGTACTTCGTAGGCATTGGGAGAATCAAAGATCTTCCACTTGCCAGAAACACTGGCTGAGGCCCTTCGTATTGTTTCAAGCAAACACAGGCAGGCTTTCTACAAGTGCAGTATACGGTTTTATGCAGCTTAACCTTATGTGAAACACTTGGCTCCTTATATTAAATATTATGCTTTCCAGATTATTTACATGACACAAACAAGGGAGGGTCTCAGTAATTTTGGGGGGTCAGTTTTAGACTCTTTGCGAAAGCACACCTTTGCTGTGTGGCTTGGTTTTAAATTTTAAACATTCTGACTTCAGTCCAGAAAAGTCTGAGCTGACGTGTTTATCCTGCTGATATGCAGAAATTCCACATCTGAAATTCTTCCTTTTCATCAAATGATCAAATGATGTGGTCTAACCCATCTTTTGTCCCTCCTGCTAAAATACAGAACCACACAGAAGAATAGAAAACATGCAAATAAAAAAAGCTCCTGAAGTTGTGAGGAGCAGAAATGGATTATGCTAACTCAGCTAACACTTCTTTTGAAGCACTGATTTCATAGAATCATAGAATAGTTAGGGTTGGAAAGGACCTTAAGATCATCAAGTTCCAACCCCCTTGCCATGGGCAGGGACACCTCGCACTAAACCACGTCACCCAAGGCTCTGTCCAGCCTGGCCTTGAAAAATTTGTTCATCCAGTCACAATTTTCACCTCTCTCTGTGGGTCTGGGCAGGTGTGGGCAGAGGCAGGGTGGGTTTCTGCAGCAAGGTTGACTTCAGTAATGGTGCTAGAGAAACAGGAGGAACAATAAACAGAGAAAAGTGTCTACTTGCCTTTTCTCAGGAAGAAATCTCTGAAAATGTTACACAAAGAAACTGCTCAGTAGGGCTGAAAGCTTCTCAGTGTTTGTTTGGGATTTTTAAGAGCATGTTATTTGTAGGCCCCCAGTACTCAGTTGGGCATAGCTTTTGGGGTCCGAAGCCACATTAGGCAGAAGTGCCTAGATGCTGCGGGAAGCCTCCAGATTTCATCATCCATACTATCTCCTGATGGTACTAGGACAAGTTCTCTACCTGTTTCTGGTTCACCACTCACAGCTGTGCCTACACTCAGAAATGCAACATAGATGCCGACCTATGTGTAGGGAACAGCTGGCTCCCTGGGAAGCCCACGGAAGTCAAGGGGAGGACAACATTAGTGAACGACAGACTACGGGGAGGTCCCCAAAGTGCACTTTTGCTCATCTAGTTAGCCATCAATTTCACCAGCTCAGCGTGTTGGCTGACAGCTCCCTGAGGTTTCTGAAAAACAGGAGGGCACATCGATGCTTTCTGTTGCACCAACTGGGACAACTGGAAAATGGTGACATTCCCAATTTCATGGATACACTACTGCACTACTGTCTTCCTTCCCTTACAAACAAAAGGGCTGCTTTTTTTTTTTTCTCACAGTAATGCTGAGCAGGTCACAATCTAAGGAGGCTAGAGATAGGAAATGGCTTATTCTGCAGGGAGAAGCCAGTGCTTTCTAGGAGAGGGATGGGAAGCTGGGATGCCTTATATATCTGACAGTGGATGCTCAGTGTGATTTTGAGATCCAGGGTGGTTCTGCTGAGGAGGCCAGGTCTGGGGGTGGGCATATCCTCAGTGCTCTCAGACCAGCTGACCAAAACCCCTCAGTGTGAAAATTAATCCTTATCATTTCTTTTCCTTCAGTAGGACTGTCTGTGCACAAAGGCGCTGTGTGAGGGATAAAGGTGAACCCTACAATATCTCTTCCTTTGCTTGTCATATATTTGCTTTACTGAGACGAGCAAGATGAAAGTAAAAATCTCCTGTTCCTGCAACGTGAGCTCAGGGAAAGCTGATCTCACTGTGAGAAAGCATTAGCTTCTTAATTTGTGCTATTGAAACTGTCTGCGGACTTCCATTTGGTCGGGAAAGGAACTCCAAAGTAAAACAACTGCCATGCAGGGGAGGCTGCAGATGGCTCAGTAGTAACACACATACTGTACACCTGCACATGTTTGGCACAGAAGGGTTTGAGTGCAGATTTGTGAGCTAGCCAAGGGAAGACAGATTTATTTTTTGAGGAGGCGGGAAGATCAGATCACCTCCAGGTGCTACCCTGATAAACACGGAGAATAACTCACCAGTCCTCTACAGTTCTTCTCTGATCAACTTTATCCTTGAGATAGGAAATAGAGGGACGGATATGTTATCTGGGAAGTTGTCCAGATTAATTTCCAAGGAAGTTAGATACCCAGCACAGGCCTGCTGTAAATAGGTTATTGGGGTTTTGGTTTCTTCTCCCCCTTTTTTTTTGTTTGAGGGAGGAGGGTGTTTGTTGCTTGTAACAGTATCATAGGCAGTTGGGACACCAGACACAGCTCAAACTTCCCCAGTTCTTTCGTAACTGCAGATTTTGGGACCTGGACGTAGTTTATTAATAGGCAAACCTCTCTTCATTTTGCCTTTTAGGTCTGCTCTGCAAAATGAAATTCAAAGAGGTTTTGTAAAATAACCAAACACTCAACCCTCCTTTATTTTATTCAGAAAAGAAAAACTGCTCCTCCAAAAGTCTGTGTTAGGGGGGAAGCTCTTAGGGTATTTTGCACTAGCTCCAGGAGGCCGAGTTCAGCCTGCAGTACAGGCAACAGCAGCAGGTGTCCTGCAGCTCCTACCCAGAGCCCAGCAGTCAGCAGCAGAAAATGGAAGGTCAGCAAGAACAGCATTAAGTGCTCATCCATATTTCTTCATGCCACGTACCTCTCAGCTACCATGCAGCCCACAGTCCTAGCTGGCTGTACTTTTTAAGGCAGGTATAGCCCAGCTTACTTAGGTTGGACATATCACCAGTGGGGGGCATCACAGTCCCTGAGCTACACTGCTTGGAGCAAATACTGCTACATAGCTCTGAGTTGTTCCACCTGGGTGTGTCCTTCCTTAAAACCTTCTGGAGTTTCTGCCCTGTAAAACAGAAAGGTCTTGAGAGAGGTGCATGCAGAAGGAGAAGGATAAGAAATGCTCATCATTGCTCCTGTTGTTTCAACTAAAGCCCACAGGCAACATGTCTGGGGGTAGAGCAAAGCCCTTCTTTACAAGGTGGTCATAGCAGTTCAATGTTGTTTTTAAAACCAGTGATTAAACTAGTGTAAACCACTGTGTGGTTGCTGTCAGTTCAATTTAGCATTGGCTGGTATGGACGACAGCTTGCATCGATCCTTGTCTGTCTAATCTAAATTGATACAAGCCTGATTTCAAATGAACTAAGCCTGTCTGAAGAGTGTTACACACTTTTTTAAGCTCATGAATTTAAAAGAAAACCTTTGACCAAAAGGCTGCAGGTTTCTCACAAAGACAAAACTCACAGCTCAATACTGATTTTGACAGTTCTCTCATTAACCTTCACTACAGACAACTGAGGAAAGTTATTTAGGGAGCGAATGGTCAATACTTTGCCTAACTAAATATATAACACAGACAACCTAGAAAGAGATACTTATTTTGTGTGACAGCAAGAAGAATGAGAAATGATAAGCCAGAGAATTCATCTAGAATACTTTCTTCATTCTAAGTAAGCGTCTCTATAGACAAAATGAACACCAAAGTAAGCCTAATGCTACATGAAAAGGCAAAGACATTACTTCTTTTTTTTTTTTTTTTTTTTGCATTGTTCTTAAACTCTTCAGAGCACCCAGTTCTTTCTCCTTTCAGCTGAGCAGGACAGACTGCTGATCTCACCCAGCACTGTCACATATCTGGGGCTGAAGGAACCATGCAGTGTTGAACCATATGAACAAAAGTAGAGGAGAGAAGGAGAGAAGAAGCAAACAGGAAATGCAAACACAGAGGACCAGAAGAGTGAGACTGCAAAGAAAGTCTTCTCAAGGGTTTGATTGGCAGCTGATGTGCTTGCCTTGGGAGAAAAGGATTTAGGAAATAACTAGGACAAAAAGGTGTGGTGCACACACAGCTCATGTTCTATGCAATGCTTGTCTGCCAGTGTTCAGGCAGTGCCTGACACAGCCCTCTCTGAGCATAAGCTGTTGTATGTCCACTCCTTCCACATTTTGGGACAGCCGGAAGCAAGTACCTCCAGCCCAGAAGCAGTGAAGCCAAGTCAGCTTGGGTTTACCACTATGCTATTCACCCATCTTGGTAGAGAGACAGATTACTCCAAGCCTAGTTCTCCACTGCACCTTGTTGTGACTATGCAGTCGTACAAAGCGATATCCTCTATGGGATGTAACACATGCAATTGCAGGCACTGGCTCTTAGCAAAACATTTCACCTGCTTCATCTCCTGAAAAGCAGAAGGACTGCTGCATGCATGTGCCTGTGCAGAAGGGAGAGCCAGCCAATTCAAAGTCACATGGATATGCTTTTTAAAGAAAAGTAACAAAGTTCACTTCTTTTCACAATTGTTTTTAATATTTTCCTTTCCAAGTGCTCATCACATGTGTTGGCTTAAGACCACATAATGCAAAACTTTCAAATTGTTCATAGTGCTCAGGCTTCCATGGACATTTATCAAGCACAGCCAGGTAAAATCCAACAACAAGCAGGAAAGAAATGTCAGAAAACATATAATGTTTGCATACCTTAAAATTCCACTGGGGAGAGGGAAAAATAAACTAACAAGTGCAAACAGCAGACCTTCCTGTTCACCGTAGCTGTGTTCCAGCAGACTGGTAGTTCTCACAGCTTCAAGAAGGCTATGTTAACCTGACAGAGACAATGGCTACTATTTCCAGGTGCCAAACTACAACCATCAAACTACAATGTGCCAAACTTCCAGATGCCAAACTACAACCATGCGGTTTGACAGCCAGAAGCACAGTGCTTAGTTAAAACAGACAACTTTTCTCCAGCCTGGCAGAAGTGATAAAATACATCGTGAAACTTCAGAGTGAGCTACTCTCTCTCTCCTACTCCCCTTTTTTGCTATATTTTTCCTCTGGTGGTTGAGGTACCCAGTTGGAACTCCCAAAATAGAGGAAATCCAGGCAGAAGAGCCTATCCAAGCCTATCAGAAGCCTGCTGTTTCACTCAATCAGCAAAGCTTTGCCTCTGGGCTGAGATGTAAAAGTTCTTGGGGTTTTGCACTCCTCCCCCGCAAGGCTTGGCCTGGTTTGCAGTTTTGGAATAAATATGGAATAAAGAGCCTGTCCCTTTAATGCAGAGGAAGTGAGAAGGGCAAAACTGTTCCCAAGAAGTCAGTAAAAGTGGTAATGCCTATTAATGATTGCAGCAGAGTGTTTTTCAGTTGCCCTATTAAAGGAGCTCTTTGTCCTAATAAATACCAACGAAAAAGCTTGCTCTCAGAGCACCTTCCCTGTACTTTATTTATAATGAGCCTTCTAATGAGTACATAGTGTTTATGCTTCCTTGAGAGACTCATCACTCCCTCTCTCAGTCTGTTATTTAACATACAGTACTCCATGAAGGTGTCCCACTTCATCCCCAAAGCCTCCCTAGCCCCTCCCACACACAAACGTTCGTGTAACTGTTTGTTTCAAGGGCATATGCAACTGTGAAGGAAAAGTGAGCGCTGGAAAATAAACAGACATCCCAAATGTTACACCCTGCACAGCAGGAAGAGGAGCAGGAAACCCAAATTGTCAGTATGGCAATGTAGGCCCACCAAGGACAGCTCTAAAGCAGTTCATACATGTCTTCAATCAGGAGAGTTCTTCCATTGGTACTTAAACAGGTATAACCTGTCTGTAACATTGGTAAAATACCTGGTAAACCACGGTAATTTGATTGTGTCAGCTGGGTGTCCTACCCTTGGTAGCTACTACTGACAACAAAAACTAAGAGTGCTCAGCCACTGAGGTTCATAAGTGTCCCCCACTGGTAACAATATGATAAAGCAAACCTGTTCCTCTTTGATGGGTAATTTTAGGGGGATTGTTGAGATAGAGAGGTCACTTGTCAAGAAGCATTTTTGCCAAAGCTCCTCGTGGCTGCAATTTGCCATAGCACATACTGTATCTGGCTGTGTGATTCTATATGTGTGTGATATGAGTTGAATTAGTAACTCTGTGAGGCTTTACATGGTTTTCTCTTGCCGTTTGAAGTCATGCCTTGAGACTGGGGAGTCCTACATGAGACAACCCTAATGTGATCTTGTGAAAGAACAGAAGTAATTTATGTTACCAGGGTGCCTGAGAAAAAAAGGGAGACTATTACAGGGTTGTTCCATTGCCCCAAGCCAGGAGATAGACTCTGAAGACTCTCTTTTATTCTCTGTGTTTTTCTTTTAAGCTTTGAAGCTAAGAGTAAAAGGGTTTCCCATCCTTAAGCGTATCAGTTACCTCTTTCTGAGCCTCTGCAATGCCTTTTTCCACAGGAAACCAAAATCAGGCCGAAGAAGATTACATAAGGAGACTTGGTACCAGTGTTTGACATTGACTCTTTTATTTGCTGTCCATCATAAACAGAACCCCATAAGCATAAAATAATAACAGCAGTAGTCTTTGTGGTATCTAGCACATTGGCATTTAGAAAGTCAAAGTTGTGTTTGGGATTGAGGAATTAATGGAAATAAAAGGGATCTTTGATCTGGAAGCATAAAAGAAAGGTGCTCCTCAAAGAATATTTTTCAGTGCTTCATGCAAGCAGGCAGACTCATGATTCACTTCATCTTGTTTGGAGGGTGCTTCATTGCGTAGCTGAGCTCCAGGGGCAAGGGACGATGGACTCCTGGTCCTCTCACACCTCATCTTGGTCTTTGAAAACTGCACTGACCAGAGAAAGATAGTTCCTAGATCAGACTGGGGTGTCCCATGTAGCAAAGGCTTGAACCTTTTGTTCTCCTGGAAATGAAGCAGCACTGGGAGCACTGAAGCAGCACTGCTTCTGGGAGAGATTTGAGCATAGGCTTGAACCCTCCAGAAAGTGTACAGCCAATTTCTAAACAAGCCAGAACTTGCATACTCTGTTCACATTCAGCTTCAGATGTGACACAATAATCTATCCTGGAGATGACAAAAACCATCTGATCCTTGTCTGGACCATGTTTCCAAGCAAGCAAAGAGAAAATGCTCTGAGGAACAGATGATACCTTGCTGAGAAAATAAAAATATGTCTATGAAGCATCTGCACTCCCAGTGTCTGTTCACCCACTCTACCTTTTCACTTTTCTTTGGATGAGAAATAGGTTTCCCAAGAAACAAAACACCAGAGAGCTCACCTGAAGAGAAGGGAAGATAACTACATTTCTGCCTTTCTTATCAGAGAATGGGACAGTATACCCAAATTTTTGTGAAGGACCTCCAGAGGATTCAGCAAGGTGTGAGGGAGCAATCACAACTATAAACCTCAAAACACAGCCACCCTCAGAGCTCTAGTGGATTTTTCAAACTTAAACTGTGTCCCTCCTTTTAATAACTGGCAATTGTTGCTGATTCAGAGATCATGAGGATGAAATTAGAAATAAGATACACCTTCAGCCTTGATCTGGGACCTTTCTTTCTCATTTTTTGAGAGTTGTGCGTCCGGAGAGGTTTGGATTATACCCACTGCTGTATGAAATGATGGCTCCAGGACAACACTTGAGGGGCTTCAGTCCCTTCCCTTAGGAAGCCAAGTGTGGTGACAAAAGCCCTGCGCACTTTGAGAGATCCCAAACTGTTTTACTTAATGATATTACAGACTGGCAGATATTACAGTGAGCAAATAAGTACACTTAAAGCAAAGTGTGTTTCCTATTCACTTTACAGTCAGGCATATCTAAGGGTCTAAGCGTTGTCATTAGGTTTGGCCACTTTCTAGTATACGTTGCACAACAAGGAGTTGCGTATTACCTTCAGAGCCCACTAAAATTGCACAAGCCCATTTCTATAATAGAAGACACTAAGAATTTCAACAGAAGCAAAAATGTGCTCTAAACCAGTGGCAGAACAGCACTTGAGCATAATATATGCACAGGAAATGTGTATATTTAATGTATGTATATATCTAATGATTTATTTAACCATAAATGATATAAATGAGTTATAAGACTGAAATCCCCCCCCCTTCGTTTTCTTTTTCCCTCAAGAACATGGCTAATGTTTTGGTTGGTCATTATAAACAGCATTTGATCTTAGGCATGTGCATACACACATGTATGTTTTTGTGTGTAATGACATACTCTGAATCATTGAAATGATGGGCAAGTCTCCTACCTCCCAGCTTTTCCCCACAGCATGTTATCTCACAGTTTCATGAAACTTGCCAAGTCCTTCAATACTTGTATACTAGTTATTCTTTCATTACAAATACATCACTTACAACTAATGATTAGTTCATATGAGTGAAGACTGTGACCAGTACCTAGCTCCCAGAATAGCAAGAAAAATTACTCTGGTGGGCTATTTTATCTGACAACATTTACAGTCTCTGTCCAGGAAGATCTGAATTATTAGTAAGGCTAAATGCCTGAAAGAATGGAGTTTGGATTATCTGCATTGAGCAGATCATGTGTTCACAACAGCAGAAGGGTGCTGCTTTCTTACAGCAGCTTTACCAAATGTCCAGTAAATCTTGTACGCAGTAAATAAAATTCTTGCTTTTAAAGATAGTGCTGGGAGGAGTTTATTCTCTCTGGCAATTGAACGTCAACTGTTCCAACTTATCAAAAGAAAAAAGCTGTTTTAATTGCTGTACTACCCAGAAGAAAAGCATCCATTTTAGTATCCATTTTTATCTACAGTGTTCTTCAGGCCAAGATAAACCTTTTTCCATCTAACTGCTACCAGAGGTTGGTTTTTTTCCCCAACAATTAATTTCCATCTGTTTCATCACCTAAGCAAGCACTGAGTAGTCTTTTTTTTTTTATTTTTATTTATTTTAATTTTTAAAGCATGGGTTTTGGCAATGCCTTTCATCTTGTCTAGGTTTTGTATGAAACAACACTTTCCTCTGGAAAGAGGTAGTGGGAAACAGGTGGAAAGGACACAACACCAATTTGCTTTTGCTCTGTTGATTAGAAACGCTAGAAGTAACTGTTCCAACTCTGTCTCACTGTTTCTGCTGTTAGGGTGCTTGAGTGATAAGGAAGAGTTCTTCTTTTCTCCTCCTCCTTCTATCTGGCTGAAAGGGTTATATTTAAATAACGGTTCCCTTAGTCCTGTCTGTTCTGCAAGTTGATGCTAAAGTGGTTGCTTCTTTATTGTTAAAGTAGATAACAGTTTTTAAATGCAGAGCTTTCACAGCAGGCAGCTGAATGGATGGACAGATGGCTGGGTTGTTATTTGGGAGTCCCTGAGCTAGCAACTCCTTAGTCATCAAGGTTCTCCAATTATTGTCATCTCCCACTTACATGTGTCTCCATTGATTCATATCAGTATCACAAAGGGCCATTTGTTGGATTTAACCCTAAGAAACAACTATGGCAGAAATGTACGGAAATAGCAATTTATGATAGCCAGAAGTAGCCCCTATCATTGGAACTAAGATTAGCTATTGCTTTTCTTATTGTAGGTTCAGCAGTTCACAGTAAATGGCATTCAGCATTGATGACCAAAAAAACCCATCAGATGTTTTAACAGCAAGGCATTAGTACAGGCTTCTAAAAACAAGACTGCCAGGGAACAACTTCTTAATCTCATTTGAATTCAAATGCAGCTTTACACATGTTGGTTACATATGGTTTTTTGCATTAAGATGTAAAGTTTATACAAATCTAAGGTGTGAATGGTTCCCCTGAGTGCTGATGACAAATATTCCAGTATCAACACTTAGCTGCTAAGCTTACCTTAAAACTTGCTGGAGTGATAAGCTTCTGGTAATTTCTCTGCCAGCATTAGACAGGAAGCATTGGAGCTTCTGTGCACTTCTCACAGATACTAACTGGAGCTCAGACCATGTATGAACTATCCCTCTCCTGCTGCTAATTTGTGATTAAAGATCCACAACTTGCGAAGTCAGAGCCCAGAATCATTGACGGAATATGAATTAAAAAAAAAAAAAAAAAAAAAAAGCTTGGAAGTCATGTGAGTAGACAGCAACAGTCTTAATTCAAAGGAACCATTAAAGTCAATTAATCCTTCTTGACTGGGACTATAGCTGCAGATCTTTTTCTTTTATTTTAGTATATATTCTGTCAGGAAGAAGATTTCCAACAAAATTCCTATAAAATAAATTGCAAAAGAAGAGAGAAGAAGAAAAAAAATACTAACTTATCCCTACTTTTAAAGGTCTCCTAGATATCTTGATATTTCACTAATGGGTGTAGCAGAGATACGAGAATGCCCAGTTTCCGCAGATAACTTTATCTGGCATAGTCATCACAGTGATCTCAGACCAGACAAGGAGAATAAACAATTGAACTAATAAGGCTTTTCCTTCTGCAATTTCTTTAACTCCTGGTGATCCATAACACTTCTGTGAAAATGATGGAGGCTTTTTAGTAATGGAAATCTAAGTCAGTTTTGTTAGTGAAAACCTGGGGGATTTTAGCCAGAATCACAAGAACACAAATTAATTCTCTGTATCAGATTTCATTACAGGAAAACTTACGGAATATTTCACAGTGGAATCTGAAGGAATGAGTCTGAGCAAATGTTTAATATCAAAATGTCAGTAGAAGAGGCTTTAAAATACGTCATAACAATTAATAATAAATCCCTACATTCGTGTGGTGTTACCCAAAAGTTCAGAAGAAAATAAAATATTGAAAGCTGGTCTCCCATCTCAGACATACAGAAAGTGGCAGAAGTGATACCACTATTTGAAAAATGGTTCTGGAACAGAGGTTGTCCAGAAAACTAGACACAATTTGTTTGATTTCCAGACAAGATATACTACTTGCAACTAAGAACGTAATATAGCAGTATTACGTATATTATGCAGAACGTATATAGCAGTAGCCTGGGGAACACAAAAAAGGACTACAGAGCTCTGGGAGAACCATAGAATAGTTAGGGTTGGAAAGGACCTCAAGATCATCAAGCTCCAACCCCCCTGCCACGGGCAGGGACACCTCGCTCTAAACCATATTACCCAAGGCCTCATCCAACCTGGCCTTGAACACTGCTGGGGATGAAGCATTCACAACCTCCCTGGACAGCCCATTCCAGTGCCTCACCACCCTAACAGGAAAGAATTTCCTCCTTATATCCAATCTAAACTTCCCCTGTTTAAGTTTTAACCCATTACCCCTTGTCCTATCACTACAGTCCCTAATGAAGAGTCCCTCCCCAGCATCCCTATATGCCCCCTTCAGATACTGGAAGGCTGCTATGAGGTCTCCATGCAGCCTTCTCTTCTCCAGGCTGAACAGCCCCAACTTTCTCAGCCGATCTTCATATGGTAGGTGCTTCTGTCCCCTGATCATCCTCGTGGCCCTTCTCTGGACTTGTTCCAACAGATCCATGTCCTTTTTATGTTGAGGACACCAGAACTGCACACAATACTCCAAGTGAGGTCTCACGAGAGCAGAATAAAGGGGCAGGATCACCTCCTTCGACCTGCTGGTCACACTCCTTTTGATGCAGACCAGGATACGGTTGGCTTTCTGGGCTGCAAGTGCACACTGAAGCTGGCTCATGTTCATTTTCTCATCGACCAGCACCCCCAAGTCCTTCTCCGCAGGGCTGCTCTGAATCTCTTCTCTGCCCAGCCTGTAGCTGTGCCTGGGATTGCTCCGACCCAGATGCAGGACCTTGCACTTGGCATGGTTAAACTTCATGAGGTTGGCATCAGCCCACCTCACAAGTGTGTCAAGGTCCATCTGGATGACATTCCTTCCCTCCAACGTATCAACCAAACCACACAGCTTGGTGTCATCAGCAAACTTGCTGAGGGCGCACTCAATCTCACTGTCCATGTCAGCAACAAAGATGTTGAACAAGATCGGTCCCAACACCGATCCCTGAGGGACACCACTCGTTACTGGTCTCCAGCCGGACATTGAGCCATTGACCACAACTCTTTGTGTGCGGCCATCCACCCAGTTCTTTATCCACCAAGTGGTCCATTCATCAAATTGATTTATCTCCAATTTAGAGACAAGAACGTCGTGTGGGACAGTGTTGAACGCTTTACACAAGTCCAGGTAGATGACATCAGCTGCTTTACCGCTGTCCATCAGTTCTGTAGCCCCATCATAGAAGGCCACCAAATTGGTCAGGCAGGATTTCCCCTTGGTGAAGCCCTGCTGGCTGTCACCAAGCACCTTGCTGTTTTTCATGTGCCTTAGCATGCCTTCCAGGAGAATCTGCTCCAAGATTTTGCCAGGCACAGAGGTGAGGCTGACTGGTCTGTAATTGCCTGGGTCATCCATTTTCCCCTTCTTGAAAATGGGGTTATATTTCCCTTTTTCCAGTTGTTGGGAGAGGTGGTTAAGGGCTCTGGAGCTCAGACTGTCTTCTCATCTATTCTCCAGGATACAGGGAGGAATTAAAAAAAACCTAGGAGGATTAGCCAGGTTAATAAATGGTTAAAAGGGTGGTGTCATAGTCAGGGGTTTGGGTGTCTTGAACATGGGACCCAAGTTTTTAGGCCAGGTCTAGCGGGGGCTGGTGGAGCTGGTCCTATAAAGAGGGGCAGTTTTCATAGGTGGCCTGCCAGGTTGGTCAAGAAGGCTTTAAACTAGATGTGTTGGGGGAGGGGGGCATCATTCCATCCCAACACACCCAGTCACTTGCCAGCACCTAGAATAAATGCTTGGACCAATGCAGAGGTATTCCGGCTGCTCCAGGCAATGAGCCGGCTTCATTTGGAGCTCGGCTCAGATGCCTCTATACAAATGCCCGTAGCATGGGGAACAAACAAGAGGAATTAGAGATGTGTGCTCATCTACGGGGGTATGACATTATAGGTATTGCAGAAACATGGTGGGATGGCTCCTATGACTGGAGTGTTGGAATGGAAGGTTACAGACTCTTTAGAAAAGACAGGCCTGGCAGGCGCGGATGGGGAGTTGCCCTTCATGTTAGGGATAGGCTGGAGAGTATGGAACTCTGTCTGGGGGCAGGTGAGCAGTTAACAGAGAGTTTGTGGGTCAGGGTTAAAGGGAAAACAGCAATGGGAGACATTACTGTGGGGATCTGTTATAGACCACCTGATCAAGGAACCTGCGGATGAAGCACTCTATAGGCAGATAGGAAAAGCCTCACACTCACAGGCCCTCATTCTCATGGGTGACTTCAACCACCCTGACATCTGTTGGAATGACAGTACAGCCCGGCACAAGCAATCCAGGAGGTTCCTCAATTGTGTGGAAGACAACTTCCTTCTGCAAGTAATACAGGAACCGACAAGGAGAGGTGCCATGCTTGACCTTGTGCTCATCAACAGGGAAGGGCTAGTTGGAAATGTGATACTGCAGGACAGCCTTGGATGCAATGACCACGAGATGGTTGAATTTGAGATCCTCAGGACAGTGAAAAGAGCATGCAGCAAGCTCACTGCCCTAGACTTCAAAAAAGCAGACTTTGGCCTCTTCAGGAACCTGCTTAGTAAGGTTCCATGGGATATAGCCCTATAGGGCAGGGGGGCCCAAGACTCTTGGTTGGTCTTCAAGGATCACCTGCTGCAAGCTCAGGAGTGTTGCATCCCAACTAGAAGGAAGTGCAGCAGGAGGGCCAGGAGACCTCCGTGGATGGATAAGGAGCTGCTGAGGAAAATTCAAATGAAAAACGAGTTTTATAGAAAGTGGAAGAAATGACAGGCGGCCTGGGAAGAGTACAGGGATGTTGTCCGGGAAGCTATGGACCAGGTTAGGAAAGCTAAGGGCCAGTTAGAATTAAACCTGGCTAGGGATATTAAGGATAACAGGAAGGGATTCTACAGGTACATAGCAAATAAAAAACAGACTAGGGAGAACGTAGGCCCCCTCAGGAAGCACTTGGGTGAACTAGCTACACAGGATTTGGAGAAGGCTGAGGTTCTGAATGACTTCTTTGCCTCGGTCTTCTCTAGCAAAGGCTCTGACCGCACCACCCAAGTCTTGGAAGGCAGACACAGGGACTGTGAGAATGAAGACCTTGGGCCCACTGTAGGAGAGGAATTGGTTCAAGACCATCTTAAAAATCTGAACGTGCACAAGTCCATGGGACCTCATTAAATCCATCCGCGGGTCCTGAAGAAGCTGGTGAATGAAGTTGCTAAGCCACTGGCCATCATATTTGAAAAATTGTGGCAGTCAGGTGAAGTTCCCGATGACTGGAAAAAGGGAAATATAACCCCCATTTTCAAGAAGGGGAAAACGGATGACCCAGGGAATTACAGACCAGTCAGTCTCACCTCTGTGCCTGGCAAAATCTTGGAGCAGATTCTCCTGGAAGGCATGCTAAGGCACATGAAAAACAACAAGGTGCTTGGTGACAGCCAGCATGGTTTCACCAAGGGGAAATCCTGCCTGACCAATTTGGTGGCCTTCTATGTTGGGGCTACAGAACTGATAAACAGCGGTAAAGCAGCTGATGTCATCTACCTGGATTTGTGTAAAGTGTTCGACACTGTCCCACACGACATCCTTGTCTCTAAACTGGAGAGACATCAATTTGATGAATGGACCACTTGGTGGATAAAGAACTGTCTGGAGCTTGCAGCCCAGAAAGGCAACCGTATCCTGGGCTGCATCAAAAGGAGTGTGACCAGCAGGTCGAAGGAGGTAATCCTGCCCCTCTGCTCTTGGGGGACCTCACCTGGAGTATTGTGTGCAGTTGTGGTGTCCTCAGTATAAGAAGGACATGGAACTGTTGGAACAAGACCAGAGAAGGGCCACGAGGATGATCAGGGGACAGAAGCACCTACCATATGAAGATCGGCTGAGAAAGTTGGGGGTGTTCAGCCTGGAGAAGAGAAGGCTGCATGGAGACCTCATAGCAGCCTTCCAGTATCTGAAGGGGGCATATAGGGATGCTGGGGAGGGACTCTTCATTAGGGACTGTAGTGACAGGACAAGGGGTAATGGGTTAAAACTTAAACAGGGGAAGTTTAGATTGGATATAAGGAGGAAATTCTTTCCTGTTAGGGTGGTGAGGCACTGGAATAGGTTGCGCAGGGAGGTTGTGAGTGCTCCATCCCTGGCAGTGTTCAAGACCAGGTTGGACGAGGCCCTGGGTGACATGGTTTAGTGTGAGGGGTCCCTGCCCATGGCAGGGGGGTTGGAACTTGATGATCTTAAGGTCCTTTCCAACCCTAACTATTCTATGATTCTATGACTGGAAAAAGGGAAACACAACCCCCATTTTTAAAAAGGGAAAAAAGGAAGACCCAGGGAACTATAGGTGAGGCAGTCTCACCTTGGTGCCTACCAAGACAATGGAGCAGATACTCCTGGAAATTAAGCTAAGACACATGGAAAATAAGATGATTGGTCACAGCCAACATGGCTTCACTAAGGGCAAATCATGCCTGACAAATTTGGTGGCCTTCCACAACGGAGTTACACCATTGGATAAGGAGTGTGACCAGCAGGTCAAAGGAGGTGTTCCAGTCCCTCCACTCTGTTCTTGTGAGACACCACCTGGAATACTGCGTCCAGCTCTGGGGCCCCCAACACAAGAAGGATATGGGCCTGTTAGAGTGAGTCCAGAGGAAGTCCACAAAGATGATGAGAGGAATGGAGCACCTCTTCTATGGAGACAGGCTAACAATTGGGCTTGTTCAGCCTGGAGAAGAGAGGGTGCCAGGGAGACCTTAGAGCAGCCTTCCAATACTTAAAAAAAAAGTCTCCAGCCTTCAAGAAATCTGGAGAGGGACTTTTTACAAGGGCATGTAGGGACAGAACAAGGGAGAATGACTTTAAACTGACAGTAGATTTCTATGAAATACAAGGAGTACGTTCTTTACTGAGAGGGGTGAGACACTAGAACAGGCTGTCCAGAGAAGTTGTGGATGCTCCATCCTTGGAAGTGTTCAAGGCCAAGTTGGATGGGGCTTTGGGCAACCTGGTCTAGTGGGAGGTGTCCCTGTTCATGGCAGGACGGTTGGAACTAGGTAATGTTTAAGGTCCTTTCCAACACAAACCATTCTGTGATTCTGTGACCAATTTTCACAGTGGAGGGAAGTTTAGTGGAATAACACAATGATGTGTACTGGGATTATATTAATAAGATGAAAAACTGGGTAAATAATGAAGTATGCTGATGATACTCAATAATTCAAGATAGCAAAAATGCAATTTGTCTGCAAAGAATACAGAAACATCTCATGATATTGAGCAACTGGATAATACCAGGGCAAAGTAAATTTAATTCTGACACTTGAGAAATATTGTTGTGGTTTAAGCCCAGGACAATCAGGCATTAGCAAAATAACACCTATGTGTATTCACATATACACAGTGTTATAGCTGAGTTCTTGGTGTTATGTGGACAAGGCTCTCAAAATATCAATTCAGTGGCTATCATCTGCCAGAACAGTGTATAAAGTGTTAGGAATAAGTAGGAAAGAAATCAAGGGCAAAAAAGAAAACATCATTGTGCCAGTGTATAAATGTTTTGCATTGCTCCAACCACCACAAAGAGGAATTACTAGGTTGAGGTGAAGTGCAGAGCAGGTAACTGGGATACATAAAGCTTCCATACAGGAAAAATAAGGTCACATCTACTTTAGAAAGTAATTAGGTGCTGAAGGCTGAGCTGACAGATCAAAGCAATTGATGCTGAGAGCTCTACACCTGAAGGGAAATCATTTCAGGCTAGATTTAGTTCAGTCACCTGGGCTGAATGTCCTTACTACACATGGGGTCCAAAGCTGCCTGTGGAACCAGTCATTGGTTTAGACCCTTCTGTTTCTGGTAGGACTTGTAACATGTTTACAGCAACCCTGAAGCACAGATTTCAGTTTGGTACAGCCAGAGCAACCAAGAAATGAATAGTAAATGAAAGTAATTGCTTCAGACCTCACACTGAATAAAAATGCCAATGTAGATAGAGAGTGGTTGCCTTTTGTTTGTTTATTTGTGGGTTTTTTTAATCAGTCATAGGATTTTCTTGTTCAAGGCAGAAGAAAGGTGATTGGAAAGGGCTATAATAGAGGTCTGTAAAATTAAAGAGTACTTGGGAAGGGTAAACAAGGAACAATGATTCACTCTTTTTTCTAACATCAGAAGTAAAGATGCCAAATGAAATTATCAGGCAACAGGCTTAAAGGAAAAGGAAGTACTTTTTCACACACTGCATAATGAAATTGTGAAACACATTACACAGGATGCTTGCAAGGCCAAAACCATAAATGAGTTCAAAAAGAAATTATACAAATTAATGGAAGAAAGGTCTGTGATGAGTTAAACCTGATAATGTAGATGCAATTTGCAGAAGAAGTGACAGATTTTCTGAAGCTAGAACCACAGTTTACACTCCTTATACTTCCTCCACTACCAGACACAGTCAGAGACATGATGTTGCACTAGATCTTTGTTTTGGCCTCATATTCTTCTCAGGCAACTGTATCCCAAAGTTGCTGCTATAGTGGAAAACCCCGTATTCAAAGTTCAGGCACAAAAATGTCATCAGATTTACCTCTCACACATTTGTGGTCTTAACAGCCCTTTTTGGTGCCTTCTGATTTTTAAGCAATCTCTGATTATCACTGATGTGTGAAACAGCTATTGCATGCATATTCACAGTGACTAACAGGCTTCACCTTGGCTGAACACCCTTCCGATACCTTCAGTTCAGTTGCACTTTCTGAACCTGAGGAACAGTGTCTGAGAAGAGTAGGAACAGTGAAAAAGTATTAGCAAGGACTTTGGCTGTTCACTAGCAAGTATTGAAAAATACTTGCTATTCAATACTTGCAATTCAGTAGCAAGTGTTACCAAAAAAGCATCCATAAAGTAGAACAAATGGTGCTGAGCTCCCCATATCTGCGCTATATGTGCTTGTCTGGGGATTAATTTAAACTAGCTTTAGTCTGATCCCAAGGATATGAATACTACTGGCAATCGGATCACACTAAAAGCATTGCTGGAGCACATACTACAGTTGAGTTTCTTCCAAAAGGAATCCAGTTTGCATGCTCCAGAAATACCCCACAGTATGAACCAGAGCTTAGTAGGAGTGTGGGGGGCAGTCAGGAGATTTACTGTAGAAAAATGTGCCTGATCCAAACTCAAATGCTAATATGGTACACCCACTGACTACTACAAGAAGGCTTTGTAAGGGGCTATTGCCAATGTGCCGTAAGGTAAGAATTTATCCTACTGTGAACAATTAAAGTTTTCCAAATCATTCCCTTCTTTTTCTTTCCCCTCCCTACAATTTACATTTTGATTGTGTCGACCCATTTATTTAGTAGTTAATTCATTGCTCGTAAGCTGAGAAATATGGCTCATTGAGCTTATAGACAATGTCATTTATTTTCCCATTTTTTAAGCAAGGGCTTGAACGGTTTTGTCTTCTTTTTAAATAAAGCTTCCTAGACATCATCAAGAAGTCATATGTGGTGGGGGCACACCCATGAGATCCATGATGCCACAACCACAACATACAGCTCTCAACATTTGTGCTAAACATACAAGGCACTAGGAGCACACTGCTTGTGTATCTTTCCATTCAAAACTGTGTCCCTGTCATGCAAGCTACTACATATGTATATTACACAGGAAGGTGTCTGCTTTCCAGAGTTATGAAGGTGGGGCGAGATAGCGACTGAGCAGCCAGAGCTAAATTCACCATATTCAATTTAGGGACCAGTGTGTTTGCACTGGGCAGAATTCAAACCAGCTTTTTGTGGGTGACATTCTTACTGGCAATGGTCATTAGCAACAGCAAATCTTAACAGAGTCTGATAAACCACTGGGAATCTGCCTTAATTTCAGGAGAGCTAATGTAAATGACAGGTTAATGACATCAAGTTTTAGACCCTACACCCGCTGCATTTTTTTCTCTCTTGGCATGCACAGGCCAATACACAATCTCTCTGTCCCAACCTAATCTTAGAAACAAAAAAAACCCCATCACCAAGCAGTTAAACAACATAAATGATAGTATAGCAGAATGGCCACATTTGCTTATAAATAAAATGTAAAAGCATTACACATGTATTTGTTTTTCACTGAAGAAGATGTAAGAAACATGCATGTAAAGAAAGCATAATCCATTTTGACTTCAGTATCTTCCAATTTGCAATATTTCATATTTTCTAGAAAGGGTAAGATGCAACCAACATGCCCATATGACATAAAGAGCAGTGGGAATTATAGTTCAATAATGCAGTACAGATAAGCCTAGTTCAGAGGCAATCATCAGGCCAATGAGCTGCAGTTTACAGGGGAGGAGTCAGTGTAGCCAGTGGGACTTAATAAGATAATCTAAAAAAAGTGCTTAACCTTGCTATGCCACCTCTTCATCTGAATGGAAACACATTCATATGCTGAATTAAACCAATGTGCACATCTTTATTGGTGACATACATTGCAATTCCTTTAGTCCCTCAGTAGTGTGGCAGGATATGCAAGGTGAAGGCCAGGGGAGGGAAATTACTAACGACTGTGTGCCAGAAGCATGCTAAGGATACATCTTTCCTCCCACTGAATATTGAATTTTATTTCAAGCTGCTAGTAGGAGTAAATGACATTACACTTAAGTTCCTTTAAAGACAAAAAGTTGTGTCTTTTAGGTTAAAAGCCATCATAGTTCTACTAAAATTTTCACAACAAATATAAAATAATTTGCTGTGGTAGTAATAATTCAGAGCTCTGGCTGAATCGAATTTAAACTTTTCCTCACAGATGTACTTCCAAATTTCTTATGTTTGCAGTAGTTCATACTATCACATCAACCCAACAATTCAGGTAAAACTGAAGTGGGGGAGGTCACATGCAGCTGGTCTTTGCTATTTATATATATATATGCACACACAAATATATATAGCTAGCGATGATACTCTTGTAACAGAAAAACAAAAAACAAATCTGTTGTGGTTTAATAAAAGGGGTGCTTCTCAAACTGTTTCTCAGGATACGCATTGAGTTGTAGCTCGACAAGTGCCAGGACAATAAGTAACAGTATAACTGCTTCCTCCAACAGGATTTCAGAGCAAGTAACAGTACACCCATATTATTCAGGCCTGGAAAGTAAGAGTTTTCTTGCAGGATAATGTGTCCTGCTGTGATTTCGCTTGCAACTGAGGGATTGATGTTTCTTTATGTGGAGGGCAGAGTAGCTTAGCAGTGCATGGTGTTCCCAATACTACCTACACTAATACTCTCAGCCACATATATGAGAGTTGTGAGGTTGAAAATCTGAATAATAATATACTAAGATCCTTATGATGTTGTGATATTAATTTACATCAAGAAGGAAAGCTGCTCTGAGCCCATGTTAGAGCTTGGGTGCTTCCACAATTTGCTTTTCCTTTTTCAACCTTTCTCTACCCCAAACCTGAATCTTAACTGAAGGTCAAGTATTGAATCTGCAAAGATTAGGCTGCTCTGTTTTCAGTCTCCTTTGGAAGTAAATTCTCTTCTGCATGATGTCTAAGTAGATGGTACTATACTAAATGGCTTCAGCTTCATTATCTCCCTTTTCTTGCTACAGCCTGATTGCAAATGTTCACAGCAGTGTACTACAAAGAAAGGTGGAGTTTTAATGACACTCTCAGGGTATGATATCTGATCACCAATCCCACACTACACACCTTTCTACAAATAGCCTTGCAAACAGCTCCAGTGTTACACATAAACCTTTATGTTGGAGCACTATGTTCAGCAGTTCCTCATTGGAAGAAATAGTCCCCAAAAATCTTACAGAAGCAGAACTTGGTAACATGATATGTAAAGCTCTGATGTGTAGAAAACATCCGTTTATGAGATTTGCTTAATTCCATATTGCAAGTAGCAGAGAGGGATGGTGCATACTTTTTGTCTCATTTCTAAATGCAAGTGCCCTCATAAAAACAAACAAAATGGAGTCTTACTGAATACCTGCTGCTTCAGTGACAGTTATCAATGTTATGGTATACTTTTCTGCCTATGCTGCTACATATTTATACCTTGTCAAAATGTTAACTTTTTTTTTTTTTTTCTGTAGAACCTATGGCTCTTTTAAAATTTAAAAAGGTAAAAAAGACTTTTTAAGTTTACTCTGTTTGTATATCTGACCAATGAGGCTTTAAATCTCTGACCATCTAACATCTGAAAAAGGAAACCAACAATAAAAATAACAAACAACCGCCTTGTCGAGATTCACATACAAGAGTAGGAAGCTGTTAGAGGCTGAATTTCTGAAACCTGTGTTGGATTCACAAAGCTGGCTGGAAGGAAATATTTATATGCATTTTTTAAAAGATCAGTTCATGACAAATCCAAAGAGGAACGAACCTAGTGAGCTTGCTTCCTTTCTCATTTGTTATTTTTCATAATTGACTTCTATTAGATTGGATTATAAAGTAGACTCAAATTACTGACTCACCAATCCCAAGAAGGCAAGTCTTTAAAGTAATGAGATTAACAACTGTTGATCAAAGAAAATTACCATACTTGCAAGGCTCTGCATTTGTTGGTGAAATATATTGTTAGAAAGTGATCACATGGGCTGGTTGAGTGGCTAGTTCAGGCTGGCCAACACAGAGAGCTTCACATAGGAAAATTACTTCTACAGGAACAGAGGTCCCCCCACAGGAGATAACACTCAGTTGGAACTCAGAAGTTCAAAGATTTCTTCTTTCAGAGACGCTAAAAAATGTAGCAAAAATGGGAAAGGAACTTCCCATAATAAGCAGACTTTGCTCTGCCAAACTAAGCTCATCACAGCGTCTTTTATTATTCCAGAAGCTCTGCAAAGATCTCTGGGTCCATTGGGAGGCTGTGTGGTAATATCGGGAATTAAATGAAATGGTCTCTGGAGGCCATGATTCTTCCCAGAGTTTCTGTGAAACGTGCCACAGTAAATGCTCCAAAGCATCCTCGGGAGAGGGTAGTCCATGGGTTTCCCTGACAGCAGTTTGGAGACATGGAAACCTTCCCACCATTCTCAGGGCAAATGCCAACATGACAAGAAGAGGATCAAGGTGGAATGGGTGCTCTTGGGCACAGGGAGCTGAGGGAAGATGAATAATAAACAAAGCAGCCAGGCAAGATTAATTTGAACCCCTTTAGCCAGATGGTGATTAGATTAAATGTATTCTATCCACTTGGGCAAGAAATCAATTTGTTGCTCCACATGGCTGTTAGCAGGATAGATTAGCTTCATGGCAGTAGAGGCTCCAAGGTTTGGGATAAGCATTCCTGAAAGAGGAAACTGAATAGAGACAATCTTTAATACTACTTTCTTGTTTCTATTCTCTTACCATAGAAAGCTAAGTTGGGCTTGCATACTTATGTAGACTGTAGAACAAAGAAGAGTAGGAACTTTTTCCCTCAGTCCTACTTATATCCACTTTGAAATTCCTCAGTGAAAAAAGAAAAGAAAAAAACTAGTAGGGAAAAAACACATTTTGAACAGAAACAAATGAAAATGAAAAGTCCAGCTCTGCTATCTAGGTGATTACTTTTATACTCAGTCTGCTTTGAGCCTTTCTGATGCGATGGACTCCTTACCAACACATACCTTGAAAGAGACCTTTTTAAGTACTGTAACCCAGTGCTTACAGTGTGATGGTGGTAAGGACTTGAAGGACCCCATTAGAAAGCACCCTGTGAAGCAGAACCTCAAGAAGCTGAATTGCCCTTACCACAGATCACATTTCCCTATAGCCCAAAGATATATATTTTGTTTTGCTTTCAGTGTGCATCAAACTTCCCCTATTCTGAAGAAGCAAAAAAAACCCAGCTACTATTTGCTATTAAAAAGAGTTTAAATGTTTACAGACTGTACCATTTTATATGTTTTAGCACAGCATGATCATGAAGGAAGTGACTTGAAGCAGTTGTGATTTCAGGATATGTCAGTTGACCTTAAAAGTAACCATGAATTTCAGCACAGTGATTTCCACAGGCAAATATGCACATCTATCCACGTTCATGTCAAGAGAAAGATAGGAACTAGAATCTCCAAACGTCAAGCTCATTAAATTATTTTATTTTTAAAAAGCCATCAAGAGCAACAGCAGAATCTCCCATTCCTACCCCTCCCATTCCTATCCTCCATCTGACTAGCCATCAGATCAAGGTTAGGTCCAGTTAGGCTTGATTCCCTATTCCATAGTGAAGCTTTCCAAAATGCTATCTAAAAAAAATTGCTGGAAAAATTAGTAAAAGGCAGGAAAATTTACCTGGAAATGAACCAATTCATGCCAGAGACTCAGTATTTACTTCATAAATCACAAATCCTCTCTACAGTCAATCAGTGCACTCTCCAGCAGTCTAGCCCTAGCTCACAGCCAGGGCAGAAGGCAATCCATGGACTAAAGTGAAGAAGTATCCTCCTAAGGAGAGCAAGAGGAGGAAAAAAAAACCCCAAAGAGATTCCAAATACACCTTTAATTTTATGTGATTACCTGCTTCAATGAGGCTTTGGCCAAGGAAGTTAAAAAGCATCATCAGATTTCTACTTCCTGGTCAGGATGCAACTGCAGTAAGGGAACTGCCTCTTAGTTTCAGCTTCTCTTTTAGCCAGTCTGACCAGTAGATCCTGATTCAGGCTCAGGATCAAGCCTTACACTGAACCTCGTGTGCCTGCTAGCACCAGTGCCTCTGACTATTTCTGAAATACTGTAGGGTCAGAGTACAAGAGAATTCAGCTGAAAAACTGATGCTGAGCTGTGTGGGATTTGAAAGGCCCCTGAAGGCTGTAATTTCCTTCAATGATTTTGGTGCTATTATATGCTCAATACTATTTCTGCCAGAAGTTTGTGTTCTGGCAAGTTCCTAGCTAACAGTATGAGAATGGGGGAAGACATTTCTTTTAAGGACTCATTTCCTGAATTATGCATCACTAAAGAACATTGTGACAAATTATTTTGCAGAGCCTGTTAAATAATATAAAAAGGGGGTTCCAACACATGATCACGGATAATTACTTTAAGAGCAGCTTAACAAGTAACCCTTTCTCAATCTTGCTACTGTAATTCCCCATCTGCACTTAACCTGCCTAAAATGGAGAGGCAAAATGTACCATTTAAACCTTTGCTTTAACTTAGGGTGTGAAGTGAGCCTCAGTTTTGTGAAGAGAGCTGACACTTTTACAGAGAATTCACTTGAAAAACAAATTGAGTCAGTGTGTTTTGTGCCAGAATAATTTCTATCATTAAGAAAGAGAAAACAAAACAAAAAATAGAAAACCAGCGCCTGACCTGGAATTTTTTATGAATGCTGGAGTAACAAATAGAGGGCACATGTTGCTTTGTGCAGTGAATAGAGGGAGAAACTGGAGCTGCTGGAGAAGCAAAGGGGAAAGAGTGAAGCACAGAGGGGTTTCCACAGGAGAAGGCTGTAAGGACACAGGGCACAAACCCATAACAACAGTGGCTTCACTGATTCCTACAGCACCTTTGTTTTGGAGGGGGAAACCTTTTCATTATTAGGTCCCATTGTGCTATTTTGAACAAGAAACCTACTTTCATTACCCGGAACCAACATTAACCCTCTTCATGTCTGTCAGACTCAATCTCAGATGTCTAGCAATTACTTGAAATTGAACTCAAAACAATACTGATGTTTTATTGATAGCTTCTCATCAGTTGCTTGCTGTTTCATGCCTTTCAGCCAATAGCCTGGAGAGCATCCAATTCTCCTACACCATGCCCAACAGGGTCAAATTTCAGTGAGGTTATTGATTGTGACTTGACATTTAAGGAACATATGACCACTGTGACATAAACAGCTTTATATCAGCTTATAAGTATTGCCAGGCTGAGAAATTCCCTTTCTCATGCTGAAAGTCGAAACATTATTTCCTTCTTTCTCTTGCTGGCTCAGCATCTCAATACCGTAATTCGCATTTTCCCTAGATTCCCAAACTGTGCAGAGATAAATGCTACTGTGAGAGTTATTCCAGGTAGCCAATCCTGGAGCCTCTGTTGGCTGGACTAAACAAAATTAGTCAGGTCTTGCCTAGCAAGAATCCCAAAGAGAAGAAGCAGTAGATGTGTCAATACTTCATGGATTTTTTTAATGAAATCTCTCAGCAACAGAAAACCTTTCTTTCTTTTCTTTTTTGTTACTGTGGTCAGGCTCTGGCCTTTTACTTGCTGGGAAGGATGGAGGGGGTCTGTCAAGAGAAGGTCAGCGTCTTGAAGATGTAACTTATTTGTGGTGAAACTGGCCTTTGCAAGGGCAAACCAGTGCTATTGTATTCCGCTGATTCACATTTTTAGAACTCCTTTTTAGATCAAAACCTAAAGCTAATGGTCTGTTTACTGATATACTAAGCTCTGAATTTCCCAGTGACTTGGAAATGACCTGCCTTCCCAGACATTAGACTCCAAATGAAGAGAGAAAAAGCACCTGAGTTTCGCAAGTCTGTGTTTGCTCTGAAATTCTCTCAGACTTCACTCACTAGAAATCTGAGAAGACCAGGGCAAATCTCAAAAATAATATCCCAAAAGAGAGCAGAACTAGTAGACATCTCTTGGCCCCAGCTGTAAGCAGAAGTTAAAATGGCTTTATATTATTTCTAGAAGTTTTATTAATTACTGCAATAGGAGGCAAATATGAAGCTTTGCCACCTCTTTTACTTACATTTTGTTAAATTCATTCTGGAGCAGAGATCTTTGGACTTCACTGGCCCACTGACTTGATACCTTTACAGTATGTATATAAAGGATGTGATTCAGCTATAGTGCATAAAATAATCAACACCTTTTTGCCACCTGATTTCCCATGATATACCTTGCCTATGTATTTCATACCCTTACAGTTGAAATCTTGTTTTCCTAAAAGAAGTCCTTTCCCCTTCTATTAAAGCTCATAAGCTGCATTCTAAAATGCACTAATAAGAGAGCTGGTTGGAAGGACATCAGACATGCTCTTTCATCAAAGGATGCATTTTGTTAAAAAATTATAAAAATCCACACAAAATCCAATTATATTTCCAAAACAAAAGTGTTGAAAAACATTTTGGCTTCTTGGGAGGGAGAGGGGGGAGTTCTGCTGGGATAGAGCATGTTATTCCAAGAGTATAAAGGTATTTCATTTTTGGTTGTTTCTTTTTCTTTCTCTGTTAATGCACTGTATGTGTTATTTTCCTTATTCATTGAAAATGTACCTATTTCAAGCATATATTAAGTTCTAACATCTCAATATTAAAAAATAGAGCTTTTAACCTTATAAAAGATTCAGTGTCTCAGTCAAGTAGAAACAAAATGTTTTGATGTTTCATATTTGCTGTCCAGTTCCCTTGGATATTTCAAAGTTTTGACTTGGGACTGAGAGTGCTAACCAATCTGAAAAATTCCCTGAGGAAAAGAGATTATCTGCTGCATGTGGGTGTAGCTGCAGCCTCTGCACAGAAAACTCCAACGCAAAGGAGATGTCACAGCGGGATAAGAAAACTGATGAAAGCAATAGTGCTTCGCAGAAGCTTGGCACTTTAGCTGGACTCTAAACCTAACTGTCATTGTGTGATCCACAGCACTATTATAAACAGGTTGTGAAACCTTCAATCAGTGATGAGACTTCTGAAATGAGGAAAAAAAAATTACACAGCCATGAGAATAAGTAAATAAACACCAACCATGAGAAAACGTTGAGGTTACTGCAGCACTAAATGCCTCATCTTTATTTTAGCAGTGTGGCTGCATATTAATTCCATATATTGCTAAACACTTCACTGTGGTGGAGTGGTGCAAGTGCTAGTGGTGCAAGTGCATCATTCTATTTTTAAAAATATTACTCAGTAAAAACAGCATTCTACCTCAATTGAGTTGAAGCTGAGATTTGGATGGACCTGCAGTGTTATCATTTGAATCAGACGATTTACGTACCAGTCAGGTGAGAACTAGCAAGACCTAGGTACAGGTAGTCAGTTCTAATGGCAAAAAGATATTTGGCTTCACATAAAGATATAGATATTCTTTTCAGATCCTTTTTTTCCCACTCTTTTCAGGGTAGGAGACGATCCCTGTGGGAAACAGGAAGGATAAGAGCTGCTTGAAAGTCAGTAAAGCAGTTTCATTCCCAGATCTTCCTTTCGGTCAGAAGACAGGAAAGAATGGATGTCCTCAGCCACACTGCAAAGGGCTGGTGGATGGGGCAGCAGCTGAAGCAGAAAGAAAAGCAAAGCTGACCAATCCTCAGATTAGCCTGACCCTCAAAGCCAGTGAGCTGCTTCATGGGCGATTTCACGACTAAGCCTTGAATGATCCAAAGAGCCTTTAAAGATTGTCTCTCACTTGTTTTGCTTGTTCATGAGAATATGTTGCTCCTGGGAAGTGATGTGGCCAGCATGTTGTGAGTCATGAATTGCACTGATTGCAAGCACAGCTGGGAATCCTCTTCAGCCATTCCCAATTGCTTCCTTTCTCTAGCCTATTTTATCATTTGATTTTTTACTGGCAGAAAAAAAAAGTTACATTAAAAATAGGGCTTTGTTGCTTTTTCTGGCCCCAGCACTCCTTGGCAGCTGATTTTACTCTCCCTTTCTTTTTATTTTTTTTAATTCTTCATTTCTTTAGAGAGCATCAGACCACCCTTCTCTGCCCAGAAAGCCTCTCTGCTCCTTGCTGGTCTGTTCACTTTCTGTAGCGATTCTTATTTGCAGCAGATTGCCCCTGAACACCACCACCACTCCACCACCCCGGCCCCCCCTTCCTTCTTTCCCATTCTGTGTCCTGCCCTGCTCTTGCATATCCACCCATTTTGTATACGGTCTCAGTGCTGGAAATATCTTTAGTTAAGCCTTCTTATTGGCTTTCCAAGAGAACTGGTAACTGAAACCCTGGCACTGTAACTCAGTAAAGCCTTTTTTGTGTTCTTCTTTGGTCCTTTCTATACAAAAGCCCAGAAATTTTCCCTGCAGGCTTGTAATTGTGCTGCCATTATAAGATAGCTCTTTTAAACGAATCATCTGAAATGCCCATCTTTCTGTGCTCTGTGTTACTGTGTGTCAGAAAGAGCAAAGCTCCCTCTCTCCTTGCTGTGCAGACATCCCGATGCAGAAATTAAGCTGTGCAAATCTATCTCGTCACAATCCAAAATAAGAAACGAGCCTCACACCAAAGTCAGTGAAGTCTCCCACGGGCTTCAGATGGCTTTGAGTCAGATCCTAAGGGCAAAGCTGAGATCTAGGCACCATTCAACTTCCTCTTTAAACAAATTAATTGATGGGAATAGCTATTATTCATTATCAGAAGAGCAGTAGCTACCTTGGAAAATTTCTCCTCATTCTGGGAACTGCTTTGCAACAAGGGATTTAAACACCAAGTCCCACTCGCTTCCCCTCTCCCTCACATGTACCAGACAGCTGCCCCTGGCAAAAGGAGTCCTGCACTAAGCACTGCCTTTCAGCTCAACAGTTATTTTGCCTGCAGCCCAAGCAATATTTGACACATATTGTATCCTGTTTCTGCTGCGTCAGCAGTGTTGTGTAAACACGTTAGCTCATCGAGGCATGAAACTCACAATTGTTTTCCCACTTGCAAAACAAACCACGTCCAATAAACCCAGGGGACGAGCCGGTTATTCAGATTTCTACTTCAGCACAAGAGAAGTGGTTAATAAAGTTACTATTCTCCTTTGTGTTCTGTCAGCTGCCTCTGATAGTATGAAGTGTTGCTGACATGGCAGGAATAGATGACATTGCCTTTCAGGAGCCCCTTCCTATTCCCTCTGAGGGGACTAAGCAGGTTGAGGAGACTGATAGGTTGTCTCTCCTGATGGTAACAGGGGTCTGGTTCCCTTTCTGTTCAGTGCATAGCAGAGGAAACAAAGCACAACAGCACCGCCTGCAAATCCTCCTTAGCTGGGACTGGCTGCTGGTCATGCTTGCTGGATCCCAGGCTTGGCTGCTGGAGGGCTGATTTCATCTGGAGCAGACAGCAGTGAGGTGAGGCAGATAGGTGGAAGTAACATGAGGAAGAAGAAGCAGAAGAGGGAATGTACACAAAACAGTTAGTCCATGTGGATCTGCTAGCTAGCAGAGCCCACTCCAGGCAGACTCCCACCCATTTCTGAGTGTTGCAGGCTGGGAAGCAGCAGGAGCAGCCAGGTGATATATTTACCATTCTCCTATCTTAGACACACTGCTGCAGACACAGCATTTCAAAATGCCTTTTAGCCCTGCAGATGATGAAATCATGGTGGCCTGAATTCTTCCCACCTACCTGTGGGCACTGAACTCTTTCACTGACTTGGGAGGATCAGAGAGAGACAGACAGGTATCAGTACAAAGCTATGCAAATATAGGGTAGGAAGAGGTGCCCTCTACCAGTACCTTCCTCTCCACAAACAGACTGAGGTCAGGCAGGACATATCTGAGAGGCTATGAATGTATTTTATCCTCTGCACTGACTTCTTTGCTCCTGGATGCAGTTCTAGGTTTTTGTTGCGATTGATCACTTGAGGTCTCACACAGACTTTATCTAGGGCACTAGCTGAAACCAGATGAGGTGCTGACAGCAGCATCCCCTTTGCTACCCCAGCTCTCTCATGGTTTGTGGTGGGAGGTTGCTGCTCACTTACCCTCCTACCTGTTGTTCCTCCAGGCTCCTCTGAACACCTTCAAATTACTTTGTAAGCAAAACAAGACAGAACCGAACCCTTCCTAAAGGGTCTTTATAGTTAGAGATGTGGTTTTGTGCAGATTCACCTGGCCTACATGTCACCTGCTTTCCCAGTACTATTACTTGCTGTAACACTGGTTCTTCTGAAAGACTGTGGGAATACTCATCCTATGCCCAGTAGAGTCTTGGATTCATTACTATAGGTCTTTGTTTTGGGGGAAGAGGAATGAAGAAACTTTAAACTTCTGGATATTTTTCCTTTTGTTAAATCCCTTTTTGAGTGTCAACATATATTCTTTTTATATCTGTCTCTTTTTTATATCAACAAATATCTTCATATGTGAGCCAAGAGTATTGAATACCTTTCAGCAAATCAATAATGAAATAATATCTTAATAAGATTCACTGAGTCTTTTTCCGTTATAATATTTAAGCTCAGATACTATGAACCAGTGAGTTTTAAACAGCCTGTTTGCTAATTGGTATGTGGGTCTGTCATTTAGCCCTGGCTATAATTGACCCTATTACCTCAACTATCTCACAGGCTATTGCCTAATAATTCCTCAGGGATGGAGACAGAGGCTGCACCTGGTCCTTCTTTACTATCAGAAAGCACAGCCCTGAAGTTGAGCTGAAAGGGGGAATTACACTGAACTGCAGAAATGTTACATATAGGTAAGCTGTGGTTTTCAGGACTTTATCCTTCTACAGTAAAAGTATATGGTACATGGTTTATAGACTTTGTGCTCCAAAGATGGAAGGAAAGTACAAAATCAGTTACATCCTGGGAAACAGCTGTTTCAAACTTGTTCTTGCTTTTATTAGGCATTATTATTTATATGTCAGAATAAGCAAAGTATATAATTTCAAAAGTGGGTATGTTCTATGCATACCATAAAGCAATTGCTAGCAGATGACTGAAACTCAGAGTAAAACATATAAGTAAACGTAAGTCTTCTGAGTTAACCTATGAAGCTTTACACACATTGGATAGCAACACAGCTGTCAGTTCAGGGTAACAGAATTGTATCTGGACTGAATTTGACACACTTACCATAAAACTACTAATTCAGCTACTGTCTAGGGCAGCAAAGTCCATATGAACAAGTCATTTTCTCCAGCCAAAGATCACAAACTATTGGGAAAAAATGTGAGGACTCGCATCAATTTTTATTAGATTCAGAGTTTAACCTCATGGGGGGTTTTGTTAACTTGAAGACATGTGTATTTCAATGCTCTTACAATATTGAGTGACATCCCTCCCAGTGAATCTGCCAAAAGTACACCAAAGTGATTTTAAAGAAAATAAATGCTATGTTGCCCTGGCACATGCAGTAGGTTCCCACTCCTCTGAGGGGGATTCTGAAGTTTGAATGCCTGAAGGGGAGTAAAATGCACCTATAATTGCTGTTCTAAAGCCCTTTATTTAATCGGTGTAAACATGCTGCAGCGCCACTAGGAATCAGATACCCTACATTTGACAGTCCGATAATTACTGAATATTCTGAGGTGCTTTTCCCTTCTGACTCCTGATTTGGTGACTGAATCCTCCTGAAAAGCCACAGGACAGAATTATCCCACTGCATGAGGTAACTTTTACTTTGGGATCTCAAGGTATGCGTCAGAAATGTCAGGGGTCTGAGCTTCGGGGGTTTAACCTTTCATAGCAAGCTGCTGGGAAACAGAAATATATTGCAGTCAAGTAGTAAATCCCAGCTAAAGGTGCACAATCTTCCACTATTCTGGTCTTCTTTTACCCTCAGGATCAACTTTTGCTTTTAGAAACACTAATGGTTAAAACCTATTGAATCTTGGATGAACATTTACAAGAAGGGAGCATTTGTCCTCAAATACCAAAGGCTTTTGAAAAGCTCTGTCGCTTCCCTCAGATGATGGAAAACAGCATTTGTGGAAGAAATACTATTCTCTAATGAGTGCCTGCTTTAATCCAGAGGACACCAGAGGCTAAATAAACTGAGTGGGTCTAGCCAAATGTGCATACAGTTCACATAGGCCTTGCTCAGGCTAATGGATCATTGTTATGCCAGGATATAATGGATAGATTGGCAAGAGTCTGTCCCTTGCTTGTTTGATGCAGTCTCTGGATGAACATGTAAGGCCACATTTGCTTGCTTTCTATAGTATTTTTTCTTACAGTCAAAACTTAATTTGTATTCTCAAAATGGCTTAAAAAGTTCCAGAAATAATTCAAAGTAATTAAAAATAAAAGGGCAGGAATCCAGTGCCAGGGAGGGGAGCATTTTCTCTTTTAGCCTCTTTTTGTGGATCCCGTTGTGCCAAGACAGAAAACAGTGAGATGTTCAAATATTAATAAAGTGGTAGCACAGCCAAATTAAAATGCCCCAATTCTCATAAGTAATGTTTCCAGCAGAGCACAAAAGAATAATCAAGCCCCCAAACTGGTGAAGGAGAATTTATGACCCACCATCTGAGCTGCCAAGAACTCCCTACATGCCGGCACTGAGGACAGCACAGAATTACTCTGCCTTTAAACTTTACCCAACTCAGCACTACAGAAACAAGACAACACCACTCATGGTCATGGAAAGTCTTCTGCTGGCTTCTTGAGGTGATGAGTCCCTACTTATCACATACCTCTATACCTGCACAAAAGCATGCAGCACTGTTTTCTTTAAAGCAGCAACTCTCAGAATATGAGAAGCTTCATGAGTTGCATTTAATGTGCAATCCCATGCAGAGAAAAACACCAGGTTCTGAGGCAGTCAAAAATGAAGTTGGACACTGAAATTAGTGCATCACTAAGGGAAAATGGGATTTAGGTTTGCTTTTTTTGTTGTTGTTCCGGGGTTTCTTTGGGGCATTTTTTTTGTTAACAGCAGATTCAAAATACTGTAAATTCTTGAAAGTGCTATTTAAGCAAATCAGTCTGGATGAAAGAACTTAGATACTGACCTGCACATACTGTATGTACTCATCCTGTGCATTACAGACACCTAGGGCACTGCACTACGTCTGAACTGGGCTTTTCCTATGGTTCAGGTTAGACTTTACATCTATGTGCCATGGTATTATAAAGCATTTTGTGGATTTTAACATGAAGTGAGGAAATAAAACCCCAAACACTGTCTTTCTAATACACCTGTTCTCTGTGCTACTCCTCTCCCCCTTCTATGTGTTAGGACATTCAGGCAAATTGAGCTAACAGATAGACATCATGGTCACCTCATTCAAAAGCTCTAACGAATTTGAAACACGACAGTTTTCTTTGCATACTTTACCTCTGTCATGTATTCTGGCTCACCTACATTTCTCATGATGGGATACCAAGTTATTATTTAACTGTCTTTTCTTATTGCATTCACTAGTCAGACAAACCTGGCTGTCTTTAGGTTGTTTTTCCAACCCAAAACTTGTCTCCCATACAGTTCAGCTGGGATTTTAATCCAATCACTGACCAGGTACAGAAATGTTTTCTGATATCAAGTAGCCTAATGAAAATTTTGAAAGGTAGAACTAGAACATTTTACCTAATCTACCCCTTGACAGACTTCTCTACCAAAGATCTGATCTCTCTAAGGTAGAGTCTGTCCTTTCCCAGAATTTTTCCTAATCTTCAAAATATGTTATCCATCACCTTGCATTTTTTACACATTTATAATCTGTACTTCCCTATGCTTCTTTATCTCTTCATCTAGAAAAGGAAATTTCAGATAAACAGAGAAAATGGACCTAAATCAGTTTCCAGAAGTGTAGATTTAGATTCTTCTATTCACCCTTACCAGTCACTGGTAGTAACCATGGAATTAGGTGCCTCCCCAGCTGAAAAAGGGTTAATGCAGAAGTGGAACAGATAATATGCTGGGTCATTCTGATACTCACAATATTCCCAGCCACTGATGTATCAATCATTCAAATAGTCACAGTTAAGAGACTCTTGAGGGATCTCACACTATATAACTACGCTCTCTCAAGGACTTCCTAGGCCTGTAGGAGTGGTTGAGCTCCTTCTCCTCTTGCACACTTGATCCTGGCCCTCTCATGCTGAGAGACCACATTTCTACAAGTGGAGCTTGAAGATAGATGTCTTTGAGAGTGCCTGTCTTTCAGTGCTTAAATGTATAGCTTTTACATGCACCCCTGCCACAGAATGTAGTAGGAGACTACTACACACAGTTCCAAGCAAACTTTCTGCTGACTGTATGTGCTAGTCATGTCAGATACTTATCTTCTGCTCACTGTGCTTGAATTTACCACAAGCTTCGCTGCCTCATACCCTGGTCTCATTTTGCTATGTGCCAGCCACATAAATACATGTAACTTGATGAAAGCCATGCACATTTTGTAACCTTTCTGTGTATAAGGTCTTAACACATCTTGTTGTGATAGCTTCCATGAATTAAAGGTACACCACATACAAAAGGAAACAGTTCCAGCTAGTAACTTCTGTTCTTAGCACATTCAAGGGCATGTAGAAATAATACAAGAGGCTTGCTTGCTTTGCTTTCGATTTACTAGAAAATTTAGCTGGTTGAAACTAGAAAAAGAGAGACTTTAAGACTTAGTTCAGATTTGCATGTTCTAATTCAGGCAGAGAGCTGTGGTACCTTCATGAGAGCAAAATCAGTGCTGACATAGCCATACATGGGCAACTTTTAGACATGGGGAAAGAAAGGTTCCTGGCCTAAGATTCCAGCCTAATTGAGAGGAAATCAATAAACATGATAATTATTCTTTCTCACAGTGAAGTGAACAATTCAATTTGGAAGGAAAAATGTGCCATTGCTATTCCCCAGTCTTGCTGTTATTTTATTTTATATGCACTGTAACTGCTCATCACAGAGATTTTCTGCATTTAGTTAGTGAGTACCTTTGCCAGAAAGTTCAAATTATGGTCTAAACTTGGGTTAATGTGGTTTCTGAGGGCTTGCCTACATGGGGCAGTTAGAATGCTACAATGGAAGCTGTTAATTTCCATCTCTAAGCCTTTCTGGACACTGGGCTGGGCAAAGACCAGTGGATGTTTGCTAGCTAGATCTTGAGCTGGCCAGGCTTGAGGTAGTTCTGGTTTGACAGATGTATAGCTGCACAAGTGCAGTGCTTCTTCCAAGCTCCGTGAGAAATCTGGCTTTCCTGGGCTTGGCACTCGCAGGAAAAAGACTATCATCTTCTGTGAGAGGTGGCAGGCCAGCCTGATGAGTGTCCCTGCTACCCCTCCAATGGCTTTCAAGGCTGATGACTGCAGCAAGAAAAGCACACCAACCTCACTGCATCCCTGCTCCTTGGGCAAACAAGGCCACTACATATCAGCCTCATTGCAGAACTCACTGGGGAGGCTCCCAGAATTCTGCCGTCTGACACCCTTTCCAGATGTTGCTTTTGCATTATTTCTACTATTGTAAAAGCAAAAAGGACCCAGCCCAATGTGCACACTTTATGTGGTTACCTCCAACTTTATCTGCCCAGCTGTCTACAAAAAAGTACCAAACCAGCATGTGTTGCTGCACTGTGTTTCTTGGCACTACAGTGCAGAAGTGCGCCAATGTAACAAAACCACGCGGTAGTTTTACTACCTCCCCATATCCACTTACCAAACAGTACCACTTCTGAATTTCTTGCAGCACTACACAGCAGTCACCAAGTTAGAAAAAAAAGAAAGGTGCTAAAAGTCTTTCCTCCCACAAGAAACATGAACTTACTTGTTAAAATTTGTGCAGTGCTTGCTTACTTGTGTCCTGGTCTCTATTTCTTGTTTCAAAGCAAACTGATCAGAAGGATGCTACCATTTACCTGCTATCCTCCAATTTCTCATGCACAGGCCAGCCTTGCATTCAGTGATGCAGCATTCAACAGGCAACATAGATTCAGGACTGCACTGAGGAAAAAAAGAATAAATAATGATGAAAGGAGTCAGATACACTGAGAATATTTATCCTATCACTTCAGCAGGTGAAAGGTGTTTTGAGTACACTGCTTGTTTCATTATGCAGAAATAAACCATCTTTTTTTGCCCCACTGGGTTCCTTAACTGCACTAATTAGCCAGTGATTTTTACATCAAAGAAAAGTTATCTCAGAGATGAGAATGCTACTCACGTTTGTATTATACCAAAACCAAGTGTGTTTTTAGTGATTAACACTCAACCATCTCCCAGGTTTTGAGGAAGACTTATACCTGTTGTGGAAGGAAATTGCTAAATGAACTGCAGGTGTAGCAAAGTAGTTAAATAAACCAGACCCAGAAAACTGCAGTTTCTCTAAAGGAAGGCTAATGGTTGGCTTGGAAAACAGGCAGTAAAGGAAGATAAGTGTATGCATGTATGTGACAACAAGAAAAAAAGCTGTCTTGCAAACCTTCTTTTATATGTCTGCACCAAAATACCTATGCTCCCTCTCTGATTCAACTGGCACAGAAATTTCCACAAAGAGCACAGTGTCTCAGATATATCCATGAAACCTTTGTTTTTTCATAAAGGCAAGGGAGAGGAGGAAGCTTCATTTTAAACAGTTAATCTCTTTAATGAAGGCAGACAGCCCATGTTAAAACCTTCATATAGGTTATGAACATGAAGACTGGTTAAACCAAAAATAAATGCTACTGAAAAGAAGACAGTATAACCTCTTGTGTTATCTCACCAGGGGCCTAAAGTACGTATAAATGCTACACCCATAGGCAATACCTTCTGGAGCAGGGTGAAGCCTTTTATACCTCTTCATGGAGTCCTTGGCTGTGGCCCAAAACAGGGCTGCTTTAAGCACATTTTCTCCCCCCACACACCCCCCAAAAGCCTACAGCAAAATGTACACCATCATTGCTGTGGGCCTTGAGTAAATGAGAGAAGGAAGGAAATAAGGTTTGGTAACATTCCTCCCCAAACCAGACAGTGAAGTCTGAGTGCTGGCTACACACATAAGCCAGCTTCAGTGCTGGAGCTACATCAGACTGTCTCCCAGTCCTGGATCCCTGGAACCACTTTGGAATCAGGATATACCTCCCTCCTCCAACATGGAAACAGTTTTGCCTGTGCTAAAATGATTTGGTCTTACTCATTCCCTTTTATGAAATTCCTGCAAATTTTGGCAGAGGAGTTTTGGGTGTTAGGCATGTATTTAGAACATACTTTTTATGTACGTATCTCTATGCTACTGAGGTAAATGGGAAAGAAATGCAGCATTTAGCATCACAAATGCTTCCTTACTTCAACTTTTCTTTCTCATTGCTCAGGTGTCTGAGGGCTTTGAGGGGTATGTGTAGTAAGGAAATACAAGATATTAATTTGATTTCATCAGATCCACTCTGTTTTGAGCTGATACTGTGCTTATAGAAAGAAGTTACTCTGTACAGGATGGGGTTTTGTCAAATCTTGTGGCAGCTTTTTTGTTGGTATTCTTATTCCAGACAAACCATATTGCAATTTATCACAATTCAGTGAATGCTTGGTGTACTTGCCAGGTTGCTTCAAAGTTTTGTCGTGCTTAGAGGTGCTGATGAAAACACATTTTCATTCTCTTTGCTATCACAGCAATTGCCCTTATTAAGCTATCCCTTTTTCACAGTTAGTATGGAAGAAGGCAAAGAAAGAATCCTTCCCTCAGTCACTGACACTTCAGCTGTTTTGACTGCAGTGGTTGAATCCAACAGATTTTTCATTTGAAAACGCAAGTGGAAGTTGTGTTTGGCAGAAAAGGGCACAGCCATTTTGAGACATGTGAGATCCATTCCCTTTAGTCACAAATTCACAAGATGTGGATGCTCCAATTTTCAAACATGGTTGTTACAGTTAGCTCAGATCCCAAGTGCTCTGGTGTATATAATTCCTGAGAAAGCAGTTCTTCTGGAAGATTAAAGGAACAGTTTGCTTTTGCCTCAAGCCATTAACATTTTAATAAAGTGGTCATCAAATATGATAACAGTTTATCTTTAGGGAACTTTATCTATTGTTAACCTTATTAAGTAACAACTTTATTTTTGCTGACATGTAGATTTTCCTATCCTTGTCTAGACCGATTCCATTTTTTAATTTTAATTTCATGTTGTGTTCCTTTGCTGAAAGTGTGTTTTATGAGTTTAGTTGGTTTGCTTTTGCAATGATTTTTCAATGCTTTCCATCTCTTAGAGTAAATATATGATCGCATCAGAAGTGGTTAGGAAGTGTCTTCTGCTCCTGCCTATCTTTTTCATACAAGTAAACTTCCAGGTTTCGCATCCTGATTTCTCAAGCACTGTGTTACCTGAAAATGATTTCTCTCCCCTAAAATCAGAATTCAGAGAAGAACTGAAATTTGTTTATCAGAAGCTATAATTATTCAAGGTTTCACATGTCTTCCAAGATACTAGGGTTACCATTATTCAGTGTAATTAATGCTTTCACCAATTTAGAAGACTGTACAAACATCATGGCCTCATGCTACTAGACAATGAGTGCTTCCTATGAGATGATAATGCCTTTGCCTCCTATAGATTTATCAGCATCCTGCAGGTTCAGTATCCATGCTGGGCATATATAGGAAAGACTGAACCAGTTAAGAAAAAACAGCTTTCAGCCCCAATTCTCCAATATGCAGGATGACTAGAAACCCCAGTCTATTACTGGAAGTGAACACAACCCTTTTTTTTTCAAGTCTTCAGAGATTTTAAATAAGGATTTACTGCATCCATTTTCTATACCTTCATATATCCATGTTATTACTAAGCTTGCAACAGAATGCTCTGGGAATCCTGCAAGAAAGAAAAGGCCAAATGTATGTTGAAAGCTCAATTTGCTATACTTCAGGGTGCTTTCTGCATACACATCACATTACTTCTACCTTCACTGACAGCTACTGCTTTTAATTGCAGCAAATGAGGAAAAGAAAGGACCTTGTCTATGTCTCCACTGTAATCTCAAATGTCACTGCAATGTAAGGTGGAGATATTCAATCTACTTTTAAGTTACTTCATCTGGAAGGAAGGCTGACTGCAATTGGGCTGGGCTTGGTATCAGCAAATTCACCCACTTCCTCGACTCATTTACCACCAGTTGAATACACTGCACTGGAGTCACGTCTACTGCATGGCAGACTTGCTTCTCCTGGCTGGAAGTCTACTACGCTCTGTAGTGGAGCCTGTGGTGTAAACCAAGCAGGCCCTCTGTCATAACAATAAAAAAGGGTAAAAAATCATGGATTTGAGAACAAAATCACCTCTTCTACATAATTTTAAACTTTTTAGATGCATCAAATAATAATCCATGAATCAACAATAGAATGAACAAAAATAGTGAACAGGTTCCTTCCCAGGTTATAAATAGAGATCAGTTTGAAAAGACTTATGGAGGATTCTGTGCTAAATTATTCACAGTAATAATGGAATTATTAAAAAGCCATAAACTGTGACAAATACACAGGAAGCTCATTCAAACACATTCCTTTAAAATCACTCTGCATGAATCACTGACCTTGTGGAAGATGGCCTCTCAAGTCACTAATAAAAGTCTGAAGGCTGGGATGGCATTCCTAACTCCACCACAAAATATGTTTCTGGCATTAGCTCAGAATTGCTCTGTGGGCTTCCTCATCCATCAGTGTAGGGCGAATAAAGTCTCTGCCCACACTTTTATAAGAAGATCAGTTCATTCATGTCACTAAGACCTGATCCAAAAAGTGATCTCTGAATGAAAAGCATCCGTGACAGTCCTAAAACCCTAAATTAAAACCTAAAATGTTTTTCTCTGAAAAGATTCCTGGAATTGTTTAGTTCTGAACATATGCCTGTTCCCTTCCCATCTCATGAGGCAAGCCATGGGTCAGATTCATGTCAGCTGTGAACTGTGAAGAAATGCAAGCAATTTCTATAAGAAAGCTCCATGGGCTATCGAAACTGTCTATTTCAGTTCTATTATAAAATTACCAAAAATGAAGAGTCTTCAGGGTCCTCTGCACGAGGACAATTTAGCAGACAGCCCTTCTCTTGGCAGTGGTGTTCCCTAGGAACATCCTCAAATGGAAGCTGTTGAGACTTGAGTGCTTGGCCTGCCTCAGGAGAGCGATGAGCGGAAGACCTCCCTGCCAATATGCTTCCAGCCGCAATTGCTAATTGTATTATTTGCTCTTTAAAATGCAATACCAGTGAAGCTGTCCTCACCATCACGAGCAGGCAGAATCACCCACATCTACTTAATCTCCTACTTTATTGCCCATTGAAAAGAAAGGCAATTTGCCCTAGCAGCATACAACAGGCAGCTGTGAGACAGCAGCCATCCATTTCTACACAGTATACAAGTCTGATCTTGCTTGGCTAATTATCCCATTAACCTGTACCCAAAGATCTGATTCCTGTAGCTGTGGGTGACTGAATAAAGGGCAGAAGTGGTGGGCCCGGAGTGTGGGGTCTGTGCTAACCTTCTCTGGTGTGTTTGTATCTGTCTGAACCAAATGGACACTTAAGAGACCAGTAAAACTTAGGATTTTATTATCATCATGAGCAAATAGCATTTTTTTTCTTTCTCTCTCTTCTTTTTTTTTTTTTTTTTCCAAATTGAAAACAGGATTAGTGTTGAGGCATTCAAATACCAAAGGCTTGAGCTCAAAACCAGTCACAATGTGCAAGCTTGACCTGCATGGCTTTGTGGCAGGGTGCATTTGTCAATGCAACTGGAAAAACTCCCAGAGGAATAAAGGTTTACCTGTATAAAACCTGCCAGCATTTGCACTAGGGGCATGTGAACTGATCTCGTGCAAGAACACTAGCATCTAGCCTATTCCCTTCAACCACACGAACCTTCGTTCTTACTTGGACAAACAATGATGGACATACAGACATACAGCTTTCAGAATACCACTGATGTCAGTTGTATAGTAGAAGTTGCTCCAATCGCTCATGCAGAGGAACAGGAGACAAAACCACCATGTCTTTATTTTCACAGCTAGTTCTACAAGGAAGGTAGAAGAGAACACAGCTGCAAAATGCATGCACTAAACATCCCAGTGGTATAAAAGATTCATAAACCTAACAAAAAAAATAAGATAAGGAGACAAAGGAACTGTCTATGAAGTTAACGGAGAGGAGTAATTCTTTTGAACAACACTAGAAATTATATAGAAGTAAAATAAGAAAAAAGAACTTATTAGAATCTTTATGTTTCTTAGGGACGGAAAGGTTGATGAACATCCAACATTAGCTATAAGGACCTCTCAACGAGAAAAGAACAAGGCTGGTGGAAATGCACACTTGGGGTTTGCTTGAAGAAAAGGTTTATAACCTTCCAGGAAATATCTTCAACATCTAAAGATCTGAAGAATATTTGAGACAAGGCATTCTGCTTCTCCAGGTAGAGTTCTCCATTGCAAAGGGTATTTATGTAATCCATTCAAGAGGAGACAGAGATTACACACCCAAACTTCACAAGTGATTATGAGAAGTACAGCATGGATATTTGAATCCAGTACATTTTTTCTTTTTTGTCCGTCAGCCTACAAAGATCAGATCATTACCCTGTCCGGTTCTTAAAAGCAGAGAATGAAATCCAGACAAAAAGCAGCCTTCTCCATCAAAAATGCTTTTCTTCCTTACACTGAAAAATATTTTATTTTCTTCCTAACTAGGGAACAGCAAGGACCCAGAAAGCTACACTACAGCAAGCAGCTCTTTTTATTAGACTTCTCTTCTGAATATCCTTTTGCATTAGTTTCCAGAAAACTTAGCAGACAGTGTTTTTCATTACTGGTATTCTCCCTATCTATCCTGGTGTACAGGATATCTGTTCATGAAAAGAATTTGCAAGGCTAAAGCCAGAGTGGAGCCTGCTCAGCTCAGAGATCATTAACAGTGGTAACAGTGGACAAAGGAGCAGTATAATTCCCTTCTATAGGATGACAGTTATCTCCTGGTTGCCCAGCAACAGTTTGATTGACTGATTTTATTCTTCTGTTGGTAATGTTTGGTGTAATTTCTGGGCAGTGTTTCTAATCTCAAATGGTCACAGGTTGGTGATTTTCATTCTTGAGTTTCATTTCCTGTGCCTAGAGGCCACAATGCTGGGCACGTGTTAAATTACAAAACAGCTGAGAAACAGGATTCCACAAACAAAACCTCACCTATTACACCTTTTATTGGGTGCTTTTGTTATGTGTGGTTGAAATACACACAGTGGTTTTCAGCAGCAGCGATACAGCAACCACATATGACTACCATTCCTGCCTGTCAGGGGCTTCCTGCAAACACAGGGATCATATTTTCCACTCTCACACTCACTTTCTGTCCTTCGCTGATCGCTGCTCGATATGTCAGTGATAACCCTGATTTTTTCAGAACCTGCTATAGGAAGGACACCACCTTTGTCTGTACATCTGCCACTTTTCTCCTCCAGCGTTCACAGGTAAGTGTAGCTAAGTAGCTCTTGCTGTCAGTCCTGGAGCTATCAAGCTCAGAGGTAGTGCTTGTTAGGCAAGAACTTTTGATTGGAAACCCTCACTTTGATATGCCTACAGATGCACATCTTCCATGAGCTTCAGAGGGTGATTTGAGAGGAGTGTATTTGGTGTAGATCTCGGTGATTCTTCAGGGACTTCACTTGTGTGGTTTTTAATTTATCTGGATGTAAAGCGAACAAAAGAATGACGATTTGAATTGTATCCATTGTGGGTGGTGACGTTTTGTGCTTTATTATTTTTATGTGAAGTGTTAATAAGTGACTGACTGCTATGTCAACAGGCACTCCAAGTTTTCAAATAACAATGCAGCAGAATATTCAGGTTTCAAGAGTACTTGTCTCTTTCTGTTTAGAAGCTGAAGAGGCTGTCATATTGCACGGTGTACCAGGGAATATCACATCTTGTGATATGACATCATTTGACCTAACATCATAGAAGCTGAGTGGCATCATGTATGAGCCAGCACAAAATATTATATGGGAAATTCTGAGCAGTGCAGAGGTCCCTGGTCCTGTAAGTACTTAAATATGAATACAAATACTTAAATATGTACACAATAGACAATAGACTAGTAATGTTGCCAGGTTACTCAGCTATTGCTTTAAAATGCAACTACTACAGTTTGCCATGTCATTCCTCCTTTATGATCATCAAAATAAAACATGGTTAAAGCTTGTAGCACACAAGCAATTCATGGACAGAACAAAAGTGAAGCAGTTTTGCTCACGCATTTATGTGTGACACTACCTTGAACTTTGCTGATCTAGGTAAACCAGAAGTGCGAATGATCTTTGGTTTTCTCTCCATCAAACTGTAATCCCTAGTCAATCACAGTTTTGCTGAACTGCAGTTTAGGCTCAGTCATTATCTGGTTTCCCCCTGGGACAAAACACGTCTTTAATTTTTGTTTTCCAATTTAATATTGGTTGTTCGTTCAAGTATAGTAGCGCTTCCATGGAACAGTGCATACAACAGTTATGAAACCAATTAAAAAGCCCAGAAATACCCACCACAATGGGACAAGCCCTGCTTATGCTGAAGCTACTTGAAACATTGATCTCAACTGAATGAAGGTTGCTATTGTGAAGCAGCAAATTCCTGCAAGAAATCAGCATGCCACATTGTGCCCAGGTGCTCACCATGTGGGCTTCCATATCCAGGTCCCCTCTATTCTTTGCTGGGCTCATGAGAAGGGCTGTGGAAACAAGCTTTGGATGCCCCACACCTTCCTTTCCCCATTCACTCTCCAAACACCTTCTTAATTTGCACACTTTTGCATCCTATAATGTCATGGGGCAATCACAGATAAAGAGACTCATTCTCATTTACCTGGAGACTTTTTCTAGGCTTTCCAGCCCAAAGCCAAACTGTTAGATATTTCAAACAATAAAATAAAAAATAAATAAATAACCTTTTTGATGGGATATGGGTTTTGGTTCAAATTGTGAGACATCTTGGGTAAATGTTTGCATTTCCATACTCACCATGTAAAATACCCTGAACAGTTCACTAATGAAGTAACAATATATTTAGTGCTTTAGGAGCTGACAACAGACATGCTATTATGCTGGGAGCTGGTACTGAACCATGTAAGCAGACACCAGTATGTGCAGCGTCAGACAATTTTCTACTTAACGATATAGGCAACTGATCTGTTGGACATCTTCAAGTTTTCATCTCTTTGGATCTGGGCCATTTGGTTCAGGTAGCCTTGTTAAAAAGGGATTTGCAGGTCTTTGCAGTGCTACAGCCCTGCTAGGCTGGAAGCTACAGACAAGGTCAGTGTCTAGGACTCTCTTGTATTAAATGAGCAAGTAAGCTTATATGCATTGCAGATTCTCTGCCCATGAGATCTCTTGTCTAAAGCAATCTGCTGAAAGGTGATAGGGTTGAAGTGTAGGTTAGACAACATGCATATGGCAGAGGGTTTGTAATATTCTAAATAGCATCCACTGTGTTTTCTTGGTCAACATACAAAGGATGTTGGTAAATCAATAGTTTAATCCACGTGTGACAAGACAATTCATCAAACCTCTTACAGAAATGCTTCTCTATGAGACAAAGCAAGTTTGCAGTATTGCTGGCAGAAGCCATTTTGCACCACATGGCAAAATGCAGTTATAGCCAGTGAGAGGTGCCTACAACCTAGCCTTTCTATGCTGAGGGTAGATGAGCTGGGCAATCCTAGTATTTGAGCTTGGAAAACACTATTTAGCACACAGTGATGTCTTGCATTATAATATGTACATAGAAGGAGTGGAAATAATGACTGTGTGTTCAACTTTATTTACAAAGGGGAATTTGTTTTGCTTTTGGTTGAAGAACAGGAGCTCTTGGTCCCTGGGCATTACAAAGACACAACTCATGGCAGCTCTTTCAAAGGCATAGGTAGGATGCTGTTACAAGAAAAGGGAGGGATATCGCTATGTGACAGTGACACCTACAACAGAGAGGAAAAGAATGGGGTACTTGTATTTCACCATTTGATAACTATGTGTGAATCAAGAGCAGCATTCACAAAGCCTGGGTCCCTCCAGTTCAGTCCAGAGCAGCATATTCAGACATTAAATTCCCTCAGCTTCTGAAATCAAAAGCAACAATAGGTACATGCACATATTAGCAAATGTGTGTGATCACAAGCATAAGGCCTGCAGGTTTGAATGATTCAGGCAGGAACTTTGCAGGCGTACATCTCTACATACCAAATAGAGGTGCCTTTCTAAATTCCCAGATTCAAAAATGTGCTTAGAGGCCCCACCAGCATACATATATTAAATGTAAAAGTTCTTTGACCTAAGGTCTGAATAAAGCAAATGAAATTAAAGCCAAAGGAAAAGAACAGTAGGGGAAAAGAACTCTAACCCTTACAAAAATTTGTACAGTCAGAGGCCAAAGATTTTGTTCTGAAACAAGCCTATGTAATATAACTGAATGAGAATTCTTGAAAACAATTGAGTGCATGTCAAAACAGGGTTATGCCTTGTGCACATATAGAATATTCTTGTTATAAAATAGCTGCTATAACACAGAATACTGAGCAACATTTTTTTTTTTGCAAGGCCATTAGAGCCTTACAGATACTTTAAACCCACATATAATTGCTCACAGGCTAAGAACTTATATTCCTATTACTCAAATGCCTTGCCTTAGCTGGAGACAGTTGAAATGAGTACAGTGCACAAGAAGATAGAGTGAATGAGCTCTAACCTTTCTTCACTAAAGCAGGTACCAAAAGATACCAGGCTTGTTTCACTCCGTGGATAATGAACACAGTTTAGTCTCTCATTTCACTTACCTTCCAGGCTATGTGTCATTGTGTAAAGGCAGATTTTTTTGCATTTTTCTTGTTCTTTTTCTTTTTTTTCACTTTTTCCCTTAAAGAGACTTATGGATGAGAAGGGGGGCAGTCCATCTAAGAGAATGCCTTGTTCTTGGCTTCTCCTGCTTCAGCTTTTTGACTGAAACAAAGGTATAGTCATTTCAGCATCAGTGACTCTAAGAGAGCGCCCAGTGAAACGACAGATGACATTTTACATACTGGCCTCAGACACGAGCAACTCCAGAGGACATTCCTGCGGTACAATCCTTCACCACCTCCCCACTACCATGGTCACCTTATAACGTGGTTAGCGAAAGAGTCATATCACTCCTGAGAAAAGGGACTGCACCTACAGAGAAATAAAAACAAAAGCAAAGCTCCATCAGTAGTGACAAAGAGGAAAACACTTTCAAGAGTGTGTGAAACAGCAGAGAACAGAAGGGGACACAAAGCAAGTAGTAACCTGTGTCCCTCTAATAGCTATGAAGCAGTAGGTCTTTTTTTTTTAATGAGTAAAATAATTCCTGAAAGTATTTTTTCCTGCATAAGGTTGTGGTAATAGTAAGTAGAAACTCACTGATTTTCTACTGAGTTTGTTAAGCTGGGCAGATTTTTTTCCTTTCCTTGAGCCCTGAATGTGATGTACCTATTCAGCCCCAACACCTTCCAGCTCTAGAAGCAGCTACTCTGATCATGAGATGTGCTAGAAGCCAAGGTCATCAGCAGTGGAAGCTCATGCCTTTGCACTCCCTCACTCCAGCTCCTGCAGTTTCCTTTCCTGGCAGCAGCTGCTCATGCTCTTCATCCTGCTTTTAAATGCAGTAAGGAATAGGGAAGTGACAGTAGTACTGAGTGAACAGCAACCGTGTAATCTTGCAAATGAGCCATCACAACATGTCCAGCTATCATGTTCTGTGTAGCTTCATGTTTGATATGTCACATCTAACAAACAAATACCTAGACTGGCAAATACCTCAAAAATACCTAGAAACTTCTACTGCTATGTCAAATTTGCTTGAAATAGGCAAAAGTTGACAAAGGGATACACCAACAGATACACAGATGGACCATGGTCCTATATATTCTATTTATACAGAAATATGCATAAGACCAGTATTATTGTAGAGCTGTCAAAAGGCACTACGATGGTTAAAGAAATTCACCTGGCAGACGCAAGTCCAGCTTTCCATGCGTGTCAGTGTAACAGCTTGATCAATGTCAACATTAGAGGCAGCTCAGAATCCTGTGCAGTTCTTGTCTTCCTAACTCACTCTGAAAGGGAGCACAAGACACGTCAGGTTTTTCGCCAGTAAGCTACAGCTGAGACAAACTTCTCCACCATCCAAATTAACCTCATCCCAAATTCTTCAGATGAGTTGAGGGCAATCTGAAGTAATGCTTCATAGAGGTCTGGGCTGACCTGAAATCTGCGGTGTGTACCTGTATGATCCACCAGTAATGATTCACCCCACTCTGCTAGTTACAGCTTATGCTTCACCTCTGAGGAGGAGGTGCTAGAGATAAGGCTGCAGGACAAGATAGGATCTAACTCTGGACTTTTTCAGCCTAAATAGTGCAGTCTGTGTGATGCCCAGGTTCTCTACACACACTCCTGTAGTCTGTCAAACAAGCACTCTTCTAAAGATACATCTTTTCTTAGCCTTTGAAATGTATAATACACACTGGAGAGCAAGTGGGGAAAAAAGACTTATCTCTTTAAGAGTTAACACTGCATTGCCAGGTTTCTGGAAGGTGATGCCTACGTTCTCTACACATATTTCTCAAATCTTTCAAACAAGTGCTCCTCTAAAGAATCAGTTTTCAAGATGGTGGCTTGGTAACACTTAGGATAAAATAGAATATTAAAGTTGGAAGAGACCTCCAGCATTCAACACTGCCTCAGAGTGACTTTCAGATGAAAAATGCAGTTTCCACAATGCTGAAATCTTTTTAGATTATTTTGTTCTTATTTTTACCAGATTTTTCTCTTTCCCTCCCTCCCCCCCAGTCACAGTTATCATCATTAAAGACTTTCTGTTGCTCGGGCTATTTCCAAATCAGAATTCCTCACATTGCTGGACTGGCCTAAACTATTCATTCTGAAGCAGTTCCAGCTTAAACTGGAATTGCATTTTAGTGGCACAGGGCTTCCCAGGAGCCCATGCCTCCTGTGATGTCCCACAGTCTCCTACTTCAGGGGATTTGCCATGGGCACAGTGCCCTATAGATGTGTTATGAGAAGCCCTTGTGGGAAAAGGGGGAGTGTTATGTTCCCCATCCTCAACTTCTCTGTACCATAATCAGAAAACACTTTTCTGTTGACCCAATGTGTTTTGGGTCAGTTTCATTTATATCTCAGCTTGCTTCATAGTGATATAAAAAATGCCCCAAACGCCCATTTCCAAGGTAACCCTTTTGGGCTTTTGATTCCTCAAAATCTCAAATCTTTTGTTCTCAATTTTCAACAATCACAAATATTAATATTGGAAATTTGTTTGTGGTGGTTATAAATTCCTTTTTTTTTTCTGCAATTCTAACTACCTGTAATACTTTCTTGCTATCTTCCCATATATCTGCCTCTCTGTAGTTACATATAAGATTTTTCCCATGTGAATTATCACTAGGACCTAATCCCAGATCCCCAAATCCCACTGTAAAGATCTGTTCTCTCCAAGCTGACACAACAGTAGGCAATTCATTGAGTACAGGCAGACGCATCTTTTCCATGAACACATTTAGCATCATTGCTAAAACTGTCTCAGTAGCAATTTCAGCTAATAAGAAAATGAAGTTAGCGCAAAGCTTCTGAAAATAAATCCTGTGGAAGACGTCTCTCTGCTTTAATAGAGATTGAATGCAGTCCATTTCTCTTTCCCTGTGTCCCAAACAACACATCAAAACAACGTTTAGCAAGTAAGCTACATTTCACAACACACTCGCATCACAGATGGATGTAAAGTAAGTTGCCTGGCAGCATAAATGCCCTGGAGAGAGGAAAGTTGGTTGGTGTTTTGTTGTTGATTTTTTTGCCTTTTCTGTCCAGCCTGTTTTCTCCCACTACTTTAGAATTGCCCAAGATTATTCCATTATCTCATTTGTGTCTCTAGTGGCTGTTAACCCTCTACGCTGCTTAAGAAGTGCTGCCACCAGAAGAAGCCTTTTCCCCTGCCCTTTTAATTCAGGTTGCAGAATAGCTGGGCAGCACTGCTGTTGATTCTCAGCATTATCCTGCCTAAGTAAACTCAAACACCATGAAATCACAGGTGTGAGAGGTGCTTTAAAAAGCAGGGACCCCAAGTTCTGTTTAACCAAGCAAGGAGGAAAGAGGTGGAGAGACATCATCCAGAGCAAGTCATCTATTCAGTGATTTTCCAAAATTTTCCAATTTGCTTAATGGTCTCAAAGACATTATTTTCTCAAGTGCACTGGTGGCTAAATGGTATGTGGAAAATGTTATTTTTCTTGAGATTTTTCCCTTCCAATGGTGGGGCCTCCATAAAGTAGGTCTTGCTAAGTTCTCCCTGTGCTTCTTGGGAGGAGTAAACGCAGGCCAGGTCCCACCATCTGCAATGTGGCCCATGGGGATCCATCGTAGAAAATTTAGCCCGTAAAACTCCATTTCAAATTTCCCAACTTCTCTGCCCAAGAATATCAGAAATGTGGCACTGGAAATGTGTTTTCCTGAGATATTTGGTCTAGTCAAGCGCCTTCGCACAATGTATGTGGCAAGCAGATGCAACAGGGTCACAAACACTGCTGAAACAAATGCTTAACGATTCGGCAGAGGATGTGTGGATTTTTTTCTTGTTGCCTGCTGCTAGACAACTTCGTACGCTGCTGGTAATTGCTGTATCTGGGGTCTTTTTGTTTGTATGCTTATGCCTTAGTAGCTTTGTTCATGGCAATAAAACTATTGTGAACAGCTTGGAAAACTTCCTTTGCTCTGACTTGAAAAGGATGAATTCAGTTCTCGGGGAACTCAGTGGGAGCTGGATTAAGCTCTGTGGCAAAATTTTTACCTCTTACCGTGCTGCTGCTGCAGCAGGTCCTGAATTTCCTTTTACTGATTGGTTAATTTATCCTTTTATGGTAATGATGTACCAAAATCTCCTAAATTTCTTCCCTTATGCAGGGTTTCCCTGAGCTCCGGTAATAGGAGATACTCAGCCAGCTCAGTGCCCCAAAGCTTCAGCTTTCCCAGGATTTGTCCTGCACCAACAAATTCTCTGTGTCAGTCAAGGACATTTGCAATACGTCTTACTCCTTTTTCACATGCTCCATCTCTGGAGTATGCCTATATGTTTATTCTTCCTCCAGAGCATCTAGCCTATCCAAATCACAGTTCCGGGTAGAACTGGAAACAAGGATAGACACGTCCTCTTACAGCCTGAGGGAGGAGAGGAGGGACAAGGACTTCACAGGTAAAGTATTTGTTTTAAATCTGAAAAAGAAATGGTGTATTTACCTTAACTAGTATCCATTTACAGTTTGAAACATAGGTACAGTTATCCCCAGGATGTAACTTGATAGACATTAACTAAAAAATAATAGAAAAATACCATGTCTTCCTTCATAAAGAGATCTGCCAGTCTTTGTTGTCCTGTCTTTCTTTGGTGCCCTTCAAAACCATTATTTTGGTACCTTTGAAGATTTTAAACAAAACTGTAGATCTAGTCCTATAAATCATGACAAAACAATTAAAGGAAAAAAGAAAAGTGCACATGTTCCCAAGTTTTGCCATTTTCCCACCACTGGAGAAAGGATTTTTTAAACAAGCTTTCCATAATCTTTCAAATGCTCAAATACCACAGGACTCAAACAGAAGCTGTAAGCATCCACTATGCCTCACAATACAATGAAAATGTTCTGTTCAAACTGGAAAAAAACAAAACCCTCCAAATCCCACTCAAAACAAAACAGCAAAGGCACTTTCCTTCTGTGTTACTGTAAATTAATTTTAGAGATGGGCACATCTCTAACTCAGCTACAGACATAAACCCAGGAGCATAAAGCTCAAAATAAAGCTGGGTCATTTTATCCAGACCACCATGGTAGCTGGCAAACAGGTAATAACTGATTCATTAGCAAAGTCCACAGAGCATCCATTCCATATATCCCCTATCTCACAGTATTTTTCCCTGTACTCTGCACCACTTTACATCTTGCACTGATGCACCACAGATATTTCTAACACCTCAGGTCTCTGTGACAGGCATAAAAGTTGTTGGTTTTTTAAAATGTATTCTTAAATAACATAGTTTGGGTTAAAATTTTCACCCATAAATTTGAGCCTCATTTATAGAACCTCTCACAAATCCTTCTCATTTATTGAAAGACAAATTCTAGTTAAAGACACATCAAGAAAGGACATTCAAATAGAGCAACTGACCTAAAACATGAACAAATCTGAATCTCTATGTTCACCAATTTCTGGCAATTCCAGTTTAGTCTGGGACTAAGAAACAGAAGCAAACAAATATATAAATACATGCCACTTTTTTCTGAATGCATTCATGCTGGGCAAAAGTGAAGAAATGCAGAAGATATGGTCTTGTTTTTCATTTTAGGAAGAATTAGTTTATTTAAGATAATCATTCAGTTAATCTAATGTGTTGCCAATAGTTCTTATTTGGTACCAAGGAAATAAAAAGACTCAATAGAGCAATACGGATGATTGCAAATAATAGGGAGGTAAGTCCATATTGCCTCCTAAATCATAACAGTTCCTACATTGTTTAAAATACGAATCACACAGAGTGGTCAAAATCCAGCTTTAATTCTCAGTCTAATGATTACATTGGTCAATTTCCAAGACCACAGCTAAAGGCCATGAGAACTTTTAAAATATTTTCCCACCCATATGCATACTGTCCCAAGCAGTGAAAAAAGAAGGATGTCAAAAGGCAAGCAACCAAGAAAGAAAAAGAACAAAAACCACACAGACAGCATAGTAGCGAAATAAAACTTTTGACATGGAGTTACTGCAGCTGAGATTCGAAATCACCAGGAGACATTATAATCTTCATTTAGCATCCCGTCAAATTCTCAGAACTGTTTTGAAAGGTAGAAGGGGCCGCGTATAGCGCCTTGGACCTCTTTACTATGGGTTTGAGGAGTTTCAGGTTTCTTTCATTTTTTTTATTTGCTTTCCTGTGTGAAACAGATTGTCATAGAAAATTATTTCAAGACCTTTCCCTTCACTTTCGTGTGCAGAGCTACAACAGAGTAGTATTAGCATCTGGTTCTGCATATGCTTAGAAGCCCATTCATTTCAAGCCACTTTGAGAATTAGGGCCCTGACATGTAATAATTCACTACAAATTCTGATACATGTAGGTTTTGTTCTTAAATGTTCAAAATACCCCAAAATCTCTGCAAGTCTCTTGGGAGAATACCTTTCTAGGGAATCGTGACATTCTTCATAGCGTTCTGATAAAGAAGCAGTATGACAAAAACTTGGTCTTATAAAAAAGCTGGATAATATCAAAATAAAAATATGAATACAATTTTACGAGCTGTATTAGTCATAATTAACCAGTCAGGAGAAATGTCAGTGTCTACAGATCTGCCATGTGAAAAGTACTGAATATTTTAGCAATTCTTTCAGAAGGTACTGAACTTTTCTTGCAATCAATTATTCATCCATAAAACTTTCCTTTCCTTATTTCCTCCTCAAATTATTACAGAACTTTCTTCGCCTTGGTAAGATCAGGGGTGTAATCACATGCATGTATACAGTACACAGACAAAAACACGTACCCGTAAAAAAAAGCTGCAACAGATACCACCCCCAGCTCTCCCCAGTTGTACATTTGATGCTTGCTGGTGCCATTAAGCAAACACAAAACAACAGCAAGCACGTTCTGTTGAAATGTTTAGCTAAATGGAACCAAAACAGTCACAGTTCACAATTTCATAAATACATTAATTAGAAGTGTCTCCAAATAGCATGTGATTTTGAATTATTAACATAAAACACTGCATTATAAATGACTGCAAATTGCATTCCTTAGTGCTCTCCATGCTTAATTTATTATGCCGTAGGAAAATTTGCAAATTACTTCACTGTTTTATATTTAATGGATAGTTTTATATGTATATTGTTTCATTAAGATAAAATTAAACCACAGTGTACATATTATATGCCTTTCCAGTGACATAAATGTCACTAGAGACCCTCAGACTTTGTCAGGAGGGGAACGTGCTTCTGTCATCCCCTAGATTTAATAACGAAGTGAAGAGCAGGTTTGAGTTTCTGCCCTTTCTGTGCCCATCCACAATTGCTCTTCCCAGCCAACCCGTTTCCAAGGTTTGCGAAGGGCACTGCAGAAAAGTTTCCTGCCATTTGAAAGTACAGAGAAGGGTGGTGGAGCAGCCCTCACTTCTCTGCCTCTGTGTTTCGAAGGCAGTGGCAGTCAGCCTCAGGAGTGGCCTCTGCTGCTAGGGCAATGCAGTCATCACATCACCCATGTTTTGTAGGTGAGGAAGAAGGTAGCAAGCCAGCTGAGCCTGCTGCCTCAAATCCCACAAGTGAAAATACCTCTGGAGTACTGCTTCAATCTCCCAGGAAGAAGAAAATAAGTTTGGCATGGGCTGGTGTAGTACACTGCCAAGTTATCTGCTGTCACATCTTCCTGCAGTAGGGAAAGGCTGGAAATAAAACATATTAGGAAATCCTGGTGAGACTAGGTGGGGATAGATGTCTGGAGAAACATCAGGGAGAGGGGGTGAAGGACATTGCATTCAAAAGGAAAATCCATTAAAAATGTAACTATAAAGACATTCATCTTTGACAACTTCTTTGTATGTTGTCTGTTCTTAGCCATTTGTCCTCTTTATTTGTAAATTCCTCATAAGAGGAATTGCCTCTAACTATATGCTTGTAGAGTGCATATTACAATGGGGACTCAACTTCCCTGAGAACCTGAAATGCAAATAGAGCATAAATAATAGATATTATTTATGATACATAAAAAAAAATAACATTGGGCCATGAAGAGGCATTCTAGATGTGTTTAAATAGGCTGTTCAATTCCCTGTTTTCTGAGGACTAATAATATCACTTTGATGGATGCGATAGATGTTTCTTAGAACTCACTGTCAGGCTTTTTTATAAGATAGAAAATATGCTGGTTACCTGTTTGCACAGAATCCATGTAGTTTTCAGATGTCTTTTTGTTTAATAAAAATATAGCACAACAAAACACTGCAGGATGGATAGGAGGAGGAAAGATGGCATATTTGGGCAAAGCTATAAATTCTGTTTTATGTTAAAATTGTATTAATGAAATTGAAGCTACAAGAAGATGCGCACAGGAGAGAGAGACAGCCCTCTAAGCTATTCTTTTCAAGTAATGAAGATGAGACTGTCAGAGATTGAGGTGTCAAAACTGGAAGTGCTGGAACAAATTCACAAATTAAAGAGCAACAAGTCACCATGACCAGATGGCATACATCTGAGAGCTCTGAAGGAACTTAAGAATTAAGTGGTTGAGCTGCTAACAGAAAAATATGCAGCCTTTCATTAGACTGCTATCATGCCAGAGGACAGGAGGTAACAAATACCTCGTCTCACAAAATCTGGAAGGTGTGTTCCTGCGAGCTTGATTAAAGCTGTAGATTGCTTTTCTCTTTTAATCATCCTGGCTTCAGAGAGAAGTTCAGCAGATCCAGCAAAAACAGCCGACTGGGAGCCTCCAGTGAAGGCGAGCGCAAGGGGTTTGCTGATTCAGCATACAGTGGTGACCATTAACCTGGATATGGCTGGAGGGCCTTCCAAGGACTGACTTAAGTGATAATTAAAAAACAACTGCCCTAATTACCCCCTGCCTTCTCAAACATTCACAAGTACCTATCTCTGGCAGTATTTTCAGAATTGGTTAACTCTTTCCTTGGCACATTTATGAATAAGATGAGAGGGCAAAGCTATTGCTTTACTAACCCTGGAAGCTTCCTTCTTCCTTTATGTCCTGCTTTCATTTTCTTATGATCCAGAAAAAAAGCTCACTGTGGGAGCATATAGAGAAGAAGGCATGGAGAGTTAAAAATTAGCTCAAAATCTACCTGTGCAGCACAAAACATGTACTTGTATCATTACATCGATTTTAAGGTGAGTGTTCAACTGTCTAGTCCTGCGGTGCACAGCTGCTGTGCTGTTACCTAGTGTGCACACAAGCACATGGCACAGCTGATGGGCACGAAACTATGCAGACGCGTCCCCACAGCCTCAGGTGCACCTTGCATCCACAGATTACCAGTGCAGGGCATCAGCAGCACATCCATGCCTTTTCCTGCCATGTAGAAGTAGAGAACCCTACCTCCACAAAAGCTAGGCTGACAGATACAGGCATCTTTGATCCCGTCTTCTGGGTGTTACAGAGCAGAGAGGTTTTGCACTATTGTACTCAGATTGAATAAAGTAAATCTTCCTTCTAGATGCTTAGCCTGGGACAGACAATGTTAGGATTTAGGAAAGTCATCTCTACCAGTGAAGGTCTCTGCCAGTCACTGACACTAGTAAAAAATATATGCCTCACTTCTAATACACCTAGCTTCCATGCTCAGCCACTTGTTCTTGTTGCATTCTTGTGGTTAATGAAAACCCTCAGGAATCAAGTTACTACTTTGAAGATTACAAACAGATTTCAGACTACCAAAGCAAGAGCTGTGGGGGAACAATTTAGACACCCAAAAAAACATTTGGAGTTTTAATTGGAAAAAAAAAAAAAAAAACCGAAAAAAATCAGGTCCTTCTTCAACAGCCAAATCGACCCACGCCTTGTAAGAGCTTTCATTTGCAACAACTAGAGACTCTCCTACCATTTCAAAATATTAAGAATGGGACAACTGTTATCTAGGATGAACAGAACAGGAGGGGAAATATCTGCTTGAGAATAACCAGCCACTTGGCGCTTCAGACACGTATTTCCAATATATAAGAGTGAGACTCACTTCACTGCTTTGAGTGAATGCCTGAAGCTATTATTCGGGGTGAAAAAGGCTCTCTTTCTAGTTAGGATGAGAAGTTCTATCCATGTTGAAAATAAAATATACACATATACAGGAGGTTTTAAAAATACTTTTTTTTCCCCCACAAATTAAAGACTTTGTAAGAAAAAACTCCTGGCCATGAACAGTCTTGCTTGCTTAAGGGCTTCACAGCCCCCTGAAGTGACTTTCCCTGCCACAGATAGCTGTAAAGCAGATGTTGAGAACCCCTGATTTAGATGCATGGGCTGGGGCCAGCTCTTACCTTGCCAGTATTGTTCAGGCTAGCAGTCAGGCTGAGCACACAAATGCTTAAGGACTACTTGCCAAATGCAGTGAGCATGAAGTGTGGGGCTTCTTTTCTCTGAAGTGGGTGGTCTAGAAAGTGAAACCTCTTCTTCCACAGATGCAACAGAGGAGCGATGGCTACATCAGCTATACATAACAACAGCTTTGGGACTGTGATTTGATTCTATCTAACCTGGATCATCATCCTAGCTAGAGTTGATGGAGTGGTGCAAAGAAGAAGGACTGTTGCTGTCTTCTGATAACTGTTGCTAAACCTTGTTTCTCCTTCTGAAGCATATATACTCGCATTTTAAAGAAAATATGGGCATTTCTTGGGGCGGGGGGGAGAATAACAGTCACTGGTTTAAACTTTGATTTCACTTCTTGATATTTCTAACACACACGTCTGTGAATAAAGATCATAGCATGAGCAGAAGTCCTAGCGGGATGGGTGGGCTGGCATAGACAATCATCTTCCATGTTTTCTCCCTCTGATGGATCTGCTGGAAAAAAGGCATATTTTCTATGATGTCTCAAAGGTTATCACTTTCGTTATTAGCAAAGGATCATTTCACCGTTGTCGTTACGTCAGTTTCCACCTTCAGAATGGTAAGTCCTAATAGACACATCCAAGTGCTCTGGGTGGTCAAAGCCACTCAGTCTTCTCCTTGAACTGGCAATCCAAGGTTTTAGGGCATGATGGAAAGTCCCACCATGAATGACTTGTATTTTCAAAATCTGATGGAGGAACCACAAGCAGATGTTCTCGCAGAAAAGTGAAAAACAGGATATGTGTGGGAGTCCTCGCTGGGAAGAATGGTGGCAGTCCTGCAGATTAAGTAATGGCCATAGGACTCATGTTCAGCAGAAATCTACAGCTTAAAAATAGCTAACCCTCCCAACATATTCCCTGCACATTCTTTTCATGGCAGTCACTTCCTTATCCTAAATCGAGCAATAAATATGGGCAAATTCACAACTTGCTCTAGTGACATTTAACCTAGTAATACAAGCCATTTTTCATGTTTTATCACAAATGAATTCCACTCATGATTACGAAAACCCAAGTTTTCCCATGCTTGACTCAAATCAAGGCATATGCCAACATTTTTGCAATCCCTAGGCTGGTGTAGTGCAGCTTATTCTTCATGAAGCTATCACTGGAAAACTCCACATGGTACAGAAAATTATTGTGCATCTCTTAAATGATCTCCAGTGATCACTGGCTGCTCTCAAAAAAAGCTTCTGGTGCTGAGACTGCTACCTTTCTCCATAGCTGAGAACCCACTCTGCAAAGAGATGGCCATTTTCATGTCCCAATTGCAGTCATCATGCTCTGTGGGCTTCTTGCAGACCTTGATGCTCTCTCAGCAGAGGGTCTCTGTTAGCTGCACATCTCTCTGGCTGCATCCACCATCTGCTGGAGTTTCAGAGTCAGTTCAATCTCTACACTTTTTTGGAACCACCAGAAGCTCAATTTGAAGAGTTCAAGTTGGCCTGAGTCGTCTATCTGTTTTTCAAATCTCTAATTGGCTTTTGGCAAAATTTACCTCAGCCTCTAATTTTTATAGCATCTTTACTGTCAGCATTATTTTCTTCTGGTTGAAACCAGCGGAAGGCAGACAAGTGTCACAAATGCATGAAACTGTGACAGATACCCAATGAAGCTGAAATAATTTCTTTTGTGTAGTTGAAACAGACTCAAATAACCAAGTCAAGTTGATCCTGACTGAAAAGTAAGCTTGGTTTCTTGGATCATGAGCTGAAATGGCGTCAGGACTTTCAGCTATAAGCCTACTAAACCAAAAGCACAAACTTTGTACCACCTAGTGGAGCCGGGATATCCCTCAGCCTCCTTTTCCCTAACAGTGTTTGGACAGAGAGACCTGGATACAGGCTGTGGGCCCAGGCAGGCAGTAAGAAAGAGGGTTTAGAAAAGCCAGTGTAATCTACGTGTATTTACTGCCTGGACAGCTCCCTCCTGCTGGAGTTAATAAAGGCAGGTCTGGTGCCAGGTTTCTCCCCAGCTTGCTATCCTTCTCCATCCAGCTGAAACAGTTCAACCAGAAATGTGGGGATATGCTGGGACCAGCCTAAAGCACTTGTCCAGACAATGCAAGAGACTGCAACAGCGGATGGACCATCTTGACGGGTTTGATATCAATGAAAGACATCTGTTTGACGTTGTTGCAGCACTTTGGGTAAGGTCGTTAACTTTTTCAGGCTGTAATTTCTTTCATTTTGTGGAAGTCTCATGTCCCTGAGCTTTGCTCAAGACCCAGAATCTAATGCCTTTGTCTGTTTTCTCCCTGACAAGTCTCAGAGATATTAAAAATCAAAAGAAGACTCTAAGGAGCAAATAAAGCCTCTTTAAAGTACTGCTTTACTTTTGTGTTAACTCACAGAAGCCTTTTGCTCTCTCTGCCTGGCCCCAGTCAGATCTTGCATAAAAGGGAAAAAACACACTTTAAAGCACTGTTTTCTTTCCACTTCCCCATGCACTTCAAATCATTAGTCTTTCTGCATTTCTCGTTTATTCCCAGACTGGCTTGTGCCGAATCAGATTATAATACATTAAACCTCCAAGAAACACAAAGCTCTCCAAAGTGCTCTTTGGGGTCTCCGTACATGTGTTCTCTTGCTCTTTCCTGCAATAATTACTGCCATCCCAGGGTCAGCTCCCACATGCAGGTCGCACTCCGACACACTCAGCCTCACCTCCCTTTGCTGCAAAATGAATTCAGGATGGAATTTGCCTGTTCATCGCCTCTGGTTCTGTATGCAAAAGCAAGGGAATTGCCTTGTCTGTAAGGATGCTCTGCCCTACTTTTCCAGGCTCAGTCCGTTTTTGCAGAAAGGGGCTTCTGCAGCTTCTTTGGAGAAGTAGGGATGGTGGTTTCTAACCAAATTCTCTGGACACACCTTAATTCCCTCTCTACTGAAGGCAGGGAATCATTCAAATCACAGTCCTGGCCTGATTGATATCTATGGCAATGCTCTCCTGGTTTCAGCAAGACCGGTGCCCTCGCCCCTGTGCAGTCTTGAGTGAAGACAGCCAGGGCTGGGGAGCAGTTCAACAGTATCTGTGCTTTCAGAAGGAAACACTGCCCATAGCTTGGCCTTTACCCTGAGCAGAAGGCAGCTGCATAGGACTACCACATCTAGAAAGAACAGCCTCATCCTAAGGCAACACAGCGCAAGTAATTGAAGATAAAGCTATTGCCAACCACATCAGCATCAGCTTCATAAGCCCACAGAGACAATTCACAGGGAGGACCTGTCCTGAGCATGGTTTGACTCGTTACCCGCAGATTACTGGAGAGCAGTAGCTCTGATTTTCCCAAGTAATACAGCTCTCTATAGAAGGACATGAGGAGTTCCAGGAGGGACTCAAGGGTGCAAACAGCTCTGCTCTGTGGCTGCCAGGGCTGCCTGTGATTGCTAAAGCTTCTGAGAGCTGTGGCTGCTGTTGGTCAAGGGAAAGAAGCAAGAGCCACAGCCCTGGGTGAGCACCTGGGTGCTGGGAAGCACCTGGGGACCACTTCTGCCCATTCAATGCCACAGTGCTCAGTATATAAAAGTGGCTATGAAATCACAGCAAATAAGTCATTATAAGTTCTGCAGAGAGCATTACTGAAAATGAAACAAAACCCAACAATAAGGAAGAGAGAACAACTGGAACACTTGACATCCAAAGAAACATCAATGGGAGCTGAAGCCCTGAAGCCATGCAAGCAGCCTTCTTTTTTTTTTTTTTTTTTTTACATCTGCAAGGGTGGAATGCTCAAAGGCCCTCAGTATTATGAAAATCTGCAATGTGGTTTTTGGTCAGGCCCTGCTCCCAGAATGAATTTCTAAGGGAATGAAAATATTTGTCTGTAAGCTACCACAGCTGTCCTTTTCTTTCTTCTGAAGAAGATGAGGCTACATTTCTTCTGAGGGTGTGAGGATAGCAGTGGCAAACTAAGAGGCACGTGCTTCCACTACAGCCTAGTTGGGAAATCTGAAATCCCTCCTGAAGTGCTACTCTCCTGCCAGTCCTGATCTCTACTTCCGAAACGAAGCCTGTTCTCACATTTTTGTGGTGGTTTAATAATGTGGAAGAATGGGTCTGTGGTGGACACAGGGAAGGTTAAAATCTATTTCTACTCTTGCCCTAAGCAAGAAATGAGCAGATACCTCCCAAACTAAAAGCCTGGTTATCTCGTCTGCTGCAATGCCATGCCAATAAAGAAGCCTTTTTTCTATTTAAAGAAGTAATATAATAAAATGTTGGCTCATTTCATTATAATAGCTAGGAAGGATTTGCTAGTTTCACAGCATAAATTTAGATTAATTTTTTAGATTTGACAACGTTATAAAAATTATATTGATTCTGAAATTATAATTTTAGATTGGTTCTGTCATTTTAGCCTATTAGCAGTCTTTAAATGAAGTGATCCAGTGTTACAATCAATCTTATCTTCCATTATGTACTTCCTGGTGCTAAAATGTGAGATCGATTCTAATTAACTACACTGGTTCAGTTATTTGGGTAGTTTGTTCAGGGGAAAAATAGTTACTGCCCTAATATCACTAAACAATCTATTATACATTTTTGTACTGAATTTATATCCAAAATGAATGTCAATCCTATGGTAAAAACAAGTTACAGCTCTCTAAAATCTTAGGATGGCAACATTAGTGCTATTTCATTAGCCAGTACAGCACATGACATATTTTCAGGGTCCACCTGAGCTATAAGAAGCAAAGCAGGGTCAGCAAAAAATACTTTCTCTGCAACGCAGCCTCTAAATCTATATATGTACATTGAAAGCGACTTCTAAAACAGCATTTCCAACATGCAGCAGCTGCCAGCTAAGAGAACAGGTTTAAATGCTGCTTAAGAATCCGTGATAGTGAAAATAATGCTGTGAAGCAAGGTGATGTGATTTAAATATGAATCAGCTCAAATGTATTTCTTCTTGCACTCCCTAGCTTCAGCTTGCACTGCTGTACTGGGACGCCACTGGGATTGCTGGCAGACCTGGTTTTCCACCTTGCCTGGTGCTAGTGTCAAACTCTCTAGACCACTGGCCTTCAAATGAACTAGAGATAGTGGTGTAAGTGCAAGGCAGTGAGGGACCAATACGCTGTGATCCTGCCTGAAATGATCCTTGAGGTTTGATGAATACTTGGAGAGAAAAGTGGAAGCCAGAAAGACCTGCACCCTGATCTGAAAACAGAGACACAAAGGCTAATGTCAGATAAAACTTGAAGGAAAATGTATATTGCTTGCAATTTCATTTCTTAGTAGGCTTAAATCATTCTCTTAACTCAAACAAATACTATATACCAATCTGTTACTTTTCTCCTCTATAATGCTTGTGCCTGGAGTCTTTTATAACTTATTCCCTGCTACAGCTTTAAAGAAATTGAGCATATACACCCTCGCTACTAAATCAGCTCATCTATCTGTCACACTCAGTGCAACTTGGAAATTATCCGCAGTTCAAGAGATGCTACACTAGCTTTTCCAATCACTGCCATTGCATCCTTTCGTATGGAGTGACTTGTTGGGGAATGAGTCAAGAATAAGAAATGTGAGCCTGGCATACTGCTGCAGTGTATTTCTTGACCTCCCTACCTTCATACACCCTCACACATGCTTTGTTCCCATTCTTCTAATGGCATTGTCTTTCTAAGAAGCCAAATTGATGAAAAGAACTGTGAAAGGGAGCAGCAGCTTTAGAATGCTTCACTTACTCTTATTTCTTTGTTGCTTTTCTTTAAGATCTCGTCCTTGGGCATTTAATGGAAAAAAAAACAGAGATCAGAAAATTACTGTGAGCTGCTTTTGTCTGTCCCCTTTGAGCTGAAAAAGCATCTTGCCAAGGGGAAGAGAAGTCCTGCAGAGGTAGGTAAAACTGAATGGTAAGTGGATCAGCACTGTGCTTCCCTGTAGGCCCTTGAGTATTGCTGCCAGTTGTCATGAAACTCGACAATAATTCTTAGTAAGAGGAAATCCCAAAATCCCATTTCTTGATGGGCTCTTTTTATTCCTTCATTGAACATGTCTTGATACAGATGATGTTCTGGCTCGAAAGACTGAGTTTGGATTCTGTGCAAAGCCATTGCAGAAACCTACCCTGGGTGCTGCAGGAAAACTTTTCTGTGGGAATCTCCTTTCTGTACCAGTGGTTTCTTAGTTCAGTGACAGAATAACTGTTTTGCAAGTGAAACCCTTGATTTCACTGTTACATTGCACACTGTCATTAATTACTTGCCATCTCATAAGAAGCCCTCAGGAGCCTGATTCTCCACTGTCTCACACTTCATGTAATCATCTACATCTGTGCAAAGAGAGTGCAAAACACTGTCATACAGCTGCAGGCAGAAAGGTCTGACTCAGGCTGTGGTCCAGCACCTTCTTCCACCAGACAGAGCAGTGGAGGATGAGACTGAAAGCTTCAGAGAGGTTATGTACTCACACTGCTCTTGTTTGCATGAAACAAACAGCATTGGTTCACCTTTTTGCTTTTGACTTTAGGATGCCTTCTTGAAGGCCAGTTGATAGGGAAATCTCATTATGCCAGCAAAGCAGCGTTAGTGTTTGGTGCTGTGCAAGGCAGAAGAGGATACTGCCTTGGTGGTTGAACAGCGGCCAAGGGAGACTCCAGTATGACTCGCTTTCTATTCAGGTCTCCCAAGATAACAAGCCAGAGCCACTTCTGAGGCAGCAGAGTCTACGCTGTTACATACCTGCTGAGATGGTGGTGGGATGCAGAGCCTGGCCCCACCTGGTCATCCATTGGTGCCACTGGTAAAGCAAGAGGACAGACTCCCACCTCCCACAGCAGTCTCCTGGAGTTTTTTGAATCTCACCACCAGCTGCACAAATTGATGCAGACGCTGTTTGTAATATGAGGTTGCCACAGACATGCTACGTCTTCCACGTGACATGCACATGGGACATGCAGTCTGCCCATGGCTCATGGGGTGGCAGGGGTTCCCTGTTGCTGCAGCCCTGGGAAGCTGCTGGGGTGTGCCAGGTCCCCCTCCATCCCCATGTTTCATCCCAGCAGAGCAAGGCACCCCTCACCAGTTGGATTTCTAGGCACAAGGATGGCATATTAACATGAACATCACTAGCAGGGCTGTGGATGGGGGAAAAGCTATGTCCCAGGGCACCTGAAGGAGAAGATGGATGGGGTGATGTAGAAAGAGACCACACTGTGTGGCCAATGTCACCTCAAAAACAAAGGGTGTGAGAGCAGGACAAGGTGAGAGATACTGCAAAAGGGAGAGGAGATGACATTTGTGCAGAAAAACTGCTTTTGTTTCTTTGCCATTTCACAGGCAGTGTGTCTACTGAATGTGGCTTTTGCTGCCAAAGGACTTGTCATATTGCATTAGGTTTAGCAACTTCTGCTGTGGTAAAGTGTGCAGCGTCTCCCTTCACATAAAGAAAATATTTTCACAAGTCTGTTCAACCTGCTAACTGTGATTACAGACAGTTGGCCCCTGACATGACATTTATTGCTCCAGCTTCCAAGTGAGATCCTCACAGCACTGCCCAGCCAGCTACCTGAAGAGCACATATGTGTGTGAAGACCTTAAACAAGTTTCTGCTAATGACTTCACTTTGTACCCTTTTAGTAGGTCTTTAGCAGCTTGACAGAAAAGATGTTACACTACAGTAGCACAAACAAGAGCTCCAAGAGCACGTGCAAGCTAGACAATGTTGCCAAACCTCCTCTTTTTATGCTCACCTTCAAATGTAAATTATAATATATTATATCCATCCTCTGCTGCAAGTGCTCTTTGCATGCGTATTTCTACACTGCTTGGCAATATTCATCATAAATGGCAACTACTGGGGGTGGGGAAGATCTAAAAAATCATTGCTGACCTCTTTTGCGAGACAATCTCATGCAGAGTGAAAAGACAAAAGGGGAAGAAATTACACGAAAACTAGGGCTGTGCAAGAAGGCAAGGTGTGCTGGCAATGGCCACTAAGAAGAGATTGACCTAGCTGGGTCCCAACATCAAGGAGTACAAGAGAAAACTGGCCAGGAGAAAGTTTGCCATGAAATAAAAACAAATGAACTTCTCAAAACCCAAAGCAGAGTAAATGAGCAAAGCACATACTTCCCTGTTCCCTGCAGGGTATTGCTGATCGTGTTCACAGCATCCACTGGAAACAACTGCCAAGAGACTGACTTCTGACACCACTGCATCCAGTAACTGTTCAGGCTACTTGCAAGACCTATGTATCTCTTCTCCCCATATTTGTGAAAAAAGGAAGGATAATGAAGGCTTTGTCAGGACAAAAGAATATCATCTGGCAATCGTTTGGTTATTAATTATTCTTAAGTGAGGGGGGATGAGCTATTTTAAATTGGATTTGTTATTTTTAACTATTTTGTGGGAGTTGCCATCATTTAAAAATGTGTTAAATGGCCTGGATTTTAGCCTTCACTTTCCTTTCATGTACAACACACTTGTAGGGCCTGAATTCTTAGATGACTTTCCCTATGCTGTCTTACTTTTGGCAGGTCACTTTGCTTTATTCTTTTCCAAATAGAAATTAAGCTTTGGCCGAGGGAGGAACAGAGCAGAACGCAGCCTGCTGCAACAGCTTGTAGTGAGTTGGAAAGAACTCTGTGTTATAGATGAGAGCTGAGCAAATACCTTCTTTTTTTTTTTTTTTTTTGGTTAATTTCACTGTCTTATTTTTAAACTTGCATGTGGGTCTGCCACAGCACTGCATCTTGTGATAATATTCCTATTAAGCAGGTGGATGTATCGTGAGCACAGAAAATTTAGTTCCATTTCAGTTAAGGGTATGCTCTTTAGTGATTAAGTTTCTTCTATTTCTTCTGCTGGACTGGGTATTAAACTGATTCTGTGGCATCAGCCTGAACAGGCTCCCTCACAATTTTGTCTTCTATCATGTCAGAAAATTATTTACAAAAAGGCCATATAGGATTCAATGGCAGGCTCTCATAATTTCTTTTGCCAGTGTTACACCCCTGACAATAAAATAACTTGTGCCCAGAAAGGGTACGTAAGAGCTGTGCAGCTCTGTTCTGCATTCCTTGTTCACTCTTTTAAAGTCATCCCTTTCATTTTCTGCTTGCACTGACATCAACTGAAGTGGGGCTGGATAAGCGACAAAAGATGGGTATCAATGCACAGGGATGGAGAGCTCACACTCTGAAACAAAACCCTTTTCCCTCCTTCTCTCCCCACAGCTCAATCCGCAGAAATCATCTCAGAGCAGCTTCCCCTGATGTTGAGATCCTTTCCTGGAGATTTCTAATGTGCTGCAGTAAGAACCGTTTCCCAAGAGCCTCCATAGGTCCCCAGGGATTTTTCATGGTCCAGTCTTGGTTAAAATAAAAAGCATATTCAGGGGGAATGACTAATCCTCTGCCTGAATGCGACATGCCTATTGGAAAGTTTGTGATGTGGTACACTAACTCTCTGATTTGTTTGGCCGTGTGTGAAAAGCTTTTAAGCTGGCTCTGGAAATTCACCCCCGAAGCCTCTTCTGGGGCTTGTATTTTTATCTTTTCCCCATTTCCTCAAATCTTTCCCTTGTTTCTAAAGAGTGCCATCGTCCGTTCCTGAGCCCTCAAATCCAATTACCAAACAATGTACAAATATATGGCTGAGCGTGGTCTACGGGAACAGCTGCAAAATCGCTAATATTAGGTCTAATTTAGCTACAATAAATTAGCAAGTGTGTGGAAGCAAAATGATGACAGCATAATTATAACAAAAGTCGATGTGTTGAAGTATATGGATGACAATACATACTAATTTTAGTGAAAAAACGCACCAAATGAAATGCATGCAATGAACAGACGGGACTAATAGCTCAGACACATATACTTAATGTGACCAGTCAGTGTAAAAACAAAAAGATAGATGAAGCTGTTCAGAACCTAGTGCTAACAAGCAGTGTAGTCTGAAACCATTAACTGTCAGGGGTAATAACACTCAAAGTACTGAAGTGCAGTAAAACAGCAGCACTTTTCTCGGGATGATGTGCTGATGTACAAGCACACACCTGTGAAGAGGGTACTAAATCTATCCTTGCATTTATTACTATGGAGGGAGGAAAAACAACACTAATAATGTAAAGTATAAACGAAAATAGCAGACAGCAGAGAGTGACATTTGCATGGTCCCAGTCAGCTTGTTAGCTGAAGTGGGTTTTAATTAGCTATTTTCCAGCAAGCAAACGAGCAAATTAGTGGCAGCCATAAACAAGCAGAGACAATCAGGCCCAAAGAAAAAAAAAGAAAGAAAAGATCGGACCTTTTTCGGTGTGTTTTCCTGTCAGAACTACAATGCCTTCATGCTTCAGCTAAATATTTCTATTAACCAAAAGAATGTGGAAAAGTGAAGACCTTGGTAATGGTGTGATTTCCCAAAGTGGCTCAAAACATGATGTTAATAGTACCTCAGGGACTAAAAGCCCTGCTCTGAACAAACCTACCCTCTGCATCAGAGGGTAAAGCTTGGGCCTCCCATGCATAGCCTCAGGGGTCTGGTGCACCCTGGCTCTGCCCTCCTGCTGAAGACTGTCCTCTGCTCATGGGACCACAGGGCTCCAGTGCTGTGGCCTCACTCCTGTTCTGGATGAGGAAGAGCAGGTGCTTCAGAAAGTGCAGTGCAGGATATAGGTGCACTGCTCTCCATCTTCACCTTCACACTGCAACAGGCATGAGACAAGCAACGGCCAGTTGAGACCAAACGGGTGCCAAAAGCAACCAGCTACTCTTGCTGCTGAGGAAGGAAGCTATGGCTCTGCAAAGGCAGCAGGAGACAGAAACCACTGAGGAGGGAAGAGGTGAGCAGCAGAGGACAATCCCTGGTGCTAAACTACCTTGCTAAGAGAAGACGCTTACTTGTGTAAGGATAAGGATGGAGCCCCTGGCAGATAACATGGATTCCAGCAGTAATGAACAAACCTGCTTTTGGAGCTTCTTTTATTACCATAGTACGACTGGCTGCATAATGAAACCTGCCCTGCTGTTACTGTAACATGGAGATGAAGGTCCTTCACAGCCTGGTCAAGTAAGGCTCAAGGTTAAGCAGTTCACTGTAGTACTTTTGTTACTGAACTGATTATATTAACAATCAGCCATAATGAAAAACATGGCAAGTTTATCCCTTGAGTCAGACATGTTTACCCTCCTGTTCTCTCTGATTTTAAGAAATGCTGATGTTGCAAAGATAAGAAACCAAATACAACAGGGCAAATTACTTCAACTCTTAGGTTTTGTACCTGAAGAATTTAGGTACATTCAGCGTAAAATAGAAGTGTGCAAAGTCAGAGAGCAGTAAACAACTACTAGAGGTAGTTGCTGGGCAGGAGGATTTGGGGATCTGAGCACTAATCTAGACCTGGAGGAACTGAAGTTCATATTTCACTCTATGAGAGACTTCTCCCATGACCATGGGTGACACAAGCCGTCTGTCTGGAGATAGCAGTGCTTCTGCCTTAGGAGTTTGCTGCAAAATGTTCATTAAACACTGCGTAGGGCTCTGATATCTTGGAGAAGGGGATAATTACCTGGAAGGGAAAATGACTAATAAAAATTAATCTTATTTATGCATCACTATTGGTACATGTGGCACTAGCGAAAGACATTGCAGCAGGCTTTCGGTTGGTATAAATTATCAGGAAGCTGCAGGAGAGACTCTCTTGCATCCCTGTCCTTGTCTTGTGCCAAGGGTATTACAGTCTAATTAATACAGATAACATGAGTGCAGACGCCTACCTGTTGGGCGCAGTTGGAATACTAACACAAGGGGAGGGCTGGGGGAAGGCTCTTGAAGAAGGTTTATTTTATTTAGTTCATTTGTTTAGTAATGTTTTGACGGTCAGAAAACCCTGGCAATGAGTAGAGCCCAAGAGGCAATTAGTAATGGGGCAGAAAATGTAATGAGCCAAAAAATGAATTAACTTGAGCAGACTAGGCACAGACACAAGGGGCCAATGCTTTTTGCTAGTTTATAACCCCTGCCCCTCCACTGGATTCAGAAAAGTAGGATGAGGTGTGATTTAACATAGAAACAGCCTGCAAGACATTTCCTACCGCACCCCGGGTAGCTCTTTGCCACAAAAAGCACTGCCAATGCGCCTGCAGGCAGGCAGCCTCTCTCAGCTCTTGCCTAAAGTGAGCCTCTACCTATAAAGTTTCCTGCCATTACCACCACTGCTGCAGAGGGTAGATCACCACCATACCCAGGAAGAGGGGACAGACAGGGGTACCCCGTCAAACAGGAGCTCCAAGCATTGCCCCTGCCCAGCAAGGAGGGCAGCAACAGAAGTGTAGTTTGTCCAGTACAGTGATGAGCCATACACAGGCAATCTCTCTTTGCCTCTTCAGACTTTCTTTTGTTCCTTTTTTTTTTCCCCCTTTGATGGCTTTCAGGTATTAGCAAACATACATACTTTGAATTAGGATTCAATCTTTGGCTCTGAATCATGGACTGATATTGTTTTCAGCTTATAGAAAACCATAAGAACTTTCACCACATTCAAACTGCTTACACATCTTTTTTTACAATGAACCCGTTTCCCTCTCTCTGGCAGCTGTACATGAACACTGCGGTGGGGAAAAACAGGCAATTTCTTTTACAGGTACACACGTGGTAACTGTCCTGCATTCACACGAGGACACAAGAGGTAACCATCACCCAAATTGTCACGTTAGCCATCATATTAGCCACTAGAATCAAAGATAACGATTCCTAGTTTAGGAGGGAGCTGCTTGACTGAATCGCAGAAAAACACAACTGCCCCCAAGTGTGTGCTAAAATGATTTTCAAGGCATGCTGCAGTTCTGCAATGCATGGTCCTATATGGCCCATAAGATTTCTCCTGAGGGAGTTAATTCCAGCAAAAAAAAAAAACCAAACCCAAAACCCAAAGTTATTATGTGGAGTGCAGGAAGGGAAACTTTGAGGAGAAAAAAAAAAAAAAAGCAAAATAAAAAATGCTCATATCATTTTAATTCTCTTGCATGAATAGCTCGATGTCAAATGAAAGCACAGGAAAGCCACAAAGCACACACACACTTCAACACTGCACCTTTCTTTCTGGGTCATGCCCAGTGCTATTTTGGCATGGCATGGGGACTCTGGGGGAAGTGGGAGCAGAAGGGAAAGAAGAAAGATGATCTTTAAAAGAACAGAACTGTTGAAAATTCAGAGCAAAGGAGTCAATTCATAGCTTTATCAGCATATAGCAAGTGGAAAAGCAAGATATTCCTCTTCAAAGAGGAAAGTCCCCAAATGTATAAAGGTCAAGATAAAGGGTCAGAATTTCTGCCTGGCTTCATGCAGCTCACGACTGCTCTGACACTGTCTGGATCTTCAGTCTTTTTGGAGTGAAGTATCACTGAGCACAGGAAAGTCATGACCAGCTCCCTGAGCATCCAAATAGAAAAAAAGCAAGAGGTCTAATCCAAACCCTTGACACTATCAAGAGCTGTAAATCTTTGCCTCAGCTCCTGCCAGCCTCAGAAGTTAAATGGAGAGAACTGTTCATTCCTTATGCCTATACTGCTCTGTTGCTTTTAGTGAAGTTGCAGATTGTAATTGAGAGTCTGGTAAGGATCCCTTTTCACTGAGTGATGTTACTATCTTCCTTGTTGGAACTCTTTCAGCCTTGTAATAGCTCTTTTTGAAGGACAGCCTGATCTGCTTTCCAAAATCTTCTGCAGAAAATAAGTTGCATTCAGAACAAGAAATGAAGTTGAAATCCAAAGCCCTCCACAACAATATCTCACTCACCTCAGGACATGTCCTGACAATCCCTCTGCATGAGGATGCTTCAGCAGCGGAAGGAGAAACAGCTTTCAGCAAGGATCCTGACAGATAACAGACAAGAAGCCTTCTGCAGCTCAGGGAGGTCAGGAAAGCAGGAGACAAACAGCTCAGCATTCAGCCCCTCACAGGTCCAGCCTGAAGTGACTGGGTTACCCCAACCTGGGAAGTGAAGCAAATTATACTAGCGAAACCTGTTCTCTTTGGCTTCTGTGTTTTTAAAACATTCCATACAGAAAATAAAGATTAAATGGGAAAGGGGCACTCTGCTCTCAGTTCACCCCCACTGAAGAGTTACCACTGGTCTCTGTAGTCTTGTCTAAATACAGTAGTGAGACACTCAAGTTTTCATTACTGCAAAGAAAGACTGCACCACACATACATCAGAACTGTATTCCTTCTCTGTTTTTCTCTCCCTGTCCCTCTCATGACTTTCAATCCTCTTTAAATTTAGTTCTGCCATTATTATTTGCACTGTGTGTATATTAGACACTAGACTATCAGGAACTAAGGAGAGGGCTTAGTGAAGGCAGAAGAAGATAACATAAGGGTCAGGGTGGCAGAACTGGATGCTAAATAGCAACTTCTTTATGAGTGGGTTTTGGAGACACAAATCTACCTTCAATTCTCACTGACTCCGGAAAGAGCTTCAAGAAACAAACTCTTGTGGCATTAACTTTTATCTCCAGATTGCTGTAAGAGAACACCTGGTGGAGAAAACCAAATTAAAGTCTAACGAGGCACATGCTAAAAACCACAGAGGTAAGGCCACATCATAGCTAACTATGTCGTTCCTAGTTTTGCTAAGCCAGAATGGTCCTAGTAGGTCAAGCCATGGTGTCTCTGGTTTTGGTCTGGTTAGAGGAAGCAGCTACTTGGTGTCTGCCACAATGACAAAGAAATTGCCATATTGAAATAGATAGTCCTTTTCCATAAGGGCTGTTTTGAGCTCTCTAATATTTTCAGCATATCAGTGTATCACAATTAATTTGCTTTATGACAAGGCAGAAGATGTATTTCTGTTGGAATTGAACTGTGGTCAGGTTGACTGGCTAGAAATAAAAGCACCTGGCTTTCTTCTTTGCTTTAGAAGAGTTAATCCAGTCACACACTGACATAGGACACAGACCAGACTGAACAAGTGTCTCTCCTTTCCCTTCCTGGTAGCTCCCCTTCTGAGAAAAAGGGGACGGAACCAGAATTCTACATACAAATGTGTCTCACAGGGTAATGGAGAGAAACCAAACATCTCCTCTTGTGTCTTCTCCTTTTTGCTTGTTTTCACTCTTGAATGGGAAAAAGGGAGTCATTTCAGGCATCTTACAAGAAAACAGAGAGGATGCCTCAGGCTGATGTTTTGCAAATGACTGATGAAGCCCAGATATGAACTTAGGATCAGACTGTAGCTATAATAAAACTACTCTCTGCATATGTGATTATTAGTAGCAGTGGGAATATGAGAAATTCATAGGCTGAGATACAATAAGATCCCTTAAAGTCTCAGCATTCTTCTGTAATTTAAATAGATTAAGGGTGCAGATCCCCTGGATGTAATCTCACGAGTACATTTTCCTGGCAGTTCATACATAACTAAGAAGTGCTTCCCAGAGGTGTCATTTTCCTTCCCAGTATTTCCATCTTTCTGCATCTAGTTCTAGCATCAGGCATGGAGCATGGGAAGAACTAGGCAGAGCTAGAAACTCTTAATTTGAAACTGAATGATTTTCTTCAAAGACTGGGCGCAGCTGTATATCAGGAAAATCATTGACACTCCTTGTAACTATTTAGTGCAGTCAGTTAACTTTTAATACCTATTTCTATTTCCTTTAAGCCTTCATCACAGAAAATATATTCAGGGTTTTTTTGCATCCAGGTATAACAATGATTTCCTTATTAAAAATGTATTAAACCAAAAGACAGATAGGGGATTTTTCCCCCCAGAAAAGAATAAAATAACTAAAAGAGGTTCAGGAAGAACCTCATAACAGCCTTCCAGTATCGGAAGGGGGCCTATAGGGATGCTGGGGAAGGACTCTTCATTAGGGACTGTAGTGATAGGACAAGGGGTAATGGGTTAAAACTTAAACAGGGAAAGTTTAGATTGGACATAAGGAGGAAATTCTTTCCTGTTAGGGTGGTGAGACACTGGAATGGGTTGCCCAGGGAAGTTGTGAATGCTCCATCCCTGGCAGTGTTCAAGGCCAGGATGAATGAGGCCATGGGTGACATGGTTTAGTGCCCATGGCAGGGGGGTTGGAACTTGATGTTCTTAAGGTCCTTTCCAATCTTAACTATTCTATGATTCTATGATTCTATGATAAATGGGTTATAGGCACAGAAGCACTTTTTTGCATTGCAAACACAGAAGATCAGATTGCAAACTACTGAATATGATATAAACATAGCCTTGTACAGAATAAAATTAATGGAAATACCACTGTTGACTTTATTCAGCTTTGGATCACCCAAATGGATCACTATATATACATATCTAAAGCAAAGAAGATATTGACATAAGCACAAAGGCTGACCACAAGAAACAGAACTCTGGAATTTGGAAAACAGGTAAGCCACCCATATAAAAATACTCAGTGATTCCTCACTTGCAAATATTTGCGGTGATAACTTTCTTAAAGTTTTTCAGATGATCTATGTATTCCCTAGGTCTCATCTCCTTTTCTGTCATGGCATTAGTTTGATTCAAATGCAGCACACAGAAAAGAAACATTACCGTTTCTGTTGGCTTGATTATGCCATTATATAAGAGACCAAAACTCATGGAAATGGGAAATGCAGAAGAAAAAACAGACCACAAAACTGCACATGTGCTGGAATGAAAAAAAGAAATAATAAAAATATCAATTGCTAAAATTACTTTCTTGGTATTAGCTTTTAGGCAGCAATGGGCAAATAGGAAAAAAAAAAATCTCATTCTAATTCTAATCTGAAGATAAGAATGATGAAATTCTTTGGATTTGTAAAGCTGTGTTGGTATCTTGTCAATTCAGGTTTGCACAGTCGGGCAAGTCCATTCTCTCTGGACTTCAGATAGTAATATTTCCTCTCCCTCTGGTTAAGTGTAAGGGATGATCAAAAAACCCAATCCTCTTTGAGAGAATTTCAGTAGTGTTTCTGCATATGAAGTTCTTAGACAGTTGTTTCTTCACCACTTCCCCTGCTGCAGCCTGGTCTTCATCATGGCTTTGCCTTGGGTTCCTGAAAATGCGGAGCACACACTCGCCTCCTGCAGTGCTTCAGATCATCACCATCAGTGGTCCTGGAGCTAATCACAGATCTAAACAGCACACATACCGCTGAAGCACATTGCAGGTTCCTCTATCTGTCTCCTTCTATTTATTTTTTTCCTTACACATTCCTTGTGTTTTCTATGACATAATAATGGATAGAAAACGTGCATATCAGATGACTATCTCAGAGTAAAGTGAGGCATAAAATTTTAGAAAGAAGTTTTCCACTAAATTCTTAGTCTTTTGCTGTGCTAAACATTTCTGCTATGCTGTGTTGATGATGATTAATAGAGGACCTGACACCAAACCAAACAAGATATAAGAACAGTACTCACTGTCCTTCTCTCGGCACATTTTTCTTTAAGCTCTTTCGAGATTAGAAAATAAATTGGTTTTCAGGACTTAGGTATTTCCAGTTGTTAAATCAAAAATTATATGAACCAAATTCTTGAGAAATATTGACAATAATCTCTCAGGAAACAAGAATTTTCAAGCTATGAACTGAAAGAGAGTTTCTGGTCTAACAGAAGAATGTGAAGACACAGCGCTTCTTTTGAAGGACAGTGTGAAAATTCAGACAAGCCTCCATGCTGCTCCAAATCAGTGCGAAACAAAGCACACATTCAAGATTTTCTAGGGAAGGGTGTCAGAAAGAGCTGGAAAAAGAATCATCCTTCTGGAGTGTGGATAATAGGCTTTCTGAAGTGGTCTAAAGACAAGATTGATTCACATCCCAAGGCAGTGCACCTGGACAAGTGTAATTTCCTGGACATTAACTGTTAATAATGCCATGACTAGCATGGTAGCAGCAGATCACATCTGACCAGAGCAGCTGTGAGATAGAAGGGATGGGCTTTGAATTAAAACATTTAATGGATATTGTATAAATCGGAGCTAAGAGATGCTGTAAAACAAAAGGCTTTAACTGCTGGGAAACAAAGCTAATGAAAGTAGGAGCACCATGTGAACTGCATCCTCAAGACACCTGGCCTCCTCCATGAATCCTTAGCCCTACAAAGAGTTTTCATGTCAATTTATGTCCCCACAGGGGTAATGAGAAGAGGGAAAAATCTCAGGATCATTGGGGAGACAAGAACATGGGGACAAAGATTACTCTAACCTTTTCCTCTGTTTAAACAGCTGAAGGGACAATGCTTGACATACTTAAGCCGGAAGGGACCTGAATGCTCATGTGGTCTGACCTCCTAGGTCTGACCTCCTATGTAACACAGGTTAGAGAGGAACATCCACCAGTTCCTGCATCCACCCCAGAAACCTGTTCTGAGGTGAAAGAAACTTTCAAGAATGACCAAACCCCTACCCAAACACAGAAATCATTTTCCCAGAGAATTGCAAGCCAGAAAGAAGGAGAAAAGATGGTTTTCCTCCTTTTCAGGCCTCTCCTTTTTGCTTTCTCACATACCTCAGGAGCTTTGTAGGAGTCAAAAGGCTTCTCCCAGCTCAGGTGTCTGTTGGCAACACACTAGCTGGATGATCAGAAAAAAAAAGCCCCTTTCCAAATTCTAAGTTTTGTATTCCCAGCAAGATATCCTTTCTTCCGGCACCTCCTGCTACTCTCTCCCACTTGCCGTGTCCCAACCCCTGAGGCAAACATTTGTTTCTCTCACCAGAAGAGAGAATCAACCATAGGTCCCTTCCTGACTCTCAGCCCACCTGAGTCACACAAAGGCGCATCCAGCGTTGTGCAACCAACACTCACTGCTCCCATCTGGTCATCTCCATCCTGCCCCAGAGCCACCACTGGTCCCACTTCAGAAAAGCTGAAGTCAGCTAAAGAGGCCCTAGCACAGCTTTAAGTTCAGTTTCATCTCAGGCTTAACATTGGTTTCTGCTTGAAATATACACCTGATTCAGTGGGAGAGCTGCTGCATTTCTGTTTCTCAAAAGCTCTGGTTACTTTTACACATATAGCTTTCCTGTTAATGGGCTTTGTTCCTCCCTCCTCAGGGAAAACAAACTGGCCTCAGATCTCTGAGGACACTTCACCCAACACCCTTTAGGAAAGCTGTCACATCAGAGGCCACTTTGCATTTCAGTCCTGACTTCCCTGCCTGCACGTACACACACACAGAGAAAGAACAGGGACAAAACACTTAAGATTTCAAATCACTGACACAAATGTTCATAACACAAATGTTCTTGTGAGCCACAAATATTCCTAGATGCTTCTGCTTTAAATCAAATACTTCCATTCTTAGAAACTTCAATGGTGCCTTAATTCTGGAATACTGCAAACTGCCATTCCCAGAGTATTCAGTGTCTGAGACCTAGCCAATCCCTCCCAAAAAAAACCAATAAGAAAGCAGCAAAAAATCCACCTTGTTCCTTTACTTCGATAACCTGGGAGTTAACAGTAACTGAGGTTGATCCAACAGGCAAATGCAACCATGTATTTGTCATAGATGTCATGTTGTACTTCCCACATGCACATTACTCACCACCCTTTCCATTGGTAGGAAGAAGAAACTGTTGTCCAGCCATGTTGTTATGCCATGAAACCATGGTTTCAGCAGCACAAGCAGAGCTTTTAATTTCAAGAAGAAACGATCCATAAATCCATCTTATTTGTCTTTGGATTGGATGGGAGCACCTCTCTTTCCCCAGCAAAAGAAAAACGGTCACTATCCTCATTTTTCACTTCTATTATTGATTGTCTCCTTGCTAGGATAAGAAAGGGATAGATCTTCTGCAAAACAAAAAAGAACATGATGTTAGAAAGAGTTAACCCAGGTATAAAACCTTGATTGCTGGAGTTCCCTTTATCACTACGTCTTTATCATTGCTTTTTCAGACAGGAGCCTCCTGAGAATCCTGTTATAGTTAGCACCTGACCCTGAGACCTCTGGGTACAGACCTATGAGCCCTACCTGTTGCATTAATGTAGGATTCCTATCAGCTGCCACTTAGAGTAGCCCTGATGTGCTCCTCCAGGCCCCCCAGTTCTGGGTTAGAGACTGCTGCAGCCCTGAACAGCAGGACCCCATGCTTGCATATTTTATTGATCTCAGGATGCACTTAGGCAACACTTTTTTTCTTTTAACATTCAATTTACAATTGCTTTCACAACCCAGCACAAAAGTGGGGGCTTGCTCTCGTGTCCCCAGAGGAGGAGAGTGCATCCTGACATAATAGAGTGGATATAGCACTGAGGGCAGAGAGCAAACAGCCTGTGGGACAGGCACACTGTGGGCCCATGGGAAGCCTGGGGGATTTTGCAGCACCAGTGCAGGTACTGGGAGGATAGAGACCAGGAGCATCCGATATACTTGGCAGTTACCTCAGAGGCAGCTGAGAAAATGTGTCAGATTGGGAAGGCTCAATAACAAAGACCTTTTTCTGTTTAAAGAATGCTCCTATTAGTCACCTTAGGCTTGCCCTGGTAAAAATCTCCTGGTCTTCTATCTTCATAGCTGGACTGCAGCCATACAGACATCACACATATGTTTTGCCCCAGCAATTTTTTCATGTATCTTTAAAAGGCAAGCTGCTATAAATTGTTTTCAAGTTACAGAGTATTTTGTTCCCAAGGCAATATTTCAGCTTACCATAATCACACAAATGAATAAATATTCTGGTAATTATACTAGCAAAGAGCAGTTCCTTTCAGAGGTGGATATTGTAAGAAGATCCTGGGAAACTGCAGGTGAAGAAAAGAGAAGCTGTGCTCAGTTTGCATTCCCCTCCCCAGCTCTGGTGACGGTTGCAACCGCCTCATCTTGCTTCAGAAAGGCACTGCAGCCTGAGGACCAGCACTTCCCATTACCCTCAGTTGGGGCCATAGCAAGGCTGGGCACAAGAGCTGCTCAGGAGCCAGATGTGGGTCCATGCCCCCCACACTGAGATGAGGGAGCAGGAGCCTTTTTGAAGGAATCCTTTTGCAGGTTCTGCTTTGCATATCTGGGCTCCCACTGACTTAATCTCCCCCTATTTTAGCCAATAAAAACTCATCTAGTACCATCACAAAGTCAGTCACCACCAAGACTTCCCTTCATCTCTTCAAGAAGCATTTTTCTGTCTTTACTACTCAGGAATATGAATATGGAGCCCTCCCAGCTCTAGGCCCTGATTTACTCCTGTTTGTACCTACAGGCAAGTGGCCAAATGCCACTATGGCAGCATGCAGCATCTTTACATGCACATTGCACAAGTGAAGTGGGAGAGGAAAGGAGAGGCAAGGCTCAGGCAAGCTCTGCTTGCAACCAGTGAAGCCACAAGACACAGGAAGCTTCCGGTTTTCCTTCAGAAAAGCCAAAACATTTCATAAAATGCTCAAATATACTGTTTTTAAAGGGGTGGATGGCAGAAATATTTCTGACAGTCTCCACTGTCTTTGCTGAGACCGTCTGCAACAGAGGAGTTAAAACAAGGAGGGCATATGAGATGCAGCCCTGGTGCAGCCTGTTATAATGATGCATCTCCTGGAGACAGCGTTGCCTTCGGATGAGATGTCTCCCCAAGAACACTGTCACTCACTGCTTACTGCAGGTGTCAGGTGCCCCGACTATTGTTATTATTATTATATATTTGCCTGGTGCCAGCAGTGCACCTGGTGCTCATCATCAACTCAAACAAGCTCCCAATTTTTAACAGTGGGCCGACTGCATTTCTACCTGTGAAAATCCGCCCTGTGTTCTCCAAGAGGAAATATGCAATACATAGCTTTGTTTCCTTCCTCCACGACTTTTGGTACCTGTTATTTTTTCAAACACACAACAGCCCAGCTCCTCACCACAGTAAGCCAGTCTTTTTTATCCATCATCTCTTCGGGATCAGATCACTAATTCACGTACAGGATAAGACAACTGCCAAATTATTATACTACAAAGAGAAGATCTTCAGACACCTGTCATCTTGATGAAAGCAGCACCATCAACTGACCTTTGCCAGTTCAAGGTCGATAATGAGACAAGTCAGGCAGGAAGAGCAGTATGTGCTGACTCCATTAACGCTGGCTGTGTGCACACTCGGTAGCACTGCGTCTCCTGTCAATTAGTGTGGGTAAACTAGGGACTGCTGATTGCCAGAGACATGGCATAGCGAGCTGCTGCTACCTTTACTTCTACACCCTGCTGCATTTTAATTAGCTCCAGTCCCCTGACTATTTCTTCAGAGCTTCATTACTGCCGTCTTCAAGAAACTCGAAGCAAGCCTTTTACATTGCACATCGCTAATGAGAAGAGATGTGAACATCCTCACCATGGAGTCTGATAATGCTGGACTGTCTGCATGTGCGTGTGAGGGTTTATGTAAAGATGTAAGGGGCTTCTCAGCATAAAACAGCGTAAACATCACTCAGAGATGGAAAAAGAATAGAATGACTCAGAGCCCACAGAGGAAGGTATTCCCAAAATGGCCAAAAACACAAGATGGAAAAATGACGAACAGTCCATGATGTGCGCAGGTGAACGTGTGTGTGCTTGCATAAAGTGTCATTTCAGTAATGATTATTAAAGACCACCCACATACACTACAGCTCAATAGCATGAGGTCATAAGGTTGGAAATAGTGAGTTCTCCAAAGGGGCACCAGATCTGCCTTGCACAATCCACACAGAAGCCACCCATACAGCAGCTGAGAGAGTTGGCAGACGAAGGAACCGGAGCATCACTCAGTCATCTCCAAAATTCCACACAGAACGCCACAGCTTTTCAACAGAAAGCCAGGTGGGCTTTGTTTGGTTGGGGTTTTTTACTGTATTTTTAACCTTTTTGCAGTTATTTTGATAGCATCAGCCTAGCTGTACTAATTTTTCTCGAGTTTCAATTATATTTGAAGCAAATTGTGATAGACAATTGCTGTCTTTACAGCCGAGTGCTGGCCAGACCCGCTTCCAAATAGCTTCAGGTTAAAAATATTACAGGCTGTACAATTCCCCCTTCACAACACACAGATGTGCTTGGTGCAGATCACCTCGGTGAGGGATTCATGGTGACATTTTGAGTCAAAGTCTTGGTCCCATTCTGTTTTTCTGGCTTCACCAGCTGACAACTCCCTCAGCATATGGGAGGTTCTGATGCTAATATTTGGCTTAGACGTCTATATATCCCAGTTATAACTCAATATGAATACTAGCAGAGTCCCACTCCCACCCTGTATGACCACCAGTATTTATTCCTTCCTCACAGCAATAGCTCTTTTAATTAACTTCTCTCGTACGTCACTCATGCCCTTACAGACTTGCAGCTAATGAGCCAGAAAACCTACGCTAGGATTGTTTTCCTCAGCGAACACTGGCACAAATCTTTTAGATGCAACAAAAAGTTGCGATGAGAGCGTGCTTGCTGGAGATGTGATGGAGAAGTTGTGGGGTGGTCTGAAGAAATTCTGTTTACTACATGGCTCCAGCAGCATTTGGACAAGATGCCTGGTGGGAAAGGAATGGGAAGCTCTTTACTGACAGTCTTTTTATTCTCAGCAACTCTCCAGAAATAAAGGATGGGTCTCCTTCTGCTCAGTGACTGCCTTTACTGCTTCAGGAGGAAAGGTTCCTCAGAACAGTTTGTCCCTAGGAAATCTCCTTTACAATTAGTGACCCACCTTCATTTGGTGTTAATTGCTTCCTCTGTGCTGAGCAAACTTAAACCTAGAGAAGGCTGTGGATTGAAACTGGCTTCAAAATCCTTTCAGTAAAGCTGCTTCTGGACATACACCAACAACATCTGCTCTCCTCTAAGTGACTGCCAGTACAACGAAGCAGTCTTCCTGGAGGGAATGCTCCCACAACTGTGAAATGGAGGGAGGAAACGAAATGCAGAGAAGCTGTCTGGCCACAGAGGAAAGCTCTTCTCATCCCATAGGGAAGTGGTGCGAAACTGTGCCTCTCTGGTGAGGCCGTGGCCTTTGCAAACCAACTGCCCAACCTCTGAGACTGCGCACCCTTATTCTGTTGCTCAGCAGAGTTGTTCTGCAATGGGACACTCTGCACTCCACATGTATTTCCATTAACAAAAAAAAAAACAAAAAAACAACAACAACAAAAAAAACCACCACACTGCCTTCTCCTCCCCCAAAGCTCACACCCTCTTTTAAATTTCCTTTGAATGACAAAGAAAATAACACTTTGCACCCAGGCATGAGATAGGGTTTGTAAAAGAAAAAAAATACACATTGTTTGCTTTTCTATAGTGCCTCTACACAGTGGGGTTTTTGCTTTCTCTGAAACAAGAGCCTGCTGTCAGCCTCCACACAGCCCTGTGCACTTCCCCAAAGCTAACTGGAAAAAACTAGTCCTTTATTTCTTAAGGCAAATAGCCATTATCCAGAAAAGCTTGCACATCCTGCACTGCTTCTCCTTCTATTCCTCACCCACGAGTGGTCAGATTGCTGCAGCATTCATGCTGTGCCATCTAACAAATGCTTGTTAACCACCTGTGTGGATATCTTTAAAACAGTAACTTTAAAAAACACCCACCATCATCCAAACATATGGATATGTGCCTGAGGGATGAATACATTCTGTACATACAGTTATTCTCATGCCTGATGCAATCAGATGTTCCATCTATGCTACTGCAGGGGCACCTCCCTGCATCCTCCTACAGGCTTTTACACAATGGCTGGGGGTAGGTCAGTGGGTATCAGTGGTAGCCACAATCCAAATTTACATTATCTCAGCATTAAGGCTTTATCGTGCAGCCCTGATCAATAAAGATAGAGCTGATCAATAAAGATACAGCTGACACAAAGGAATCATATTTCAAAAGAAATTCATGGACATTGTATGGATGATGGCAAGAACAAGTGCATGCCAGTTGCCACAGGGGAGCATCACTTCATGAACATCTCAGCAGAGCAGGAGAAGCCACTGTCACCAACACTGGATATTCTATTAGAAATCTCTTTGTATTCATTTCTCATAATGCTCCAGCTATGTATGCCTGCACATCACAAGACTGCTTGAGGAGCCTGAAAACATTAGCTTTAAGGCTCAAAATCGAAAGGAAACCACATCATATCCCAAATCTTTTCTTTACAGGTGACAGAATTACTGCCTAGGAAAGGGCTTTTTTCCACGCTTGATTAAAATTTTTCTATTAAGATGAACTGGTTTCTCAACAGAAAACAGTATCACCAATAGAGCTAAACCTATTTCTTCCCCCCCAAAATTGGTGTATCTTCAAGGGGAAAAAGATAAAAATAAAATATATATATATATTTTTGCACATACTTCACTGAAAGCCAAAAATATAAAAATATTTCTTACATGTATTTCACTGAAACCCAAAATGTTTTCACTGAAGATAGATATTGCCTCAAGAGTGCTAATTCCTTGACTCACTCTTCCACAAGGGGCCTACAAGATTTACTATCGGGTGGCAAAGCGAAGGACTCCCATTTTGCAGCACTTCAGCTCATTGAAGGAAGACATTTCCTGAGGGAAGATTTGGTGGGATGAAACAGTTCTGGCTATAGGAAGCATAGGGGTTCCTGTACTAATGTGCAGTGGCAGCCTATCAGAATTGAAGTTGTTGTTCTGGCTCAATTGCCTCATCTAATCCTGGGAATTATTCAAAATTCTATTTTTTCCCAAAAAAGAGTATAAAATAAAACAAAAAGAGTATAAAAAACAACAACAACAAATTCAAACAACATTTGCACAGGCTGTATTTTTCCCTTCTGGCACACTTCTTCAGAGCACTTTTACTAGCAAGCCAGATAGTGGGCAAAAAGCACACATTATCATTCCCTAAGCAAACTGATGCACAACATGCATTGCAAGATACCACAATGGCCATGACAGTTACACATGTAAGACCATGAAGTCAATGGAAATTTGTCCTATAACTCTCTCCTAACTGGTCTGTACCCTTTCCAGCCTGAACAACAGTATCTCCTTGCAGCACCAACAGGCAGGACCAGCAGTGTCTGGACCACAGCTCTCTAAGTATCAGCTATTTTTCCCAATGAAAGGCATCTGCAGCTTTTCAAGCTCCACATAGAGGTAAAAAATTGTGGATGTCTGTCACACCTCTGGCACATCTCAAAGTCTACTCAGAAATGCCTGTCACTCTGCATCTCCTCTGCTCAGCTGACAGTTTAGTAAGGGGCTGAACGCCATTAAACAGAAGATAGCACAGCAGCAGCATCAACGCATAGGCATCTATCTTGCCTTGAAAGACAGACACACACAGAGGGTTTCCTTCTTGATCAAAATTAAAGACTGTTTTCATTGAAAAATAAGTGAGAACTAAGGTAAAATTTTGCTATGGTGTGCAGGTGTGTAAAAAAGCGAAATAACAGGATTTTCGAAAGCATATTGGTACCTACTGCTCTTTAGAAATAAGCTGACAAGAGAAGCAGAAGAAAGACAAAGCAATGCTGATCAAAATAAAGGAAAAAAAAGGATTTAGGGATTTAAGTTTGCCCAGTAGTCAGCTACATAAATTGCCTGTGAATAAGGGTTTAAAATGTTTTAAAACATGCTTGAGGAATATATAGGCTTGCTTATTTGCCAGGGAGTGAAATTTGTGCCTTTCTATTGGTCCTGTTCTAAATCACCCAAAATAGATTATAATGTTGCTAATAAAACAATATGAATCCAAAAAGAGCAGGAGCAGAAAAAAACATCCCCAGCTAAAGATATAAGAAACAAAAGACATAGTTGGGTTCTGAAACTGAGACTAGCTCCTGCAAACCAACAAATCACTAAATACATGCCAAAGAAGGAGGGAGAAAACATGAGGTGTAGTAGCTGTTATGTGTCCATAAGAGATTTATCTCCAGAATCTCTTAAATGCCAGTGTTATCTATCTGCTAGAAGTACAAGGATATTCAAGTAATATGACCCATTAGAAAGGTCTCTACAAATAAAGACCCAGTGAGAAGAGAGACCAAATAGAATATAAAGATCCATATGATTTTGTCTCTCCTAAGGTTTACCAAATTTCCCCAAGGACAGAGCCAGGAAAGAAGCAAATGCGATGCTTTCTCCAAAGAAGTAGGAGCTGAGAAACAACCAGCCTAAGCTTGAGAGATTCCGAGCCAGGTTGTGGCCATCATTTCATAGCTTGATGCACATGCCAGCCTGTGTGGGTTAACCTCCGGGCTCCCAGCTGCACGCGTAGCTCTTCCACAGCAGCTCTTTCCCTCTGCACTGCAAACAGGGCACACCTCATGGGATGAGCCGCAGCTGACCAGGCTCCAGGCTTTTGCAGGTCAGGGTATAAACTAACTGGCAGCATGTTGTTCCATCTGCCCTCAGCAGCGATGACTTTGAGAAACAGCCCAGTAACCGCAGAGCTGTAACATGCTCCTGTGTCAACACAGCATTACACTTGCTAAAACTGTTAAGGTTTGCTCACATTGGAAGAAGCTTCCCCTTAAAGATAAATGCAATCTACTGTTAGGTCATTATCTACAGCTCATGGCTGGACTGTGTGAGAAAAGCCAAATTTCAGCATGTGTAAAAAATGCAAGGGGTAATTCAGGATACTCACTTTCCTACCTCAGACAACAAAATGAAAGTCATTCCTGTGGGGTTTGTGCTACAAACGTCAGTTCCTTGCTGTAAGGTTAAAAGCAGCTTCAAATGTTTTGTTCAAGGCATATTTCAGCAAAGCAAAGTTTATAAGAGAAAAGGCCAAGTACAGACCACATTCTGCTCTCCTTTAAACTCATGTAAATTAATACGGAGCATCTCCACTAGCTTCAATCTAGCCTGTGCTTGTGTGCTACAGAAAAGGGATTTGGCTCTATGCTTTTAAAGTTGCTGTGGGAACCAACAGGCTAAAGCAACCCAAAGAAATGTGTGTGAAAGAAATCCTCTTGGCTTCTCTCTTCACTAGCTACGAGGCTACGAGATAGTAAAATCCACAGATAGCAGTCTCCCCAAAAATAAAATAAAGAAAAACAAAAACAAAAACCCACACTAAAAACCACTAAAAGCTATCGAAGAATAGATAAATCAGCAGGAAATGGAGGGAGAGCAGGAATGAAAAAAAATACCTCAAGAGCCTAGCAGGCTCACTAGGCAATGTGAGAATGGACTAGTCTCCATTCTTTTACTCCCCATCAAAATGTGCTTGTTCCCCCCTACTAATCATCTTATTTATTTCTTTTGCTGGATGGATTTCTGTATTTTTCACCAGGAAATCAAGAATAAAAGTCCACTTGGTCTTCTAGGCCCTCACAGAATTACTTTAAATTCAGCAGAGCATGGAAGAAGAAGGGTTTCATTTTCTGTTTTGAGTCCTGGATCTTCCTCTAAGTATACAGTAACCCTGCATAGTTTCAAACATGCTCATTAGGTGCTGAGCTAAAGGTAGCTATAATTACATGCAATTTTCCGTCTACTGCCAAGGTGCATAGGTTTCCAGGGAGCCAGCTCCTTGTCACCTTTTCTGTGTACTTGTTGCTAAATATGAATATTAATGAACTCTGAGTTCTCCTCAGCCTCCTTTTTCCCAATTTATTCACAAATGTTCTACCTTTCTGCAATGAAAGAAAGAAAAGAAAAAAAAAAAGGCAAAATATAATTAGCTTCTCTCTGAGCCCTCAGTCTGCTCTGGCATCAGTGACTGAGCCTCCCACTTTGCCAGTGGACAACATGCTAATGAAGAAAAGGGTCTTTAATAAGATAGGGGTTTGATTATCTTCAGCAGTCCTGACAAGCTTCAGGGAGAATTGGAATGAACAACATATTTCTTGCTCATGTTCCTGGCCATATCATTCAAAGATATTTATTCTGATTAGAAACATTTTATCCCAACTTAGGTCCCAACACTTCATGATTGAAAATCATCAGACTCTCAGAGGGAGTGAGGACAGAGGGTCTGGTCTAAAAACTACTGATGCTAATAAGAATAATGACATCTCCTGTCTGCCAAACCATCACTTCACTAGAGCTCGCAAATTAGCTTTAAAACTGGAGTAGGAATCCATAATAATCAAGCCACATCCTTGGGACAGCCTGCCAACACTGCACACACCACTCCCCTGGTCAAACTCTCTTTTCACCAGTCCCAGGCCAGGCAAAGCCCCCACTCTAGGGCACAGCGAGCTGCTTTGCTCTGCTCTGCCATAGACTGACCCCAGTCCAAGAGGGCAAATCAGGGAACATACACCATCACAGCCTTCTACCTCCTCCACAAATTACACTGTCTCAGACAATGCAGCAGTGCAGCACTTCTCCTTCCACCAAGGAGGGTAGGAGAACATGCAATGGAAAACCATTCATAGGATACAGTGTCCCAACACCAAATGGGAGAGGACTTGAAGGAGAGAGGTGGGGGGTGAACACCTGGGAGGCAGCCTGAAAGACAAGCGGTTGCTCTTGCTAGCCTGTCCAAGGACTGCCATCTCACCAGGGACACCAGGCCTCCTTTCCTGCAGCCTGCCAATCCTTCCTGGGCCACATCACCACAGAAGCAGGTTGAGTTCCACCAGCTTTTTGATGCTGATCCCCACTGAGCACCACCTCCACCAGGGCTCAGTTCAGCACCACCTTCCCCTCAACCTCCAGAAAAGACTGTTCACAAGCACTGCTGTGAGTACCCTCGCAATGTAACTATTCATTATTCAAGTTAAATGGGCTGGTTCACACCACGCATGGGTATGCCGCCAGCTCCCTCCAAAATGGGGCACACATCACTTCATCTTGCTCTGTAAAAGCACACTCCTCTTTATATACATCCCCTGAAAATGTACAGGCTTGCGCTGAGCATGTCCAGGTTTGGACTGGAGAGTGTTCCCTGAAATACAAGACAAAAAGCAGATTCCAGCCTCCTCCAAATTGTTTTATACTAAAAATTAATTCCCTTTGACTGTGTTCACACCTCTGTTGTGTTTACTGACTGAAAACATGCTGGTAAATGTGTTTACTGAAGAAACATTCCCTGTACTGGCAAATTTCAGGGAAATATTTGTGGTAAGCAATTTTCAAAACTGCAAACCCAAATATTTATCCCAGAAAAAAGATTCTAGAAGTCCACTCAAAGGACAGAAACATACCACGTAACCTCAGTCTCCAGCCAGCTGGACAGGCGTTCAGCAGCTCTGCAGACAAAGAATCCTTCAGAAGGATCCTGGGAGCACCTGGTAAAATCCCAACTTGCTTACAGGCAGACCAAAACCCAAAGGAGAGGAAGGACAAAACTTTATGAAGCAAGCAATTCACAGCAATTATTTGCTCAGTGTGCCCATCACGTTTGCTGGGAGGAGGAAGCACAATCAGGGCCTGATAGAGCTCCACCAAGGTTCAGGAGAAATGGGGTCTCTTCCCTTCTGTTTCTTTGGCAAATGAATAGCAGCTCACTCGAGATTGCAGTTTGCAGCCTCTGCCTGTAAAAGCAGGGGCACCAGGATGGTGGCCATTAGACCTCAATTAGGTATGAAAATATCATATAGATGGAAACATACATAGATAGTTTCTGTACATAGCTGCAGAAACACCCTTACATCTGAAGAAACCAGAGGGAAAAAAGGTAGCTTAGGAAGCAAATTCTATACTAGATCCAAGCCAAGCACCTATAATATATGTTTTGTTTGGTATTTACACAGAATCTATGTGAAAACGAAGGTGCCTTTAGTTGCCAAGGGTAGCAGATGTGTTTTATTCAAACTACTGCCAAAAAGTAAGCTAAGAAAGGGGGAGAAGTGGAGAGGGAAGTTCAGCTCCTTCAGCATGGAGAGCCTGGTGTCCAAATACTCCAAGTTGACCAACTTGCAATAAAATTTAAAATATTTAACCCAGATGGCTAAAACTGCAGCTGATTATTTTTAACCTCACCAACAGCACAAGGTTCAAATGTTGGCAGCAGAGTTCAGCCTTTCTGGCATGTACCTTTCCCCATCACCTACAAGCGATGCATGGGAATGGCCAGAAGACTTGCCCTGGGTCAACCCTGAGAAACTGCAAGAGCAGGATTCATTTAAGAACTTTGCCACTGCCTCCTCCAAATAAATTGCATGGTTCAGGCTACTCAACAACTTGGTCCCACAGCCCAGTCGCACCTGACCAAACCTCCTCATACACTCACCATGGAGGAGAGGGCTTGACCAGCCTGTGGTGTGATGTCCTCTGAGCAGTGCACAGCTCCTTCAAATTCAGCACCTTGATGGGAATGGCAGGGGGAAACATGTATTGCCACCAGCCAGTACAAGCTGGCTGTTCTCTAAAAAACAAAGGGGTTTATTTTTGAGTTCTCAGCCTTTCTGTCTTTCATGACCTAAAATTTCATTCTCGATGGACTTCCTTGAAGGCATTTTAAACAGAACTGCACATAAAAAGCCCGAATGGCCAACAAAAGATCAATAGCATTTTTCCCAGTGAGACCTGTGAAAAATTGTATTTTTAACGTGCACTTTTAACCTCTCCCAGACTCCCTGTCTCAGTGCCTACTGCACAGCATATGGCTCTAGCCATCAGAAGAATTAAGCAAGTATCTAGGAAGATAATAAAGCAGTAAAACCCGCAATAGAGATTAAACTCTCTGGAAATCTGTAACTAGAAAAGGTTTAGAATGATGCTTCATTGTAAACAGGAAAACAAACAGAAGACAATTTTGTTTTAAAGCAGCTGAGTATATGAAGAGACTGTGAAATTGTAGAAGTATTTGTTAACATACATAAGGCAGAGAAGTTGATTGTCATGTATTATGAGGGCTAACTTATCTTTGTCATGGGAGCAGAGAGTGATCAATACCAGCAGCAAAACACCCAGTCAGAGCCTGCTGGGGGAACAAGCTCTTGGAGATGCAAAGAGAGTTTGCCAAGCAAAGAGAATTTCCTAGTCTGGACTGGCATTTGCACTCCTCCAGCAATGTAGGCACCATAAAAAATTCAGTGCACCTAATGGGAAGCACCTGAAGCAGAAACAGACCTCAGATCCAAGACAATGGGTGCAGAAGCCCTGGCAGCAATCATAGTTTCATGAACAGAACACCGTAAGTAGCCAGATGAGGAGAAAGGTTTGAATCCACAGATCTGTTTTCAGAGGTAGGAACAAGTCAAAAGACATGGTATCTCTGCAAAGGCCACAGCATCTGACTGATGTAAAAAAACCCAAACTTCCCTACTGGAATCTGAGCCCCTGATAAAGGCTCCCAACTTTGTAAAGTCTTCCATATATTAATAAGCTTAGTTATTTGTGAGTCTAATCATTAATGTACCATAATTAATGCAAATGCCAGACATCATGGCTGTATCTACATTACCTCTGAAATAAGTATTACAGAGTCTGGGTGATCTGGGGGATCATGGTGCACACCACTCCCACTGGGCCTCAGTTTCCCCTGCAGAAGTTAGTGTGCACTTGAGTTTTACCCTAAGAAAACACGCACCCAAGCTCAGGAGCCAAGAGATGCTGCTGCATTCAGTAATGGGCTGTATGTAAGGACAGAAAACCTTACCAACTGCCTTACAAGCCCATACAGGTTGGACTCTCAAAAGCACATTTTGTCAGAGATCAGCTAAAAGAATAAAAATACATTTTCTTTATTGCCTCACAAGGGATGAAGGCTGTTTAAAAAGGAGTAGCAGTAGACAGTACTTTCTAGGTTTAAACTGCAAAGCAGTATTTGCAGAAAACCACACACCGGTTCTGACTCTACAAGTTGCAGAGATTTTACCTTGGTGCACATCCAGGTTTCCACCTCTTCCTCACCAAAATCGACAGCACAGACTGTTCAAGAAGCTCTTGTTGTCAGAGAAATTAAAATGGCAGGAGAAACATTTATATCAGCACAATCATTCCTCTGGCCCTTTTGCCCTCCTTCTCTCGACCCTGGCTATTAAACAGATTACTCTAGCTAGGAAGTTCTTCATATAAATTCCTTACCCATACACGCTGCTGTTTGATGATGTTGTCAACTTCCCAATGCCACAATGTTTTGGGTTCGGTTTGGTGGTTTTTTTGTGTTTTGTTTTGTTTTGTTTTTTGAGAAAAAAATGTGGGTATTATTTCAGATGACATACTGTTCAACAGAAGATGACAAACAAACCTCCAACTTCAGATACTGCAGAAAACCATCATCCTGTGACCAAGAACCGCAGAATGCCTGAGGCAGGAAAATACTATTTGTTCTTGTAATGGATTTTATGAACAAATCAAATAAGGTGAGATGTTTCTGAAAATTTGATCATTCATCACCAAAGCTTTTTACCATCTTGTACTCATCAGTTCTACTACCTGCCACTGCTGGAAATATTTCCTGTACATAGAAATAGATACAACATGCACACACACACTTACTCATATGCACACACTCCAAGCAAGTGCCTGGCCTTCTTTGGAGATTTATAAAGATGAGAGGAACATTTAATCAGTCATTTTTATTTGCTTTTCTTTTAATAAAAAGCTACCCTAGCTATGGAATGTGAACTATTACCTACTTCTTAAAAGTTTGACTTGACTATTCTCCCCCCTTTTTCCTCCATCTCACAAATAGATTTAATACAGCTGTATGGGATATGAATTGTATTTTTCAGGTTTGATTTTGTCTGTCAGAATGGCAATGGTTTTAGAGTTACAGAGATATAAAAAATCCCAAAGGTCTGAGTAAACTGGTAACTTGGATACCTTAAAGCATTTTCTGAGGCTTTGGGAAAGAAAATGCTGTGGTTGCAAAAAAAAAAGCGGTTTTAATCCTGGCAAAGTTTTGCACGTGTGTATACATGTTTGTGTGTGTGTTTTAATGTCATGAAATACCAGAAAGAAGTTTTGGGGTTTGTGGGAATAAATTTTCAGCGTTTTTGCTCATTTAAGGGATGGCGGCCAAAAAAAGTCTATTCACAGAAGCTTGGCATCAATCCCTCATGGAGACAAATAAGTACATTACAAGATAGCGCTGTTCCCTTTCCACTGCGCAGCAATGTAAGATTTCACACTCTGTTCACATCGCAGAAGACTGAATGAAATTTGTCAATGTTCAAAAAGATCATTTAAAAAAGAGAGAGCAAAACCCAATATTTGCCCTGCAAGTACTCAAGGTTAGCAGCTGCTGGTGTGGGGCAGTATTGTGATGGGTTCAAAGAATGAAAGATGTGTCTGTCGGGGCTGTACCATTACAGGCTGGCTTGTCTCTTGCTCGTCAGCAGTCTGGTCAGTCTTGGAGGCACTCCATGGCTTGGCCTTGGGAACTTTCCCTCGATTTTTAAGACTGAAGACAGATGGTTTTCTGCTATTTGTGGCTCCTGGGTGGGGAGAGAAGTGTAGGATTTCTCTCATGTACTCATCACTTACATTGGTGGCTGATGACCAAACAAGGCAGTTGATAGAAATGGTGCTTGGCTATCTATCACCCACCATTTTCAGGTTGAACGGCACCTCACTCTGAGGAAGCACTGTTGCAACAGTAACCAATCTCAAAATAACTTACTTAAAATATCATGAAACTCCAACTCCAAAACTATTGCCCCCAAAATAAAACTACAGAGGTTATATATCTCTTCTCTTACCCCAACATCCTCTTTTTATTTCTACTCTGGAAAATGCTTTTACTGCACCTTTCATTCTTCTTTCCCTCTCACCAGCTGTTTTATCTCCCTAGTGCACATGAACTCCTTGTCAATATCATCTTACAAATTTTTTCCTCTGTCTGCCTGACAGCAGTCTTAAAAGCTACTCTCAGTCTCCTTGGCTGGACCTTCTTCAGCAGCCCTGCCCCTTCAGAGGCTCTCTGGACTTTGTAGTGCTTACAGGATGCACTGAAACATATCGCATCTTTCTGACCCTGAAGGAAACCTTGTAGCTTCTGAGGTAATAAGAAGACCAAGCTGTAAAATCTAGGAGGGACAGCATTCTAGAGGGACATCAAGGAGGATATATTCAACATCATTCTCCACATGTAACAAAATCAGCTTTGCTAGAAGTTTCACTAAGGCTCCACCATTTTCCTGACTTCAGTATTTATATAATTAAAGTACATAAAGGTTTAAACTGAGAAGGTATTCAAGTTTGACTCCAAAATTGGTCAAATATTTGCAGTGGTATGCATTGCGAAACAACACGGGGGGGGGGGGGGGGGGCCAATGATAACAACAAAATGCTGGGGTGACCATTATAATTTCCTGTAAAATCTCAGAGATGTTTATGGCAATGCCTGTTTCTAATGCATTGGGAAACTAACAAAAAATAACAAACAAAACAACAGCAACAACTAACCAACCAAAAAAAAACAACACCCCCCCCCCAAACATGTAAGATTTATTGCATTAAGGTACTTTTAAGAAAATGGAACATAACGCTTTTCTGGCAAGTGATTTGGCTGTGAAAATGCTTCTTTCACTGCCCTCACACTGTAACATTATCAAGCAGGCTGGGCTGTTCAGAGACAACTGAAATAGGATTGTTTCTTTTCCCTTTTGTTTAAATGTGATTTTTAAGTGGTTTCACAAACACACTAAAATATTACCATACTGAATGCGAAGTGATTTCTAAAATGCATGCATTATTTCCTTCCAGTGTTGGTACAAGAGGGAGAGATGGGTTTGAAAAGGCACTTTGCACCCGCTGGTGCGCTGTTCCGCGCTGAGACAAAGACCTGACCTCGCACTTCCACACTGCCTTCAGAGCTTCGACTAAAGGGGTTTTATCTTCTTTTGTCTGGCAGGTTTTGGCTTCATCTGGGTCAAATAATCTGGAAATGACCATACAGGTTAGAAATTTGCAGAGTTTGTGGAAGCTGATGAAGCTTGGGTAATGCACTTGTATCACTGTATTGTGCAGGAGAAGAGCTACTGTTCTGGGAAGTAGTGGGAGCCTTTTAAGACTGCTATTTTTTTAGCCAAAGTCATGCAGATTGTCCAGTTGACCTTGGAGAGTCACTGCCCTCATGGCAAATCTCCCTACAATGGCAACTATTGCTTTAGAGGAATTTCCTGGCAAGAGAGATTACATCTATACTAGTAAAATAAGACTGACCATGACAATCCCGGGGCAGTGAGGCCAGCTGGCAGAGAACAGCCTGTGTCCATATAATCAGATTTTCCTACCTTTTCGAACAGCATCTAAGATGCTTGTTTCCCCAGGAGCTTCCGTAGCAATGTTTGTTTCCCAGCACATACCCCATTACTTAAAGCGCTTGTTCCTGTAGACACTACAACGCCTACCAAAGGGGACGGGCCAGTGGCAGGTAACCTGCCTGATTTGCATCCAGGTATTCTTAAAGATGAGTCCTTCATGTTAGCTGTCTTGAGGCCACTTTAATGGGTTGCAGGCAGAAAAAGGGCAAGAGCAATATTTGACTGTATCATAGCTAGATCTAAAAGGAATATGTGCCTGCACCCAAAGATTACAGGCCCATCAAGCTAATAAAACCAAGAGTATTAGATGCAACATGAATACTCTTACAATTTACTTGCTCAAAGACAGTCAGGGGAAAAGGAACACTAGAAAGAATGCTCTTCTGAACAGTGTAAGACTAGTGCACACACAAGAAAGCTCTGGAAAATCCCAGCAGAATCAAGGGCATCCCTATGATTGTATAAATTAAATTTTTATTAATCATCACAAAACACAGCACCAAATTGCATTTCTGCACTTCTAAGGTTAATGTTGGGGTGCTGTGCCTGTTGGTCATGTCAAAACTCTCACCAGCATTAATGCAGACATAGTGTTGCACGATCAGTTTATCATCTAACTGTCATGCTTTCTGCAAGCATGACATCATTTCTGCAGGTTTCATTGACATATATTGTAGAATCACACGAGAAGGAGCTGGAAAACACCTTAAAACGTCCCAGGGTAGGACAAGCTGTATCTCAGTGCTGCTCCTAATGGATACTTGCTTCCCCTACTCTGATAATGGGCTCACTGAGGAGGATGGCTCATCAGATGTTCTTGTCCAATTTGTCACTATCATCATGGGCTTTTTTGCTTTCTTACCTGCATCCTTCTCTCTGTATCTTATGACCACTACTTCTTGCTTGGCCTGTCACAGATGTAGAGAATAGGTCATTCCTTCCTCTTTCCACTTGGAAACTGTTATCCCATTTCTCCCACCAGTCTACTCTTCCTCAGAGTGAATAACCCAAATCTTCACCTATTTTCTTCTTAGACTATGCACTTAGGCTACATTTTCTGGATATCTTAATCTTGCTTTATTCCATACACTCCAAGTGATGAATGGTTTTCTTGAAGAGTAGTGTCTGACACTGGGCATGAAATAGCTTTACCAGCAGGAGGATTATTGCACGTATTTGTTGTTTACACATCTCAGTATGGATTTTGTTCATACCTGCTCATCTTGTGATCCAACATAGTTCCAATATCCTTTCTGGAAGAAACCATCAGTTTCTCATCCCATATTTAACAAAGTCCTGCTGTTTGCTTTGGTTGTTGTCTTTGGTTTTCTTTTTCCCCACTACTGCACATAAGACACTGTGGAATTTCGTCCTTTTTTTTTAGGAAAAGTCTTCAATTTGTCAAAATCCCTTTTAATTCTAAGTCTTTCTCCTGTTGTACTGCAGTCTTTTTCATACTGGATGATCATTGGATGAAACCGCATGGAGAAGAGTGTTCACAAAGGGAGATTTCTAAAAAGCTGGCACTTCATCACAATTCCATAACATATATTTTGAAATTCGTGTTCCCCCTGCTGATATTAAGCAAAAGGCTGATATCTTCTGACCTATGAGTTTCAAATTCACTCCTGCACAAAGGCTACAGTAAGATCCTAGAAAGCATTTTCTAATTGATAACTCTGAACTTCAGCCAGGCATATGCATCTGAGATACCTAATTCATATCTATGTGGATCAACTTTTACTACTAGGTATTTCATATCCCTTCCAACTAAAAAAACAGGTTTGAAATTCTGTGGCTTTCTTTCTGATGCTCAGCACCTCCTTGCTGAAAGTGAGTTTTGCACACTCTGTGAATCAACAGTGTATTATTTATCCTTCACTTCTTTTACTGGCACAATCTTGCTTTTTTTCTTGTGCTGAATTTCTTGCAAACTGAGTCACTTTATCTGATATAGCAGATCTTTATGTTAGAGTTCTGCAATGCACAGGCAGCATGCTCCTGGGATGAGCAGAGTGCTGTGAGTCAGAAACTCTTTAGTTTCAACCCTCATTTTGCCATACAGGCAGCTGCATGGATCTAGGCTGCTATTTTAGCTCCCTACCTTGTTTTACTACCATCCGGTGCTAAAACAACTCAGTAGACGTTATCTCCCTTGTTTTCAGTAAAAGTCCAGAATTAATACCTACAGTGAATTGCACCAGGCTAAATGCACTTAACTACAATAATTCTTTTGTGTTTTCACTGCGTATTTACAAACAACATCTTGGAAATAGGCTACCAGATCTTCAGCTGGTGTAACTGTGAGGCTCTACAGATGGCCAGAAGAACAGTTCGTGAAGGCATTATGTTATCGAACTGCATTATGTTATCAGGTTCTGTAAATCCTATTTGACAAGATCTGCTATAAAACCAGTTTCTGCACCCCTGAGCTTTACTGCAAAACACCTGCATTTAGATTTCTTTCTTCTGCTGAGGGCAAAAATATTTTAGAAGCTGAATCTCTTAATGGAATTGATGTATCAAAGAAGAGCAGGTGGAGTTCTTAAAAAAAAATAAAAATTTCGAAAGGCAAACAAAGGGAAGGAAAGCAAAGGAAGGAAAGCATACTGAAGAAATAGTATGAGAAAGCAAACACAGGAAGATTAGGAGATACAAAAACTGGAGATAAAACAGAATTAGAAGAAGCAGAGCAGCAATACAATCTAGAAGGTCAGTTGATACAATATGTAGCACTGAAGCAACATCAATCAATACTGCTCAGTACGAACCAAATCACAGCCTAATAACCACATCCGCTTTTTGGTACTATCTATTGCAACGACAGCATGAGCCAGTGGCAGTTCAACTTTCTGCACACTCATGGACTGGCCTCTCCCAGGGCTCCTGGTGATGTTTCATGCTACCATTAAAGCAGCAGGGTCTTTACATAATGGGCAACACCATTCCTTGGTTAAGCCTGCCAAATGGATGGGACAGGAAATTTGGGGTGGGTTGGTAGGCAAGAAGGTGAAAAGCTGAATATGCAGCCAGTAGGATTTGGGCCTAAATGAGAAGTGGCTCATCACAGATTGCAAGCAATGCAACACACAGATCAACGTGCAGCAGTATAGAGGAAAAACAGAGAGAGGAAAGATACATGAAGTGTAGAGGTACGTACACCACACATTAGCTAGGAGTGGAAAATGATCTGGACAAGAAAGGTGGGATGTATTTTGCTCTTGGCTTGGTGCTCTGTCTCCAGCAACTGAAAAGTGACTAAGAAAGAACTTAGTTTGTTGATGAGAAATGCAACATCACAGACTTATGTTCTCCAAAGCAAGACCAGGATAGCAAGACTGCTGTTAAGAGTGAAACCTTCCAGACCTCTCGGATGGGAGGCAGCCTGCTCCTTGCATGGGAGCCTGAACGAAAAAGAGCAACCTGATGCAGTTTTCTCCTGTGTACAGGTGTGTGCCCCACTGGTCAGCTTAGCCTCACACATTACTACCCTCTGGGTCAATCTCAGGGTTCCTCTGCAGGCTCCCTCTCCTGTCCAATATGCAGGGAAATCCCGCAGCCCAGCATGGTTTGGTCACAGTGCTTTCATCTGCAGGTCAGCTCTGGAGGGAAAGCTCTGCCTTCTCCATAGAGGAAGATGGACACACATAGAAAATAAGTGGAGACTGGACTGAGAAGAGTCCAGGCTCAGTATCAAATTGTGAGATCAAAGTCAAGTGTGGCCCATTTTCATAACATATTGTAGGAAAGTCTTGGCCCCTTCCAAACCAGTAAAATTCTCCAAAGGGTTTCAAAGGCCTGAGAATTCACCTTAAGTTTTGATTTAACCTCTGTGATGCTTGACCTGCGTCATAGTCTCCCGTATCCCTCCCAAAATGCTGGTGGATCTCATTCAAGATTTTTATAAGTAAAGATAATCAGCAGTACATATGGAAAATACTGCACTAGTGCTCAATATGACAGCACACTTGATATAGGTGACAGTTACTACCAAAAGAAATTGCATATGAATTATGCCCAAAACGAATTGCTGAAAGACAAAGAGAAAAAAAAAACACTAAACCTGCTCTTTCTCCAATTATCTTTATTCCAGAGAAATACTGGATGATTAATTTGTATTTCTCTTTTCTATACAAAGCCACAGAAAATGACCTCTTCATTCTAAACCTTGCCCTGGGTCTGGAGGCTCTTTAAGCTGCCACTGGCACAGCATGCCCATGCCTGTTGCTAGCAACAGGCACAGGAGTGACAGGGCTGGCACTGCCAGCCACTCGCTCCCCCACCTGAGCAGTGCCCGCAGCACAGCCAGGCAGGGTGCAGGGGAGCCTGGCATGAATCTGGAGCGAATTTTGCAGTCACACACCTGTGGATCTGCTGGAGATGACTGTAGCCCCTTGGGCACCACGCCTGCCAACGCAACACACACAGATGCTATCGAAGCAGTAGCCCCAGGAAAGACTTGGAACTGATTTCCTTGGTTTTCTCCACACCTTTTTCCTGTCTTTCAGTCATTCCCATGCCTGGGATCAAATTCTTTTTTAAAGTGTGGATTTTTTTTTGCTTGTTTCGATTTCACATTTTGGAGAGGATCATCATCACTGTCCAACACAAATACCAAATTCACAATTCTGAAAATTCTTCAGGTTACCTTCTTAAAAAGAAAATGAAATTCATTTGACAAACCCACGATGAGATGAACAGGCCTCACATTTCAAAACATTTCATCTCACTAAAAACATCTTTCACAATCTTAACTTGCTTGAAGCATGACCAGATCAGCAAAGCAGGATTACAGTGCTCACCAACTAGTAAAGTTCTTTTTCATACCATAACTAACCTTTCAAGAACAGTTCATGAAGGCACTATGTGATCAAACTGCATTATTTTATCAGGTTGCAAGGAAGATGCTCTACTATATTTTTTTCCACTTTCAGTAGCAGTGGTGCTATATAGTATATAACTTACAGGACACATATTGAGAAACCCATGCATTGCTTATACCAGCATCTCACAAGTGTAAGGAAATAAACCTTACTGCATACATGTACGGTGCTGTTTGCAAGATTTTGGAGTCTAATTAATCGAAAATTCTCCCCAAATGAGAAAATGAAGAAATCACAGGGAGACCGAGAATTGGTACAGGAGTGGAATTGTCTCAGGAAATTAATCAAAATGTGTACAACCAATTATTTGACAAGCTTTATTTCTTCTAATTATAGCCAGATACTACAGCTGGCAGAGAAGGTAAGGTGGCTTTTCTCGTAACAGCAGAGCACAGGACATCTGCAACTAAAACCTATTCCACAGCTAGTTCTCATAGTATCTCAATTACGACAGTCTCTGATAAAAATCGCAGATAAATAACTCTGTACATTTCCTATTCTGTGGCTGTGTAAGCAAATGAAGTCCTCAACCTGCTAAGTATGGAAAATACTGCCCTGTGTGCACAACAACCTGTCCAGATGCTGGGAGAAATCCAGCTGAGATTATCTTGACCCATGCCCAGCTTACGCTTGCAATACCCTTTTGTGCTCACTTTATCCACTGTTATTTGAAAACAAAACAACTTTGTTGAGTTTCTAACATCCATTATTTCACCATTCCATGTGATGTTAATCTTCAGTGCTGAGGATGGCTTTGTTTTGTTTCACAGTCAACAAACTAGACTCAGTCCACTGGGGTTAATTCATCACTAGTAACCTTGGCAATATTTTTATGCTGCTCCAAACACTGCCAATGTACAGTTCAAACGCACGCATATCTGTGTTCATACATGCCCACACACTCTTATAGGCATGTATATGTAAGTATATGGGTACACACAGAGAGAAACAATTCAAATATAGTTCATCATGTTTTCCTTTAAAAATAATTTTAGCTAGTGGCATTGCATAATCTGCCTGGCCTATAACCAGGAGCCTGCACCTGCACAGATCCCAGTTGCAGAACCCCTTCTGTAATTGTTAAGCAATTTGCCTGTTAAGCACCACTGGTAAGAGTCTGGCAGACCCTATGCTCAAAAAAAAAAACCCCATTTTTTTTGGCTCGTATGTTACTAAGACATTGCACTATTTTTTAGACTATCCAGAAATCCGCTTGTTGCCGTACTGGCAAAAGGGCTTGCTTTCCCCTTCAAATGGATTGAATACTCTTTTATATCCTAGGAGCGCAGCCCAGAAGTACCAAACCCCTCCTAAAATAATGTTCCTATCCTACATGCTTTCCCTATATCTGGAGCCGTAGGAAGGAGCAGGGCTCATCATTCCCTGTTCCCACTCCTACTCTTCTATAGAGGAGGTGGCTCTGAAAAGAGAAATGAGAAACAGTTCAGGATTCCCGCCTTGGAGAGAACAATTACTTTCTATTTCTCCTCACTTCACTTTCTTGCCAAACCTTTTAGTTAGTCTTTCACTAACACTATTATATCCATCCTGATTAATACACCTAGCATGGGCAACAGCAGTGAAAATGCACTGCAGCCCAGGTCATAATACATGACAGCAACAAGACTAAAGATGACCCACAGACTGCAGGCCCATGCTTTGATTCTTATGGCTCTCTGAAAACCACAACTCTGTCTCCACTGCTACTGCCCTGCTAACACGTGCTGCTTATTGCTAGGCTGCAGAAAAACATATGAGAAACCACTGGCAAACACATGGTCTGCATAAGCACTGTAGCATGACTGCAAATAAGGGCTCTCAAGGAGGGCAGGAAGATGCTGGCAAAACAGGTATAGAGGTGGGAGCTGAGAAACATTTTCCAGTCATTTGATTCCCTCTGGCTTCCAAGAAAACAGAACTACTTATTTACAAAAACATACGCAAAATCTGCACCAAAGATGCCCGACCCAATCACTGGTTACTCCACATGAAGTCCAAGGAACTAAATTTTGGCTGCCTGCTCAGCTCAAAAAGGAGCAACAAAAATCAGTCATGTTATCCATTTCCTTATGTTTCCCTTACTTGATTCCTCTTTGGTCTTGGGTAGAATGGAGAAAGAGATCAAAAACACGTTAAGTGCACAGATCTCTGGTGAAAATATTTCTGAGATTTATGGTGATAAGTGCAAAATCAATTCTCATATAATAGCTACCTAACTCAATAAGTCTAGAAGCACATCTGCTAACCTGAATCAGTCGTCCTCTGTAGTCAGGGGGAGGCAATAGGTTGACAAATTCACCCTCTGGAGATGCCAATCTCAGACACATACCCTGGACAAGATAAAACAAACTTTGGAGAGGCCTTGCTCTCTCAAATCTAACTGTAGGAAGATCCTGGAAAACTTCAATTTATGTGCATTTACAAGGGTAATAATATAGGAATGACTGGCAGTGAAAGAGATAAAGCTAGGTGAGAGGGATCCTGCCTTTAATATCTTGTGGATAACATAAAGCCTAGAGTACTGACTGCTATAGAAACCATAGTACCATTCCTGTGTGTTTTACCTTGATTCTTCTTTCCCTTGTAAGTTTGGGATAAGTAAAATTCTGTGCTACTAGTCCTTTACTTTGTGAATTATTTAAATAGAACAAATTTTGAGGCAATTCTTTGCCTTTCTTTATGTGATGAAAAGCTCCCCACCCCCCCCAACACACACCAGATGAAAAGCTTTCTAGCCATGCCATTAATCTGCATGTACTTCAGTGAGGAGCTGATGTGCAGGTCTAAAAAACTACTGAAGATCAGTGCCTGAAAAATGAGGACCATTATTATTCCATGCCTTGCAGATTATGAACTGATAGCTGTAGTCTCTATTCTTTGCTTGCGCTTCAAAACTTGGAAAACTCTGCACATTTAGAGGAGCATTCAGTTAAAAGGGAAATGGATTTCTCTGTCTAATTAGACTAAGTGCTCTCTCCTAGCCTTTGTCCTTGTCTTTCCGAGATCTCATTTACGGTGCTATTTAAAAGGCGCCACATCTGTTACAATGAGCTGTCTGTCAACTAAACATCCCATATCAGACACAATTTTCTCTCACCTTTTACTCATACTTTTCAATAACAAGATGATGGATGCAGATTTTACTCAGCAGTTTCTAGAAACTGCTGAAAGGAAAGTTTGCCGTCCTCTCTGTCTTCTTCCAGCTTGCAATATAGTCTTGATTTAGAGGCACCATGAACACAGAATGGAAACCTGGATGAGTCTGGCCTCCAAGTTTGCTTTTCTTTACACCACTATTTAAAATAAATAAATAAATAAATAAATCTTGGTCCTTGCATGTTTTAATTGAAAAGACTGTTAATTGCTCAGTAGCAATAGACATATGCCTCACTGTAAATTTTACTTTCACCCCTAGCAGTTGCAGCTGGTGTTGATTTAGTGTTACCCTGATAACCCTGCTGGGTGGTTTTTTACTTGATTTACATTCCCTGTGAAGGGTGGAGGTAACATTTGCAAGAGTGTGAAAACAAAGTGACCTTACAGCTAAACTCTCCTTCCTACAAACAGCAAAGCAGTGTTTTTTACCATCTAACCTTTAAAAGCAAAATTCTAAGGGTCATCCCGAGAAATACTGCTGCAATGAGTTTTGTTTTCACCTACCAGCCACAAGCATTCAGGGTCAGCTTTGAATGTTTCTGTGTTACTTTGGTTTTCTCCATCTCTGTTTTTTGCACATGCATACATAAAAGTAAACACAGCCCAGGGGGAGGAGGCAGACCTTGTGCTGCAGGTATCCCAGAGCTTACCTCTGGATCTGCCATGGATGCACGAATACACAGCACCACGCTAAGGACTGCTGTGCCACTCAACCATGTTTTTCAACTCCAAGCCACTCAACCATGTTTTTCAGCCCAGTGCTGGGAAGAGAAGTTAACCTGGGTCCTGCAGCCTCACCACAGCTTAGCTCAGGGGAGCACCCTCGCTGCTCAGGCAGAGGCTGCCATCAGGACTCAGCTAAATGTTCAGGCTGGATGTTCTGTGAGCTTCTGTGATACAGGTCTTTCTTGTGGCTCTTGTGTGCATTTAAGCTATGAATTCTTGTTGTGCCTGGTTCATCAATGGCCTGGTTTTACCAGGTCATTTACTAGCCTTCAAAGGCTCAGTCACAACACAAATAATGATTAATAGTAACAATAAGAACCATTGTCTGAAATGCCTGTGTCTTGTTTGTAATGAGTAGCTGGTCAATACTTTACTCTGCAAATATAGCACCATATAGGGGGAAGAACAGTATTCTTTTTTTATTCCATTTTCTATCAGTGCATCATCAGTTACTTGCTTTCTTGTGTACAGATTCTGGTAGATCTGAACTCAAAGTATTAGTCTAACATTTTAGCCTCAGTAGAAATGCATATATTGCCCTTCCTGCTTGTATACTGACAGCCAGACTTAACATTCCTTATGAAAACTATGAGAAAAGCTAGCAGAAGCAGGGCTCAGTTTTTACGAAGACCAAGATGTGTTTTTGGCTGAGTGAAACAGCTGTGATAAAAGGTGGGACCAACACACAGGTTTGCTAACTAACTGCTTCTTTATGACATTTTCCATCATTTCCATTTTAGGCAACAACACTCCATTGACACAAACTGATATTTAACGACTAATGATTTGAGAGGTTTGGGTTTTTTTTGATTGCAAGACGATTTAAGTTAGATTTTGACACACCATCTTAGTATATCACTTAATACCTTTAGCTTTACACTGTGGGGTGGGTATGCTAGATGCAGCCCTTATCTGATCTGAGCCAGCCATGGATCAGGCAGTCTTTGTCACATTTTATCTTACAATACAGATACCTTCTCTTGCATTGCATTTTGGATTTGCCAAGTTTAGTGTGAAGCACAGCAGACAGCCGGAGGGAACAAAATCTATGTTTTTTAACCATGTTCCTTAATGAGCCTGCCCCAAATTAAAGCAGCCTCCATTATAACTTCAAAAACCTTCCTACTTCTCAAAGATACACTACATGTATCTCAGAAGCAAAGTTCATGCCAAAGGGCTTTTTTATTTTTCCCCCTTTTTTTTAGCTTAACTGCCAAATGCTGCATTAACTCACTAGCTGAAATGCTGATTCATCGGACCCTACTTGTCAGAAATGCTCGTATGTTCTCAAATAGAGATTGCTTTCTTTTCTGAGAGTTGAGATGCCTCTTCTATGACAAGTTTCAAGCCCTATGGCCTCAAGAGATACCTCATCCTTATTTGGTTCTGAATTGCCACCATAGATTTAGACCTGTCAGCCACCCTCTCAAAACCTCTCAGAGGTGGAGTGGTATGATTTTTTTATTACTATTTTTAAAGTTTATGAATATTATTTTTATGATGGTTTATTATTGAATTAAATCCTTTGCTCTATTTTTTTACAAAAGATCTTCATCTAGAAGCTGGATCGCAGGTGTCCATCTTATGGGGGATATTTGTTTCAAGGGACCCTACTTCAGCAGGCACACATTCTTCCATTAAAACTGGAGTGATTCACAGTGCTATCAGCTCCCTTAGTTTTTTGCTTTCACCGAAATCACAGGATTTCAGCAAGAATTTGGAAGTTAAGATAAAATTAATAGAACAGAAATAATGAGGGAAGGGCACAGGGATGCAGAAACTGGTGGAAACACTATTGGTTTGGTAATTCAGGGCAAAATTAATCACAGAGCAGAGGCAAATGATGTGGCTTAGAGTGTGTCTAGTGGAGGGCCAAATCACCTTGCTCACTTAATGTAAAAGAGTTGACACTACTAATTTTCTCACACACATTTGGTAAGTGTAGTTTAAAAAGAAAACTAGCGTTACTTGGTTTTAACCTCAGAAATGCTACGTAATTTACAACTTGAACCTTAAGGGCCTGAGTCTTCTGAATCTGGACCTTTCTGAGTTAACGCTGTTGTTGATGAATCCAAAACAAACAGTTCAGTTTAAATTCACCACTAGGCAGACAGCATATAAGGCAAAGAATATGACAAATTTCATAACATGAAAAGGAAAAAAAAGGATCCTATTTGATGGTGAAAAGATTAGAGCTAAATTTAATTTTTGGATTCAAAGATAGTTGGTTTGGGCCTGAATCTCTTCAAAACCAGCTCCTGTTGCTATTTACAATGTTATCAAGTGATAGTGGTTCTTAAAACATTGTAATTCCCGTTACACTGCTATTTTATGGGCTGAAGTCCCATGATCCCTCATGCAGCTGTCAAAACCTCCAACTTTCCCAGGACAACTGTTACAGTTTATTTAAGTGCTGTCAGTGCCAAAATATGGGGTATTCTGAAAATCTGATGGTAGCACAAAATAAACTGAAGCTAAGTGTCAGAAAAAATGAAGCAGGAATATATTGCTCACTGACTGAGTTAATGCGAAAATGCATTATATAATAAAAACCTTCTTTGAAAAGAAGGAGCCACCACCAGATTTTCTGTTTTTACTGCAAAACTCAGTACTGAAAGGCTGCAAAAAAGTAGTCATTTCACCCAAGAACTGAGGGTTGGCTTTGCACCGCTGTGCAAATACAGCTTTTGCCCTAGGAGAGGCATGTTCTTTCACAGCTTAATAAACATGGCAGTCATCCAGTCACGTCCCAGGGATGCCAAACCTTTACTTTCCCCACTTAGCCCTTGCTGTCAAATACTTCCAGTGACTTCTACAGGGCCATTCGCAATGATGAGAGAGCTACCAAGATCTGACCCTAAAGGACTCAGGAAAGACAAGCAAAAAATGAGTGGGTCTGAGAAAAATAAAAAAAGCAGGACAAAGATCATAACAACACATTGCAGATGCCTCTTGCCTTTTCTTCTTGTGTATTCACATGCAACTTAGTTGAGAAGAACCTGGTCCTTCCCAGTGGCAGCACGCATACTGTGAAAGTCAGTGCTAGAATCAGCCTGGAGCCCATGTATCAGGCATTTCTGATGCATCTTTGTGGACCTGATGGCCTGCTGGGCTGCATAGCCTTTCTGATAAAAGAAGTAGCATCCAAAGAAAACACACTGATCGGTCTTAAGGTAAATGCAGGGTTACAGATTTAGTTTTCAAAGTTCCCTTTCAATTTATTTAAAAAAAATTAAATTGGTACTACCAAATTTAACGAGAAGGCTACCCTGCTGAGTTTGGAGCCCAGAAAGCTATTGTCTCCCTGGTCTATGTATCCTAGACTGTGATAATGTTTCCTATAATGCGGCTAATAACCAACCATCAGCAATAAATGCCTTGTCATCTCATTGTTGTACACAGCAATAGCTGGAGCAGTGATACTGACAAATGAACCTGCGTAATCACTTTAGATTTCTTTGTTACATTTCACAGTGTGAAGACTGCTTCTGCTCAGCACGTCACAAAAAAACAAACAAGAGCTATAGCTGTCTCTTCCATCAATCTCAGCTTATTTTTGTCAACCCTCTGCCTGTACAGCCACAACCCCACCAGCACTTGACAGCAGATGGGGGAGCTGATGGTTTGGTGAAGGAGAGATGGATGGTGGTCGGAGCGAGACAGATGGACCTCTGCACTCTCCCTTCTCCTTTGTAAACAATTTTTGCCTTGAGAGAGTATGCGGGCAGAGGGAAAGTGAACTTTTTCTGTACTTTCCAAGGCTGCCTCACATGGAAAAAGGGGGGAGAGGGGGCTCTCATTAAAATCCAGTTGAGTCTGCCATTTTTCCTTTTACCTTTTCAATCTTTTTATAGTTTCAAATCATTAACTATCAGCGTGAAGCTCAAAGGTAGCGCTAGCCATCTATGAAACAGTGACACATTTGACAATAATGCTTTTGAAGAGCTTGTCACATCCTCTTCCCAAATCAGTCTCATTAATGCTCAGACTGTCTCTCTTTTCTCCCTACTTCTTTTCTCCTGATTTCTCTCTAATTAGCTTGTGGTTTTTTTATGCTCTCTCGTTCCACAGTTTGAGCTTAAAAAAAAAAAAAAAACAAAAAGAAAGAAGAAAGAAAAAAAAGGAAGGAGGTGGATGTTATTTCCATGAACCCCAAGGCCAAGTTAATCAGGAGAATTAATGACTCTATTATCCATTAGACTTGGGGCTATGGTGCTTATATGGCAGCACCCAGTGTTCTCCATCTCATGCTTCTTCACTTTGCTCTCACAAATGTAAACTTTTGCTCTCTCCTGAAAGCACACTCCCTGATCCAGTGAGCTCACCATGCTTCCCTTCAGCTGGTGGCTGCCATGACCCAAGAGAGCAGCCTGGGCACTTCAACAAGGAAGGCAGCAAAACTTACCATCTGAAACAAAGGTGATGGTGCTGTTTTTCCTTCTCTTTCTTGCATCTATCTCCCAGGAGATAGGAGTAATCAAAGGAAAAGAGCTTTTGAACCTAGACATGAGCTCCTGATGCCCTGGACAGGCAGTAGGTTTCCCAAAACCATTTGCAGGTTTTACTTTGAGAATCCTCTCTGAAGCCCCTTCAGAGCATGGCATCTCTGAACTTTTCTGGCTTGAGCTGCCCTCCCCTTCCGTGTTGCAGGGCATCTGTTCTTTCTATCCTCAGTATGGGCAGCATTTCAGTCTGCTCTTTCCTTGCACCAGCCAGTGTGGCGCTGCTCTGTAGGTGAGTCCAGGTCCCAAACCAGGTCTGCTCTCAGTCTGCCTTTCCTCACTTCTGGGACAAAGTAATGATCAGGCCCTGAGCTGATGGAGGGTTACTCTTTTTGTGTCACTGAATTTTGCCTGTAAACTTTTCTTTTCTGATTCCAACTGCTTGATTCATAGTTTTAACAAAACTGCATTGCTACACAGGCAAAATGCCGACAGCCCCACTCCCTTGACCCTAGCTACCTCTGTTCCGGAAATAGCATACTTTTGGGATTAAATAAAGTATATGATAAGGAAGGACTTTGCCTGGCTTGAAGAATAAGGGGGGTTTAAATTTGCTTTCTGCGAGGATAGCTTTATTTTCACACTTGTAACAAAAAAAAGAGGCATGATCCCTAGGAATGATTTGCGCACCTGCTCTAGTCTGCAGCCACGCAGCCTTAAAAATCAGTGGCAGCTCTGCCTTGATCTCACTAGGAGCAAACTGACTACTGGCAAGTGCCTCCCATTGAAGCAGCGCAGCAGGGCATCATCCACAGGGCTCAAACCTCCCAGAAAGCATAGTAGCCATCCTGAAAATGTCTGTGTGCTTCTGGAAACGCCACAATCTTTTTAGCCTGAGTGATCCCTGTGCTTTAAAGGAAACAGAAAATGGAGCTTTCCCTCACGCCCTTTGCACACTGAAGTGGTTTTGATGATAAAAACACAGCCTCTGCACTGGGGTCAGGAGCTATCTCCACGGAAAGGTTCAGGATACCAAGACCAAGCTGTATGAAGTATTAGCTGCTTGCACAGCAACTAATAGAGACATTTTTGACTATCAGAAATAAAAGGCGAAAGACAAGTACTACATGCCAGTGCACCCCAGAGAACCCAGGAAAAATAAGTACCTTTTTGTATATGCACCCATGTTAACTCCCTACAGTTTTTAACTCTCATACACGCAGGTCTTCCTACAGCAGAGATGCGAACCAGGGTGAGCCAAGACTGCCTCTCCTTCTTTGCAGCACTGGATTAAAGCGGACAAAAATAGGAAGTCTCATCAAGGTGGTTGTGTGAGGCTTCATGCTTTTTCAGGGAGCAAAAAGCCTGGGAGCACGACCTCTTCCAGCTCTTCTGCCTGACATGGACTAGTTCTGTCTCTTACCGAGTTCTTTGCTCTAACTTCATTATGGTGATCACCTCCCTTCCTGGGTACTCAGCAGTGCTGATTTCAGAATCACCCCTGCACCACATCCTCTTCCCTGTAGGTATGAAGGTTTCTGCTGCACTGTGCAGCTCTTCATGCTAAAGAAAATGCTTGCACAAGCACCAAGTGCCACAATGAGCTCCAGCTTGCCAGCTCCTTTCTATCAGCCAAACTGAGTGGTCTGTAGGACTAAAACTTTGAATTGCAGCTGTGGCAATGGGAATTAACTGATTTGGGTGCAATTCTGATTTGTACATGCAAGCAAAATCACCTCAAGTGCTTCGAGCTTGGTCACTCACTGATGCAAGTCCTTTCCTCCTTCTCTCATAAACTGGGACTTTGCACATGAGGCCATACCAAGTTCTGCAATGACAAGTTGAAAACATGGTTGCAAATATACACAAGATGCCTCACATTATAATAATTACAATAAACATTATAAAGCCTCAGTATCACCCACTCAGCCACTCTCCTGTAATGCACTGCTGCAGAATAATGGCAAGCACGAGTACAAGCAAGCAAGCACCCTCTCCCCGTCCCATTACCTGTAGCTTTCCCCTTCTTTGGGGAGCCATTTCATAGCCTTCCAAGATAATTCTTTGTCCTTCTTCAAAATGTGACCCTGCTTGTCAGCCATCACAGCTTTTTTGTGGCTGCAGCCCTGCCATGTGAGGCTCTGGGTATGACCTGAGGAAGGATGGCAGTGCAGCTGGACCAGGAGTCTGCAGGTAAACAGCTGTTCAAGAAATAAGCTATGGAGAACATCAGCTTTACACAAGCTTTAACTGTCTGGTTTGAACATGGGACTTATCAAACCCTGTGAAAATAGCTTGGATATGGGTGAAATAAATGATAGAAAACTGAGTTCTTCCCCTCCTTTCCTGAATATTTGCTGCATCTCCTTAAAGTCACACAGGTTCTTCCTGAAGGGCCCAATCCTCTCAAGCAAATGGCAGATGAACCTAAAGCAGACATGAAATCACAGACCTGGGCTGTTTGTCACTTGACATTGCCAGCAGGTGTGCCTCAGCAGCACTGCTGTCCTCATTACAATAGTTTGCCCAAGCCAGTTGTGGCAGCTACAGTAGTAAAACATACTTGCTGCCATATGTGTGCTCTGGGTGCCTCTTGGACTGCAAGCTCATCAGAGTCACTGCAGTCCTGGTGTCATCTTCCAAGGCTCAGTCCCATTTCGTTCATAGTCAGCATGAAAACCATGACTGCTTTGCAGGCTGCATGGGCACACAAGCATGAGAACAGCTCTGGTGCTGGCATGAACTGCAGGAGAGCGTTCTAGCATGGTGCACAGAGGGGGATCCCTGAACCAAGGGAACCTTAGGGGAGGATGAGAGAGTTACCAGGAGCCTGCAGTTCACACAATAGCAGCTAACAGGACCTGGGCAGGGCCAAGCCCCCCCCCCATAAAAGAACCACTTAGACATGTACAAGCAGAATTTGATCTGCTTGTGGGTTGCAAGATTCTACAGAGGGATATGGGAAGGATCAATGGGCAGAGGCCAATTGTATGCAGTTCAGCAAGGCAAAGTGTGGCACCCTGCACTTGGATCACATAAACCCCACACAAAGCTCCAGGCTTAGGGAAGAGAGACTGAAAAGTTGCCCAATGGAAAAGGACCTGGGGGTGCTGATTGACAGAGCTGAACATGAGCCAGCTTGTGCCCAGGGAGCCAAGAAGGCCAAGAGCATCCTGGCCTGTATCAGCAATAGTGTGGTCAGCAGGAGTAAGGAAGAGATCGTCTCCCTGTGCTTGGCAGTGGTGAAGCTGCACCTTGAATCCCGTGTTCAGTTCTGGGCCCCTCACTACAAGAGAGACATTGAGGTGCTGGAGAGGGTCCAGAGAAGGGAAACAAAGCTGATGAGGGGCCTGGAGCACAAGAATGATGAGGAATGTCTGAGGGAACTGGGATTGTTTAGTCTGGAGGAAAGGAGGCTCAGGAAAGACCTTATTGCTCTCCACAGCTACCTGAAAGGAGGCTATAGTGAGGTGGGGGTTGGTCTCCCAAGTTTAGGTTTAGATTAGATATTAGGGGGAGGTTTAGATTGGATATTAGGACAAAATTCTTCACAGAAAGAGTTGTCAAGCATTGGAGCAAGCTGCCCAGGGAAGTGGTTCAGTCACCATCCCTAGAGGTATTTGAAAGATGCATAGATATAGCACTGAGGGACACGGTTTAGTGCTGGACTTGGCAGTGCTGGGTTAACAGTTTGGCTCGATGACCTCAAAGTTCTATTCCAACCTAAACAATTCCATGATTCTATGAAGAATTTTCTTACGTTAACTTCATAACAAAGCAAAAATTTTGGTCTCAAATTTCGCTGCAAAACAGGGAGTAAAGTACCCTGGTGGTCACTGGGGGAGAATAATAATCAGTGAAAATATTAGAATAAAATCCATGAGTAAAAACCAAGAAGCAGCATAGCCAATAACCAGCATTAGCATTTCTCCCACATGGAGACATTATTTCACCACCATATTTCTCACACACTGTTGTTTCAGGTTCACTGGAGCGATGTGACTGCGCAATCGCTCCCCTCACCCAAAACTAAATTGACCTGAGAGAACATCTTTGATTTTATTGCCTTGCTTTCAATGCCTGTTCAGGATCCAGTGCTTCTTTAGATATAGCTTTAATATGCACTTTTCTAAAGTGCTTTTAACAGTAAATATAGCAGACCAGGGATAAATTTGGCCCAATGCATTTAACCACATGAAATAAATCCAAGGCACAGAGGACATCCTTGAGTTTCAACTCATCTGCCCCCCAAAATCCATAATAATAATATTTTTATTTTAGCACTCATACCTGAAGGCCTCTAGGTACTTTAAAAAAACGTGTAGAGTAGTAAAAGCAATTTAGTCCCCAATACTTTCATATTTTAGTTCATGGTATATTATTATTCCTCTGCACACATATTGCTTCAGTCATCTACATTTTTATACCCTTTCTTTTTACTGTACAACTGAGTTCTTAACTATATTTATGGACTGATGTATTTTCCCTGTACACCTATGCACCTTATTATTTATTCATAATCTCCCATTTCTCTTTAAGTTATTGTTCACAATATATTTTTAAAATAATAATAAAGCTTAAACTCCAGATTTTGACTTTTTAAAATAAAGAAGAGACTGCACAGGACTAAGCAATGTTTGTTTTACACAACAGGAGTGAAGATGGGATTTGGCTCAAGAATACATTACTCCAGGTAGGAGGGAAACCATTAAGATTCACACCACATCCTGCCTCTCTTGTGCACGTATAACGAGCAGGCACAGGTACAGTTGTGAAGAGAATGTATTTTGCTAGCACAGACATCTCATTAACCATTAAAATTCCTCATAGCAGCAGGTTAGCCAAGGCCTTACCAGCACACTGCGCCATTTCCCAAAGCACCTTTCTGTAAGCAAGGATGCTCTTGGCAAGTCCTTCCCAGGACCACTGCCCCCTCCGACAGCACCAGCACGAGTAGGTCTGCATGCAGCCATTCAGGAGCCTTGTGGCAGTAATTATCTGCTTTGTAATCGACTGTGGTGGATGTTTATAAAAACACTGCACTCTGAGCCTGGTGTTTTTCCATGTCTTTTTGCCTTGAAGGTCTTTCCCAGAGAGGAATACTGTGTACGGTTAATCTGAATTAACTGTTAAAACGGATTAGTTAAAAATGCATTAAATCTCTACATACATATTCTCCTTCAGAATTAACTTGGCCTTTATGAGACTTATCTTTCTTTACCTTAATTCTGAACAAGGACATCTACACAGGGACTTGATGCAATTTAATCAATCCACTTAAAATTC